>NC_073701.1:14682551-15307551 GCF_023634085.1 Falco cherrug | reverse complement strand
TGAACATATGCTCATGACTGCAAAGCAACGATTACCGCCCTTGTGGTCAAGGTCAGCCCTTGAGCTGACAACTGTGCTCCATGGCAGGAAACAAAGTATTCCTAAAATAAATAAATAAATATATATATATATATATATATATATCTGTCTTTCCAGAAGCCAGCATTATGTTTCTAGTTTCAGCATCCTTCTAAATCCAATTTAACTCAGCATGCACTAGTAGTAAGCACCTTAAAACTTGCAGATGGAGAAAGTACATGGAGTCATGCATAAAATAAACGTGACCCAGCCATGTATTTTTATTCACTTCAACTGGTTTATGCCATGTAAGTTTCCTCTACATAGAGAAAGGCATTCATTTCTGCATCTTGTCCAAAGTAACTTTACCATAATATTTCAATTAGCTCCTTAGCTAACTTAAGTTTCAGGTGTTTTTGTAGCGCAAAAAACCCCACCAGCTTTACTGAGGTCACTGGGAGTTTTGCCTTGAAGTCAATAGGATCAGCTTTTTACATCAGATGCTCACATCTGTAGTAACAAACCACTGCTTCTTTTCTGGTTGCAGCACTGAATAGTTCCATTTGACAGAACTTTCTGAAATGGTTCTTCTGACAGTCACATTAATTTCTTATTTACCTTATAGACCAGTATATTGAGCATCATTAACAGAACATGTCAAGTCCAATGAATTCCTGTGTAAAGAAAAAAAGTAAAGCCTTCATCATATATGTCACACAGCAAAGGTATTAGCAGCAAGCAGTATTGCAGTCATGCAGTCCATTTCTTCTCCCAGATACTTTAAAGTCTAAACAAATGGAAAAAGACAAGTGGAGAGGTGGTACTATTTCTATTCTACAGACAAGAAGCACAGAGCAATTACAGTCATAAAGGAAGAATATGTCAGATTTGAGAACTGTGTATCAAATTTCTAGGTCTAATGCCTTTAAACAGGAAACACTTATGAAAAATGCCATGCTCCTGTGAAAACTGACCGGGAGAGTGGGGACAGGACCCCGACCAATGACCTAGGAGAACATAAACCCACTTGATGTTTAAATTATTTTCATGACATTTACATACAAAAGAGTGAATGGCTAGGTAATTCTGCTGTACCCTATTTAGTAATGGTCAACTTTGAAGTCACTATAAGCCATAGTGATACCTTCTGTACTAGTAAAGTTGGAAAGTGGCAGTCAGAAGCCTAACTTACAACTTTCTGACAGGAACTAGATGCCAGCACCCAAGAATTTAAAAGAAAATTATTTGATCTGTGTATAATTAAGATATGCACCTCAATTTATTGGAAGGCTGTGATGAAAGGATACAGGGATACCAATATCACCTTAAACTATCCTTGCAGAAAACAAGCTTAGGTATCTTTGAAGGGTCATCTTTAACATCCACATTCAGAGGTACTGTGGAACAGGACACCACTTGGACACATTAAAGAATGATTTTAAAAATTAGATGCTTTTTTTCTGGAAATTCTGGCTGAATAACTGCATGTCGTCTCTACAATAATACAACATCATATGCATTACCTCATTGAAGTCTATGTAAACAATCCTTTATGGGCACAGGAAACAGTTCCTCAGAGTCTGGTCCCAATGACCCATTCTTTCAGGTGTTTCAGCATTATGAAATTAGTTACATTTGTTAAGTGACAATTTTATTATCCTGTAATGCAGATAGTTTTAGCTGTTTTGCCTGAATGGGGAACATAGACAACTTATCATAAAATCTGATCATAGAACACACACAAAAAGAAGCTCTAACGGCGGGGGGGGGGGGGGGGGGGGGGGGCACAATATGCATGCAAATTTTATGAGCACTGTATTATTTTAATTCTAGTATCTCAATGCATTTTCAAGGTCTGTTCCCAAACACTGTATGTACTGTAACAGATTTTTTTTTGACCCTCTTGTCTAATAAACATATAATCCTTTTGGCAGCCACCACAAATGCTCATTTTGCAGTGATTTTCCTTTCACTAACCGTAAGGCCTTTGATGCCTGCTATGTAATATATTTATCAGTATGGATGAAGTCATATACCCCAGTCAGTCAGTTGTGTCTTGGGACAGTAAATTGCATCCAAAATCTACCAAACTATGAAATCATTAGAACTCAAATGTAGCTGAATTGAATCTAATGGAGTCTGTGAAGAGCAGAGGGGGTTTTTGTATTCAGGATTAATCCACTTCAGTTACAGGTTACGCAGTTACAAACCCGAATTCCAGCCTTCCCCCAAATAAAGAGGCCTGACATGGAGAAAGGATTGAAATTTGCCTTCCTTATGTCACCTGGAATGATAACTCACAGAGACACCTCTGGAAAACTCTGGGGGAAAGAGGGCTAATATTTCAAGAGGCAAAGGAGGGGATGAGAGAAACTAAAGTGACAATGTAGTGGAAAATGGGGTTGTTCAAGTAAGGAAATAGAAGCCAAATGCAGACGCAATTTCTCCCCTTCTATATAGCCTTACTCTCTTCCTTCCCATCTTCTACCTCCTTCAGCTGCTTAAATCATGATTTAGTCCCTCCAACCAAAATGGTGGGAGTAGAAATGACCAGGTGACTTCTGAAGAACCATTCCTGTTCTTGAATTTTATTCTGCTTTCTAGTTGCCTCTTAAAATCCTCCTCTACCGCCCCATCATCTCTAAGATCATCGACACATCATCTTTCTTTAGCCAAAAATCAAAGTCAGCAGTCTATTCCTCAGCTTCCTTGGTAATCAAGTGTCATCTACACTATTAAACATACTGCCTTGGTTTGTGGTATTGGAACAAGGGTCATGTATGACTCTCTATTCTCCTTGCTGTCCTATCTTCTTTCTCAGAAAAATCATTATCTTAGTTAACCCTCTTGCCCCAGTTCCTCATTCCTAATACCTAGGCTTGCACATCAGTTAAAAGGGTAAGCATAGACTGCAACATGTTTTGGTGTAGTTTGTGTCAGGTAATTACCACCTAGGATTACTGTACTATTCATGCACCACAACGATGGTAAAGGAGGCTTTTCAGCCTTTTCCAGGGGTTTTTGATTAGTCATTGCAGCAGCTGTTGTAGTTACTGTAGGTCTTAAACGTAACCGTAAGTCAAAGAAGCTTTAACATATGCCGTCATATGCTTTTGCTTTAAGAAAACAATCTGGATTTGCAGTTATAGCAAAATGTAGCAAATAAACACAGCTCTCCTAAGAAGGCTTAGCCAATCCAATGTCTTTCATGCAAAGATTAAGGCAAAAATAAAGTTATATAACAAGAATAATTATTTATAAAGTCACCTAAAAATGACTATTTATTAAAATGAGAAATGTTTCACATTCTAATGTAGACATTTGAGAACAACAACAGAAAACCACCCAAAATTTTATTCTAGACATGTCCAAAAGCTTATTTTATTTCTCTCTGATTTATAAAGCAAGAGAAACATACACTGTCCTGGGTCAAACGAAACATTCTGGGTTGACTTAGCAGTTGTGGGTTTTCTTCCTCCTTGAAAAGGCAAAGACATTTCTGTTTCACCCTATTTAATGTCACTCGATTCCTCACACAATAGGCTTTATTTAATTTTACCATATGACCACTAACTCGGAAATCTAATTCTAATGCCAACTTCATTACACTGTAGTGAATGACAAAAGTTTCAACATAAGAACACAAAGTTTTGACTCTTAACAGTAAATTTGTAGAGGTATTTCAGCAGGTAAGAGGAGGCTATAGTTTCCTACAGAAAATCTGGCTGTCCTATCAGTTATAAGTCAAATCCAGTTTTCCTTCTGCAGGACAGACTGATAGATATTTGAAAGTTGACATGAGCAGAAGTTTGTCTTGGAGGTATATTTATTCTATACCCCTTTCATCAGAGGCTCACAAAGTTCTGAAGAAAGAATTTACACCTGAAAACTCTTTGTGTAATTATCATGACTGAATTATTACACAGTTACTTAATTGTTTCTACAAATGTCTGCTCTTCTCTGGGGCTCTTATCAGCATCAATACCTTTTAGCTCAATGACTTCTATAGATTAGTTGTAAATAAACAGTAAATGTTATTGGATCAGTTTAACATTTGCTTATTCTTGCGCTACAAAAAGGCTGATCTTCCCTTGCTGTATCACTTCTGGTTTTGTATGTCCTTTTTTGCATTCCACCTTCCAATAAACAGTTTCAATCTTTTCAGTATTCCCTCTGGAGCAAATCTTGTACCACCTGTCATGTGAGGAATATGGGAGAAACTCAAGAGTCCCCGATTAGGAAGCTAGAATTATCTTTTAATAAGGCTTGGATCACAATGCTTATTTCAAATAAATACTTAGAAAATGAAAGAGTATTGAAGAAGTAAGGCAATGTTTTAGATTAGACAAGACATGTAAGATATGCTTCCATAGCTTAAAAATAATGTTTTTTTTGAGAAGGTACATCACAGTAGTTCAGAAACCCTATCAATCAGAAACACCATCCAGTGAATAACAAAAAGTCAGTTTGAAGGAGGCCGCCTTCTCAACCTGACATACTTCCACCTAAGAGCTATTTACTACCACAGGATGCTTTTGGGTTGTATCTACTCCCCCCGCCCCCCGTCTTTACGTCAACTGTATACTGAAAATGTCAAACAAAAAGGGTAAACCTGCCATCCTGCCATTTCATTTTGCTCATAAGCTCTAAGCATAGCAGTTTCTGAAGACAATTTTGAAACAGATGAATTTCCAAAGCAAATCACACAATTCATCATCTTCCTCATATTATAAGGTAATTAACAGTAATTGTGAAGGCCACTTTAATCACAGAAATCTCTCTCAGTCTAAAAAGAAAACTCGCCTTGAAGTAGAGCACTGACTAAGAAAGAATTTAAGAAAAATCACTTAGGAAAACACTTCTCAGTTAATCAGGCCTGCATCTTGAAATTGCAACATTGTGGGCACCAAGTGTCACTGAATTCTTCACAGAAACCTTCATAACCAGGCTAGACACCTGCACTGCAATTGCCTTCCAGTGTCATAAACCTTGTCACAAAGGGGATCTTCAAATGAAGACTATTGCAAAATATACTCAGAGATGAGACCAAAGCTCATCTGAAAAAGTAATAATCTTCTTCAGGGAAGTCAAAAGGTAGCAACCACAGCTTAAATGTCACAGTTTGCTTCCTTGCAGGGCACAGTCATTTGATAATTAACAATTAAGTTGCAAAAAAATCATATATATAAGAATTGCTGATGCATACAAAAGAGTAAGCTTATTTGTTTTATCTAGTAGAAAAATACCTGGGATTTTCAAATAGATAAAGCAAGCCATAAAGAAATCTAGAAGGCACTGATTGTTAAAGTAAGCAGAATGGAAAATTGGCTATGAATGAAGACAAATATGACAATTAATGTTTACAAGCCAACAAGTAATGAGAAAAGCCAAAGCAGCCACATATGTGACAGCAATATGTAGACTTCTGAACTGAAGATCTCTGACTGCTAAATGCATGCAATACAAGACAAATAAATGCACTTGAGACCTGTGGGGATATCAGCTCAATGAACTTGAAACAAGCTGTTAGTATAGCACTGTCTCAGTTGCAACTGCATAATACAGCCAGTTCAGAAGAATATCCATGTGAAAGGCTAACAAAGTACTTGCAATTAAAATCATACATTTAAAAATCCAGGCAGTCATATTGGTGTGACTACCCACAGACATTTTCAAACTTTCTGTGGGAACAGTGTGATTGAAATGTTTTTTGAAAGCCAATATCATGATTGATTGATGATGATGATGAAAAATAGAATGGTTTGGGTTAGAGGGACCTTAAGATCATCTATTTCCACCCCATCCCCCCACCATGGGCAGGGACACCTTCCACTAGATCAGGCTGCTCAAAGTTCCATCCAACCTGGCCTTGAACACTTCCAGGGATGGGGCATCCACAGCTTCTCTGGGCAACCTGTACCAGTGCCTCACCACCCTCACAGTAAAGAACTTCTTTCTAATATCCAATCTAAATCTACCCTCTTTCAGCTTAAAGCCATTACCCCTTGTCCTATGACTGCAGGCCCTTGTACAAAGTCCCTCTCCAGCCTTCTTGAAGGCCCTCCTTAGGTAATACAACTACTAAAAAGTATTACTACTTATTATTATTAAAAGCTTTACCAATATTACTATTAAAAAGGCAGATCTCCCACAGATGTCCATATACAAAGTTTCAGAGCAAATCACAGCTTGAAATTGCTGCCAATTAAGCTGAGGCAAGTGCTTGGGTTCTGCTGTTCATCTTACAGGTGGAGGAGAGCAGGAGCCAACTGAATTCAGCCTAACGCAGCATATGAGCATGTCCGTGGGTCTCTGAAACCACTCACATAGATCAAACACCAGTACCACCAGGGACGTTAGTGAAAACTTCCATCTTGGTCTCATAACAAGGCAAAAGCATCCCAGTTAGCCATCTTTTCTCCAGTCAGGCTTCTCATTGTACTAATAAGGTACTAGCTACCAGGAAAGCAGCATTTCCAAAAAGATGACAGACAGAAAAACAGGGTAGGGAGCCAGCTGAGACATACATGGTACATGAAAACACAAACCCCTTGAACATCAGGGCCTCCTACAGCACATCTGGCTACATAGGGAGGTCTTCAAGCATGCAAAGAAGTTTCTAGCAAAGCATGAGCAGAGGTAGAGGGAAATGTGTGTGCATATCTGTGTATTTAAGAGAGAGAATGCAATGTAAGAAATCTAAAAGTAATTTGATTTTATTGCAAGCAGTTACATAATGGGCACCACAGCAAAAGCATTTCCCCTATAATGGATCTATCAACCTGTCAACGCTACACTGCGGCACCTAATTAGCCTGATACTTTTTTATCCACCTTGCATTATATTTCAATTTGCCTCTTTAGCTGGCGCATGAAAAAACATTCTGGAAAGGTTGGTTGTACCCTAAGAAAAAAAAATAATCATGAGACTTAAGTATTTTATATTATACCACATAAATATACGTCATCCATTTTTACTGCTAAAAGCCAGACTAAAGCTTCTTTGCTTTTAATAAAATTTATTATTGAAAATAAAAACTCTTTGTATATTCTGTATAATTCATATTGTTCTGTCATGCAAACACATTGTTCAGATTGGTCATTCACATGAAGATAAACATGTTTATTCTCCCATTGGTTCAGTGCTATGAGAAAATTAATGCACTGTAAAGCTACCCATAATATAACTCAAAATATGAATACTTCAATCCTTCAGAACTTTCCTACTGGAAAAAAAAGTAATCAGATAATTGAAGAAAGCTGTTTTTCATCAGGAAAATCAGCAGTTTTACAAGACAAAATAACTACTGTGCAAACATCAATATTTTCTCCACTGTTACAAACCTGACGCAGTTTGAAAGCGTGCATACAGGTAATTTCCATATATTTAAGCACAGCCTGCAGAGAGCACCTAACAGCCTCAGATGGTACTCTATTTTTCATCTACACACAGGCTAAAAATCTGTCCAGTTGCTTCAGCACTCCACGATCAACTGGCAGCTTAGGTCTCAAGTGTGATAATCCAGTGTAACAAAAACACATAATAACCACCACAGTGTCAACGTGTCATCGTAAGCACACCCTCTCTCCCCTATACAAGTATAGTTCTTTCACAGTATTGCAACACATATCAATGCAATGTCTTTGTTCAGAGTTTGCAGAGTGACAGCCAGATGGAAAAAAAAATCCCAGGTCCTAATTCTTTTAATGGCCTTGGACCCTTCTGATGTCTCACTCTTTTAGGAATAACCTTTTTAAAGATAAAAATTATTCTGTCATTAACTAAAAGCAGCGTGACTTCTATTCAAACGCTAGGAAGTTTTACTTCGGGAGAACACGTGATGTGAAAGTGATTCCCCCCTTATTTGAAAGATTTCTGTAGCATTTTCAGGCAATATACGTTCAGGCATTCATCTTATGTGACAAGAAATATTCTTGGATATTAATAGCCTTTTTCTTCTGAAGTTTTTCCTGAAGGTTTTTAAAATCTGACAGGTATATTCATACTGCCTCAACAAAAACAGTCGCTATTTGCATGTATTGGCTTGACTATCACCCTTCAGATTTTGCAGTCATTTTGCTAGTCCTTTAGGTCACCAAGAAGGATTCTGTATTAGAGGAAGTTGGAATACTTCATGTAAGCAACACGTGGGAACAGAAGCAGATGCCAGATTTTGAAAAATTCTTGGTTTTAGTTCGATTGCCTCTACATGTTTATTGTTACATGTACTTCACAATGCAACAGAAACAGCATTTTAGGCTTTCCTGCTTGAATGTTTGTCCTTAGTTATTTGTGCTAAAATGATGTGATATAAGTGACAGGATATATGTGAGATATATTATGAGATATATGGCATATATGATACGGGATATATACAATATATGTGAGATATACAATATGTTGCATTATATGCCATATATAATACATATTAGATATGATGCATATATGAGATGATACATGGCATATATGATATATACATCTAATATATGATACATATTATATATGCCAAATATATGATGTATGGCATGTATGATACATATGTGAGATAAGCTATACATGAGACGTGTGTATATAGCTGATATATGTAAAATAATTACAATGTGATATACATATGACATCATATATATATCATATACAGCCTATATGATGAGAGATAAAAGTAGATGATATGTGATATATATGTAGCACATGATAGATATGATATATGGCATATATTATATATACACAATACCTACGTATGATGTGAGGCAGATATTATATGAAAGAGATGATCTGGCATATATGATATATTTGGCAGATAAGAGACGTATATGGCATATATGACACATGATAAGAGATATATATGCAATATCCTGTATGGCATATATTGTATCTCATATATCAGAGAAATATCGTATATCTAAGATGTGATATATGGCATATATGATAACAGAGATACATGATACGTAATATAATTATATATGGCATACATGAGGCCTATATATGTAATAGATGAGATACACAATATGATATGAGATATATGATATGTGATATGGAAGATATGAGATATGATATATGGAAGATATGATATGGGATATATATGATATATGTGAAATATACAATATGCTGTATTATATGCCATATATAATACGTATTACCGATGATACATATATATGATATATTAGATATATGTGAGATAGATATATGAGATGTGATAGAATATATAGGGTATATGGCACATATGAGATATGATGATACAAACAGGACCTTGGTTTTGACAGACCCTCATGAGATTAGTCACATTCCACCAGAGTAGCCTCTCCTTTTATCTAGACTTTTTGTGCAGTTGTGAACCTTCAATGACCAGCAAAGCAACCATTTTCATTACTACAATGCATACTACATGTTCAGTGTAATAAAAACTTTAAATACTGGCGAGTTCATGAAGGTATTTTGACTTAATAGCTTGATCTTTTGGAATCTGTGTGAATCAAGCCAGAAATCACAGTACATTGTCTCAAGCTGTTAAATGTGACAAACCAGGTTTTCAAATCTATTGAAACATGTTTTAAAACCTCTTCCAAAACCCTTTTCAGTATCTTCCAGTGAAAATCACCTATTAACTATGCTGAAATACAGTGCACTACATAAATGGAAACAAGAAACTAATATAAGATAGGATAATAATAAAAATGAATAGTGAGAGGTTGGACCAAGATGTGAGAAAGCCTCTTAGCAACAAGGTACCAGAATGAAAAGGATGCTGCACATATGCAGCAAGTTTATGCAAAACACAGGCTAGAGTCCAACTGAACAACTATCTATATTCTGGTAATAAAAGCACACTGCTTTCAGATGTTTAGGAAAATGTACTTAGTTAGCACTTACTCACTACTGATAACTGTACTACGAGGTATAGGGAATGTTTTAAAAAGAGTTTCTTGCCTTGAAACTAAAACCAGTTGTGTAGAATGAAAATTCAAAGCCTGTTCCAACTCTTTCAAAAAAACAATGCAGCTAAGGAAGGACTTAAGTGAAAACAACAGGAAAAGTAGTATTTTTTATTTCCACAGTAATCATCATATAAAACTTTGTTCAGTGATGAAGCATTAAGTCACTTTACAAACTACCTGAAAAGAACAAATCTTTTGGCACTTGAAACACTATCAGTTTTGTTACACAGCATCTCAGATCCAAATGGTTCTTCTAATGTCTGCTTCATTTTAGCCCTCATCTATTTAATTGGTACCATACAACAGGCACATTTGTGTGATTTTCACCAACTCATATCCCTTCTCCTCAGTCTCCCATCTCCAAAGAATTTAAAGGTTAAAAACCATGACCAATGAGAACAAGCAACAGAACTTAAAATACTCAAAATCAATTAAAAAATATATTAATTTACTTATAAATTAACTACCTAAAAGATGCTGCACATACCTCTGAAGTGCTTTATTTGAAACATCAGCCTTGCTACTGTCAGGCAGTAGTGAATACGCAGGGCTTGAGTTTTCTACAGCTCTGTTGTCTCAGCTTGCTTTGCTTGTCCAAGATCAACTTCATCAAAAGGATGGACTGAGTATTCATCCAATAATAAATATTAAGAAGAGAGGGATATTGGAAACAAGTCTTCTGGGTAAGCTTCCATTACCTAAAGTAGGGACTGCCTACTGGCCCATGATGATGGATTTACTAGCTGTGATCACTGCACTTGCTTCCCGTCTCCAGACACAACCTTTTAAAGTGCCCAGCTCTTACAGAAGAGACTGCTGTGCCCCATGCTTCATTTCTAAAATCAAGTACAGAATGGTATTCAGGGAATAAAACCAAAACAAACCACACTAAAATTACAGTAAGGCATGAAATCTGTGGTCTATTCAATGCATCTAGTAGAAGAGGGGTTAAGTTAAGGGTCCCTAAGCAGAAATTCCCCTGGAAGATATTTAGACATTCCTGGGATACATCTCACCTTTTTTTTTTTTTTTTCAGCATACAGACCTATATCTAAACTCAGTTCAATAGAGAAAGAAGCAGCTTCCACATGCAAATCAGTATGAACGTCTCCATTTGGAAGATAAGGAATGTGCTGTTGACTTCACTGAATTATGACAGGTGGTGAGAACTCCATTGTGCATGAATACATCCAATTAATGAATCACACTCTACCTACTACCACTCGGGACCAGCTAAGTGTGAGACGGTTTTAAGAAGCCTTATTTCTGACAGCGGCCGATAGCCTTTTAGCCAAATCCAGCAGCAAGGGCCAACCACGGAATTTCCTTAGAGGTAAATGAGGAATACTTCACCGACAAGAGAGCAGGCTGTAACAACAATATACACGGAAACAGAGAAAGACCGCTGGAAGATGTAGACTTGAACTTTCTTGAGGCAATGAGGATGTGCCAAGAGAAGCAAATCTACACATACAGTGGACAACCACTATGTAAACTGCAAAGAACCCAAACTATTAAGAGCAAAAGAACTCCTGTCACGTCAAGAAGGGGGGGTTCCTTAAACCCATTATATCTGATCAGCCTGTCAGTTTCCCAAGGAAGATGAGACTCTTGTGTGCTTGTCCACTACCTGCATTTTGACAGCCCCTTGTATCGGAGGGTGATTCAACTGACCTGTGCAGGGCCCCCCTGCTGACAGTGTCACTGAGTCAAATTACTTATAACAACTACACATTTCCAGAGATTATATAAAACGAACGTCAGCTGAAGATTTTTCTTATACAAAATGCAAGTTTGTGACAGAATAAGATTCAAAGATTGCTGGTGATAATACACTAACTGCAAACAAGCTTAAAACAATACACATAATAACAGCCAGCATGACTTAGTCATAGAATAAAGTTCTTACGCAGTAGGTGTCCCTATGGGGGAGAAGACAGGTTCAGCCCATCGGCTGATCCCAGAAGGTACGATGGAGTCTTCCCTAACTTCTCCCCTCCTTTGCTTACTTTTTATACTGCATAGCACATTGCATATTCATCGTCATACACAGCATTGCTTAAGTTTCTTGTTTCTGATGCAAATTAGCATGCATCCTCAGATAGCACCACTGAAGCCTTTGACTAGCTACACATGCTCTCCAAGCCAAGTTTTGCCCTCTTTCAGGAGGGCTATTTGAGTTGGTGGTTGCAATCTCCCACCACCGCAATTACCTTTGTCCTGATTTCACCTTATCAGCTTAGCCAGAACTTTCTCATTTGGAGGCGTCTTTCTGCACAATTCAGGTAACAGTGTTCTTTGTCCTGTTCTTTGTTTCCCAAGGTTGATTCCCTTGATTAGAATTCCTTTCATTCATCTATTTTGATCACTTTAGAGGGTGGGTTAGCTCAACGTAAACATTGTGCACAGAAATGTTTATCATATAGTTAAAAACTAAATCAGGGTTTTGAAATTTGGGAGTAGAGACAACAATTCCCCCCACCCCCCACCCCGGATTTCTTTCAGTCCAAGACCAGTTCATTTTCTTTACATTTAGGTGGAGCTTGAGTGACTCTAGTCAAACATATTTTTGTTACTGATCGGCACTGCACACCCAGTGAGTTGCAGTAGTACCTTGGAGGCAGGAAACTTTGGGATGGAGGTGTGCATTAGTATTACAATGAGGTCATCTCATCCAAGGAAAGCAATTTTGCCACAACTTGGCTCAGCAGCGGACATCTTTTCATCTTACCAGCTGTGTGGTACCATCAAGTTCCCATTCCTGCAGGGAGTACAACAGAGCCTGGCCATGGTGTCTCCACTCTGCCTTCGTTACTCCTAACAGCATGCGCTAAGATGGCAGGACATGTCGCTTAAGGAGCCACGGTAAAGTAGATTTCATGTATGTCAACCACCCTGAAAGTGATAACTGTATTTTACCCTAAAAAGCTTTCTGTAATACTATACCTATGTTGGGTCCCAATTTGCTCCAGTTCCCCTCAAAGCAATTTTCCCACAACTCCAATACAAAAAGTTGCCCACAGTTCGACGGTAACTGACAGCAAGATAACTTCTTGCCATATGAAGAATGGATGCAGTGACTACAAGGGGATTATGTCACATCAGCAACAGCATATATGAACCAGAGCTTATATAACACAAATGAGAACCATGTCAATAACATAATTAACTCAAAGGCATTCTATTTAAGTTACATAAAGGGTTTTAGAAAAAGATAAGCAAGACTATCAGCCTGAAATCATACAGGTTGTTTATTACTTTTTTATTTGGCATACAAAAGTTTTCATGGTTGGCCAAATCACAGTATCAAAACTTTTTAAAAAACACTTCATGGAAAGAAGTTAATTTGAGATTCGAGAGTACTTTTTTTTCCACAATGGGAGAATATAGAATAAAATGCTTAAGTAAATGAACTGAGAGAGGTACAATGTGCAGCAATGGAAGAAAAGGAATTACCCATCACTTGAGTTAAACCATGTTGCTCACTAGACAGGCCATTCCTGTGTATATGGAACTGCTAATGCAGGGTCCAAGGACAATGCTAACAGGCTACAGGAAGGGACGGAACAGAGGTCAAAAAATTCAAGCACTCTGCAGTCTGTGCCTTAGGACACTGATTACAAGGGGAGTCTTTTGTCCTGTGGCTGTTGGAATAGCACATAAAAGCAAAGAATGCACCTGCAGTATAAAAGTAGGCAGAATTTATGACACTGGCTGAGAAATACCTATCAAATATATAAAAAGAGAATGAAGGAAGAAATCTGGACAGACAAATGATTCCAAGTATTTCCTATACCTTAGGCAGCCCAAGGTTATGCCTAAAAGTGTTACAAAAACAGGATGCTTTTAGGGTACCCCTTAAGGGAATGTATTCTGTAGATTACTTTCCCAGCAAAGAAGGAAATTAAAGGAAAATCATAGATATTTTGGTGATATCAAAGGTTAATTCTGACAACACTGACGTCTTAATCTAAAAGAAACAGCAAAAGAGCATGACTAGAAAGTCTGCACAGCTCTGGAAAGAACTAGAATTCACGGAGTAAATCAAAGCAAGAAGGTAAAGAGACTAAAATAAAAATAAAAACACTATATTTTAAAATGGAGGCACTTCAAACTGTTCAGGTGACCACAAGGATGACACAACAAAGGGCTATTGCAAAAATAACTCAATTTTCTTCAATAGCTGAGCTGAGCTGCTAGTGTTTGCTGCTGCTGATGTTCAATGGTTGTTCTGTCTCGAGACAAACTCATGTGAAGACTAGCTAGATAGTAGTCCCCTTAAGTATTTTGTCTAGGCATACTCTGTGACTCTACAATTAACCAAATTCTTTTGCAACACCAATAACTGAAATTTGATTTCCCAAAGTGGTAACGATTACCCATACCCTAGCCAAGGTAAAAACATAAGGAGTGAAAAACCCTAAGCATCTGGTGACTCACTGAAGACTCTGCTAGTTTTCACATGGGAAAACTTACAATTTATATGGGAAGGAAGATTTGACAGCCTTAAAGATTTTTCTTCTTTGTTTGTATTCTATGAGGAGACACATCTTAAGACTGCCTTACACAAGAAGCCTGAGTACTGCATCCCTGAGGACACATATTCTGGTTTTAAAGCAGTTTGAATAAGCATGGGGAATTCAGATCACTTTGAAAGTCCCTTCTTTTAGCACCACAGAGTCTAATTCCGACTGCTGACCAAAATACTCCATAGTGAGCAAAAACCAAGTACCATTTCTTTCTCAGAAACTTTAAATCTGTACAAGAAACACGGCATAAAGCCATAGCAGAAAACTGCTTCACTGTTGCAACTTGAGAAAAAGCAAAAATCTACAGAACCATTATGACCACAGTGCATTCACATTCCATGAATGTTTCTGCTGTCAACTGATTAAATACCTGACCTGCTCATTAATTATATGCTCATAAATACATGACCTGATCATCCTGCTGTCAAGATGCTGTGTTTCTAAGTTAAAGGTTGGTCTCCACCAGAAATCTTTTTTCTCTTTTTTGGTGATTCCAGGTCTCTTTTCCTCTCCTTCTTGTCAACTTACCTCCTGGAACCATGTGTTCTGCTCCTCCCATTGCTGCTCTTGATCCTGAACACTAGTAAGGCAGACCTTCCACATTCCTGCTGTCACTACTCCTCCGTAACCTCATCTGGCTCTCAGGTTTTCCCTATTAAGTCCTTCGAAGACTCTGGCAGAAGGCAAAGAAACACACAGGCTTAATAGAGGAATTTATTGACTGATTTAGAGAACTTAAGAGTTCCAATTCTACAAAACTATGATAAGCCCTGAGGTACACATTCCCTTACACTGAGCTGACTCCCTCCTCAAAGCATCCACAGCTTAGCAGAACACTTCCTTGCCTTCACCCAAAAATCATTCCAGTAGAATCCATAACTCACAATACTGAGTAACTGGGGAATAAAATGGCAAAGGAAATTCACGCTGGTAAATGCAAAGCAATGCAGGGAGGAAACCCCCTCCCCTCACAGCTTTGCACAATGGTGAGCTCCAATACGGCATGAGCTACTGCATCTTAGATATGAAAGCTATAATAAAAACAGAAAAGTATGCATGCCAGTTCTGTGCAGATGGTGATTTAGCACTCAGTAGCAGTCAGAGAGCAGCTAGAATTTCACAAGCTGCTGAGGAAAAAAGGGAACAAAAGAAAAGTCCATTATATCACTGTACTAGTTTACAGTTTACCTACATCTCTAGAGCTGGAAAGGGAACAGGAGGGAATGAGAAGGATAGTAAGAGGTATAGAGTGTTTTCTGTATGCAACCATTTGAACAGACTAGGAAGATTCAGCTGGGAAGGAATCTCATAAAAGTCTATAAAAATCTACAAGTGGCATTGACAAACTGAATAGGCAACAATCATGCCTCACTTCTCATAATACAAGAATTACAGAGTTATCAGATCGCACTTCTAAAATGAACAAAAGGAGGTGGGGTTCTTTGTCCACACAGCATGCAGTTTAACTGGATTATTATTTTTTTTACGTAAAAGCTTACTTATATTTTAAGAACAATTAAGCAAATTTTATGGATAAAAACATCCACCAACAGCTATTAAACATAAAACTATGATCTCTAATGCAGAAAGTACCCATGATGCAGATGGCCAAGAGCTGAAAGGCTATATGTGGGGAAATACATTTGTCCTATACTTACAGGCTAGGGTATCAAGCCCAGTATCAGAGACACAGCAGCAAGCCAGATGGATGCTTAACCTGATCCAAAACAATCACTCTTACATGCTTTTTCTGTGTCATCTGCTCAATCCAAAAGAGCCACACCAAAGCCCAGTCTCCCTGTCCTGTTCCCCACCCCTGCAGTATGCCTATACAAAACCAAACAAAGCATTATTCTACAAGACTTCAAAGTCACCTTTTGATGGCTGCAAAGATCACAGTTTTGTGAAACCTCTTGGCACTAGAAGACATTCTCCAGGCTGCCTGAAAGTCTGCTTCTGAGCATACACAAACTACCATAGCCTCAAGTTCTACAGGAAAAAAAAACCAAAACCAACTTTACAATTTGATACTTAAAACCCACCCTTCACCGTGTCTTTACTGAAGAGCTGATGCAGCTTTGGATTCTAAAGTCACAGAATACAATCAAGTCACAACACGTGGTCAGAGCATGCAAGACAACTCTTCAAACAGACTTTTGCACCTTGAAACCAGATTCCTGTTACAGGACAAAGCCACCATACTGATGTGCAGTTACTATTGCGTATAGACAACTACTGTCTAGAGACTAAACTTAAAATTGCTCTGGACCCAGCACGGGGTACGCAGCAGGCAAAAGCTTCAGCAGACTCTTGTGAAGCAGTCAGCCTGCACACTGCTTAGTTTTTGGCTTCTATAGAATAAAGTCTTCAGAAAAAACAGACTTATGCAGTCCTCAAGTTGTTTCGAGGAAAGCAGCTGATCCCTTTTGCTTTCATAATGAGAACCTTCCCAAGGTGGGATTTTTTTTGGTAGGAATCTAATATTTTATAGATATTTATGCCTTGTGTCCTGCTTATCACCGGTGTTTTGAGAGTTATACTTTCTAATGTATTGTGCTTTATACGGTTAAAAATGATTGAGGGTTTGTATCCTGGTGAACCTCAGTTTGGACCAAAACCTGATACAGCAGGTATATAAGAAAACAGACCACGCAGAAGACATTTTTTAAGTGGTACTTTACTACTTCTGTCTTAAAGCAGCACGTTCTTCAGATGTTATTTCATCTTTCTAGTGTGGGAGATGTGCTGCTAACTACTCATATCATTACATTTTAAGAGATTCTTCACCCTTGTGATAGCACGAACTTCAGTATTGCTTAAGTGCTTGCTTATATATTTTAAATCATTGACATTTCTGCTTAGTCTTGCTGGAAAGTCTGGACCTCTTTCATGTGGGAAGGCAGGCCAGAGAATTTGCCATCCTGATGAATTTCAGCTGCATCCATAATCACTTGGTGCTTCAAAATTCAGGCTCTGTATTTGTCTTATCATTACATTTGTTTTTGTTACATCATTACATTTGTTAGCAGTAGCAAGCCATATAACACACAGCTACCTTTATTGGATCTGCTTTGCTACTAATAGCCAGGCAATTTAATTTAGGTAACATCCTTCCTCCCCCTCAAAATGAACACCACCATCATACTGATGGATTGCATTTAGCATGGATATAGAAACGACATGTGAGATGATTCCACCGTATGATCCAACAGGTACCTATCAAAATATGAAATTTAAAAATATTTTAAGAGCACTTCTTGAAACTGGGCTAGAAAAAGTTTGTGATTCTTTGATAACCATAGCCACTATGGAATTAAAAACTGAAGATACCAAGTTTCTTGAGGACCATATGTCTTAGCTTTGTTTTCAAGAAAAAGGACATAGATAATATACCCTCTTAAAACAAGCTCTGGGCTTTTTTTTTTAGTGGTTTCCTGAACTCTTCAAACTGTGAGTCTCTGGCTTTTCAATCACAGAAAATGCTTTCATGCAAGAAGACAGGACAACTCTGCAAACAAACTGTTTGTATCATGTGCTCATCATCTCAATTCCCAGCAAACCCCATGTTATTGGGGGGGGGCACTCTGTGCCAGATATAAATTCTCTAATAAGGCTATGCAACTGACTAGTATTTTTTTTGTTGCTGTTTTGGCAGATGAATTGGAAAAAATTAGAAACGACATTCATATTTAAATGGGATAAACATTTGTTTGGTTTTGATTCTTGAAACTAAAACACCAGAACATTTGCTTCACTAGACAGAAAGGAAAAGGAATGGAAAAAGCAAAGGAAATAGCTATTAGGCTCATGAAACAGGTAAAGCATTTTCCTGGTTCTGATCAGTATTGCATGAAACAAAACCACCGCTGCTGTTCCTAGTACCATTTCCTATGCACGATATGAAAAGGAAGAAGGCACAATAAATATTTCTTAGAGATAGAGCCTGGCTCATTTTTGAAGTTTACAGGCAGCTGCTGGACACCTGCTTTGTAGGTGTAACCTACAGTCCAGCCCATAACACCAGTATACTGCAAAATACAGTCAGCCCTCACTTTGGTAATCAAAATAAGTGACAAGTTCCATTACTCTCCACTGTGTGCCTGCCTAAGCCTGCCTAAAGAGGAATACATGACTGACAAGGCAGACAGAACAGAAAAGGAAGAGCAAGTTCAGAAACTAAAGGAAGAGAAATCTCAGCTTTGATCATGATAAGCAACAGCATTACAGTTTCATTTACATTATTCTATATGAGACTTTTAATTGTTTGTTGTAATTATTATGCAGAAGGTTGGAAAAACAATGCTTGCTTTTAAAGCTTAATTATCAAAATGGACAATATAAACACATCCTGCTTAAGAAAGGTGCTGACTTCCTTGAGAATATTGCTTCTCTTTTATCTTTCCTTAAAAAGCACCTGGCACTAAGAATCTTGATTAGGGCTTACCGTGGGACACACACAGCACAGGGTGCTTCTGAAAAGCATGCCTGTGTTGCTGGAGCTCTTGCTTGATCTTTTAAGGTTGAACTATAATCACCATTGATTTAAGACTATTGGATTACATTTCATACTTCAGAGAAGAAGAAAAGAGAAAAATAATCTCTTAAGTGTTTAAGACTGTGAAGCCTCATGAACATGTTTATTTCCTATTTCATTTCCATCATTGAAGCAAGCTTAGAGTGATGTTACTTACGCTCAACAGGTAAAGTAATAAATTTTGTTCTTTTTAGTTCACAATCTTTTGGACTCATGTTCATGCTACTGCAAATCTTCCACTGCAGTCCAAACTCAGAGGATTTTGGGAGAAGCTAGGTGGAGTTAGAAAATAATCATGAGGTTTACAAACTCTGGCTCAAAATTTGCCATAACCATTAACCTCATTCCACCCCTTGTATTATCACTGAGACATTAGACCAATTACAAAAACATAAAATGAACACACATAAATTCATTTTAATGAGCTACACAATGCATGCCTATATGTGTGCATGTGGATACACATTCGTTTCTTTTATGTAGAATAGATTCTAGAAAAAAAATGGAAGTAAGCTTTGGACTATGGCCTTAGGGCTTAAATGACTAATGATGGATAGAGCTTTCCTTGCTATGAATATGTTACTATCAGAAAGAAGATAGAAACTGTCTAAAAAAGGCAATTAATGGACTGAACAGCTCTCTGCTGACACAAAAGTGTGGGAAGCTAATGATAAAGAGTAGAAAGGCAAAAGAAGTATTATTACTGCCAATTCCTCTCCTCATAAATTTCACATTGTTGTATTTAGATTACTGGCCAGGAGTGCATCCCAATTCCTGCAGAGGCGACTCAGCAAGGGTTTGCTTTCACAATAGTATCCCTCAGACACATAGGGCTTGACCCTACTTCCATTCAAATAAGTAAGAATTCGTCCATGGACTTACAAAAGTAGGATACATGCCTACTTTTTTGGTAACATGGAGTTATTCCATGTTACAGAAATATTTGATCCCCGTTTAGTAACTCTTCACCTGTGCTCTTCTACTCTGAAACAAAGAATTGTTTCTCTGTTGCAAGATGGGCTTGTCATTTACAGAGTTCTGTATGTGAGGCTCCTAAAAAGCAATTATCATCAGCAACGTATGATGTCAGCTGCTTTCTTATGTAAAATTATGTTTCTTATGTAAAACCTCTAGAGTTTCTAGAGAGCTGCTTTTGAGTGATACCAGTTAAGAGATGAACGATGATGCTCACCCTGAGTGAAAAGAAAGGAAACAGAAATGGGAAGAAGTTAAGAGTGACTGAGCCTGATTTTTGCAGCGAAGATGCTGACCACATAGTGATTTGAACACCCTGCTGCTCTTCCAGCAACAGAATAACTTGAAGACTGTCACAAATCACAGGTTAGAAGCAGAAAAGCACCAAGCCCACAGGACCCTTTCTGCTTGCCACCAGTCCTTGCTGGGCTATGGGACAGGACATGAGTCAGTAACCACCACGCTGGCTAATGGCCCTGCGCTACAGCGATCCCTCTGCAGCCAGTTACACAGCTACCCAGTTACTTGACATCGGAACTCACAGATTTGCCCAAACATGGCCAAGAGAGGCTGCAACACAAAGTAATAATTAGCAATGCCCAACTTCTGTGTATAGAATCTCTATGCATCGTTGGCTTCAGTGATTGTTCATTTTCTGGCTAGAGTCCAGGTTTCTAAATCCCTGCCAATAGTATTTCTAAAAATGAAAATTCAGCAGTATCTTAATCAAGGAAATGCTGCCCTGTCACAACACTTTACAACAGGATCACAATGAATTACTCTCAAAATTCCACACAATCAGAAAAGATAGCAAGCATGGTTATACTGAACTTGCTTCATAAAAATGGTTTCAATATTGAGAACAGCCACTGACTGAATTCTCTCATGACTTTTCAATTCTAGCCAATCTGTCAGCAAGCAACTCTCCCTAGAAGCCAGATATGCAACCAGTGTTTTATTCAGGTCAGGGCTCCTGCACCACATAGCTATAAGGTGCATTTAACTGCTGGTGTAACCAACAACATGAAATTTAGAAGAATGAAAGTGTTTTGGTTTGGGTTTTTTTCCCCACGAAATAGCAATGAAGATCATCTTGAGAAGATGCTGTTAGTTTCCATTTACACCTGCTCAGCATTTCCCTTGTTTTGCATAGCATTACACTCTTCATGACTATGAAAATCTGGGCTGACACCGTCTGTCTATAGTCTTACGTTGTCTTTTATAGCTTTCAGGTACTTTGTATTCAAGTTTTGTGTTTTGTGATATTGGTACCTTTAGAAATAGAAGTATTTTGTGTCTTTAGAATAGAAAGTTTGGTCTGTTATCTCAGCAGCTTTCTGTCCAAATGACATGCCATGGTTATACTGAAAAAACAAGACAGGAACAAAGAACCAACCTCAACTGCGCAAGTCAATGCCAGTGTTCCGGATTTTAAAGCTTATTGAGTATTCGTAGTGTGCCATTCAAGATAAAGCGCCTGAAGCAGTCAAATTAGCTTGGAAACGTTTACCTCTGTAGAATTTTGCCTATGCTTTTGAATATTAAAATATGAATTATCTGGGAAGTGACATTATGGGAAAGCATGCTGGCCACATGCTTTACAGACAAAGCTTTTTTTCTGTTGTTTTTTTTAATTATTTATTTTTTTAACAAGTGTAAGAACTGTTGGGCAGGGGAGTAGATGAAGAATTTCATAAACACTGATGCTGTTAGGACACTACAGGGGAAAAAAAAAATGCAATCTCCCAAATGTTCACCACAAAACCAAACCAGCCCAAGATAAGGAGATAACCATGCCTCACTTGGTAATCAGAGAAAACGGTATTCTGACTACCATAAACAGAAAATTGTGTGAAAAAGCAGCCCTGGATCTCTTATATTTGGGAGTGCAAGATAAATGGCAAATGCATAATATGTATGACTCAAGTGACTGCCTTCCCACTTGCACTTTTAACAGCTTTATTTGGACACAACAATGGTTTTCTAGTGGCAAAATTAATAGAATACAGGGATTTTGGCAAGTAAGCAAGGAACTGCAGATATCTGTGAGCTACATTTTGGAACCCCCTACTTCCCACGGGCTCTAGGTCTTTCATTTTAACTCCTCTTAAAGAAAAAGCACGTAACTGAACAGGTTTCACTGCCGAGTGGAACATAGGAATGTCCGTAAGGGTAAGATGAGGGGCAGAGAGAAAAAATCATGCCTGCAGGAACGAGGGGGGCAGGAGTTTTAGTTCGGAACTGGTCTGACTAAAGTATTACAGCTCAAAGCAGCAGAATTGCAGTCCAAAGTTTTCCTTGGTAATGTCCAACAGTCTCCATATGAGTGTGGGAAAGGACCTTTTGCTTCTTCAGGTAAATTGAAATCCCACTGCCCTTTTTGCTTGACATAATAGCTGTTACACAAAGGATTTACTATGTCACACTTCACTGCTTCTAGAATTCCATTCCCGATATAATCTAAAGGGCCTGAATGGTGTCCATTAGAGTAAGTAGGATTACATCAGTAACATGATCAAGTCTTAATTGTTTCTCAGGGCCAAGGAGAGCTGGTAATCCTCCAGTCCCGCCAGGAATGCCCTGAGATTTGTTGTTTGCAGCCCTCGGTCTGCAAGCATGTTACTGTTAAAAGCTCTGAAGCCTAGAACAATGCTTGATGTTTTGTGTAATGTTACTGTCTGGTTCTTTGTTAGGAAGTTTCTTTGTAGCTACTGAAGTATGTTTGGGAACACATCTTGTTCCTATGGTAATCAGTGAGAAGCCTGCCCTTGACTCCAAATAAAGCAGGAACAAGAGTCCTTGTCTGCAACATCAGACATCCTGGCATAAAGTGACAAAATTGGGTGGGCCTGCTAAGCTTCACTGGCATGAAAAGGTCAGCCTACAAATCAAGAAACCCAAAAGGAGAAACACGCAGGCTGGGGCTGCTACACATGCAGAGGTGAGGTCCCTCCCTGCCTTATCCCCAGAGAACATCACAAATGTGCCCCTTGACTCCAACCCTGCACAGCCAGCCAGGTGGACCTGTCAACTACTGTGCTCAGAGCATACCTCCTGCAAGTGGAACAGCCTAGGCAAACCAGTCCTACCACAAAAGCAACGCTGTATTATGCTAGCTGAAGAGAAAAGGCAGTTCAGAAGAAGCATCTAACAGTTGAGATGCCACCCGACCTCGCATAAATACTCAGCGGTTCCTCTATGTAGACGTTATATATTGACAGAGGATATACTGAGCTGAAAGTGGTGAACATGCTGTTTTTCCTGCTGTGTATTGATTTCTTGGGGGTGGCGTGTTCCCTCTCTGCATTTTGGCAAGCAGTGTATGTGCATCTGGGGTACCAATCACAGCAGAAATCTATCATGTGTCCTACAAACAGCTAGCAGATAAATTTGCTTGCATTTTTCCAGTTATCAGAAAGGAGAAAAAAAATAAAATCATTTTTTCCTCCAGTGCTTTCAATCTGAACTGTTCCAAAGGCTGCACTATGCTGTTCTTAGATTTTTAAGGATTCTCCTGAGAACAGAGGCTTCTGAAGTCTACTGGATATTATCCAGATGCCAGAGCACAGATATGATACGGCAAAGACAAACTGTTTGCCACATGTTTTTTGCTTCTATCTCTAGACTCTACTCAGCTTCTTTAAATCAGAATTACACCACTGATATTTCCCATCACCAGTGGATGAACTCTTTACAACCAAGGCAATGGCACAGCTATAATGAAGACTTCATACTGCAGAATCTATAGAGGCCAGCAAACAGCTCTTCGTTTTCTTGGCCTTTGAAACTAATCCTTTTGGCGTTTCTGAAGCAGTAAGGCAGGCTGGCCTGCTCGATCTCAGCTTTCATCTACTTTAACATCTGTGATTTCGCTTCTGCTCTTACTGGACCACTAACTATTACTATCCAATTCACCAGTATCTGGATAACTCTTTTGTAATGCTTGTCTTCACCGAGTACCATATTTTTCCTGCACTTTTAAATCCTTATAAAAGCATTCATGCATTCTGTTCCTTCATGCAGAAGGCCACACCATGTTCAGTGGGACTCTGTGAGAAGGAAGATATACTATCCTCTTCAGACTTCCTAAAGTCTATATTGCAGTGATATAGAAATTGACTATTGGCAAAGCTCTACAACTATCGAACACTGTTATTGCCTCGAGCAATAAAAATATTTGGAAGTAACTTGAGATAATGTCTCTTTTCATCTCTTTGGCAAGTAGAAAACACACCCAGGTCCAAAACTTCCAAAGCGGCTAGAGAGTTTGTGCATGTGAACTTGCAGGTGTGCAACATTAGCCATTTTAGAGACCTAGGAGAGGTTTCCTTTCAAATATATTTTTTTTAAAAAACAGATTTCTTTGGGTTGTTTCAAATTCGGGCCTTAAAAGTGTGAGTCATTCTGAAATCATTGTACACAGTTCATTAAAATACAGCAAGTTAATGAAAGGTCAGAAAGGAGCTTTTCTGCATCTTCATATTTAAGGAGCCTCATCTTGTAAGAAGAATAAGATGTGCAAAGCAGAAGTTTTACTTTACCTTTCACTGGTATGTGAAAATACATCCTTTGTTTTAATTTTGTCAGCTAAATTCTGATGAAAGACAGAAGTAAATTTACCATATGTAACAGAAAAGAGATCTCTATAAAAATCAGTTTTTCATCTGTAAACCTTTCGTAGGAAATAACCCTGCCTCAGTCTAAAAGTCTGGTTTATCAGAAAGCATCAGTATCAATTAGCATAGTGATTTTGAAAAGTAACACCAAACAAAAACAAAAAAAATAGCTGAACCAAGTACATCACATTTTGAAGTGTAAACATTTTATAGTAATTTATGAAGAACATAATTAAGCTCCCAACTGGAATAATACAGAAACAGCTGTCATACCTTCCTAACACCATTACTCATTCCTGTCCAATGAAGCTGTGTGTTTTATAAGCTCACAAAGTATACTTGGAAACTCATCTGCCTTTCTTAAAAACACTGGAAAAGGAAAAAAAGGAGGAAAAAAAAAATCAAGATTCCACTTTGGATATTTGGTGCTGGTTTCTGCCCTTGATGAGCCCCTTGCCACTAATACTCATATTTTAAATTCACGATTGCCTTGTTTTTACATTCAGAAAACCAGTACATTCCACATGACAGCAAACATAGGTGTTCAGGAAAAGCAGGAACGAGCCATTATTCACTCTCTAGTCGTTGGAGGACAGGTCTCTGAACTTCTCCAAAAGCTGTTTTCTTCAACTGTATTTAGCAAAGTAATTTTATGGAACTAGCACTAGAAACAATGCATCCATTACATCTCCACTACTGAGAGGTAGTAACTAATGATCACATGAAGACCACAATGACTGATACTGGAAAAATGATGGCTAGCATTTCTAGTTACTGTACTGCTGTAACATTTTGCTGCCCCAACAGATATCTGTCCGAGCACAATACATGCACGTAATAAGTCTCTACACTGAAGATCCTACACTCCAAATGAACAAGACTGAATGATAACTAGGGGAAGGATGACTAGAAAAAAGGTGAAATAGAAAGGTAAAGTGACTTGTCCAGAGTAGACAAGTTGCAGAGGAAAGAGCTCAACCACCCCCACTAAATACCGGTCCAGTATCTTAATTCACCAAACCAGTTGAGGGACTTCCAACACCAGAAAAACAAAGACTATTAAGTTTATTTCTACATGCCAGCAAAGTTTAAGCAATATGCAGCTTGAGCAATATATAACTTAAATATGAACAGTTAGAAGCACTTTTGTTTAAGAAACCCAGTGTACATTATATCCAAGTTATTTTGGTATAATACTGAGTAAAATACATCAAAAACCAGTATCATCATTCATGCCTGTAGATCTATGTACTTTTTCTTCACTCCCTCAAAAAGAACACCACTACCAGTGGCATCTCATATACTCAAATGTCTTCTTACAATCTTACAGTTATTTTTCAGAACAATAATCACTTAAAACAGGCTTCTTATGAATTACCTTTTTTGCTGCCCTGTTATCAGTCTTAAAAAATAAAATGATGCAATTTTTTTCCCCTCTCCTGGCAACAAGGGTCTGAGAATTGAACTGGAGTATCTGCTCTACCACTAGTAACAAGAGACTGAGCTTTGAAGAAGACATAAAGCACAGAGTAAAACCTAGATCACTTTCTCTCTACCTCTATTGACTGTGCAGCACTAAGTAGTGAAACTTTAATAGTTCAGTACGGAAATTTAAGTCAATGACATCCAAAGGAGATGAGATGCTGACTAAGATGTCATTTCTTTTTCTTTCTTTCTCTTTATGGGATTGTCATAAAATTACTTCACTAGTAACTACGAGCTAGTAATGATCAAACGGTCCTCAATTCCCAAGAAATATTTTCAGACAGATGTTCTCACTACTATGCTGCTAAAAAAACCCAGAATACAAAAGTCAAGGTCACAGACCTTTTAGAATATTCCAATAAAAGCCTGACGTGCAATTTGCCTACTGATGTTATAGAACCTAATGCATTTGGAATGAGGCATATGTTATAGCACTTTGCTGAACTGAGCTAGGCATAGACCCTTCTTCACAAGTATGGAAGAGATAGTTACTTTGTAATAGTTCATTCACTTCATAAGACCATTTCAAGAAAGAAGAAAAATGTATGCTTCTTACTGAAGCTCCCCTAATATTCTAACTTACTACTCCTGTCATCTAAAATGGTCACAACAGAACATCTCTCAGGCAGTATTCTGACATTCTTCTAACATTTAGGCAGTATTCTGACATATATTCTAACATTTCTTATACACTCCCAATGCTTCTTAAAAGAACACAACATATTAAAATGTTTCTCGGAAAGCTATGACAATTGGTAGAACAGTTTCAGATGTTTAACTTGCTATACAGTTAACTTAAAAGTGTGTGCTTGCTCTACTCTCTTTCTAAAAAAAAGTCCTTCTCAAGCTGCAACACTAAGGAATCAAGATTGTCAGTTAATTTTACAGTCTTTTCTTCTCTCACTGTTCTGTCTTCTCACTGGGTGTACACTCTTTGTCATAGCAGATAGTCCTACAAATTTAAGAATGCTAAAGGCTCTTCTTTTTACCAGACTGATTAAATTAACCCAGGAAAGCAGTGACTGGTTGTTAGCATAAAAAGGATTAGAATCACTGATTTCAGCTGGATGGTAAGGGCACACATCATTTGAAGAGCTAACACCGCTGTGCTATGTTAAATAAAGGGGGATTTTCACCTGTATCATTGGGGAAGACAGATGTTTAAGACATGATTACTACATTGTTTTAACAGTATTCTGTCTTAGAAGAGTTTAGCTTGATTAACTTGGAGCGCTTCACAGGTGCAAGTGGGCATTTCCTTTTGTTGACACAGGGTGGGATATCAAGAAGTTAAAAGACTTGTCAAGGTCACACCACAAGAAGGTGACAAAGTTACACAGTAAGTCACTACCGATACCCAGCTTTGCTGTACCAATAAAACTACAGAGACCACAACGCAATGCCTCTCAAAGGGCTACTAAATGGTAAACAAACAAAAAGGCAACAGACATCACCTTTTTCAGTACTAACACGTCTAAGGGGTACTCTGAACAGCAGACAAGTCAAACCGTATGTTAGTCTCTGCTTTACAGCTAAAGGAGGTAAGGCACTAAAAGAAGTATTAAGAAACCTTGTATAACTCACACATTTGCTTAGTCCCATCCGTATATCGTGAATTAAGGCTGGGGAAATAACTGAGCATTAGAGGAACACTGAATAGAGGCCACAGGATCATGCAGGTTTTAATTCCTTTATTTTCTCCTCGGTGACAAAACACAGTACTAGTACAAATACGCTTCATGAAAAGAAAAAAAATTAAATCGGGCAAATAGATAACCCTGAAGACACAGAGGGGTCCTGTTGTCATGGAAACAAGTCCCCACTAATGAGCTTTCCAAGACATGAGTGATTAATACTTAAGTCCTGTAAATAAATATTGATTCAAACCCCAAACACACACATAATAAACCTACTGCCAGCAGCCTAGATAACGGGTAAACAAGCAAGACCGGCATCCCGCGGCGTGCGCTCTCCGCCGGTCCCCGAGCCGCGCTGCTCACCCGCCGCCCCGGCGCCCTCGGCCCCGCAAAGTTTCCGAGCGGCAAGCGACCACCAGCCGCGCCGGGGACAGGGCGGGCCGGGCCGGGCAGGGCTCCCGCCGCTGCTGCGCTCCGGCCGGCCCGGCCGCCGCGGCGCTATCGGGGACCGGGAACGGCGCCTCCAGGTCCCTCCGAGGTAGCGCCCGGCAGCGAACGGGGCTCGCTCGGTCCAGCGCGATCCGCGACACCACACAGACGGACAGACACACACACAGCCCCAGCCCTCCGCAGCCCCCGTCAGAATCAGCCCCACCTTGCGCTAAGTCGCTCCCAGGGCACGGCCACTTTTCCCAACACTTGCCCGGCGAAGCCCGCGAAGGAAAACTCGCCGCCGAGGCGGGGCCGGCAGCGGAACCGACCTCCCGGAGCGGAGCGCGGTGCTTCACTCCGCGACCCGGGGGGCGAGGCGCCGCTGCTCGGGAGGAGCCGCTGCCTGCTTCCCCATCTCCCCTGTCCGCGGCTCCCCCGCCCGCCCCAGCTTCTCCACTTCCCTCCCTCCGCCTCCACCCCAGCCAGCTGCTCTCCCCCACCTGGGGCCGGCTCTCCAGGTGCCTCCCCACGCCCACGCCCGTCCCCTCTACCGCAGGCGAGGCGCAGGAGCGGACGTGCCGCTCTCCCGTCCCGCTCGCAAACTTCCCCGCCCGCCCGGGCACCCAGCGCCCCTTCCCTGCCCGGCGGGGCACGGAGCGGGCGGCCCCGCTCGGGATACCGCTGACGGGAGCGCAGACCCCCGGAGGTGGCCGCTCACCTCAGGAAAGCCCGGCGGCGTCTTCCGGGGGTGGAGGGTGGAGGCAGCGCTGGCGGTCGCCGCGGCATCACCGATGGAGGTGACAACTAACGGGCGCGCGGGGCGCGCCCCAGTCCCCCCCGCCCCCTCCTCCTCCTCCTTCTCCGGCGGGCTCGCTGAGGAGATACGCGTCGCCCGGCGCTGCCGGCACTGGCCGCCCCGCCGAGGAGACGGGCCGCCTCTGTGCCTCGCCGCAGCCGCCCCCCGCCCTCCCGCGGGAGGGAGCGGGGCGGGGGGGGGAGTTAGCGGGTCAGGTGCGGCTGCTGTGCGGCGCCGCTCTCCGGTGCCCGCGGGGCGGCTTTCCCCGCTGAAGTTGGGCTCTGTCACCGGCGAGCGGCGGCCCCGCTCCTCTCGCGGGGGACGGCGGGCGAAGCTCGGCGGCTTCCCCGCCCCGAGCCCCCCTCCCCCGGCGCCCCCGGGGCGCTGCAGCGGGGCGCTGGGCGCTGCCCGGCTCCCAACGGCCGGCGTGCGGGCGGTGACCCGAGCCCGCGCCGCACCCCACCCCCCGCTCGTTACGAGGGCGCCGGGGATTAAGCGTACTTTCAATTTTAAGAGCATTACGTTAATAAAATAGAGATTCGGTGTTTTTAAATTACTCCGGGAGCGTTCGGCAGCCTGTTCAGCAGCAATCCTCCCAGGGGACGCTTTAATCGGGGGGATCAGCGCGTCCCGCGGGGCCGCTCGCCCTCCGGGAAGCCGCGGCCAGAGGCCCCTGCGCTGGGACTTCCCCAGAACACGCGTTACAGGGGGGTGGCCCGGCGGGGGAGCGGGGCAGCAGCCCCGGGCGGCGGCTCTGCCCCCCGCACCTGCGCGCCCGCCCGTCGCGGCCGGAGCGGGGCCGCCGCGGTGCGTGCGGCGGGGCTGCGCGAGGCGCTGGCACGGCCCCCCCGGGAGCGGCGTGACGCACGCGCCAGCCCCGCGCTCCGCCACCGCGCGGGAGCCCAGCGGGCCCGTCCCGCTGCGCGTCAGACGAGCCCGGGCCCGGCCGCTCCGCGGGAGCGCAGCGCGGTGCGAGCAGCCGCAGCCCGCGTTCTTGCGGGGTGGCTCCGCGAGGCGCGGGCAGCGCAACGTGCGCGCCCCCGGCCCGCGCAAGCGGCCACCCGCAAGCGCCTCTGCGCGCCCAGGGTGCCCTCGGTGCTGCAGCCGCAGCACCTGCCCCGCCGAGGCAAAGGCAAAGCAACTTCGGGAGGGGAAGATGGACGCTGATTTACGGGCTCCCTTCTCTAAAGATGGCTAAAGCTTCCTCTTCTCCCTCCCTCCTCTGGCGCCACAGCTCCGCGGTCCAGCAGGTGGTTTTGACCTCGGGGAAGGAGACTGCTCTAAACCGATGTCTCTAAATGAGCTCTCTCATACGAATTCAAATTTTAATAAGAACTATTTTTCATTTACATGTTAATGTGTGACGGGTACAAAGCAGGGAGCACCACAGACGCTGTTGCAAGAGTGATGACTCATGCCCACCAAATGTACATTATTTATTGTTTGGGGGTGAAGCTACGTTTAAATCATACTGCCGGATAACATAATCTGGATGTTCTGAACTGCTTCCCTATAATTATGATCTGAAGGAAGTAAAGCATCTTGTCTTACCCCTAGTCTCTCCCCCCGACATGTTGTAATTCAGAGCCTTGTGTGAAGCTGCGTGTTTTGGGTGTTCAGGCATGGCGAGGTGCGTGTTCTGCACACGTGTTGCACGTGGCAAGGAGCAATCGCAGATGTACTTCTCAGATCAGGCAGGAATATAACCTATGACTTCGTTCACATTAGCCAATTTAGCCAGCTGTTTAAAAACTGTAAGTTGAACGATTTCAAACAGAAATCAAGGTCCCCTGTCAGCTTGTGCCAATTTCTCATACGACGATGCCTCATTACACAGCCACATAAAACCAGGCTGCACTGTCCCATTGGGACCAATTCTGTTACAAACACCAAATAAAACTCCTTATGACTAGGTGGGCTGCTGTTATTTTTTCATAAAATAAACATAGAGCACAGGAATGGTGGACCACCAGTTCATCTGTTTGGTTTTTTCTTACAATTCCACCCGATTGCTGATTCCTCCATTTCACTCAACCCTGAAAGGACAAGGACATTAAGCTGTTCTATTCCCTATTTCCTCACACCCCCCCCTTTTTTTTTCTTTTTCTTTTTTTCTTTTTAAGCAGAGGTATCAAGGAAGCTCTTCCCACATGGACACAAAGATTCAAAGCCATTCTTGTGAGGTACTTGGGCTTCAGCCCCTCCTTTTTTTCTTTGTTAGTGACACACTGTCACCCTCCTCCGTTTCATTGTTGTGAGTGACTGAAGGAAAAGCTGTGGCCAGAGTCTCCTCTAAATAAGACACAAATGATTCCTTATTAATTACTCCTGCCTGTTTCCTGAGGAGCAGACATTTTCAAGGAGGTATATGCGTGAGGGGAAAGAGCAGGAAGGGAGGGTGTTTATTTTTGTTCGCTTCTTTCCGGAGGAGAGAAAAAAATGCTGGACTTTTACTGGTTTGAGCTTTCTATTGGCTTTTGGTCAGATCCCAAACCCACAGGGCTGAAATGCAACAACAGTAATAGGAAATGCAAATTAGGACAAGAAATGAAAATTAAATCCTGATCAGTGATTCTGCCATCCCATGCTAATGCCAGATGCAGCAACCGAATGCTTGTGTCCCAACAGCCTCGTCGTCATCTGCTTGATGTCTTGTGGCTCTTTTGCAGTAAATATAAAATAAAAGCAATCTTTTCAGGTAGTTATTTACATATTTTTTTTTAATATTTTTTTTTAATATTTTTTTAAATACCTATAAGTCTTCATGCTCTAGCACTCCTGTCTCATATAATAAAAGCTGTTTAAAATCATTACTTCTATCACTGTGTAAACTTCAAGTACGTGTCTTGGTACGAAGAGTGACACTGAACAGAAGACAACTGACTGAGCTATCTACCACTCCTGCCTAAACCAGTGCTGGAACTGGTATTAGGACCAGGTTTGCTAGGTATGGCAATGTTCCTCATTAAGCCTATACTACTTCAAGGTTTCAGAATTAAAGCTCTCTATAAAAATACAGAAGTTGGTTAGAATCCAAACAGTGATTGCTTGTTTAACTGTGGTATAAAGAAGCCTTGAATGGGAACCTCATCTGGGCCTTGGGATGATACCACAGTAAATAATATAATAATGAAAAATAGCATAGAGCCGCTATTCAAAGATTCCCTTTTTCCCTCTGAAGTTAGAGGAAAGCACTATTTGAAAGTTTACAACATTTGAGCAGCTAATTTACTGCTTCAGCCACTTGTGGGCCAGCTCTGCTGGCTGACATAAATAACTGCTCACTCGGAAAGTCCCACTGACTTCATTCAGTAAGGACAAGATCACACCCTGGGCTTTACAGTACAGAACTTTGCTGAAGCAGCCGTGTCAGAGGCCAAATGCTGTAACGATTTGCACACATGAGTTGTGCATAAAGATAAACGTATGTGCAAGCCTTTGTGGGACTGACCCCAGATTTTTCAGGTTTTCATCACTAAAGATTGTACTTTGCCAAAGCCAACAAGGCTGTATTATTCCATCCCTGGAATTCCATGCGCCTTCACCCTCTGTGTAACTGTTGACATACACACAGCTTTTTTCCTAGACCGTGTCAGGAAATTTAATAATGCGTTATGGGCACGGAAGTACAGCACATGTCAGTATCAGATTCATTTTCTAAATGGCTAGTTCACCTTTCTAGTATTTTAAATTGTTTTAATTGGACTATTGTGATATGAAAGGCACACCGTCACCACACAATATTTGGAAAAAGAGAGTGTTTTCAAGTATTGTTTCAATCATCTTCATAATTCATCTTTAAATATTATCTAGGGGAACTTGCATGGATTTTTTTTTTTTTTTGCGAGAGACTTGCATGCTAACAAGGTACACCCAAGGCATTAGATCCTTCCAGATTAGAAGTCAGACATCTGTAGTGAATTAACAATCAAAGTGCTGACTGCAAACAGGGAAGTCCAAACTCAGGTGGTTTGGACATGGCCCTGGCTACCACATGGCCCTGAAAGACTGCCAAAGATGGTTTTCAGAACTAAACGTCAAAGAAATGACTCAGGGACAGGCCTTACTGTTGCTGTCCAGGCTGTATATGTGTGTGTATATATATGTATGTTTCATTTGCAAGAAGAAACTGATATTTTAAAAGTGGATGAGAATCAAGAACACTGGCATATACTTCTGTAGACATTGCTGGAGCTATGACTTTGGAAAGGACTAGCTACAGCATAAGCATTTTGTTACTGTTTTAATTAGCCGAGGTTTCCAAAAAGAAAAAAATAAAATAACAGAGGTAAAACAATAATTAATTACAGTAGCACAAGGACACCTAACTGTAGTGATTTACACACACACATAGGCACATGTACACAAATATGCACATTTACTTTCAAGCTCACGCCTAGGGGAGCAGGACAGGTCACAGCATTACACCGTGCAGCTGCCTCTGCCATGCTAGCTCATGGTGAGGGCTTGTACTGAGAAATCTGCCTCAGAACACACACAAATGTGTGGGATTGGCATTAATCCTGTTATCAAGGAGGGAAGGACATTCACTCCTCCTCCCACAGAGCAGCCTACTGTGAATTCAGGATACTCTTCTCCATTAGATCGCTAAGCAAGGCAGACTGCAACACCTCTTTCCCACTCACATGCTCCCCAGCCAGCTGCTGTTCAGAAGGGAAAGACAGGAGGGTGACTATTTTTGTGTAAGCAAATAAAAAATATTGGTTACTTCTTTGTGTAGACAGTGGGTTATGCTACAACACCTGACATTTAAAACCCATTAACACTTGTCATAGAAATATTACGCAATGGGTGGATTATCCCTCAATAGCTCAGTGAGGCCATCCCCAGCCTCTCTCTCTCTCCTTATCTTCTAAACACTTTTTGCTCTTTCACTTTCTACTGATTGCCTAGGAGAAAATGTATGGTGTCCATTGTTCCCGAAAGTTTAATAGATCTGTGCTTTTAGGTTGTGTTACAATGGACTTGTTAAGCAGAGGGCGGAGAGCTGGAGCAGTGTTCCTGTCTGACATTAAAAGCAAAGTATCATTACAGTTTCCTGTAAGGCACCATTTTTTAAAAGACAACCCACCCTTCTGAATCATTCTGCACACCGCAGAGAAGTTACCTGTTCCAAAAGAGTCAGAATTGGATGGGACTGTAAAACTTTGAGCTGATGGAGAGAGGAGGGAGGAGGTGGAAAGAAGGAAGATTCGCCTCTATGAAATCCAAGAAGGTCTTTGTGGCCACAGTGTCCAGCCAAGCCCTCCGGCTACGAAAAAAGAGATGCAGCTCGATGGAGTATTTGGAATTGGATGCAGAATCCTTAATAAGAGAAAAATGTGGTGGAAGAACAATTGCAATGTAGGTACGGTTATGCAAAACAAACTGGAAGTGTCAAGAGAAAAGAGAACAAATGCTGGGATGAGTTTTATATTCTCCACCATTTATGGTTTAGATTATTGTACAATGAATATCAGCTAATAGTTTTTCCACACAGTTCATTTTGACAGTGTTCACTTTCTGTTAGAGATTACTACACAGAGTTGGATTGTGGAACAGTGGCTACATTTTATTCCAAACAGCTACACTGAAGGGGCGGGATAGTTATTGCTGAATTATATCTTTTGCAATTTTTAAAGGAGTCCGAAATCCTTGACATGGATAGACCTACACAGGTGTGGGGTGACTATATTTTATTGGGAAATACTAAACTAAAGAGGTGAGGATAGCAAATAGGGTTGCCTTTCTTGTAGTTACAGCACAAGATTCTTGGGAATCGGGTGATTTTTTCCAGGTCTTTGACAAGTGGAAAACATTTTAGTTTAGCTATCCATAAGATAAATACAAAAATATATGGTCTCCCAGATATGCTGTGGAACATATTGTTAGCAAATTGTTTTAAGGTTCTCCAAATGAGAAGGAATTTGTATGGTATCTCGCTTATTCTAAGCCAGTAGGAGCTCTTCTACAGCTGGCTCCCTCGCTGCACGCTCACTTTATGGGGTTTGGAGGGTGGTACATGTGAGAGACACACAGGACTGACTCACGTTCATATTTCTCAGCTGGCCTCAGTGACCTTTGCAGGACAGATTGTTTAGAATTTTGCTGGGAATATAGATCGGCTTCAGGTTCACCGGTCTTTTTCAGTCCTCTGATAGCTGTAGGTCGTTTAAGGATCTGGTCCAATGAGGGAGAAAAGGAAGGATGCTTTTCTCTGAGTCAGAAAAGGTTTTATCTTGATGGGTGCACCAAATGAGATTTTCCCCTAATCTCCTGTGTAATTCATTCACGTAATCTCTTTGTAGGCACATCATATTAATCCTTGTTATTACGGAGAGAACCTAAAACGTTGAAAGTGTCAAAACATACTGCTCAGCAGAAGCGGCCAAGATGTTGGATCTCCCTACTCTTTATACTATAATAAAGATTTACATCACTCATATCTTAGACTTCACTGGAAATACTCCTCGAAGTTAGTATTCACAGGAAAAAAAGGAAAAAAAAAACCCACAAGAGAAAGTATTTGAATGAGAAACATGCAGTGCAACACTGAGCCATGCCAGCAAAGGGATTTTTCTACTGTGTGGTAATGAACTGCAAAAGCTGGGTGAAATGGTTTTTAAATGTGAGCTGAACCCAGGGACTGAGGCATACTTTGCCAAGTTGCTTATGTTTTCCTTTATATTCAATCTCCATGGAATCTGTCAGTGCAGAGCAGACACACAGAGAAAATAAACTATAAAACCATCATGTAAATAGGTTTCTCTCACACAATATTCCATGCTCACAGATTTTAGATTGCCATTCTTGGACTAGGATTTGCATACAGTGAATGTGCCTTTACTGTTAATGGGCATGGCTCATAATCAAAATCCCCTGTGTACTAATAAGTGATTACATCCAGAACAGTATTCTATCCTCCTGTTTAGGATTTCTTACTGATGGACTGGAAAAGGAAATTTTTAACTCCACTGTAAAATTCTTCTCTTGCTTGAAATGGAAACTGGGATGGTCACCTCCCTGTGATGCCATGCTTCTCCCTCAATGCACTGCTGCATATCCTCCCTTCTATGCTTAATGTGCTGCAAGCGTTCATGGAAATATGCATGAGGAGCCAGGGTACCAAACTGCACCACTGCTTTCACCAGAGTCTGGGTTTTTTCTAGAAATTCTCGTGAGCTCATACAGTGTTCTCATTTCTCTGCTATGCCCTGTATTATGCTCTCTTCAGTATTCTGTCCTTTGCAAACCTTTGCAAAAATGGACACGTCAGCCACAGGCAGTTTGGAGAACAGATATTTAGGTGTCCTGCTAAATCATCTGTGCCCATATCATTAAAATTGTTTAAGCATCAGAGTAAAACAGCTACATGTCCTTGAGGATCTGGGTCACAGATGTATTAGAAAATTTATCTTCACTTTGAAGTGCAACTTCAATACAAATTTACTTGCTTCATGCTGCTTCTTCCCTTCTTGCTTATTTATAGCAGACACCTTTCTGTTAGTGAAAGAAGCAGAAATAGGTTACTTTGTATTTCAGTCCCTTAACCATGCATTCTTGGGCCAGTTTATTTTGAGGACAAGAACATCTCGGGGGGGGGGGGGGGGGGGGGGCACACCTACATTAAGACACCACATACCACTGGCAGAACAAACCATTTTGACTGATGGGCTGGTAGCCAAACCTAGGGAGAAAGCAAGCAGAGGTGACCTGAGCACGTTAGAAATTCTTGCTCTTTCTGGAAGCATAGGTTGAAATTTGTCCACTGCTCTCTGACCTAAAGAAATACTGCTCTGTGTACCTTCCTACAGGAAGGGATTATAAGTGAAGCTTCTGAAAACAAGGTCCTTTTCTGTTCATCACAAACCTCATAAGATGTTGCAGTTTTGCTGTCCTTTGCTAAATGATGGCTCGTACCTGTGATGTTCTGTGAGCAATGACTGGTGAAATTTTTTTTCTGGATGAAATACATTAAACAATATCACTGTCTGGAAGTAGTAATTACTAGTCATTCCACGTCATAATACTAAACTTGTATTTCCATAATTTTCATAAAAATAGAAGACTGTTCTGCATGCTGCTTTTTGGGGAGATTTTGATTTATCTTGGCTAAAATATTTCTTTTTACTTCTCACAACATAAACTATATTTTGCCAGAAAGCGTATCAGTCATTACTGAGTCACGCTCAGGTTGCCTAACTCACCAAGAAATGTCCGTTGCGCTGAGTTGCTCACTGTGCATAAACAGGGAGAGAGTCTGGACTTTGGGGCAGTATGTGGTAGGGGAGAGGCTCAGGGAAAGAGAGAAATGTCAGGTTTTGGAGTTGGTGGAGAACAGAGGTTGAAAAGACAAGGTGTTTCAGAGTGTCATGAGAGTGACAGGTAAGAAGGGGCTGTAGAAGAGAAGAAATGTGGAATTATAGGGAGAACCGATGAAGGAGGGATCGAAGCGGCTTGAGAAAGAACACACAGGGAACTGTCAGGGATGAAACAGAAACCAGTGCACCGTAAGGATTTCAGGGCTCCTCTGTAAAGTATGTGCAGCGTTAGAGGGCTGGAGGTCTTTAATACTGACCATGGCTGCTTCCTAACCAAATGCATGGTGGCTTTTACATGTCAGGGTTTCTGAATCCTGTCGTGTTGACTCTCATGCTAAAGCCCCTTCAAGGCAGCCAGGGAATGCTACCAGCATGACTGGTCATGCCCACTGGCGTTCTGAACACTCTTGGGGCAAAAACACTTGCAAAGGAAAATGTACGAATGAGTAAATAAAAAGAAGTCACAAATATTTTCAGAGCTATTTCACAGTTATGCAGGTAAACATTCACAAGTACATCCTCCTCACCCCTCCTACATATGAAGAGCTTGTCCCAGCCTCCCGAGGACCAGAAATGGATGCGTGAGGAATTGCAGAGTGTCCAGGTGGAACATAATAATAACATTTGTTTTAATTTTTGTCTTTATTTTACACAGTTCCAATATTCTTTTTTGACTCTTCTTATATTTTTATAGTACTCCTGCATTTAAAAGGATATTGTTTAATCAACAGCTGTCACTGCTTTATTTATAATAGCAATATTCACTCTACAAGGCTATGTAAATCAGGCACACTCACATTCTAATCCAGTATTTCCACATTCCATGTATTTGCAATATTCCGAAGAACCTGGTAAGAATTATTTAAACTGTCTCTGGTCTCCTCTGCTGAAGAATCACTTTTGGCTGGATTTCTCAATTGAAGCCAGCCTGGCCACCTTCTCTTGGGCTATTCACAGCCCAGTTAAAGATGGGAACAAGAACATAAGATTTTCTGGGAAACTGTATCTACCTGCTCGTTTTTGCTGCACAATGGTAGGAAAAAAATGACACATCATTTCATGCTTTTTTTCTTTCATGGCCAAGACTTGCCCCGAGTTTGAATGGATTAAGCAGAGCTGCTAGCAGAAACCCAAACTCACTTGACAATTCCTGTTGATTGGAATCAGCCAGTAAAATTGAGGAAGGGCCTTTTTGAATTTGTCCAAGTGGCAAACAAGAAGATAAGTATTAATAGCAGATTCTAATAAACCTTCACGTGACCAGAAACTAAATCCAACTGTTGCAGTTGCAGCCTTTTAAGCACATGCAGTTGTGGCAAGTCTTGCAGTATTGACACCGAGAAAATTCCCACTAGAATTAATAGGAATTTGCCTGAACAAGGGTCGAATGACTGCAGACTTGCAGCCCAGCCCTACAAGCCTATTCCCATGACAGCATCCAATTAAAATTAATGAAGTAACTTGTTCAGGATCATTCAGGGAAATGATGGGAGAGGCAGGAGGGAACTCAGATTACATGAGTCACTGCCAAGTTCCTTGATGTTACAAAGTCAAAAATACTTAGAAAACAGAAATGCTGAAGAATAGTGAGAAATGCCAGCCATTAGTTAAAATAGCTCTCAGGCAATCTGTCTGGGGTCATCAATTTGCATATATGTCACTACTGAGGTATGAAGTCCTGCTCTCTGGCAGTATTTCTCACCTATCTCACATGTAATTGGGTATTATAGTTAAAATGTGAGAGTATCTTACATTTGGTAAAGGAAAAGTATTATGTCTTAACATGCCAGGTGGAATCAATCTCTGTCCTTTTCACTTACACCATATTTCAGCTCCCTCTTGTCATTTCAGAGCATGCAAGCTGGCTGTGCCTGATTTTGCCCTTTGCCCAGCTCAAACCACTAAATTATATTCTGTCTGTGACCAGCCCTCCTCCTTTCTCTAGCTCACCCTCTACACTGGATGCAGCTGAAGGGAGATGACATCCCTTTGCAGGCTGGCTGAGAAAGCAGCTGTTAAATCAATTTATCATCACCTATGGTGTTAGACTGGTGTGAGTGGAATGGGGAGGAGGTAAGGATTTGGCTTACTGTTTACAAAATAAGCAAGTTTCCTTGCTTGTGTTGCAAATGCCACATGGGAGTCAGTAAAAACAGGAAGAGCTTCAGAAATCTAATTTGCTTTTCATTGTATATGCTGTTTGATTACCTTGTACATTTATTTCTGTTTGCAATAAAAATAGTTACTTTCCAGTCATTTTCATTTTTAGGTCTCTCTCTAGCTCTCACACACCAATATAACATTTGAATTGCAATTACTGTAAGAAATATTTATTAAAGATAGTCACTTCCTCTGGATTTTATGTATATATACATCTATACCTTCCTAATGGTTTCAGTTTCTATGAGGGTTTATTCTGTCTGTCTTCTAGCAGGCAGCTTTTAACTAGCTCTGTGTCTCTAAGTTAGGAAGGGAGGAGCAGGACTTTTAATGTACTTTCTCTGAAAACTCTTCAATCACAATTTTTGAAAGAAACAACTGAGTATTGTGTGAGAACTTCAATGCACTGAGAAAGCTCCCCTTGACTAGATCATCAGTACCACCTTGTCTGACACCCATGCATTTTAAACAATTAAACGAATTCAAGAAGGTCCTATAACAAAACTGCATTCTCTCCTATTTTTCCAGCTGCTTCCTGCTCACCCAGCTTAACTAACTCAAAATGAGGAGCTTGCTGACAGTGGTCCATTATACTCCAAAAGGAAAACGAAAGAGTGGCTGAACCAAAAATATAGAATGTGTCAACATACCTCTAGAAACACTGTGATGGTGCCATCCAAACCCCTGAACCCCAGAGTGTAATCCGTTTTCTCCAGTGTGCTAGCTGCTCATGGAAACAATACAGGAGGAATTAAAAAGATAACCTCCCTAACATGCAGCAGAACAAATTCACACAGGCCATTGATAAAGGCAAAATGGGACAAACACTTCCCCCGAGCTTTTTCCAGGGGGAATGTGAAGCATTTTCCCATTAGTGCAGACACTGTTAAACCTTTTCTGAAAAGGAACAAAGCTCACATTGGATTTTTACTCCTGTGAGCCGAAGTTGCAGAAGTCTCTGTGGCTGTGCAGGTACAAAAAAACCCCAACCCAACCCAACAGGTCCCCTGATCATAATGAAACACCACGTTACAGAAATAAGACCTAACAGTCTTAGCTTTCTGCTCAGCTTTATGACCAGCATTTCCAAACAACTTATATTTGCTGCTCAGTAGATACTATTTCTTTTGGAAACCTGTATATAGTTATTAGACTTCTGCAGCAGAAATGGTTGTTAAGGTATTACAGCAGCAGGCTAGTGATTTGTGTCTCTCCATAGGGTCTGGCTGATCTTTCATGGAACTCAGCTGTAGATGCACAAAGCTGGCATAAACTTAGGACCTTTCTCACTTTTTTGAGATCAGTGATTTATGGTGACACGTATCCAGGCAGTGAAACCATCTGAAGCCATGTAAGTCACAGGCCAATATCATATAGAAAGATACCATTAAACTGAGGGTGTGGGAAGATCCCAGGCTGGCTAGCTAGCCCTCTGCGCTCTGTGACCCTCCTTCCCCCTTTGTTACTATCTGCTTGTCTCCGGTTTCAGCAAACTTACTCATTATATATTTCAACATAAATAGGAATAGAAGGCACCCCCTGATTTCTCTCCATCTCTATATTTTCCCTCTACTCTTTTGAGAAACAATGAAGTTCCGCCTTTTCTCCCTCCTTAAATAAGCTGGTAGAATGGTGTCAATTTAGGTACTTTATGCCTGATGAGCTGTAAACGACCACCTAAGAGGGAATGGGTCAAGAATCCAGATATTTTTTTTGTTTGTTTTAATGTGGCTAGATCTATGTGTCCAAGTGATACAACACAACATAGATCCATTGCTGTCAGCCAGTGCCTGGGGAAAGGACTTTTTAATTTCAAATCCAAAGGACTGTGCTCCTTCCGCTAAAATCCATGAGAATACTGGTTTGAACAGATGCAGGATATAGGGCTTGAAGAGTTTGGATTTCAGAAATTCTGAGCTCCAGCTTTTCTCATGGGCCTCAGCTGAAATGGAGGAAGACAAGAAATGCTGGTCCTAACATATCAGGTCACCGGTGCTTTGGGTGGATCATTTGCAGTGATGGGAAGGGGGTTTCTGCCCATTCACAGCTATCCCGCACTGACTACAGAGAGCACAAACACCAGGCTTGTATTCTACAGGAAATGCCCATGTTACTGCCAACTCAGCTCATGTGTACTGGCTTTCAAAGTGCACAGCATTTTACATTGCATAATAGGCTGCCCTATATATTAAATAGCATTGTGCAACACTGTAAAAGAGCAGAAAACTAAACAGTGTTATGTTAAATGTTCTTTGAAATTGTTCACAGTGATGCACAAAACAAGAGCTACAGGTTAAAGTGACCAGAAAATGCTACTGTCATAAAGTCAATACAAGCAGCACATGCCACATTGCAACTTATAAGTAACTCTGGCCATATTTAGGGAATATTGCATAACAGTGCATGGATCATGAAGCCAAACAAAATTAAAAGTGTCTTCAATTTCTTGACAAGCGTTATTTTAGCAGTAGGATACCCCATTCTCCTACCGTCTTACTGCACTCATAAATCGAAATAAATATTTTCAGTGTTATTTGCAGTCTAAATGATGATAGATGTTTTAATTTTGAGGTTGCTGTATTAAATTGTGTCATTAATGGAAATTTCCACCTCTCTTTCCTCCCTAAATGATGTCCCTATTTTCCTTTCAAGATAAGGCTCCTGACTGCATTTTCAACAATGCCAGACAGAAGGAAGCTTCTATTGTTTCTTATGAAACATATTTTTAAGGTTAATTTATTTCCTTTTTGTAGTTGATACATGTATAAATCTGTTTCAGAGCAGCACCAATTGAAATACTGTTTGAATTTGGAAAGATACCATTACTAATGTAGAATCAGCAGGGAGACCTACAGGCTAGACAAAAATCATCACTTTTGATAAGTCATACTAATTTTTAAGGGAATCTGGTGGGATTTTTTTAGGACAAACTTACATCACGTGCTTTGTCTACAGGCAAATCTCACTGCTGATCTCATTCTTTTTGCCCTCGCAGCAGCTTAAATTGGAGGCACAATGAAAACTGAGACGTGAATTCCAGAAACAGCCATGGCTGGTGTGGGGCCTTTCTTCCTCTGCAGAATGTACACATTGTTCATGAGAAATTCAAGTTTGTAGCTCACCTTGGTGATCTATGACAAAAAGCTGCCAAGGCATCCAGTTCCTTCCTTCATAAGAAAAAAGCTTGCTTTGCCAAAATGTCAGCTTACTATGGTCTGGAAGAACAAATGCTCTGTGCAACGGCAAGCAAACATGAAATGCGGTGGCAGTCAATGAAGATAGAAGGGAGAGATGTGGTTGTTTTTGAGACCACAAGGTGAGCACGCAGTATTAAAACAGCTTTCCATTTTCATTCTTCCATGTAAGACCAGTTAGAAATAAGAAAGAAGTTAGGCTAGGCTGGTGATGCTTCAGTCTGAATGAATTGAACTTGCCTTTCACTTACAGAGACAAAATAACATGATTGACTTCATTCACTTGCATTTATGCAAGATGTACATGCACAGTACCTCAGCCTTCTGCAGAAACTGGATGATTTATGCTAAGGGGTATTTTTGGTGTATCATTGTCAGCGCGCAGAGGAGCACATTACTTTAGCATTCCCAGGAAATAAGACACCAACAAGGTGTACTGGGAGAATCATCTTTCTGGCCATGCTGTCTTCTCCTATGTAACATTTCTGTACTTTCTGATGTTTAGCATTCAGTAATGTCTTCTGCCCTTATGATCAGTGTGAGCCCATCAAAATGTATGGGGCTACGTCTGGCCGTAGAAGGAGCTTGCTAGCTGGTCAAAGTGAACTGAGCCTTTCAATCCCGACCGAACGGCAGTATTACCTGATACACTAGGCGCTGTCACACATGATGAGTGACTCAGAAACAGAAATGCTAAATAACACAGGAATATGAAAGAAAACCGCAATATGTTACTACCGCGTTGTCTTTTATAAGGAACACACACTATATTAAATGAGAATCCAATTAATCCTTGATATTAAAAAAATGTTGATAAAACTCCATGGAATTGTAAACGTAGACGATAGCACAGCTCTTATACATTTTGAGACACTGCTGTTTATTTGAGAAAGTTGACTCTGTTCTTGACATTTGCTCTTCTATTCATGGCAATAAAGCTCTGGAAATCTGTAGAGGCAGTTTCTTAATAGTTTGGCTTATAAGAAAGCCCAAGAACATCCAGCCAGCTAAATAGTCCAACCAACAACATATGCCAACTTCACTGCTAATTGCCTGTTTTAAGCCAGAGCAGCTGAGTGTCTGCTACCTTACATTTTTACTGGGCTAAACTCAACATATATTTTTTTCAGTATCACAGATTGTAAAAGGAATAATTTGGAATTACTGAATATTTTGGCTGACCAAAACATAAGTGTTATCTTTCATTCTTTAATCCTGTTTTTTAAAAAAATTAAATGTTGGCAACTTGAAAATAATTTTGAAGGCAAAAATTGAAAAATCTTGTTTGAAAACAATGAGTTGCAGCATATTTATATTACCAATATTTTTTTCATTTTTAAACTATCAGCCAAATCAGTGAAGAACTGTGACAGTTGAACAAATGCATTTTTTGTAAATAAATCATTAGTAAAATTTATGAGTCTGAGTCACTCCAATCTAGATACTGTATGTCATAATTTTCTAAGACCATTCTGTGGTTAGAAATATGTCTCACTGTCTTCTATTTGTAAAGCATGGAATGGATATCTAACTTTGAATTATAACTGATTGATGGCTAATCACTAATGTTTCTATCATTTCTACTACAGCACAGCCCAGTGTCCCCACTGATACTGGACTCCCATTGGGTTGGACTACATGCAAATAAAGCTAATCTCCTTGCTTAGAATCACTAGTAATACAAATGCTTTAAAAAGATCAGTAGAAGAAGAAAATGCCAAAATCTGCTTTTCAGAAGCTAGGTCCTGAGACAAAGGCAGAGTGAATGATTTCTCTCAAGTTTTGCAAGAAATCTGTAGAAGAGATCAGAAACCGAACCACCACCTCCCGAGGCCCTCTGTGGTGCCTTACTACAAGACAATCCTTCCTGGAAAGACGAGACAAACCACACTTATTGTTTCATCATTTGCTGAGCTCTGAATGTGGTGGAGCTGCTAGGCCAAGGATCGCCTCTGTCTCCATGAGCATGAAACTAACTGCTGCGATGGCTGGTGCAGAACAGTCTCAAGTGAGCTGAGTGGTTTTCTCATTGTAAATTGCCCTTTGTATTGGTATATTTTATTGAGGCTAAGCCACAGATCCAGATGAGGCTGTGGTAGGCCCTGTGCAATCACACCCCAAATACAATAACCCTTTTCTCAAAGAGCTCATAGTTGAAGCACTGTTGGTACCTCCAGTACCTGAAGTGTTTATGATTGCAAATGAGATCAGGAGTGTATAGCCGTTACGTATGTAAGGCTTCATTATTTTTGTAAGTAATGACAGGCTCAGAGGCATATGAGGATCTGAGTTTTAATATGTTGATAAAGGTTCCATATTTATACTCTCAGAAAAAGAAATCTCTTTGGAAGACATTTATCATAACAAGTTCTTCTTTTTTCCTATTCAAAATGTTATGTTCTTTGGGAGATTTCAAGTATTTATTTGCAATAAAATTTCCAGGAAGAAAGACATAAAGTGAGAAATAATTGTTTTTAACAAGACAAATTACATGGAAATATGAAAGAAACCTGTTTTTCTTCTAGCTGGCATGCAAATTAAATGGATATAGTTGTCTTTAGGGATAATTATTTGCTAAAAGTAGTCCAGCTATTTATGAGAAAAGGAAAAATAAAGGTCTATGAGGAAAAAAAATGAAAGAAAAGAGACTGAGCTAAATTCTTACCTTTAATTTTAATTAACACAAAAATATATGGTAACATAATGGTCTTTGTATTCTGAATCCAAGGACGACACCACCACCACTCCCCCCCCCCAAAAAAAAACCACCTTAAATTGTTGCTGGCAAAACAGATTGTGTATAAATAAATTTAAATTAGAACATTTAGTTCTTTCTGATCAAGCTAACTTTTATCCTCTTTATCATTAGTTAGTGATAATGAGCCGAGCTATATCACGTATAGAGTTGCAGAGTGTTGAAAAGCCATTTCAAGAAAGCAGATACTGTTCTGTTAGCATCTCTCACTTTATGCAACAACCGTACCTCACTAGCAAAACAAGATCTACAGCAAGAGCCCTTTTCCAGGAAGAAGGAGGAGAGTGGTCCATTTAATTAATATTTAACACCACAGATCAACTTTTTCTCTAGTTTTTTTAAATGCTTTGTGGAAAGTTTCTCACTCAATGAATATTAAAAGGGCACTAGCATCTTATGCAAATGGACAGGAAAACCCCTTCATTTTCCAACACTTCATCCATTTCATCATTTCATCCATTAGGAATGATTGGTTACTTTCCCATGGGAAGTTTCTCTGTGTGATTGCAACAAGGGTATTTGGGTTTCTCAAGAAGAGAAGAAAGTGGATGAGACAGGAGCTTCAGAACAGCTAGGGTCCTGTTCAGCTTCCATCAACCCCCCTGATTTTGGCCATTCTAAAACATAAAAGTTACTTAACAATGACATTGCTATTTTCATCTCACTGACCTGAATGCACATTTGTCTACTGTTACGGAAAAAGTGTTTTAAGGAAAATGCTTAAAGAGCCAGCAGCTCATTGCTGCTCAATTCACCACACTGCAATAATCACTGGGTTTCAAGCTGTCTTCACAATGGTAAGAGATTTCAAGGAAAGTTTCTGGAATATAGGAAGGCAAGCTGTATGCCTGAAACCATCAGTGGAAGTGTTTCCCAACAGGTTGTACCACCATTTGTTTTGAACAAAGCGGACACTTTGCTTCCTTGGGCAAAATGATAAACTAAACAACATCCCGAGGTGTTTTGCAGCTCTATTTTTGTGATTTATAATTAGTCTTTGCTGGTGAGTCTTCCTTCCGGGAGCTGTGTTTAAACATGTGTTTCTCCTGGTGTTCACACACAATTCCAAGGCATGCTAAGAGGAGCTGGCATTATTCCCAGGCCATGGCTGAGCTGTCGTCAGGCCTTCCAACTAGAGCTGGGTGAAGCCGACTCGGCACTGGAATAGAAGATGACCTTTGGAGAATACCAAGTTGCTGAGAAACAGCAGAAAAGCTGGAAAATGACAAAACTGCTGTCTTCAGCATGAGACAGAACACCATGGTCCCAGTCACTTCCAATTATTGTTCGGGATGTCACCATCCTGGCCATAATCACAGCTGGCCAAACATTTCTTGCTCCCTAAGCTCTCTTTGTGATTTAATGGGTAAAGAGACTGTTCACTCTTTCTGTCCCAGCTTTATGCTCAGTACCTGACTGAGAACAGGCTGCTGGGAAGGAAGGTCCACAAACAGCTCTCAGGCAACCAAAACTGTTCCTGTTTTTTACGGTTCTCTGGGAGAGGATTGCTCTGTTGTCAGGTTGGAGCTGTAACATACACCACCAGACAGACATGCCGCAGCTGTCTCCAAGTGAAGTACCGGGCTAAGGAAACTGCATTGCTTGTAGCACAGAGACAGGTCTCTAGTTCCTGTATCTCTTTATACTACTGCCCTTGATATATATATCAACTTATGCAATGAACAGGCAGGGTTGAGATCTGTTGGGGGCCACTGTTAAGCTGAGGCTGTGCCCCGTTTCATGACAGGTTACTTTTGAGATGGAAAGTCACTACTGCACATTAAAAAAGTTTATTTTGGAGGGACTGGAGTGGACCTTAACATGGTCTTCCCAGGTAATTGTTATAGCATTACCACTAGTTATTTATATGAAGACCTATGCCAACTGGTGCTTTGTGACAATCTCAAGAGGAACGTCCTATATCAGTGAAGAGACAGAGATGAGCCTCAGTGTATAAATCTGAGGATACTTGAACAAGAGTCTTCCCATCTGCAAAATGAGAATACTTGAACATTCCAGACAAAAGAAACATGAAAGCATCACTGAGAAAAATCCCTTTTGGATAAACCACCTACGAAAAAACTGCACAAAGTATATATGAATCATCCCTTCATAAAATGAAAACTGAATTGGTAAAATCTTGAGAAACAGCATTTAACTCTCATACTCTTTGCATGGATTTTGCTAAAACTGAGAACTGAAAACCACCCTTGCTCATCTAATGAAACTCTCGAGAAGAAAAGTAAAACTCGTGATAACAGTTTCTAGAGTTCTGCCACTTGTGGTAGAAGCAGGACTGTGAATTCTTGCTTTCCAAAAGGAAAGCTACAGTAACTGTATTGTTATTCTGTATTGCAAGTAAGAATTGTTAAGTGCTCATTTTTAAGAATCACATTCTGTTATACTGCTTACAGGAAACCTCATTTATACATCTGCTTTTTCTTTCCTAGGAAAATGCAAAATTAAGTTATCATGACAACATTTTATTGTGTACAAAATTAGCTCAATTACTAAATCAGAAAAGAATTCCAATAGAAACAGATATAACAATAGTATGGCAAATAAAATCCTTATGGCTCCTTCTTCCTGACTTAGACAATGAAGAATGATTAGCCACATATTATAGCAAGACCTGTGTCGTTGGCTGTATAGTGCAAAAATGGTGATTTTAAGTGGTATCATGTATGCTCTATTCTGCCTATTAAATTTGTTCTGTTTTATCTCAATAATGTACTTTCTATATGAAAACTATCTGGAAATGGAGGATACCAAGCACCTGCCCTTTATTTTTGTTTATTGTAGATTTTGTATTTATATTCATGTCACAACAGCTGTGACACGGTTTCTGTGGATTAGAAGTTTGAAAGAGCTGATGACTTTTCACGACACATGCACATATTAGATCTCTAAATGGATATAAGGTACAAGGATAGTAAGTTCTGTTCCTACCTAACTTGAGGCCTTGACAAGTTAGACACTTAGCTGATGTGCTTAAATTAGAAACAAGGTCATGTTAGGCTTCCTACATAGTTAATTCATGCTTCCTGAGGGAGACAGAGCGCACCTATGATATGAATCACCCAGTGGAGGTGCATGGCATTCTTCATTAACTGCAAAGGGACCCTGCAGTGACCTTGATCCAAAAATAGACTCTTTAGCTAGGTATCTGAAGTTAGTTTAAAGGAATACAGGGCTCTGTAGATAGTTCGATAAGTTTAGATTACAGAGAGAAAAAAGGCAGGACAAAATGGGAAGACATGCTATGTTTAAAGAACCCAAGCACATTTGGTATATGAAGATCTGATAAGAAGAAAACTCTAACACTTTATAGAAGAACTTCTGTCCCTCAGTCTTGATGTCCCATTTTGTCCTCTGACCTTCCATTCCAGAAAAGAACCCAAGCCAAAAATAGACACCTCACCCTCCTGCTCTGGTTGAGATGGCTCCTGCTCAGGAACGTATGACCACCTGTCCTGGGTCAGACCAAAAGTCCATCTCTGCCAGTACCTGGTCCCCAACAACAGCCAGAAATACTTGTCTGTGGGGGAGCACAAACGTTGTGACATTTTTTCTGCAACATTCTTCCAATTTCTAACAGTCTGTGGCTCAGGGGAATCCTTTGTAGTTAACAACCTTCAATTGTATTTCTCTTATATTAACCTGTCAAATGTCCACTTTAAGCTGTGTAAACTGTTGTCATCCACAGTTTCCTGGGGCAAGGAATTCCACTGCTGAACTGCCTGTTGTTTTAAGACTTCCCTTTGTTTCTTCTGATTTTGTGGTGGTTTCTGTACTTTTGCACTCAGCACCAGGGATCCTTGACCATCCTTCCCTCCTTCGAAATCTCTGAAGAGTAAGTAGTTAACTACTTGGTGAAAGCTCACAAGTGACTAAAAGACTTGGGGAACAGTGACTCCTTTTTCTCTCTTTCCAGGCTCAAGAGGACAAAATTATCCAGCTAGAAAAAGCAGCTAAAACACAGAAGGCCTTGCATCATTGATACTATGGAAGAATGATGTGAAAGGGACAATACTGATGATGGGTAAGAGCTTTGTAGGCAGCTGAAGGGAAACATTCAGGGGTATGTTAAATCCAACATATTGAAGAACTCCAAAAGAGGTAATTCTGCAACTGTAAGAGTTCCTCACAGGACAGAGAAAAGCACCCCCTGAAACTATGGCACTCCCCACTCCTTGAAGAATTTTTTACCCTGCTGGATAAAAATAAAATTAATTTTGATAGGTTACTGTCTTTAAAGCCAGCATTGAATGCTAAACCTCAGGAATTGATTGGAACATTTTTCAAATTCCCCTTAAAAAAAATGGCAGTTAGCCTGTGCTAAAAAAAGAAACTGTGTTAGGGAACACAGGGTATTAAGACAATTGCTTTTAAAGATTTAGGCAAAAGACAGGCAGGAAAAGAGATCAGACTTTTGAAGGAAATATGCTAATCAGGAGAAACCATGTTTCTCCATGAACTTTTTGCCCTGCTTTCATTTAAAATTGGTTACATAGTGCTCCTTTTCAGAAACCAGAAAAAAGTTTTTAATACTTTTACTGTATTTTTTTTGTTGTTTGTTTCACACCAAGTTCATTCTATTGTTACAGTTGTCTACTCTGCTTGTATACGAAAATTTAACCAGTGGCTAGCACATCTAGTAAGCTTTTCTGCTCCAAGTGCATCCTTTATTTTATCCTGAAATAGTTAAGTTTACCTCATGGTTGAATGTGAAATGGTCCAGGAAGAGGGTAAAAGGAGTATCACATTCCACAAGGGTCTTAGCAGAATGAAACATTGGTATGAAGGATGCTTTAAATTGTGTTGTGAGCTACATGAGGTGTCTGGTTCCTCTAGCTGCAGCAGAGAGTTAATGACATGTTGGCAGGCACACCTAACTGGACAGATCAATACAGATAATTTGTTTGCAGATAGTACAATGTTATCTCAGCACTGAAGTACACCAAAGAGATGGTTTCCCTGCAGGAAAGCACTAACTTTGCTTTTGAAAAAGTGTGCATGCAGAAACCCCCTCTGTGCCATCCTGCCTGGTTTCTTGGAGTCCACAGCAGCTTGTGACTCTGTGCGTTGGGAGCGTAGAAGAAAGCTGTTCTTGCAAAATGGCACCTTGTGATGTGTGAATAACCTGAATGATGCACTCGGGGGCCGGGGGGGGGGCTGAAATGAAATAAATACAGTGTGCTGAGTTATGGGGTACTGTGACTTCTAGCCATCTACAGCTTTTCTCTGTCCTTCTTTCACCACCTTTGACTTTTTTAGTCTCAAATGCTCCCCCTTGGCTCCTACCCATCCCCTCTTTTCCACAGGCCCAGTCCCTTCCACTGTTTTCCCACCCTCTCTCACCTGGGATCTGTGGTTCCCAGTCCCTATTTTCTAGTCAGAGCTCCTGAAAAATCCTCAGACCTTGAGTATGGCACATGAAATATACTAACAGGAACCTTAATACAAAAGTTTACGATTTGTGGTAATAGGTTTTTTTTTCTTCAGTTATTTCTATCTGCCTTTTATATGGGAAAGGAAATAATCTTTGCATGTAAAGTCTCCTCATGAGGATATACAGCTTGCAGAGTGTCAAATGTCTCAGTTCAAGCCTATGTCTCTCTTATAAGTAGTTATGTGCTGCATTTGACAAACACATTAAGAGGAAGCAGTAGTAGGCAGGAATATTTTGACATTGGTTAAACCCCAGCACATTTTCTAAGTTTCCATATCCCTACAATGTACTTGCTACCCTGCCATGAAATGCCAAATGATTGGAGAAGGTGCTAAGTGCTGGAAGACCTTCTGACCAGGATGTCACATCTTCCCACCATATCCCACCTCTGCCTCCATCTCAAATACACATTGGTTAGCTTGTTTGAGATGCTAAGTGCTGCTTTTTCATTACATCTTGATATTTAACAAATGAATGAAGAGATTGTTAAGGAGTGGCAAGGTCAGGCTGCAGGGAGCTGAGGGCAACCACAAGGCAGGCTGGGGCAGTGTCCTCACCAAGGGTCAGAGCCATGGTACCAGTGCAAGGGGAGCTGAGACATTCTGCTGATGTTAACTGGGGTCAGCCAAGAGTCCCATGTTTTCCAGACATGTCCACAATGCCAGGGCAGCTCTGTGGCACCAAGTCAGGAAGTCAAGTCATGAAGACATAGTCAGGATCAGCAAAGTGCATGGCCAGGCAGGGCATTCCTCCAGTGTAGCTCAAACAAGGGCCAAGACTGAGGCTTGAGATGAATTTGGCTCCCAAGCTAGACGGGGAAGCCCCCAGCAAGGCTTCTGGCAGCTCCTTCTCCCAAGCTAGCTGTTTTCCCAGCAGCCTGACCCAACGTCACTTGACTGTATCACATCAGCCAAAACCCCAGGGTGGGAGAAGAGGTTGCAGAGCTTGCTGGTGCCCTCAGGGCCCTGACAACAAGGTTAAAATGGATCTAATGGATCATTGTTGATCTGTATGTATATTATGATAAGCATTTCCAGTCCTGTTTTCTTCTTTTTCTAAAAAAATATTATATATATATATACACACATATCTAAATAATTATACACTGTTGTGTATAATTAATATGCTTTTGTAGTTGCTTTGGTACTTCGATTCCCTTTATGAGCACATCTGTCCCCAAACTTGTAAACAAGCCAAAACTACAATGGTGCTATAATTACATTTCAAAGATGTACAGGGAAGTAATACCTAGAAGTTCATTTATTTACTACATGGAGATTATTCATACTTTTTCCATTATCTGGGTTCTGTACTTGTAAAAATCTCTTTTTGCTTCTGCTTTGCAAGGGTTTGTTAATTTTCTAGCTGCCTCCCATATTGCTACAACTGTTTTCCCTGATTAAGCACCTGTAATATTCTGAATGGAAACATTTCCAAGGAATAGACACTCCAGGGATTATACACTTCTGTTAAATAATTTGAGAATTTTAGATGAAAATAAACTTGCTAGTGAAAACTAAAGAAGCAACCCCACTTCAACCTATTACACATAGACTACCAGATACATCCTATTGAAAAGTTAAATTAGCATTATAGAGAAATTTTAGGAGTCTGTGAGAAAAAAATACAAGTTACTGTGTTCTAACTGGCATTGCAGGCTCTGTTTCCAGGTACGTAGCAAGCTCTGGCTAACAGCAGTATGATTTCAAAAAAGTGCATTAATGTCAGGCTGAATTTCTTCTTTATGGACAGGCATTATTTTGGGGAATTAGTTGAAAAAACAGGAATTTCTCAGCTGATTAAGGTTGAAAGGCCTGATTAAAAAGCCCTTTTGGTGAGAACTCTAGCCCTCTATAATAAGAAATGGTAAATTATTAACATCATCCAAAGATGATATTGATGAAATGAAAGAATCTTTTCAATTCTCAGAACATGAGGACCCGCCGGGTATGAGCACACCAGTGTGGTGGGGCTACTTTTTCAGAAATTGCCAGGAGCTATGGTAACGCAGCAGGGAGGCTTTCATCATCGTATGAAAGGGCAGTACGTTAAGAGTTTGAAAGTAGGGAAAGCCTGGAGGACATTGTCACAGGGATTCACACACTATTCCTTTAACTTTTTTTCTTAAAAGGTACTTGGACAGTTTAAGTGTTATTTTTGGAGTAACACTGAGGAAAGCCCTAATACTGTACTCCCTGACTAGAGCAGGGATGCCATGCTATGTTTTAACTTCAAATTGGTATCACTTTTCAGCAGTGCTGGTAGACATCTGGTTAGAAACTGATACGGGCAGAATGAATCCTAGCAATGAGCCTGAAGATGCTTTTGGGATCTATTTTGTATCCAAATAAAGTTGGATTTGTTAAAGACTCTGGGAGCCATTGACAACTTATTTGTACCACTGCATGCAGTCCAGTGATCATGACGTGACATTTTAGGCTTACATAGAAGAAAGGAGGTTTATCTTCTGCCATCTACAAACTTTTGGGTTTCATCCTGAGTTTAATTCCAGCATTCAGATCTTGTATTCTCACCAGCTTCTCACATCATAAGCTAAAGAGTCTCTGACACTTTCATTACCTTCAGAGGCATTAAGCCATCACCACATTATCCTTTTCGATTTGCTTCTGAAGCAAAGACTTTGAGAGTTCATCCAGACGGCACACATTACGAAGTCATCCAGTGGGGCACAAATTAATAGTACATACTGATTAATACCCCATGGTATATATATCCAACTCTCCAAACCAGAAATTCAGTCCTATTATCCCTTCATTCCCAAAATGAGTCAATATTTGAGCATGAAATTAATTGGGAAAAATGCGATTTGTTGGAAATCTCCCAGCAGTCATGTAATGGAGAATCTCTCTCAAAGGAATCTCCGCAGGGAAATGAATGCAATTAAGGACCAAGGTAATAAACTGCCAAGAAATTTTAACTAGCTAGAGAAGCCTTATTTAAACCCTGAGTTCCCCCAGTGAGGTGAACAGGGAGTGTCATCTGTCCCAGAGCTGCTGCAGAAGGATTTTTAAGTACAAGAAGGAGTATTCTACATAAATATATCTGTATTTTTTGTTGCCTCTCTGCATTTACCCTCCTAACTTATTAAAAATAAATTAGCAGCATTTTTTGAGGTCTCCTGTGCAATTCTGGTTAGCACCCTGTCTATCATTAGAAAAATCCAAATTATTATGGGCAAAGTGGCAAATGTGTTCTCCCTTTCCCAGTGCTAAATAGTGTTCTGAATTGCTGCCTTTACTACTGTAGTGATAGTTAAAATTAAGAAAGTAGATCAGATACTCCTGGAATGTCACAGGTCCCAGAATGCCCCGTACAACACTTTGCTAATGAACAACTGCACCAGCCTGAAGCTCTTTTATGAAAGCAGGTCACCCCTTGAAAGGGTCCCAGTGGCAGAGCATATGTTGTAATAAGAAACTTCTATGGCTTGCAGACAGCTTCATAGAAAAATATAAATATCAGCTTTATTAGATACACTATGGAGTTTAAGCTGGCGAGGGCCTTTATCTCTAATGCCTTAACGAAGAAAAGAGAGCACTGGCAAGCACTGCCCAGGACTGTCCAGCAGTCAGGCAGCTGAAGGAACAGGGAGAGACCCAAGAATTAAAGTGGCCTTTAGCAGGCAAACATCTGCCAAAACATCACATTCACTATGTTTATTTGCTGAAATGTATTACATCAGCCGCAATGACTTCGGGTTTTAACAGCTACAGGCACCATGCCTGCATCAAGTGTATGAATTTACAGAAAACACAGAAATCAGCCTGAGCCCAGAACAGAAAAAAGGGTGTTTGGCTGTTCTGAAGGAAGAGCACAGAAAGAGCAGTTTTTCACCCTAGAGAGAAATGAGGCACGTTCAAAGACACTTGGAGCGTGCAGCTCGATACAATTGTTTTAAGAACCGCTGAGACCGCTGAAGGAATTTCAGCCCTCCATTTCCCCCCTGCCCTTGATTCACTCCTTTCCCTATTATGCACATCTTCTCTTATTTTATAGCTGTAACACTCACTCTAATGTGTTATGTCTACGCTGTATTGTCTGGCCTTGTATTGTCTGCAGCTTTGACAAGCTTTAAAATTGCCTAATTGCATAGTTCTGAGATTCTGGGAAGCATGCAGCATTTGGGAACATGCAAAAAAAAAAAAAAAAAAAAGAAAAAAAAAGTACTTCTCATTTGTTTTTCTGATTTTGCAGAAAAAATAATTCAAAGGGCTTCCCCAAACAGGCTAGAATACAAGTTCTCCAAAGAGAATGTGATAAACCTTTTTTGTCATTTTAAAAAATTAGCATATCCTTTTACACTGCTGTCGCCAGGAGATACTCTGCTGAATGTGATGGTGAACAGTGAGCAGCAGCATAAACAAGCAGCATGGCAAAGGCTGGTGCTGGAACAGGGAGGTTAGCGCAGCTCTGATTCTGCAGGAGAATCTGTACAAGAAAGGAGCTACATTTGACAGTAACAAGAGAAAGAATGCTTTAAAAAGGAAAAGAAAAAGGCAAGGAGAAGATGCCTGTGCCTGGAAGCAGTGGGATAAGTGCCAGGTAGAGATTAAAGACAATAGCTCTGGAGTAAGTAAGAACTGAGAAGAGAAGCTGCTAGCTTGCAAACAGGGTCATGGGAGACAAGAAGTTTTTGGGAAGACAATGCTCTGGAAACTGTGTGACTGAATGAAGATTGAGAGAGCAATGGCCAGCACAGCGCAGAAATAACACAGAAAGTACTTATGTAAAAATAGATCTGTTAGGGGAACAGAAATAGAATTGATGGTTTGGAGGAAAGATGAAGTCAGGCCAAAGTGCACAGTTAAGGAATTCATAGAAGATTTTGCCAACCCACCGGATTATAAATCTGAGATTGAAAAAATCTTTCTACATATTTAAAAGTCACGTATGTGGCAAGAAAAAGTTTATTGTCAAATTAACTGTGGAAATGGATTTTAGCCCATGAGTTCCTAAGTCTTCTGCTCAGTAAAGCCTCTCAACCATCTGAATTCCTCATGGGTCACCAACTGAATTGAAAACATACTTTATCTGAAAATGAAATTATTTCCTAAACTACTTACCATTGCCTCATGGATCAGTAGTTTGAGAATTAAACCCTTTTTAGAGACTCCAGAGGGCACAAGACTGAAGGAATAGGTGGCAGCAGGAGCTGGGCAGTAAGCATGGGATAAGGAGATGTGACTATGTCCTTTCAGAGGGAAGGAGTAAGATCTGGGAGTAGAAACATGGGAAAGAAGAGATGAAGGAAGGACAGTGGACTGTTTTGTATTGAGAGACGCAGCTGGTAGGCCTATAGCGCATACAAAGGACAAAGAAGCAAGGGATGGGGAAAGGTGGGTCTAGATCAGAGACAGTTAAGCACAGCTCAGAATAGGGGGATTTGTCTCCAGCGACTGTAGTGGTCTGAATCTCAATATTGATGGCGACAAACAAGAAATTGGATTGAAAACTTCCATATTTGGTAATGAAACATACTGAATCAATAATTCTATATCTTTGATTATTCTCTTGGTTGCATTCCTTCAGTATTTTCATTTGGATAATTTACTGAAGTTAATTGTACCAAAGCATTTTTTTAAGAAAGTACTTGCAGCAAATCCAAGATGGTTTTCCAAATTTTTCCCCCTAAAAATCTCAAAGCATTTGGATGCTTGTGTTAGTGTTATACTGAGAATGGTATGATCACACTGTGCTGGGAATGACAGCCCTGAGGGGGCACTGGCTGGCAGACAGATTTGCACTTGGTATATCTCTAGCATGAGCTGAGGGTCTGGCTTGTTCTCTGCATCTGTTTTCTTCTTTCCATATCTGTGTTTTTACTGAAGTTCCCTTTAGAGTGCTTACAGAAAACTACAAGTTGGGATAATGAAGACAAGACCATCACTGACAAATACATTACATACTACAGAAAAGATTCTTTAGGATTTGGCACTGCGAAATAAGAAATTTAGTATTGTCCTGCATACAGTTATGAAATGAGTAGGTACAAAATTAAATGCTGTTAGATGTATGAATTACTCCAGATGAAATGGGTGTGAAAGGCCACACCACTACTAATTTTTCGTTAGCTTAGTGTCCCCATTTGAATTTCTGACTGGTGTGCAGGACACATGACACCGGAGAGCACAACACCAGCACCAGCACTGCTCTAGCTGTAGTTGTCTACAGCTACCAGCCAGGTAAAGTCAGCAGGGAGCAGTAACAGTTTTTACTAGAATAACTGGCATGTTTTGGAAAGAAAGTCTAGACAAAATAATAGGTACTTGCTGGGTTTTTTTAATATGTCTGTCATGGATGTAAATTTGTGATTATCAGAGAAGACATTAGGAACTGGGGATATACAAGTATGAACTTTTCCGTTCTTGCTGCCTTTTGAAGTTATTCACCAAAATGAGTCACATATATAAGAAACACTTATGAATTCTGGAAAGAAAACCAAAACTTAGCTCAGTAAAGAATAAACATATGCATGAGGATGAATTAATCTTCACACAATTTCCAGAAGTACAAATGGTTGGAGCTACAATTGTAGAACTAATGTTGTTATTTAATCAGGAACAACCTGAAGACCGCTGTCATCTGAAGCCATAAATTCATGGAAGCATCAATTTACAGGATACAATGGAAACCCCACCAGAACATCCTGGCTAGACATATATGGCCATTTATTCTGATTGAATTAAAAATTTTCCTTGTTTGTGTGTTAATAAATCAAACTGAAAAGCTAGACTATTATGTTAAGAATGTAACTGCTGATATAAGGAGCCTATACTACTTCTGGCAGGACAAAAACATAGGGTAAAATCCTGTTTTGATTAAATTAATCAGATTAAAAAAAAAAAAATCCCAACCCATTTGGGAAGACAAATGCATGGATTAAATCTCAATGAGGGAGAAACGTGGCTTCATGCAAGAAAATTTATTAGTCAAATCCATAACAAGAGCAAGAATTCAGGTTGATGTTCAACAGTGCAGCTGCAGAGCTATGCGGGCTATTCAGTGTGTATGCCAGAAGAGTTCTAGTTCCAAATAAATCAACATAAATAGGCTTTGCCTGCAAAAGAACGTGGCAGTGGTTTCACTAGGATTGTTTCTTTAAATCAATTTAATTAAACATGAAGCAAATCCACATGTGGACACAGTTAAATTGATTTACAGCTGGCTTATGTTGATTTAGCTCTAATTCAAAGGGTGGAATTTTATATGGCAGCTATACATTGACTTAAGTGAATCTACGCAAAACTGCAAGGGTTCAGTTTAAATAGACTTAAAACAAGACTTCAGTTAAGCCACTTTTGCAACATTTTAAATAGCAGGTTAGGTCTTAGTAAACACGCAGAGGTAGATGACAGCCACTTTTCAAAGAACAGGAGATTCAAATCAGTCTGAGTTAAATTTTATGGAACAGACCTCAGATTGTCTATTTATACAAAACTACCAAGGATCAACTGAGATGGTGACTTGTAAATTTTGGGGTTTGACCTATGATCCTTTTATAATAAAGCTGACCCTACTTTTAAAGGGCTTTAATGTCTTCCATCAATCCTTTTTTTACCTTTATTTACGTTTTACATATGTGTTCATCATCCTCCCATTGCCACAATTTTTTCTTCATACTTATGGAAAACTCATACTCAGTATTCCAGCAGCACTGATCATCTTAGGCTGTGAAGGACACTTAAACCCCACCAGTTTTGATCATCAGAATGCTTTCCTACAGTGCACAGAAGAAAAAACTGAGAGTTTGATATAATACTGAATCCCTTTTCTCATCAACGTATGTTCAGGTTGTGCTCTAGAGTAAGTTTTTTCATTGCATTCCCAGCGGAGGATCTAGCCCATCCAGCAGGCAACAGATCACTGATTCTCATCTGCTTGTAATTCTGCAGTCAAGTTGCAAATTCTCATTTTATTTCGTACCTGAACATATGGGGAAGAAAATACCAAAGAGAAAAGGTAAGTCCTACAGTATCCTTTTTGATAAGCTGGGGGTTTTTTCAGAGTTTTTTTGCAATGTCTTTGACAGATGCAAAAAGAAAAAAAAGTGAACAATGCTTACTTGGGGTACTATGCACTGGTCTGTGTACATTAGAGTGAGCTAGTGACTGTTCATTGGAATGGTCTCATCAGCACCAGCCAGTAAGTACTCAATGCTTTTGAAAATTAGGCCTTTTATTTCAGGGCTTAAATGGGTACCTAAGAACCTGGCTTCAAGTATGCGCTTCTCAGTGCCGTGCCTGCTAGCCTCTGAGATGCACAGACCCTGAGCAGGCACCCAAGCTAAATCCCAATGTTTTATCCTTCTGAAGTCATTGGAATTTTTAATACTTCTGGTGGTTCCAGAGGGATCAGGATTTCACCCTGTATCTCCTCTTTGCTTAGTTTTATGTTCAGCATGTCATCAGTGGTTAATCAGTACAAATGGGATTCATTTATTTGGTGAAAGCAGGACAGTGGTGATAGTGATTACCTCATTTAATAGCTTTCACAACAGAAATGTTTTGCCATCTCCCTGCCACAACCAATGAAGAAAACGCCACCATTCTGCAACCATTTTATGAGTATATGCAAATATATGCAAATACTCTTCATTCTGATGGTCGTGATTTGTGAGGTTAGACATCAGGGACTTTACCTGGGGAATCAGGAATGTTAATGTTTTTGGGAAATACTCAATTAGATCACTTTCACTGGGAATTTTTATGTGTTGTATCACCTCCTTTTTCTTTCTTTCTTTTTTTTTTTTTAAATACAATATAATGTGTGTCAGAAGGCAAAATAATTTTATAGCCTTAGAGATGACTCATCTTTCATAGTCATGATTAAAAGATACGTGGAAAGGGACTGATCTCTGAGGCAAAGAAATTTCCACTTATAAAAGTGGAATTTTAACAACATGTTCTTGTGAGCCCCCTTCCAGCACGTTTCTGGAAAAGGCTCCTTATGTCATTACCAGTCACCCAAGCTAACCACTGCTGCACCGAACAGGCTGATGCAGAACAGTTCTTACTTGCCAGCCAAGGCACAGTGCTATTGCTGCTCCTTCATGGATCTCAGATGACCACTGGCTGTTCCAGACTCCACATTCAAACCCCAACCCCCCAATATATTTACAGTCTACTCAGAAGAAAAGAAGTTGTAATTACCATGTGAACAGTAACAGGATACCTGGAGTCTGTCTATAATGATAAGAAATTAGATAAAGGCTAGCTGAGAAGCGTTACACTGAATTTCAAAAAACACTCAGAGAAGAAGAGAGGAAGAACAGCAATACTAAGAAAAGCAGAATATGTTAGATTTCTGTCAATCTTCTATGTTGTATAGTGATGCAAATATGAAAAAAACCACAATAATAACAAAAAAAATCAAAATCCTGATTCCACTGACGTCAATGGTAAAACTCCCATTAACCTGAACAAGAGCAGAATTACTTCCACAGCAGTCTTGTTTTCTTGTCACTGTACAAGGTGCTAGTCAGTATTACACTCTATTGCAATCATCATTAAAATGTGACTGATCCCAAAAATATTTCACTGTTACCCTTCTTACTTGCACTCTGATTTCCAGAGATGTGGATCCACTTCTCACAGCAGCCCACATACTTAACCTGATTTAGACCAAGGGAGTACAGATTTGCTTGAAAATCAAAAGACACAAAAAAATCCTACTTAAATATTATAGAATGCTGTTCAGACTGTAGCTGAGATTGGTTTCAAGATGTGGCTGAATTTAAACACAATATAATCAAATTAAAATAAAAGGACAAATTTAGAGTAGCCATTTCTACCTGTGGTCTGCAAATGGCTATAGCGCCATAAACTATTCCTAAAATCCTAGAAAAGGCAATGAGGAAAAGCATTTATTTTGCCAGCAAACATAAATTCACTCTGCAGATGCCTGTGCTGCCCATGGAAGTTTTTGAGAATCCAAAATTTCAAAGAAGTTGAAAAATCAAACATGTTAAAACAGTGATATTGCTAAACTTGTTAACAAGGTGTCACAAGTGAACTCAGAAAATTAGGATTATCAATATTAATGCAAAATACTTATCACAAAAAATGGAGTAGCAAACCACTGTAATGAGGGGTTAGAATCTGCGTGCGAACCTATTCATCAAGGTACCTTCCTCAGACTGAAATCCATGCACATTTGATAGACAGGAAACCTATACGAGAATGGGTTCTTTATGGTTACTAAGATTTTAGCCTGGTTCCCTAAGGAAAAGAAATGGCTTTACTCATAGTTTTTGTGTGCTTGTTTATCTTACTTTTCCACCAGCAGCTTCTGAGCAGTCCAAGTTCAGCCAAACTTGACCAATAATTAAGTTCCTGCAAGTTTTGTAAGCCCAGTCAGGTAAAAAAGGCATGAGAGTAGGAGCACCTTGGCATGCGGGAGGAGCTGCAGTGTGAGTTTTACTCCGCTTGACACCAAAGAATCCACACAGAAAGCAAACCCGTTGCGTGCCATTATTTTCAGTCAGACCTCAAAATCACTGTGGGACACTAACCCTTAAAAATGCAGTTTTTATTACCTCTGGCAGTCCCAGAATGGTTTGTCCTGAGAACAGATGTAACAATAGGTGTATTACTGATTAGGAGTTTTGCTACTGTCTCAAGGGTATTCAGAACTTTAACCTTTTACAGAGAGCAAAATTCACGGTGTGCATGGACTAGGGTTATGGCTCCATTAAAAGCAGATGGTGTAGCCCAGAATTCTGTGAGCAGGCTGGGGTGACAGCACACACAGTCCTGCATTTGTGATGATTTCAGTACTTGTTGATTTACCCAAAGTTTGCAAGTTCCCTGATAGCTTTGTTTTGATTAGGATGCCAGGCTGAAAAGCATGTGGTCATTTATTGGAAAATCTCAGGCTCAGTTCTGTAAAGCATATTTACTGCAGCGACTGGGTAGATGTTTATCCCATTTCAGACTTACATGACTTCTGTTCCCCTGTTACAATGACACTTTAAAATCATAAAAGCCAATCAGCTCATCACCAAGCAGGAATGACAGATTTAAACACCTTAAATGAAAGGATATTAACTGAATAAATTGTTTTTAGTCTACAGGCAAACTTCATACTCAGAATAATTTTTAAGCAACTGGAGCTAAATTTACTAAATAGATATTTTCATCAGGTAAGCTTAATTAGACTGCAGGATCTCAGGATGTGAGGGGATTTTTCAGAGCACTCCCTTGCTGCACCGTGCAGGGCAGGTGCTGGACCACAGGCATCAAGTGGCAGCAGAAGTGGCTGGTGGCTGAGGATGCCAGGGACCAGCAATGTTGCTTAGCAACTTCCCCGGGCTGACTCCGGCAATTCACTCTTCTGTGTGTTGGGTGTGAACCACCACTTCATCCAGAACAGAGCAAATAGCCCTCCAGAAACAAGGCCCATGAAGCTGCAGGTGCCCACCTGCCGTGAGACTGCAGCCACACAGCCACGGTGAAAGACGCCCTCATGCAGCAGCTGTTTTTTAACTAGCTCCTTTCCTGGACACCCTTGTTCTTTCCAGGCAAACATAATACACTTCTGAAAAGGATCAATCAATATCAAAATGTGCACACCTGTTACAGAACAAGAGCATCTGCACAGGGCATTGCTTCACAATGGCCTTTTCATTTTGCATTCACATTTGAAGTTGAAATGACTTCCAAGTGTGAAAAACCTTAATTTAACACAAGACACTTTGTTTTGCAGACTATGTATTACTTTTTCCTCTTTGTTTGAAACCACACCTAAGTTATGCCTCAGTCTGAGTCAAGGTGTCCCAAGTTACTGAGATTGAAAGAAAAAAAAAAAAAAAAGAGCCGATGTTCTCCTCTTCAAGATGGTACCGGGTTGCTTTAGAGCTGGGCCATAATTACACTCCTGTCTGCAGCTTCCCCTCTCTCAGTTCTTGGGGACAGCAACCAGCATCCCAGTCTACGCTCAGCTTACTCTTTACCATCTCCTCAGCTTTGCAGGGATTTCAAGCACTGCTCTTCTGTGAAGGGCAGGGCAGCTGCCCACCAAAGAGGGAATAAAGTAGCTCAAAGTAGCTTTTTATTTCCTTAGGTGGTGGCGAAAGGCAGGTCACAGGCAAGCCCTGCTCTGGACACACTGAACAGCAACATTCCCCGTCTGGAGGGTCTGGCAGCAGCCAGCACATTTGCATCGTTCTTACCAAGTGCCCACAGCTCTTGACCCACACATTCATTTTGCCCTGGAACATGGAGGTGGAAGCAATGCTGGAAGTGTTTGGGTACATCTGATTAATTTCTCTTGAGCTTTTGTGTAAAAACATACAACTGCATTATTTATGAATTGCTACCTTTTCACTACCATGACAAAACAACTTGTTAAAAAAGGCTCCCAAGCACTGGCAGATCTTTATAAGGAAGAAAAAAGCCTTTCCTCTGTGCTTGCAATACTGTTGCTTAAGAACAGTGAAAGCAAAAATTTTGCATGATATTGCCATGAAGGAAAACCTGGAAGTAAATTTACATTTTTTGCAGTTTAAAAAACTTTCCTTCCTTCAGTAATTAAGAGAAGCTACAGTTCTTTCAATCGGGATTCAACAGTTTTAATGTAGTTTACATATGAACTGTGGAAAGAATTTGATAATACACCTCAAAAAAACCAACCAGCTTGTTTTGTAGCGGTCAAAAACAGCTACAGTCTTCTCTGCAATTCAAAATTCAATCATTTGAAATGTTACAGAGCTGTTGTCTTTAGACTTCCCAATCAGCTCTTCCAAGACAAATGATGCCTTATTATTGCAACTGCTACTCTTGTCTATTGAGTCAAGTCATTCGAAAAATGATTTCATGGTGGGAAAACTGCCCTAATGACAATGAATATAATTTTGAACATTATTTCATTGCATGAAGGATTTTACACAATTTACATTAAATGATTTTTAACATGCCAGTGATTAATGATCTACCAACCAAAAAACATACCCTGCAAATGAAAATGCCCTATGAAATATGTGCTTCTACGTAGCAAGTTTACATTTAAACATTACATTCAATAAGCTGAATATGCATAACCACAGCCCTTTTCACAGGCTGAGCTCTGCCCAGGTATGTCAACTATCAGTCACAATGATTGCTACAGGCATGCCATATAGATGTCAGCTACCTAGGGGTTACAAAGCTCTCAGTGCATTGCCACTGCCCTGCAGCAGCACAAAGCAACGCTACCCAGCTCTTCAGGGCATGGGCCATATGATTTGAACCCGCCAGGGGACCAGAAGTCCTTTTACTTTGATGTTTGGCAAGTATAGCAGCACCACTGCTCTCCTTATCGTCATGAATAGGCACAGAGAGAGCGATCAGAAAATATACAGCCTTAAACTATGGCTGATCTGATCATTAAACATCAAGCAAGAGCAATCTGACACAGCAGCTGTGAGAAGTAAGGTATGAGCTGGAAACACCCTGCCTGCCTGGAGCTTCCCATGACCAGGACCATTCTGACAGGATTCCCACAGCCTTCATTTCCTTACTGCTGTACTTTTTATTTACTCGGTAAACATCTTGGATTTTTTTTTCAACATCTTGACACTGAGATTTTATCATCTATCAGCCATAAATTGACCAAAAATGTGTAATCCATCCTGTGGAAGTTTCAGCTATTGAGGAACAGTGAGTGGGTATGGGGAGCACCAGGGAGCGGGTCCCTCTGTGGATGCACTCTGAATATTCACTTTTGGTTTCCAGGCAGTGGCATCAAAGACAGAAACTCCCATCAGCTTCGGGCTGCAGATGTTCAATCCAAGATATATTGAACAAAATTGATTCTGAAGTTAGTTTTTCAGCTAATATTAATGTTCTTGTTTTCTAAAATATTAATTCAAATAGATATGAAAACCTGTGTCATTGCCACATATCCATCTTCCCACCCACACACTGTCTATCTAGATATGATGTTATCTGTCTGAAAATTGAGTTAGTTCCCAGGCTGAATAGAGTTCATAAGACTTCAGAAAAACTGGACTGAATTTTATGAGTATGAAGCCACATTACAGCTTGGAAAAAAAATAGGGTAAGCTCCCTGGAATTGCATGGTTTCACTGGAAATCATGCTAAATTTTCTAGGTTCAGTTGTGTCTTGCTTTGAATTTATGACTTTTTTCAACTGCTAAATTAAATCTAGGGTGGGAACTTGCCTGAATTCAGTAGGAGGCCAATGTATCTGTGAGCTACTTTTCAGTCCCTCAAGCCCAGTGAACGCTGCTTTACACTTGAGATCCAGCTACGTTTACAAGTAACAGAGAACACTGTATCAGCAACCATTGCAATGTTAAACAATCTTGTCCCATTTACAGAAAACTTCTAGCAGCGAGGAATCTGCTATTTCCCATCCCTCAAAGCACAAGCATTGCCTTTCACTGTACTGTTCGCTGTGGAGCTACCTAGGCTGCAGCATTGCATTTTGTATGATCAGTTCAGCTAACCCATACCGAGCACAAGCCCTGTACTGTAAACTGGGGTTCTCCTTCGGCTCAGGTTGGAAGGTGTCTGTTTGGAAAAGGCAGTGTGGAGCTGTTCTGGGGATATGTGGAGAGCTGAACAGAGGCCTTGTCCCTCCAGACTTGTGACCAAGGGTGGACGTGGCACCAAGCAGTCTTCAGGAAGGAAGGAAAGTGCCGCAATGTTCTTTGCCCCTTCAATTTATAACCAAGTTCCACACTAGCTGTCACCACTGGCACCAGGAGAAGCATTTTAATGACACTGTGGAGCTGAAGGAATATCCAGGAAACAACAAGTCAGCCTCACCTCAATCCCTGGGAAGGTGATGGAGCAAATCCTCCTGGAAGTCATTTCAAGACAAGGACAGGACAAAAGATGGTTAGGAGTAGGCAGCATGGATTTATGAAGGGGAAATCAGGAGACAATGGTCATAAACTGAAACAGAAGAAATCCTGTTTATACCTAAGAAATTATTTTTTTTTTTCTGTGAAGGTGACTGAGCACTGCCACAGGTTTTAGAGTTTCCATCCTTGGAGGTATTAAAAACCCAACAGGACATAGTCCTGGGAAGTCTGCTCCAGCTGCCCCTACTTGAGCAGAGGAGGTGGACCAGATTATCCCCAGGGGTGCCTTCCAACCTCAGCCATTCTGTGAATTCCTATAAGATCCTTTATTTGAAACCTATTGCTGCCATCATTAAAACTACACCAGATGTAACTTCAACACATTTGTTACAAACAGTACAAACCCAGTCAACTGCAGGGCATCAACACTTTCTCCTTCTTTAAAGGAAAAACTGGTTCTTCTGAGAAGTAACTTTTCTGGAAGCATTTCTGAAGGAGGAGAAGATGCATATCTCTTACTCCAGGTAACCGACTGACAGGTGGAACACAGGAACCCTTTTGTACAACAGCACTGACAGCACGGGAAGAGTTGTGTGGTAGCGGTGAACTGCACTTTGTACAACATTTTATCACAGCACAGCTTGCAGTCTCAGGCTCTTGATTTCAATAATAGTCCAAACATCTTTAAGAGCCCTCTTCACCTCTGCTAATCAGTTTAGAAGGCGTGTAATTAAGTATCAGCTCTTACTAAGACAGAAGATTGAAGACCGCTTCTCAAGCATTGATAGACAAGGAGATGGAAAACTGTTTTTAAAAATGCATTTGGTGAAAAAGAGTAAAAGGATGAGTTTGAAGATTATACAGTATCACATGGAATTATAGGGAAGAAACTCAGGCACATGGCATTAAAATCAAACAAAGGATCATGCAAAGAGAAATAGCAAACACTTTCTCTAGGCCTCTTAAATAGCAGAAATACACAGGACTGCATTTAGGATGCACACAAAATACTTACTCTCCCAGCAAATTATGCCCTTTGGGTAAGAACCGCAGCATATTGACAAGACAAGGAAAAGTTTATACTGTCTGTACTAGCGTATGATGTTACTCTCCCACGAATGAGAGGGTTTGGTCTGCAGAGCTATCAATTTGGCAGACTCCTCACACAGCAAGCCCTGCTGTACTGTCTGCAGAAGACGATCTTTCCTATTGCTTTCAATAGCTACCAGACCCAATTCTTGCAAAATAAACCCAGGAATCAATACAGCCTCTGAATTAGCTTTCACTTCTGACTTCATCTTACTCTGCGTCAGGGGCTCTCCAACTATGGTATACAAACCATTTTAAAGTGCTGTGCCTGTACGGTGCTGCAGCTGTGGTAGCTGGAATTGAATCCCGATTCATTTAACAGCACAGACAAAGTGAAAAGCATTAAGTGCTCCGGCAGCTTGGTGAGGCTGAGCATCCCTGCAAGAGACAGCCTAGAAAGAGCAAGATGTACTGTGAATCAGGGTTGGGGCAGGTCTCAACTCTATGCTGTTCCCAAGCATAGAGCTTAGGTTGAGGAGGTTCAGAGAAGGGCTTCCCTTTCCTCTGCTCATCTGTACAGCTGCTGCCAGCACTGACAATGGCACCTGCCACTGTTGGGAATGATAAAATTTGGTCAAAAAAGTTTGGTCAGTATTATTTATGACGACTGATAGAAAATGGAGGCAGCATGGAAAAGTAGAAAATGAATGGTGAGTCTTAATGAATTTCCTCTGAGCAGCTTTCATCTCATACATCACACTTTAATGCAGCGTTTAAAATTTTATTTAAGTTGTTAATATAAAAATTAAATTATACAGTGTTAATAACGTAGCTTACAGAGAGGCTAAAGCCTTTCAAGAAAGTGAACAGTTTTCAGGCTCTACTGCAGAAGTTGAGATGGTGGTGCTACCCACAGCGGTAAAGTATTTGGGACCCTTTCTCAAACCTCCCAGAAGTGTTTCTGGACACTATCAGCTGCAAAGGATTTACCTCTGGGTTGGCAACTGTCAAAGCTGGTGAGAGAATAAAACTGGGGATAAGGTTGGCTTTGCTGTTCAGGACTGGTTGGTGATCACTCCTCAGCCACAGTGCGTGTTGTGCACAGACATGGCTTACATGGCACCATTTGGATGAAAGGGAGTCCTGTGGGATTCATCAGTCTAAAGACAATTAGACCTCATAAAAACTAATTGCCACACCAAGCACCTTACTCCACAACAAAGACATGGAAAACAGAAAATCAAGCCCCAGCTGTCAGGAAGAGTGACAGTAGACAGAAAAAACTCCAGAAGTTGCTGTCAGTGTTACAGATACGCATGAGCTTAACCATGTATGCATGTTATCCGATACTTGTGAGGTTAAACATCGAACTGGATACTAATTAGCCTCCATTTTCAGAGACCTCAAGCCCACAAAAACAGTAAAAAAACCCCACCAAACCCCAAGCAAACGAGATTTCACAAAGCTCTGTAGTGTGAAGAGCCAGAGTGAGGCTCAGGAGACCTGACCTGCTGCCCAGCTGTGCCCCTGGCTTGGAAATGCCTTCAGCACCCATCCTGCTCATCCTTGCTCCAACTTCCCCTCCCGGGCATGCACAAGGCCACATTCCTCTGTGTTGCAAAGACCTGCAGTGTTTTCCCACCAAGGGGCTAGTGCTGCTCTAACACTCAAGCTTCTGCTTTAAGAAGCATTGCTTTTGCTCCCAGTTAAGTGACTTGTTCATTTTGCATGTGTTGTACTGGTTTTCATTACAGAGTAATACATGAAGCAGATTCCTTCCTCTAGCACGGCTACCGGGACAAATAGATGTTTTTTTCAATTATCGCTATTAACTATAGGGTAAAGGAAGAAGTAGTGACAAATACTGAAAAGATCCATACTAAGGTTTGTACCAGTATAACCATACATCTGTCACTCTTATAGCCACGGAGGGCTATAATAGCTACATCAGCACAAAAACTGCTAAGATGAGTGCAAGCCTATGGTCATATAATCCAAAGCAAATGAAGTACTGGAATTTATGTTACTGTATATCAGCTGGGTACCATGATAATTCATAGCCTTTTATATATGCTAGCTAATATGAATGCTTAGTTTCTTTAAGCTAATTTTACTTCTTGGTTCAAATGGATTAAAAAGATCATGAACACAGTTGCAAGCAGAAATTTGCAAAGCTGTCGTAATTTAGTAATTGCAAGTCAGAAAGCAATATCCCACTTTTCTTATCCTGTCAGAGCTGGAGTGAAGTGACATTAGTGGAAAAGAAAGAAGATTGCTTTTGCAGACTTCCTGGGGTAGGGACAGAGCCTTTCAGTGGGGTATACCAAGTAGAACAATATCAAGCCTCCTCCCTTACTGCAGTAATAAATAATTACTGAACCAAAACAGATAAGGGCAATTACCAATGATCTTGAGAAAGATTATTCTAATATGAAACAGAGCACTGTTAAAGCAATTACATTGCTTGTAAAAAAAACCCCCAAACTCAGCAGGATTTTAACGTCTGCAGGTAGGCAAATCTATCAACACTACTGCTGTGTTTCCAGTCAGGCAAAGCTTACACCGTGGTCCTAAATTTGTTCCATGGTGCTGCATTTTCTGATGTGCTTTGCTACTCCTTCTTCCCATAGAACTATATGTGCCTCGGCCGTGGGAGGAAGCGATCCCTGCCTACTGTAGTGATAGTTTATGCACCTCTTTTGTTTGCTGTTATGAAAGTCCCTTCACACTCTGCCACACACGCAGGGGAAGTCTGCCTCAAATTCAGAAATGTTTCCTTTTGAACAGGAATGGAGGTGAAGAATGGAAGTGTGTGACAGAGGTCTGGAAGGGAGGGAAGCTTCTCTGCAAACCATGACATAAGAAATACAAAAATAATTTCAAAGTGGCAAATCCAGAATCCAATTCACAACACTTACCCTGGTATCAACATTCTAAAAAAAGGCATTACATAATCTGAATGGAACAAAGTAATAAAAATACAGCTTGTTTTTGTTCTAGCAAGGTCTTAACTCACTTACTCAAGTTAGAAGCATCCGGTATTGAACTGAATTTCCTTTACTATATGTTTCCTCTCATATGAGCTACATTGTGGAAACATTTGTGAACATTTTTCGGTATAGATTGTATGAAGCCTCCATTCTTTTTCTTTCAAAATATTGCATATTTGACTGGGATAACAGGAGATAATACCCAGACCTGCACATAGTTTATTCATTCTAGTGAGTCTTTCTAACATTCAGGGCTTCCTGAACACAGGGATCAGAGAGGATGCTGTCTTTCCTCTCTTCTCTTTGCACCTATTGCTGGAAAAGGCATCTTGCTGAGGGCTAATTAGTACTCAAACATGGGTAAATTGATATGCAAAGGGGGACTCAAAGTGTCCAGACATTTCCAAAGACCAAAGAAGTGGCAATAGAAGTGATATCCTCTCAGGTGGATTTGCTACTCCTGTTCAGCTCAGAGACACAGGTTCTATAAAGGGTTTTACATTATCAGCATCTTCCTAATTAAATTTCAATAGCTTTAAAAGGCTATTACAGCTTATAAGATTCACTTGCCAACCCTGGAATTCTGGTCTTCTCTCTCATACTTTTTTAGAGAATTACACTACTAATGATGTGATTAATATTAAGCCATTTCATTATAAATGGGTTGGATGTACTGTTAATATCTTCAATTAATCTGCATTTGGCAAGCATGTCTCTGCTCTTGTCCTTCTTCCCAGAAGAAATTTAGAATGACAGATTCATTAGACGTCATAAAACATCTGCAAAATTAACCTGTGAGACAGGAGTGGATACCTTTTATAAGAAGGGAAACTAAGCATACCTTTTCCAAGAATCACAGCAATCAGACAAAACTACAGGGCTTTTTGTTTGTTTGGTTTTTTTTCCCCACTGTCTAGTAACTGTAACAGTTGCTTTAACCCTGAGGGCTTGGCTCTTGTTTTTTTGTCAGGTGCTATACAGCTGGTAAAATTGCAAAATCCACACATTTCCCTTTGAGCTTGTGAAATCTAGTGAGTTTGGTTTTCAGAAGGCCTTAGTCTCATGGCTCATCTTGTTCTGCCCACTGCTCAGGCTGGGACTCCACTGACCCTGGTGACACTGCTGAGTGTGCTAGTTGTTGGTCACCTGCATCTTTCCCGGATCCAGCCACCTTCCAGACTTCCATTGCACATGCAGCAGAGCTCAGCTTGAACCAAATCATGTTTTGCTTCCTATAAAGGGGTTGGGGAATTGGGCAGCACAGAAAGGAGGGAAAAAAAGACTTCCTGAATCATCTTTCCCTCCGCAACCCTGCCAGCTAAATGCAGCCTTCAGCCTTCCGCTTGGCATGGAGGCATCTGCAGTTGGATCCTGCTTTATGGGAGAGAGCAGATGGAGATGTTGAAGGGATAAGAAGTGCTTCTTCCAAGGAAGACACTCATCCTCTGAGGGGAATGTGGGGACAGGATGATTTCCATGTCTCACCTTTTGATAATGGTACAAAAGTAGTATTTGGGGAGTGATTATTATCAACCATGTTATTGGCCACATAAATTAACAAGACTTCCTGAACAGTTAAGGGCCTGACCTACTGCAGCAGGTATTGCACTGCATGAACAGAGGCACAAGAAATATGGGATATTGCTTCAGCTTCTGCTTAGCTTTGAAGTGAACTATCGCAGACAGGAGGAAAAAAGAGAAAAAAAGAAGAAAAAAAAAAGATTGATTTTCCTTTTGGCAAATATTTGGCTACAAGGACCTGCTCATCTGTCATTTGTCTTGCCTTGAGAATTGGCCTTTGCAGAATGAAACAAACAAACACTGCTACACTGTATGGCATTTTGTATTGACATAAAAGCCTCGCTGAGGATAACAGACATTTATAGAACAATTCATATGACTTTAAAATTATCCACCTTTGTCTTTGCTTAGCATTGTTTAATCTAATAGTTTGCATTTGTTATTTGAAATGTACACAGAGTAGATTGTGTCACTGATAGCTACATGGAAAGCCTGCTGTCTAAGAAGACTTATCATTTGTGTGCACACTAACATCATCTCCTGAGGACAGGATTTCATGTGGACAATTGCAGGCAGACTATGTTCCCCACCTATTCCTTAGAGAGGGCAGAGAATGGCTGCACTAGCATGGATTCCCCAGAAGACCCATATGCAATATAGTACACTCTTCCACTGAATGGGGCGGGCTGGTCAGCTTGCTGCTGTTCCCTTGAGGTCACTGCCAATTGCCAAAGGTTGGCGTAATGCTGCAGCTTCTATATAGCTGCTATGTGGACAGGCGAAATTCAGGGACGTGAAGGCAGCTCACTCGTACTGAACTCCCTGACAGATCATCCTTCACATTTCCTACCACCCACTCACAAACAACACCCCCTGCTCTGCCAGCACAAGCATGGTGAAACAGGGAACTGGGCTTTAATTGCCAGAAGTCTTATCCTGTGGATACTTCCTGGGAGATAAAAACTTCACAGCCAACTCCTCTGATGCACCACTAGGACTTCATCACTGCAGAGAAAAAAATTCCTGTATTTGTTGGAATATTTTAATTCTTGGTGACTTCAGCTAAAGTCAGTTATCCTTCAGGAAGGGTGAATTTGGACCATTAATATCCACATTCTGATCTTCACTATCCCGTCTTGCTTTGCTTTAGTATCACAAAACAAATACATGGATAAATTAATTGTCTAGCTGAAATGCACAGAGGAAAACTCCAGGGACAGACAGTTTTTTATGCCTGAATGTAGGGCTCACATTCATATTTATGTAGTTGCATATGATCAGGATTATAATCACATCAAGATTTTTAAAGGCAGCTGATCCAAATAGCTTCTACAGAGATGTCACTCAACTCCAGCTCTTTTCTCTTCTTCTGGGTTGAGGAAGCCTTCAGTAAGTAGATGGTATACAAAATATGGCTTTGTGCAAGCTAAATTTTGGAAGTTTTGTTTGATATGGAGGCAACATGTTTTACTGACAACCAGTGACAAGCATAACATTCACAATGCATATTACTATTTTCACACAAGTTCTAGGCTTTTTTCCAAGTACTATTGACTTCTGAAGTGCATTAAGAAACAGGGCAAAGCTGGGAATACCCTGACAATCAAAGCTCTCATGACCATACCCAATAAGTCTATTAAAGCTACACCTGGGAGTTATCCAAAATATCTTCAGTGATATTACAGAAGACAAATAGGGACTTTGACTGAATACCGATGATGCACAGTAAAATCCGCTTTTCAGCTACCTTACCCTCACCCAACACCATGGGAACAGCCTGATCTTCACAGACCCTCACTAGAACTGTGACACAACACTGCTGCTGTTACAATCAAAATGGTATTTATACGCAGGACCTCTGCAGACAGGGTCATTGTTAGACATCGACCACGGCATGAGCTTAAAGTACACATATGGAACTTGCTCGGTCCTCAGAGGAAGCAGCCGGCAGCAGACACATCCCTGACCCACCGGATCGCAGCCCAGGTCCTGCCTGGGGCTCGCTGCCGTGGTGCATGGTTACCAGCAGCATGCCACCTGTGTCCCTGTTCCCCAGCCTGTGTCATTCCCATCGGCCCAGGCACCCAGGACCTCTTTTAAAGATAAAGTGGGTATGTGACCAGCTCACCCCTGGCAGATGGCCACCTGCCCTACAAGATGGTCCATCAGGGACTAGGTGTAAGGGGCACTGGTCACACTTGTCAAACGTACCTTGAGGTTTCAAAGGAGATGATTTTGTATCACAGTGTGACAAGGCTCAGACTTATGGCTGGGTTTCGGTGAACACAGTACGTGTACTTGCTGGCAGATAAATTTGCGCTATGACTTAGTGGTGATGTCTGCCCTCATGCAGAGGTGAAAACGTGACCCAGCAATGGCACACTGAAAATAGATGGGCTTCAGATAGCCCTTTGCAGTAAAGACAGAACAGTTGTTTCAGTGAATAATGACAGATGTTCTTAAAAGAACTGTTTTCTAGATTTTTGGTAGTAAAAATAGCTCTAATGCTGCTTGAAGAGCAGTTTAGGTTTTTTCCTTAGGGTGCGGGTGCAAAGCAATACGTAACACCACAAAGCCAAAAAAAAGCGTATTTCAGGTAATGTTAAATGGACTCCACTCTATGAAAACACTAGCACTGAGGTACAAAAATCTAGACAAGATTTCGGGCACAAAAGCTTTTCCTAAATTCAAAGGTGGAAGTAACAGCCTTAAAAGCTAAATGCAACTGAGCTCAAATGCAAGTTAGCAGACTTCGGTGTTGCTAGACTGGGTATGTTAATTGTTTAGACAATTTGAAAGATGAGGTAGTTGGTACCTGTGAAATGACACTAAGAAGGACTGAAGTGTTAAGCTGCGTAAGACTACCTGGACAGGAAAGCATCGCAGCTCCACCAGCAATGAGATGAAATGCTAATGGCAATTCATAGCTCATCTGAGCCAGGCTTCAAGCAATGGTGCTCCCTTTGCTGTGCTGCTATGCTGTGGATGCCAGAAATTCAAGGATTAGGATATGTGACATTTTCACAGCATGAGCCTGAAGCCAGCAGGCTCTTAAATCACCAAGTGTCCAAACAGTTTTCATTGTGCTTTCATCCATTCCCCACTAAGTAAGATCAGCGGGGGAAAAAACTGCCTCCATATATGAAATGAGAATAGCACAACACCTGCTGGGTCGGAAACTGTATTCATGAGGTACGTAAATGAGTTGACAACAGGAGGATGTTGTAACTGGTCCTGCAGCATAAACTGTGCTGCAGCTAACGCAGCTTTCCTGAGATATATGGGGTTCGTGAACTAAACCCTGGCTATTACAGAAGGAAGCAGTGTGTGTCATTCAGAAAGCCTACAAAATGCAGGAAAATTAGCCTCATTTTCAGGAGAACAAATAAAAAAGATTAAATCAACAGTTCCAGAGTATCAAGAAGCCTAAGAGGCTTACAGATGTCCATTCATAGAAGCTATAAAAAATGCCCAAACCTATGAAGATGAGCCAGTACCAGTCTTTTCCAGCCAAATGCCCATTTATACACCCAGTAACAAATTTTTACCCATAGTGTTAAATACAGTGTTTGTTACTGAGAGGAGAGACTGCAGAGTTGAGTGTGCTGAACAGTGTCCCAGCAGCATCTCCTGGGAGTTCCTCATCACAGGTAGAGAAAGCACGGCTGTGCCAGGCTGAGGTGCCTAAGCTAGCTCTCAGTCAGAAGCAATGCAGCCATATTAACATAATACTCCTTTTCAGCCAGGCTAATGAACCTGGACAAGGTACCACATTAATTCAGCTTCCAGCCCACAGGTCAGATTTGTCTCTGCCTGACACTTTATGCTGTGAAGACATGCCCTGAGATCTGAGAGCTGATTTCGAGTGGGAGGCTGGCCAGAGACCTCCCCAAATCCTTTCCAACTTGAATTGTCCTATTATACTGTGAAACAAACTTTGCAATCTGGTAATGAAATGCAAAATTACTTCCTACCAGTATAAAACATGTGCCTGATTTCTGCTATTTTTTTCCTCTGAACAGAGCACGTCTCACAGGTACAGGGCAAAGTAGAGGTTTTTTATCTAGAAGTCAGATTTTGTAATAGACTATAAACAAGTTGCCTCCATGGGATGTCATTACAGTGGGATTACTGAAGTAAATAAATGCTTATCCAATGGAAGTGAGAATATTTTTGACCATTAGTTTCAAAATGACTAGGAGAAAAAGAGACAGTCATGGATCATATCAGCCAGTAACTAGATACAAGCTACATAACAAAACGCTAAAGTATTTAAACTGCCAGAAGTAATTTCTAGTCCCAATTAACTTTTTTCCTCCATTCTTCTTTTAAAATTTTGTGCGTATGTGAACTGGTATATTGATAATGAAACCTGTAATTAGTCCTTTTCTAGGACATTCTTCAATTAAACTAAATATAGCCATAAAATCCTCTGTTAGATAAGATAATAGAGTACTGCAGCAATACTCTGCCAGCTGTGAACTCCCTCAGAGAGTCAGAGGGGCTGGAAATGCTGTTGTTGATGAACTGTTAAACCCGTCAATGACAGTAATGTATATGCAGAGCCAATTGAGTGGCAGTAGAGCAATATGAAAGTATATGGTGTAACACCTGCACAAACTTCTAGAGGCCAACGTAGCTTGGATGTGGTCTTAGAAAACATTCAGGGTTTAACTGGAATAAAACCAGACCACAGCTCATATCCCATAATGGAGACGAGCAAAGTTGTTTTCTTGCTGTTCGAACAGTGTTGAAATTATTTTTGTTTATGCTGGTGAATGCCTCAATTCCGTTGAATGTCTGATTTAGATAACAGGAGTTGCTAATTGTTTGCCTTTGGGAAAGGGTGAACATGACTGATAAGACACAACTTTTTGTCTCAAGAAAAGGCCCAGAGGTGGTGGTGGGGGAGAGTGAGTGGGTTAACTCATAGCACTCAGGCTGCTGTTACAACCTTGTCTACACAGCCGACGTTTTCTGTTGTAGCATTGCTATTACACTGCTGCCATTATATGTAATGATGTGGTACGTACACATAATAGGCTGCACACAGTCTGTTCGCACAGCCACAAGCCTAAGCACAGTGTGAAGGTGACGAAAAGAGAAAGAAAAGGAAAGAAAAGAGGAAGAAAAAGAGAAAGAAAAAAGAAAAAAAAAAAAGGAAAAGGGAAAAAATGGGAAGGGAAGAGGAAAGGGAAAGGAATCTTCCAGCAGGATGAGGATGCCCATTTAGGGGATTACAGAAGTGTATGTCTTCTGAGTACACGGTTCCTAACAGGCCAGGATCTAGGCAGCTCTGGTTCAGGTGAGGCAGGGGTCAGGTCTGTCAGCAGGCTGGACAGGGAGACGTACTTGCTCCCTTGTATCACAGTCTGTTCCAGCCATACTAAGCAACTATAATTGCACCAATATAATGACAGCATTTTAATTTCCTATTCTGAGTTTTCACAGTATAGCTTTATACAGACCAGTATTGAACAGATAAAATTGGTCATGTTGGAGGTCTGTCTTTGGGTATGAAACATGTAACTACCTAGGCAGAATTTTAACTGGGGCTCAGTAAGTAGGGGAAAAAACACTGGTAAAATCAAATTCTCTAGGGTGCTTCTTCTGAAAAGATGTCAACTGACTATACAGCACTTCTTTCTCCAACACTGAAGAATTCGGCTTGGTGGCTACCATTGCCTTATGTTGCGTGGACTTTTGAGGCAAAATGGTCTGAATCTTACACTATAGCTATACCGAATCATTGGGAGAAGTTGGGGATGCTGCAGAGCTGAGCAGAGAAGTCCATGGAGAAGATTACACAGCTTGAGTATATAGGACATTTGCCAATCAGATATAACAGATCTATGTGGATGGGTGTAAGAACAGAGAAGGGATTGACTGATGCTTAGTTTGAAAAAGAGCTGATAAACCCATAATTGTGCCAACTGCTTTTTTAACTCAGATCGTTTCACTTATCTGGGCTACCAAATGGTTAAATATACGTACGGACAGGAAGAATGGTAGTAGGAATTGTCTACAGAAGCAGCAAGAAAAAGGTGGTGAGCACTGTACCTGTTTATAAATTGGATGAGCCACCAGTACAACAGTTTGTGTAACCATGCTTTGTTACACTGACAGATAAGTGGTAGGATTTATCCTACCCAAAGTTAATGCAGCTACTGTTAAGGAGGATACTACTCGCTGCAAGAAGACCTTTCATTTGGAGAAGGATGGAAATTCAGCTGTGACCCTTTCTTTTATCTAGAAAGGGGGAAGAAGTGAAGGGGGAGAGCTGGATATGCAGTTAGTGATTTATTTGCTAGCTCTTCACTGTTTGCTGCTATAAACTTATTCTAAGATAGGAGTGCAAGTTTAACAAGCTGGAATATTTATCAGAAGCATATGAGTGTATCATGTTTAATTTATAATCCCATTGGGCCAGCACTTGCACTGACACTGTATCTCAATAGCATTATGGGCATATCTGCACAGTGTAGTTCAAGCACTGAGGCGCAAATCACCTCAGTCCTATAGATATGTCACTGCATTAGTCTGGGACTGTGTCCAGGTAAGAGGCAAGGGTGTGCGCAAAAGATCACATTTCTAAACTGCTTTAAACATGCAGAGAGCTCAGGCAACCTGTGGTGACCTTGTTTCTAATAAGGCCAATGTGTAAGGATGAAATATGGGCACATCAGAGAGATGTGAGTTACCTATTTGAGGAAGAGGAGCTAGGGCAGAACGAGAATGTGGGGAAAGAAGAACAGGGTGGCTGTGGACTGCCATGGCTTGCCAGTTCAAAACTGGAAAGCCTGAAACACTCTGGCAATTTCTTTCATGTAACCTGAACTTCCCTCTCTCTACACAGTTGGGGCAAGCTCCCCACATTGTCCCCTTGAGGGAGCCTGCCAAGAAGGGCTGTAATGGCATGCACAGACACCTTTGCCACAACCACTGTGAATGGAAAAGGAGGCTATCCAGGTCTCAGAGGTAGCATCACCTGTATTTGGTTTAGAAGTATATTGCCCCGCAGGATTTTGACTTCAAGAGCTGCTGCCAGAATGCCCTGTGTGATGACTCATACCCTCTAGGCATACCCTGCCGCGTTAATGGTGCAGCAAAAGGCAGTAAGTGCTTTGCACTGTGTTGCATCCAAGGTTTGGCAGCCATGGGAACAGGTGGAAGGGAGGTATCAACATGGCTGGAAGCACTTGCAGTTTGCAAGGCTGCTGTGTCAAGGATATCTCTGAACAGAGGGCCAGGTGCCCTAGGAGCTGGTGCCTAGAGAATCCCCACTCCGCAGAGAGCTGAGTGCTTTGCTCTGCACCCCCAGGTGCCCCAGCCGTTAGCATGGGCAGCGTACTGCCCTCGCACGCCTCACTGCAGTACAGCTCTGGAGCATGGAAAGGCAGCTTTGGCTAAGCCAGATGCTCACTCCTGCTCTCCGGTACCCAATTTCATACTTAGCAAAGACGGTGTAACAAGGTCATTATGAAGTTGATGTAGGAAGAATATTTAATACTTGAACTGACCGATGCTTTTCTACTCAAAAGATTTCTTTCTGTTTCTTGAAGCAAAAAGACTGGGCAAAACAGAAGACCTCAAGGCAGCTAGAACCCTATTAGGGACAATTTTCTCACACTGATTGCTCTTCCCAGGCGTTGGACAGGACGTGACTGCTGCAGACTCTTACAGATGAGCTGGAGAATATTACACACAATATGCATGCCAGATTTAAATTGCCTTCTCAAAAGAATAAAACAGCTTTTGTACAGTAAGGTTCAATAATCTCAGCTGAATGTCTCTTCATTTGTTTGAATTTTGAGAAATCACGCTTTCCATTCTTGACTTTAAAGAGTCTTTGGAACATTTTAGATAGAAATTGTAGAGAAACAATCTTCAATTTTTATGTCATTATTGTTAAAAATAACAATGCAAACTTACAAATGCACTGAGTGGCCATGGTGAGAGATGTCTGCTATTTACAAAACATTTTCTTAGTTATCTGATAGTTCAAGATTCTGAAATCACTTGAGAATCTCGGGGAAGTAAAGTTTAATTCAGCCTCTTGGCATGTGCAATTAGTTGGTTGCCTTAGCTACTCCTCAGATGAATCTGTTACATCCAAATTAAGCTTGAGCCAGCACATCTGTGTTGTGTTGTTGATTAAAAATGAGATTGAGAGGCTTGTACATATAAGATTTAAGCAATATTAAAAATTTCTGATAATTGTACTTACTTACTTTGCTCATGTTAGTGAAAGCTTTACAATTGTGTTTAATACATTTAACAGCATGAAGATTTTACTCTCTAGCTTTATCTGCACTTAGTAATAGCAGCTTTTTAAAAAATGATCTAGGAGAAGTTGATATTTAAAGTCACGACATATTGAGGTACATCTGCTTGGACAGATTCAGCAATGCCAATTCACTCCATCCAAAGCAGTTCGAGGCTTAGCATGGAGAGCCTGTTTTAAAGGTGATGTTAAGAGAATGGGAGATTGGTCTTTTCCTTTCAATCTAATATGGAAATTATCAAGATACGGAAGGTTCAATGCAGATGCACACATGTAAGTCTTCAGTGCCCTTGAAAAGCCCTCAGGCATCCTGCCTGGCCACCAGCTGCCACACACACAGGTCTCCTGCAGGTCCCCTTTCACATCGGCCATGCTGATGTCCCAGATACCTTACGGCATCACAAATGCACTAAGGGCTTGGGTTGACACATTTGATACTTCAGTGCCAGAAGGGGCAGCTAGTACATTATTAGATAAATAAATCAAATACCTCACACGCATGAACCAAGCCCAGCAGAAGGCATTGTTGACTGGCATAAGCTGAACATCTGGAGCAGGTCTTACCTGGACAAATAACAGTGAATGCTGGAAACATTCCAGGGTGGTCCTTGTTCACTAGGAGAGCTATACAGTCTATGAAATACTTTGAATTTTTTTTTTTAGGTAACTAAAAAGTGTGTAATAACAAAGTTATTGATTGTGTCGGGCACCAGAATTGGAGCACTTTATGAGTATCAAACGTTAGAATGTCTGCGGTTTTAGATAACTTTAAAAGCGAGCATGTGCAGAATAGCTGTCTACCTGCCCCTCCCCTCCCCATACACACACATACACCCACGTACCCCCCTCCACTCACCCATACTATGAAGTTACTTCACTGAAATTCCAGTTCTAGCAGATACTTGTGGATCTGCCTAGGCACAGAAGTGTGAATAACTCTCCCTGGTGCAAGTACCATGTACTCAGTTTTGACATGTGTATGACTTAGCTCCGCTGCTTGAGGGCAAGTGTGAGCTGGGTATCTCTCTGCAGACTCACACTGTATGAAATCTGCAGGTTCTTGACCACACTGCTTACAGTGCCTTCGCTCTTGTCACAGTTGTCTTCAGCTATGTATAAAGACCTGTCTGTAACTGAGAAGAATGGATATGAGACTCAGTATTTCTGCTGATAGCACAATAAAAGCTATACCTCTCTCTCATGGCCATATTATTTACATTAGATTTGACCTGGGGTTTTGCATCACTTCAATTATCACAATTTATAAACTACATATAATATATATCTGCAAATATTTATGTATGCAAAGGTAGATGTAACAGCAGGAAAATATTAGGGCTTCAAGTGACACTGCTTAGTTAGGTATACTCATCACTTTTTATCGATGTAAATGCATTCATATTAAAGCAGTGAGTATATTTCTTGAATTACATGTTACGGGAAAAAAGATCTATTTAAAGTGATGCAAAAATTACACATAGCTTCGGTCTAAATCAGGACATGACTCTGAGTGAGTCTGAATAGCAGAACTCTTCAGTCAGGTAATTTTTCCCAAATTCGCTTCCCACAGTACAATTGTACTTTAAGTACTATTCAGTCCACTTATGTTTCAGAGCTATAAATTGTCTTTTTTTTTTTTTTTTTCTTATTGTGTAACATATTGTAGTTTCCACCTTACATTTCTCTTCGACAGTCTAAACTTAAATAAAAAGGACCAGGTTATTATTTTTTTTTCTTTTTTTTTTTTCCTATGGGAAGCTTAGCAGTGAAGTGTGCTTGCTTCTTAAGCTCTGTCACTGACAATTACTGCAAAACAAAATGAGGAAAATGTCGACTAGTCCAAAGTTCCTTTTCAAAACTACTGTCTGCAGTCAAGAGGTAATTAAGTCACTATATTGATTCACAGTTCCTGGGGAGGGGAGACGGAATCAGAGTAAGTTATCAGCAAGGCTCTTAATGCAAATTTCTTATTTACCAATACCACTTTCTAAGAAGTACTGCATACTATTAGTGACATGAAAAATGTGTTGCTTATAAATTTGAAATGTTTTCATTTACCTTTGGCTTTAATGCCTCCTTATTTCTCAGCATTGTTATTAGTATGCAAATAGGAAAGCAATCTTGTATAAGCAGTGACCATGATTTATGCTACCTGAGAACATTTTCCAGTAGAAACAATGGAATTTGTTATCATGAAAAATTACATATGTGAAGTTAGGGAAGAGGAAATAGCAGAAAGGGGATATATTGTATTGTTGGATGTGTAGGGTTGAAGTTTCTGTGATGACAATGAACAGTACAGAAGTTTTTCAGGAAGACTCAGTAGCTACCTACAAATCTAATTTTGTTTGTGAGATAGTCCCACTCATGGGTTTGCAGGGGGGTTACTCATAAATATCTTGCGAAGATAGATGATCTTACTTGAGTGCTGTGTGTACTGGACCCCCACTGAAGGCAGGGCTTTCTGGTTCCCAACACATGCGAGGGCACCATCCTGGAGTTTCTGTGGCAGCTTAGGTTTCTTTTAATGAAAGACTAAATAAAGCATTTCCTCTACTTTCCTAATCCCTTTTTAATACACACAAAAGCTTAGTAAAAATAAAAATTCTTGAGCATTATATATATATATATATATATATATATATATATATAGTGTGTGTGAGCACTAGACTGAAACAACAGCTGGCACTTTGAGAGACAAAATATCGCCATATCTGGGATAATAGTTAAAGAGTTCATTTGAGATAGCTGGTAGTGAAACCATTATTCCTTTTTGGTATTAAGAACCTTATTGCTGTCCTGGGATCCTGCAGGTGGCTCACTGCATATTTGAGTGTCTCCATTTAATTAAACACTCCACAATGTTGGTGCAACAGAGATGGAGTCTCCGGGCCCACAATCCTGACTCAGAGCACATTAATGTCAATGCAAAGACTCCCGTTGACTCTGATGGTTTCAGGTCAAGCCATAAATGATTTGAAAATCTTGAAAAAACCTTCCTGAACTTGTCAGGGAATTTCAAAGGCATGCAACAGACCTATTTTTTGGTCTTTACAACACAAAAGGGGCTTTTCATTGAAATTAAATCCATCATTCTGCTTATAGTACGTCTCAAGACTTTCCAAATTCCTTGTATTTTGAATAAATGCAAAAACAATTGAAATAGGGAAAAGAAGTATATCTACAAGGAAAAGAAAGCAGTTATAAATTGCCATGTGTCATAACAGAACACAACACATCTACATCACTTAGAAAAGCTTTTTCACTAAAATACTAAAAAAGTAGGAAAGGAAATAAACTAAATGAAAAGATGAACTGTGCCTCTCAGATTCATGTTTCTGCCTCCATCCTATCACACTCTTTTCCCTTTCCATATGTGAGGCCTTTATCTTCTGTTTTGGTTTCCTAACACATTGCCTTTCCTTTTGTCCTGGTTTCATCTTGGACAGAGTGAATTTTCTTCCTAGTAGCTGGTACAGTGCTGTGTGTTGGATTTAGTATGAGCATAATGATAACACACTGATGTTTCAGTTGTTGCTAAGTAGTGCTTACTCTAAGTCAAGGACTTTTCAAGTTTCCCATGCTCTGCCAGTGAGGAAGTACACAGGAGCCAGGACAGCTGACCTGAACTAGCCAAAGGGATATTCCATACCATAGAACATCATACTTGATATATAAACTGGGAGGAGTTTGCTGGGGGGTGTGTGTATATAAATTGGGGGGAGTTTGCCAGGGGGGATGATGGCTGCCTGGGGACTGGCTGGGCATCACTGAGCAACTGTACTGGGCATCACTTGGGTTTGTTGGGTTAATTTCGCACACCCCCCCCCCCCCCCCCCCCCCCCGCCTTGGATTTTATTCCTCTCTCCCTGCTCCCCTCCTTTTCCTTACAATTATTATTGTTGTTGTTGTTATGATTGATATTATTATTATTATTATTATTATTATTACTTTCTTTCCATTATTAAACTGTTCTTATCTCCACCCATGGGTTTTACCTTTTTCCCCGTTCTCCTCCCCATCCCACCGGCAGGGTGGGAAGGGGTGAGCAAGCTGCTACGTGACGCTTAGTTGCTGGCTGGGGTTAAACCACGACACCTTTCCATGGTATTCAAGAAACCACTTGATCCACATGACTTGACTTACTGGAGAGGGAAGGGAGATCACCCTACTTGTGAGAGCTATCAGTCATGTGCAGCCATGCCCTCGGGAAAAGCAGTCACCAGGAGAGGAGTGAGAAGAGCAGGTCACAGAGGCAATGTCAGATGGGAGATGCTGGCCACAGGGATCCTTGAGTATGGCAACATGGAGTTTGCTGAAGTGTAGCAAGCCACAGAAAACTGATGGACAGTGAGCAGGACTGGAAGAAAAGACCTGGCTTGCAGGAAACAGTAAGCAAAGGAGGATACTTATTTACAAACTCCTTTTTTTCATCCATTTCAGTTTGAGTTTTCTCTTTTTTTTAAAGTTCTTTTCTTTGTGGTCTCAGCGTTAGTTAGTTTGGAGTTTTGTAATTTCTTCTGTGACTTTTTTTGTAAGTCATGTAAGGAAATGAATAATTTATTACATACTTTTGCCAAAAATAACCAATAAAAGTAAGACTTTATATTTGTTCCTTTCATCCTCGTTTCCCCTAACCTTCTATCTTTTGTAAGTGCAGAAAATAGGGGGGCAGGAAGAAAAGAAAACCAAAACTGAAACGGAGACAGTGAAAATTATTTTTGTCACTTGTGTAGGAAAAGGAAAAATGGTTAAAAAGTTTCCATTAAATGACTTTGAACTCTTCAGTTAAAATTCATTTATCATTTGTCATGAGCTCTGGTTTGGCAGCATTGTTTTGATTTATGAACTGCAAAGTTATTCATTGAAATAATATGCGAATTTCTAAGCTCTGAAAACAGAAAAGTGAGCAAAAATTTAAAATCCAGTTCATCATTTTGTTGAGTGTTATCTACTCAGTTACAATCCTGGTAGCTCACTTTTGATTCTGGACAGTGATCCTTAGTGCCTTGCTCTTATGGATTCTCTGGTGGAAAGAGGCTTGAGCTGCTGAGCTAGAAGAAGAAAACATAATCCACAGGGTCTGGTGACACTGAAGTTATTGCTTCCAGTTGTCACACTGGACTGGTCTGACACAGCGTGCAGGAACTTGCTCACTGTGCTGAACTGGCCAGAGAGGGGACTGGTACAAACTGCTGTTCCTCTACTATGATATCAATGATTTATTGGGTTAAGTAACAAGGCTTATTTTGCTGACACAACCACCTCAGGGACTGCGTGCAAAGACAGAAAGCATTAATCATCAGGACAACAAGGTGAAGCCATTTGTAGCTCTGGTGTACACCAAGCCAGAGGTATTTTTCCAGATACTGACTGCAGCAAACACTCAGTTGTAGTTCTTGGCTTCTCTTCTTTTGTTTCAGCTGGGGTTTGTGTCAAGATAAATATATGGCAAGTCTGGCCACCATTTCAGGAAGTTATGTCCCATACAGTCTTTTCAGCCCACTGATACAGTGAACATAAATGAGACAGAAATCCATCAAGAAAAAGCTCCTAAGCAGTACTGCCTTGCTGATAGCCATTTCACATTTTTTGAGCTCTCCAACATTGTTCAGTTCTGCAGAGCATACGCGTAAGACTTACCTGTCCTTCCCAAGGGGCTCCTTAATCAAGATGGATTGACCGTGTGATAGACACAGAAGAGGCTTTCTGAGGGTATCAGTCAAAGATAACGCAAAGTTTTCAACGTATATGTGAACAGTTGCTGTTGGGGAATCACGCCCCAGCCCCTCAGCAAAATGGCTGTGATTGAAAATACAAAGCACTGAGCGAGAAAAGGCAAAAAGGTGGGAAGATTTAGAAGTAATGAATATGATTAATGTAAACATGGTTATTATTTAACCATACTGATGATATACAACATTAAGTAGTTAACAAGGTCTGGCGCATGCAAGCAAAGCCTACCTATAGTGTTATCTCTGAACACCCTGCAGAGGAGGAACATTTAAATGCCTCCATTTTACAGACAGGGGAACGGGCGCCTGGTGAGATGAAGTTGTTTATCAAGCTGTTCAGCAGACAACCCCAGCACCAGGAATTAGGGCTCATGCTCCTTAAGGGAAATTTGACTTTCTATCCACAAGGTATTTTATTCTCCATTTAAGTATATTCCTCTGTAAAACATCCATTGTACAGAAAAGCCTGTAGTAGGTCAGAAGAATGAATTTAGGGGAAACACAGTTAAGAGGGATATTGCGTATTCCATCACTTAATATACTGGAACTGCAGAAAGCTCGTGAGGCAGAGCCTTCTCTTGGTACATATAAACGCTAATGGCATTCATTAAACACAGGCACTGAGAGGGAGTCACAGCCCATTGCAATGAGCAGAAAAGACAACACTTGATTTTCACAAGCTTAGTATTCATTTCCGAGAGAGACGGGTTGGGCAAAATCTGACTGATGCACAGAGCTAACCGAGGGGAACTGCTAATGTAGTAGTCATATCAAGCAACACATCATAAGGAAGCAGGCTGGGTAGCAATGCCTAAAAGCTTTCTTTTACAAACACAAACCTTTTTTCATTTGTGAAACTCACCATTTGCTTATAAACCAACAATTTTTAAAAGGGAAGCAGCAAAAAAGCAGGTATGGCTTATGATAAATCAGACCTGAAATTCACATATATGATCTGATGAACTTTGCTTTAGGGATTTGAAAATGCCTGGATCTCACTGTTTTGGTTTAAAGCTACTGTCTAAGCTGTGTCCTGTTGTGTTAGGTTATTTTGCTGCAAGGTAAATGATTCAATATGAAGACATTCTGCAAGAGGCCCCTTACGTCAGCACGGAGCAAACTACGTCTTCAGCAGTTTACTATTCATAGCTCCTGACTGTGTCAGGAAAAGTCAAGGGCAGAGGAGAAACTGAAATACTACATCAGGTTACACTGGCACAAGCCATCAGGTGCAGATTCACAGAGGAACATTCATCACTCAGGTTTCAGCGAGATCCTGTTTCATAAGGAACTGGGATTTTTCTTCCTTTTTGAGGGTTAACAGGTGTTTATATATTGAAAGTACTGTAAGTCTGGTTACTGCTGAATGTCTGCGAAAGTCAAGCAGCCATCCCAGTTGTAGCAGTATGTTGACATTGTAAAAGGCTGTAGGTATTTATGAACAAAAGAAAAAAGTGAGGCACTTGCTGCACTGCAGACAGGTGACAATTAAATCATTTTAAATACTAGCTTGGTATGCTATGGGTAGGCTAGGCGGCATTTAACATGCTATTTCTATCAAGCTAAATACTAATTAAATACTCATATTTCACATCGTTCTCTCATCCTGCAGTACTTTACCAACCCTTTCAGCCTTTCAATAACAATTTAACACCCTCATGCCAAGCTGTGGAAAATTATCTTGCAGCTGCAGTATCTGCTTCCAAGCTAACTCTGTAGCTAGCTGTGTTTATGGTATTAAAGCCATGCCTTCGTACACTGCTGTGTTGGGCAGCTAAAGGACTGTGGGATCTCTCCTTTCCTCACCAGTTTCCAGACGAGAGGTATTTGGTTAGGATAAATGTCTGATTATATTATTTAAAAGAAAAAAAAAAAAAAAGACCATAGTGACATTCCTGACTTGCCCTCTTATAGGAAATACTACCCTTTACTGCAGGGTGGAGAATGAAAGCACACATCCATTTGGGGAGAGAGAAACTTTGGGAAAAGAAGAACAATGTCATCTTTTTGCTGGTGGTTACAATTTACTATGCTCTTCAGTTACACTGATGTAAATATTTTGCTGTGGGTACTTTTCAATTAGAAAAAGCCCAGAAAACAAGGCTGTATGCTACTCTTTATATTGTTTTTAAGCCTGGAATATAATTTTTCCAAAGCAACTAATAATGTCTGGTGTCCATCTACTATTACCTTATAAGAACCTGTTTTTCCAAGCCTAAAATGTTAGACTACTTCAGACAATGTCTTAGGCTGGCACAGTTCCTAATCACCTACTTTTTCAAAACAAGCCAACAAACCAGAGTAGCCTGCACATGTGGCTCCCAAAAGGCAAAACACACACGTGTGCAGTGCAGAACATCTCCTTATCCTCAGATAAAAAGTTACATACTGATGAAATGCTGAGGTGTGGCTTCCAGGTGAAGAGATTACTGGCCTTTTGTGTCCCTGCTATGCACTCCACACCGCTTGGATTTTCAGATACTGCCTTTAACAATTCATTATTTTTGTTACTTCTAATCATAGAGATCTCTTCCTGAAAGAAAACCTACCTTGGTATTTTTTGGTGATAATTTCTTAAAGTCTTGGCATTTATGGTCTCCTAAAAGAAAACTGTTATGTGTTAGGGAGGTGATTAGTTAGGAATGCATTAACTAGTCTTATGCTAACCAACAGCTGTCCTAACCAAGAACAAGGGGAATAGTCAAAACCTGAATATTTTGCAAAACTTGTACAAAGAATGATGCATCTTAGCAGGAAGAAAATGAGAATAATGTTTTGCTTTTATGTCAGGTTGGATTTGGATTCTGTGAATAAGAGGTAGGATAGCCTTTACAACAACTGCAGTGTTTATTTCAGCATTCCACAGATTTTATTTTTCTGGTCTTTCTTAAACAAGGGTGGGGGAAAAAAAGTAGATTAAGCACTACTCTGCACAGCTTGCTTTCTCTTAAATTAATATACAATCACTCACAGAAGCCCTGCTCCTTCAAAAGAATTCCATGTGTAGATAATCTTATAATAAATTATGCTCCATTATGAATTTATTTTCTGTATCTACGGTAGTTAGTAGAACACAGCTGTAAATAGGTATAATGAATTAGAGCTGGTTAGGTATCATCCATCTTTTGCTGTCTTCCTACAAATGCTGTTTGTGCAAGTCTGAATCCTCCAGTGAGAGAATTTTAATTTTGCAAAAAAGGAACAAAAATCCTTACATATTTACAAACAAATGCCCTGGTAAATGGTGAACAGCCAATGAACTAATATCAGTATTTCTGGGAATTCTGTTACCTAAAAAAAAATAATCTATATTTGGCTTTTCTTTCATCAGTCCAGGATATTGATTACCTGCTTGTTTTTCAAAGGCTTGCATTTTTTGCAAGATTAAATTACAGAATTTTTGATCACTGTTAGTTGCAACAGAACTCTTATCACTGGCTGATTTTCTTTATTCAGGACTATTATAGTACTTTTCATATTATTAAAAAAAAAGTTAACACTGAAAGAGGCTCCCAAAGAAAGCTAATTATAGTCAGCTTCATCCTTCCTAAGATGCAGGGATTTAAAAAATATTTTTTGTTTATATTATTCAGTCACAAGCTCATGTAACTGTTCAAATACACTCATTTCATTTACATTATAGTATTGTTCCTATTTTATGATCACAAACTGAAAACATATTATTATGTTTTATGATCTCATTATAAGACTTTCACATTTTTCTTTGCTGTTCTACATTACTACCATGAATACACTGCACCTACAACCTACTGCACCTACAACCTATGATTAGTTCTTTTATATTTCTTGTCATATTAAGAAGGCACTATATAAACTAATATCACAAAAATAAGTTACTGTGCTAACATATCTAGATGTTTTCCACATACACATTTTCAAGTACTTGCTGAACTAGGAAGTCAGGTAGAGATAGATGTCGGGATGTTATATTTTAATTGTCTTTCTCCAGAATTGCTGCCCTCCTAAATATATTCCCATAAGAATGGGTATAGGATTCTGTTTGTATGAGACCTTGAAAATGAAAGGCAAATACAGTGGATTGGCTATAGAAATGAATGGCATCTTGGCATTGGTTAGACATTGATTTCCCCACAAATCTCAGCTCTTCGCTGGACTCTGGCTTTGTCCCTTATTTTCAGTCTGATCATGCATCCATACTGGAGTTTTTGGGGTGTTCAGTGCACGCAGACTCAAGCATTATAAAAATGCTTCCTGGTGACAAAATTCACTTGTTCTCAGGAAGCCCACGGAAGTTATAGAAGGTATTCTGAATCCTTGAGTCTGGTTTCAAAACATATGTCAGCACTAACTTTTCAGTACTAAACTACAATTTCATCTTGAGTAGACCGAGTGGATGAGGATCCTCAATGATCCTCGATGTTACTGGTGGCCAGCTTAACCGGTGCCTGGGGAAACAAGTCCCTTTATTCATGAATCGGTAACAGTGCAATGTTAACAAGACTTGTATTTGATCTTCATTATATCAGTAAATTGAATGGTAGGACCATTTCTCAGTGGAGAAATTCCAATGCCACATGAGGATGGTGAGAAGAAAACATACATTAAGGCTATGGAAGGAAAAGGCTTGACAATGTCTTTAGTACTGGATATGGTTGCATGTTAACAACCGTATGATCACAGCACCATGTCAAAATGTTTTTATTTTAAAGCAGTGGTCGGAGGTCCTGGCTGCCTGCGGAGCTCCCTGAGCTCAATCCTGCTGGGGCAGCACTGCATGGGAGTGCTCCTGCTCCAAAGGATTTGAACTTAAGCAGATGAAGGGTCTGTCCTTGTATCACCTTCAGTTTTCTGAGAAGTGAGGCACACAGAAAGGAGATACCAAATTTCTGTTCAGCTAGGCATTGATTTCAAGGCAGCCAAATGCCCGAATAGGCGTTACCTTTGAAGGCCTGACCCAAAGCAGGTGACCGTAGGTCATGCAGAAATGTACAGCAGAGGCCAGGACTGAGCGGCTCCTGCTGGGTCCCAGTCTAGTGCACTAAATGTAACGTCACAGTCATTTACCCATCCTTGTGTGTCTTGTCTTTGCTCCCTAGACTGAGATTATTTTCCCCCTGTATTTTTCCCCTTGCTTTGTATTATAACGTCTTCACATTTTTTTCCCATTTAGAGTAAATAAATGTAAATCTGACAGATTAATCTCATAGATTTTAATACCTCATAAATATGAGTTGGAACTCTCCACTATAAAGCATAAATGTAAGTTCCCTCTCCCAGACACAATTCTCCAGGATTTATGCATAAAGAGAGATGGTGGTTGTTTCTTCTTTTGGTACACTGTCATTATACTGAGAATTGAATTTAGTTTCTTATAACTTGCCTGTTTCCTTATTGCCAGTTGCTAAATGCACAATTCATTTTTCTCCAGTACACATCGCTGCAGGGACCATCACTTTCTTTATCCTGCACCCAGGGGCACCTTTCTACAGCACACTGTTCTGTAGCTTTAGGCTTCGTTCCCATCAGCTATCAACTAGTCCTGCTGGGAAAGCACAGCACTTGGCCACAGCACTTGCCCATTAAATCAATAAACCTTTTTTAATGGGTCCTTCAATTGCCCGGCTCAGGATGAAGGGATGAAGGAGCAGCCAGGCATATTTGTCTGACATCCTAATCCCTGCAGAAAGGAAACTGGGCTCCGAGAGGCTCCCAGGCACAGCGAGGTCCTACACTGCCCACCCCACCCTGCTGGAAGATACCCCATCCTTAGGCTGGGCTAACTTCATCTGCTCCTCAACCAGCACCTGAGCTGAGGCTGTTTTCAGCTTCTGTTACAATAAACTGAAATGAAAATGCTCTGTGGTGGGTTTGCAAGTTGGTGGTTCTTCCTCCTGCAGAGAGAGCTGTGGCTGCTGGGAGCCTGGATGCTCGTGCTCAGTTGCCCAGTTTCCCTGCAAAGTATGCAGAAACCCAGCAAGGCTACAAGCTAGAGCTAGTGCCACTTCACGTGCCCACTCTAGGTTTTAAAGATGTTGTTTCAAATATGGGGGTGGCACACAGAAAACCACTGTCAAAGCTTCCTTTACCTGAAGTCCTCGCATAATAACCACAGGAGACCTCAGCTGCATGTAGTTATTTAACATTAAGCACGCCCTCTTGTCCAGCCCTCTTTAACTGACCACATAAATGTGCATTTTGTCAGTTTAAAAGTAGCCAGATGTGTGCATACGTGATCCACTGGCACTCTTGACTGCCTTGATTACTACAAATTGAGTTTTTAAAATGCCAAGGTGGTGTGGGGGGATCAACATGGCAAGAAGTAATTTCCAACAAGCCAGACAGTGTTTATTTCATACATATGCTGTTTCCTGAAGAGTTATCCCTACTAACGTTTTGCAAACAGACAAAGCAGATGCTCTTTGCCCTACTCCCCTGAAGCAGAGCTTCCCAATGCCGCAGCACTCAGCTCCCTGTCCCCCTCCCACCCCCATTATCAGGTTTTCCTCATTTATAGATGCTTTTAGCGGTCCACAACCCTTTTTCAATTTATTAGATTCTTTAACTGTTTTTGCATGTTGTCACTGAATTCTGCAACTTTGTGATAAGGGGCCAGTTTCCAAAAGGCACCGTCCCAGGGGAGGGTTATTAGTGCTGTGCACCGCTCACTATTTGGGTCAAAGCTGCTCAACCATTATAATCCTGTTTCTACAAAGTACAACGTTCCCAGCTCTTACTTAAATGAACATTTCTGTGCGGGGCCAATGTGTTTTAATACCTTCTCTCCTTGCACAGCAGCTTTAGGGACATGCCATGAAAATGAAAATGAAAAGCAGATACAACGTATCAAGACACAAAGAGTTCTTTTAAAAATAGAGGACTCCATAAAAAGGACTGAAGCACTGAATTCAATATATACGCTGTGATATTAGCTCCATGCTTAAAGGTCCTTCCAGAATTAGGGTCATTTTTGCAAGCATTTGGCAGGATGTTTTACGGCTATTTAAAAACATTCTTTGTATCCTCAGTTACAAACATTTAGTAGTTCCTGTCAGCTACGTGTTTAGCACTTCTTTCAGGATGGAAAAGGGGGAACTCCTGGCACTCAGGCCAGGCATAGCCTGCACACATTTCATGCTGCTTGCAGCTGCTCAGTGGTGGAGGGACGGTGCAGTACAAAAAAGATCAGCTATAATTGCTTTATACACTGATGGATAGTGGCACTAAGCAACCTACCTAAGATATTTCAAAGTCTCAAATGACATCTTAGCCTGAAGTATTACCTCAAGTAAGATGAGTATCTGAGCATGTCTGAGAAATAGCAGCCTGAAAGAGCATGTAGAGATGATACTGCATGAGAGTTTTGTAAAAGGTTCCCTTCAGCACTGAGACTAAACTTGCATGCAAAGTGTGGTTTCTGTAAGGATCCGAAGAGCTGCTTAACAATAACTCTTGCTTCTGCTATATATTCATTTACAAGGCTTTTAAAGAAAGCTGGTGGTTTATTATTCCCAGGCATGCTATTTATGTAAACAGTGGGCAGATACAGCCAGTACTGTATGCATCTTGTTAAAAGCTTTTAATAATGCACAACGAACCAGACGGAAAAAAGGTCAAGCAAATAGTTATAGCAAGACTACATAAAATATGTTGCACTAAACATTTAAACTAGTTGTTGTTTTCCTAGTACTTAAAACTGTTTATTTTGTGTTGTTCCTTTGCAATATTTTAGAAACAAATTTGCTTTGTGTTCTTCCACATAACACATTGCAGATGTGCTAAGAGTAGCCACACAGAGTGCGGTGGTTCCTGTGAGCTCGCATTACACAGATGCCTAGTATTTGTCATCTTCTAAAAAGAGATAGATACATTACGGTGATGCCATATACAGTCTGGTACTTTACCTGTTCAACATTAAGTGATTCCAACAAAAGTAACACATGTGCTTTGCAACCAGAAAGGGAATTTTTCAGAGGCCATTTCTCAGAGTTTCATTTCTCTTCATTTCTGGCTTTGCTTTATGTTGAAACCAGCGGGGAGTCCCAGTGTTGTACTCTTACTGCTCCCTTAAAACGTTTACTGACAAATAAGAAAATAAAAGAGGTCTCTGAATTAAATTACTGGGTTTTGTTTTTGTTTTCTCTTGTCACTAGGTAACATCACCAAATCATAGCGACCATCTTGCCAGGTATTCAACAAAAATCCTAATATTTCTAAGGTAACAAACATTTCCCCCCATTCAAATTTGGGGGGTGGGGAGGGAAGTATTAACAATTGCAATCTGAAGATTTTGACTATCTTAATTGCTATATCACCTCATGATCTGGATAACACAAATTTATCTTTTGTATACATCAAAACTGGGCTCATGGTACACTGCATGGACAGAAAGCTCACTCTACATTGGGAAAACACATGGTTAAAAAAGGAAGATGCTGCCTCAAAGAGGTTATAAACTTGTGGCTACATTGTTTAACCTTATTTATGGCAGTGTGCATTTGGGGGTTAGTCATTAAATTTAAACAGATGGTTCAACAAATGGGTTGGAAGAGAAGGAAAATTGCACAAAAGTTATATAACCATGTTTCTGAAAAAGTCTGTCATATAACCTACCTTGCCATTAGTCTGTCATCAACATTAGCATCAAGTGGGTTATTTTGCTTTATCGTATCTGTGTTTTTTCCAAATAGGAACTCTGACATCTAATTTTCATTACCTCAGCCTACAAACTATGCTGCTAGATAAGCAGGTACAGCTGTATTCAATCTAACTTACTACCAGGTTGTTCTATATGTCTTATAACAAATTTGGATTTTGAAGTTACAAATATTAATGTCACAGAAAGGTAAAATTGTACAGAATTTACCATACAGGCCTCAAATGTTCAACATCCATCAATTTTCCAAAATGACATTTCTTGCAACTAGCAAAACCAGATGGTATTATTCAATTGAGTCCTGACCCAACCCTCCAAAAATGACTGAAATGACAGAGTATTGGACCAAGTTCTTGGAATTTATTCAGCTCTGCTTTTGGCACACTTTAAAAAATGTATTGAAATAGTATTATGTACATTTACACCAGGATTACAAATACTTCAGCAAATACTGAATAATCACAGTGTCGAAGAATAGAGTGTTTCAGGTTAAACATTTCTATAAGCAGTTAAGGAGGCATGGCCCCAATTCCTATTTCATAATTGACTCGGACATTTGAGTGACTGAGCCTCACTGAAAAACAGTGGGACCCAGACACCTTACTGCATGTCAAAATGTGAACAGTTGCTTCTGGGAAGGACGAAGGAGGAAAGTTATTGTGTATATTTTTGAAGAAGTTAGAAACCCAAAGAATAGTTTACTGCAATCTCTCATTCAGAGAAAATACAGTAACACCAACAAAAGCAAATGACTTCAAATAGTTCCAGGTTATATCTCTTGGTCCAATAATGGACAATGTGGTGTGGTCATTCTTTCTCTGTGTGATGGCTGAGTAAGTGCTGCATTCGGCCTCCAGCTAACATCACCTGCTCACCATAACAGAATTCCATAAGAGACCAAATTCTGTTCTCTGTAAAGATAAACTGTCCTTAATTTTTTTTAACCCCAGTTTGAATGGTTAACAGGGACCACAACTAGGGATACAAGAACTTTCTTAACTCCAAACAGGTCTCCTGAATCTTTTCCAAGTCTGTAAATAAAACCTAAACTCTTGCAGAGTGCTTAATCTTGGGTTTTGATTTTGATCCTTTTTTTCTGTTCTGTTTCTTCTTGGTGGCAAAAGCTATAGGTGTGCATGAGAAAGGCAAAACAAAGCTGCACAACACACAGAGCTTGGACAGACGAGCTCTGTCAAATCTTGCTGTTAGTCATTCAAAGTAACACGAGTCCTAGCTGCCTGCCCAGCACCCTTGGTGGAGGTTGCTGCAAGGTAAAAACGTCAGCAGAAATGAACCAGTTGCTCCTGTTAAGAACCTGGTATATTAGTATATAGTCACTGGCTTAAGAAAAAACTCTGAAATCTGCCTGGAAACTGCATGGCTGAAGATGCAGGTTCCCTTCCAGGCTGTATTAGAGGGCTGATAACCTCTGGCAGTCAGACTAGAGAGAAAGTTGGATAACATCTTAAACCTCAACAGTGAGATTTGCCAGGACTCATCAGTCAAAATGCCTATTTTCCTCTTTTTTTTCTGCACTGAATTGGAGGCTGGAAAAAGGGGATTGCTAGTCTTACACCAACAAATCCCATTCTTGTCTAACACAGCTGGATTAAATGCTCTTTGAGGCCTTATGATCCAGTATTACTGTCTGCTGGCTATGGAATATATGTCTTGATAATAATTCCATAAATTTTATAAGCTTATATCTAGCTGGGCCTCCAACCAGAATGAGAATTACAACCTCATCTGACAAAAAGAGGATTATGACTGCACCCCCCAGCTTTCGCAGGGAAGCTGTTCCCTAAGGACTCACAAGAAAGGGCTCATAGATGCTCAGTTTCATGAAAGAAGTAAGTCATAGTGGCACAGGTGCCAAAAGGAAGAATTACACAAGTTTTTCAGCTGTATGCAGACTAGTTGAAAACAGCTTCTTCCTAATTACCAAAAAGGATCCACAGAACAGTGCTAGACTGCAGCCTTCCTTCATTTTCACACAGGTCATGCCACTCTACTTACTACTACAGACAATGACGAGCTTATATACCAACCTGTGGAGGCTCATTAACTCATTCTTAGGTCATGCACACCTAAGGTATTTTAAAAAAAGTAAACATAAAGCCCTTTCTGTGACGTTGTTACCACAAGATGGTTATCCATAAATCTCTGGAAAGCCATGAAAACACTCCTCAGAGATAAAATAATTGCTGGTGATTCCGTCAGAAAAGTGATAGTAAAGGTTAACTGTCTAGAAAAGAATATTTCTCTAATAGAGATGCAATACGAGGAAACTAATGTTACAGTTTGTAATTGCTAGAGCATGTCAGAGTTGAATCAGGCAACTTGCTAAAAAGGTCAATATAAACTAAAAACATATTTATAAAAAATATTTGAAATGGAAGGACACAAACACAAATATATCTTTTTTTAACAAGTAAAAAAAATATACTGATGTATGGGGGTACTTCAGTAAGGACCTTAGGACCCTCATGAAAAAAATGACAACCATTTAACAAAAGCTCAGAACAAATTCTAGCCACAGATTAAGACCCTTTAGCCACTAAGTAACAAGAAAATAAAAAAAGACAATTCTTCTGCTCAGACCAAAAAATTAATGTGACCAATACAGGTTCAGAGTAATCTGTAAAATCTACATCTAGTTTATACATTTCTGAGAAACTATTAGATAATAGTCAACACCTGACAAGCCAGCAGCTTCTGAAATTCTAAGTGAGATAAGTTGACAAAGGAGAGATTGGAAAGGACTGAAAAGAGAAAAGGTGCATCGAAACACCGGAGAGACAAGAGGATGGACAGAACTGTCTCAGAGCTGAGAGAAGGACAAATAGCTTTGTGGTGAGGTGACCTGAGAAGGTCACCTGGGCTGCGGGCTTGAGCCATTTAGAGGCTGTACTGGCTCCATGGAATACCTGCGGATTGCTCTTGGCTACCTGACCCCATCCCAAACCAGGTTTCAGAAGACAGAAAAAATTACAACACCAATATACAAAGAAAACTACACAGATCAAGCCATTGAGAAAGCAGCAGTAGTACACTAGGAGAAATGCCGGTATGCTAGAGGTCGTTTGCTTCTCTTTAAAGTTTGGCTTTGTGTAACCTCTTGTTTGTTTTGAGCCTACAGCTGCTGTACAGAAGCCATTCTGTACTGCTGATCATTGCCTCCCATTCCCTACATCTTTTCTAGGAATACCACTAAATCCTAGTTAAAATAGAGAAGTGGGAAATCTAAACTACGCTTAGCATTAAAGATGTGAGCACATCATGAATATATAAAGAGTGGTTTAGTTTTGATTTCTATTGGTTTCCTTATATAAAATATTTCCTTATATAAAATATTCAATTTACTTTTTGATTGTCTCTGAGCAGTCCTGTTCCTAGGAGTTCTGTAACATCTCTATGATCTCTTTCCAGCATGGAAAGAGTTACTTTAGAGTCCACTTCTGTCTGTGTAAAATTAGGATTGCAGCCCTTTGCTGGCAGCAAAATAGATCTTATTGGATTAAGACCTCTCAAAAAGAAATGATAATTTTCCAAAGAGAGATACTGACCAGAACTGTAACTATGACTGTTGTGTATATAGATTAAAGCATAAATTAAGCCATAAAGTGTTTTTTAAAAAGTCATGTCATACTGATAATGACAACTTTAACCTACTCATAATTCAAAAATCAACAAATAGAAGACTGAAAAAAAAATAATTTTTATGTAGTGAACAGAGTGGCTGTTTCTTTAAAACCTTAGACTCTGTAGCCATCCCTTCATCCATAGGAAAATGGATCCATAAATTTAGGATTACAACAGAAGAATCCAAGAATTAACCATATAGCAATGCAAGTCAGCAGCAGCAGGTCAGGATTATTCCTCAGCACTTGAGATAAAAGACTTGCTTCAGAACTGTGCTGGATAAAGACAGATTGGAAGAGACAACTTGACTGATTAGCCTGCCAGAACATGGCTCCAGGAACCATATCTACCATGTAGTCCTAAGGTGAGAGCAGTGGTTTTAGGTGGCTGTGGAGTTTGTGCAGGGAAATTGTATTCCACCAAAAAGTGTTAAAACCCCATCTCAAAAGCCCTTCTTCAACTGCTTGTGAGTTCCACCACCTTGGTCAAAATGCTGCTGTCCTAGCCTTCCTTCAGGCACCAGCAAATACATACAAAGCGAGGTCTGGACTTCCCTTCATGTATTTAAAACATTCATTTGTCTGAAAAGACTTCTGAAGCCCTACCTAAATTGCTTCAAGGCATCACTCTCTTAGTAAATACAGCTATGTTAACTGCATTTGGGTACGGACATATCTCGTGAACATCTCAGGTCATTGGAAATCAAGCATGGTCAGAGTGCAAGACTTAATTCCAAACACCGAAGGCATTTTAGGCAGACACTGAGTCTCCTCACTATCCTTCCCTACAAATACATTTGAATTTTGAATATTACTTTCTCCTGCTAGGTATATAAAAAGCTAAATAATAATGGTAGATGTTGAAGAATGGTGTTAGACATAGCTAGAAGGCAGCAGGCAAGGCAATGGTAATGTGCGGTGACTGGGAGAGTGAAAAAGGTATTAGAATATGAAACTGTAGACTTCATTAAGATGGATGACGTGAAAGATTTAGGTTAATTAGGGCCTAATAAAACCTAGTATTGATATTCACTACTAGATTTTCAGACCTGTGATCAAACAAAATTTATGGGACCAAAGACATGGACTTACTGTGCGAGTCCTAGCAAAAAAATCTCAATTTTTGGTGTAGTCCCTTATGTTTACAGGTTTAAACACTGCTGGTGGTTACCTTTTAAAATATTTATTAGTTATTGACTTTAAATGCCTATATACAGTACAACTACCTTAACTAAATTGAAATGATATTAAATTTGTTTAATCTTAAGTTGCTAGGCATAACCTCTACTAAATATAGTGAAAACTTTCAATACTGAAGTAATATTTGCTGCTTAACAAAAATGAAATTGGAAAGTGCTAATTTATGTTTCTGTAAGCAGGGAATTGCACAGAAAGAGGGCTTTGATGTGGCTCATATGAGAAAAAGGAATGACTTCAAGTCAAGTATATCAGCAGTTTCATTAAAGTACTAGAAAATTAATGGAGGTTATCAATTTAGTTCATTTATACCTCCCCCCTCTCTTCTTCCCCCTCCTGCCCCAGCACACTCCCACATACACACCAATATTCTGTGTAGAATTAAAAAGTCGTTCTTCACCCCTGGACAAAATGAAAAAGTAATTTTCCTGCTATTCTTTGCTATCATTGTTTTGCTGTTACTGCTTTGCAGTAATGTGCTGTGATGCTGTCAGCACAGCCAGCGGAGCTTTCCAACTTTCCTGGTAAAAGTGAAAAACATGAGTAGCAGGTAGAGGCATGTCCAATTTCTATAAAAGATTGGCATCCTGCTCTGTTTCTGGGTTTCCCATGTTGGGATCCAAAGTTTTAATTTGGGCCCTTCTCTATTTCTAGATCTCGAGGTGCTTTCCACCTCTGACCATGTGGTCCCTCCACCCTCCTCTCTCCCCCGCTGGCAGGCGGTGTAGGACAGAGTGCAGCCCCCCTCCTGGTGTTCACTGTGCATGAGCCGCTCACCATCCTTCTTTGGGTCAGGTTCTAAGGTGATTTGAAAGGCTGTGGTACATCACCAGTGTGCTTCACAGCCCCTCCATCCCCAGCCTTGTCATGGCTGCAAGGAGGTTACCAGATGCTTGGGGACACGTACTGAAATGCTTTATTTCTTCGAATTAACAGTGTGTTGGAGACTGTCTTACAGTTTAGGATCAGATCCTCTGTGTACAGGGAGAACCCAGCAGATGAATCCCTGATGGTAACTGATGCTAAGCTCAAGGACAGGCCTTACTTCAGATCTATTTTAGACCAGACAGTGTTTTTAAGCCCACACTGCTCAGCCACTCCACCACAAATGCTGTCTTCACTGATAGCACTGCCCTGTGCTTTGTCTAAGCAATACCTTCTGTGTTTCATTGGAATGACTGAACAGCTTAAAACTATACTTCTAATTAAAAGTGTTGATAAATGGCTTCCCTACTTTTGGAACATGTGCTTGGATGCTGAAGCCACCTGTGCCACGTGCATTGTCCCTTGCAGCAGACCCACTTGAGGAAAGCAGCAACACAATTAAACTAATGCACGTCCTGAACCTCAGCCCACACAGAAGCAAATGGTTAGCTCTTAGGAAAAGCAAATTCGCTTTTGTTACGCAACAATTCCCAAAAAAGGTCCCAGCGTTAAGTGCCCGGCACTGTCTGCATGAGCCTGTGGGCCCGTTTCCAAAGAAACAAGGATGCTTCTGTGGCTGCTGTCGTGCTGCTTGAGCATTTCGCAGAACACATGCTCTCCAGTACATGGAAATCCTATTGCGTACACCTGCCATTAACGGGCATCCAACATGACATGTACTCCGAGACAGCAAAGATACATCCCAAAGTTAAGCAAATCCAGACTCCAGGACTGAAATAAAGAGGTCAAAAAATGCCCTTGTCGCGTGCCATTGAACCACCTGCCTTTTCATTTCACCGATACTTGGCAGTATAGAAAACCAGTGCAAATAAAGCATGCTGCATCACTCACGAGGGTCACTTTCTTTGTGCCACAGTGATTATGTTAGGTAGTATTTCTTGAGGCTGAGTCTGGGCTGTTTAATTATTAAATTGATATTTTCAAGAGTTTCAACAGGTAGCCCTGCCTGGTCGGTGCTGGCATGGGAGTCACCAGCTTCACTAGAAGCAGAGATGGACTAATAGTGCATTTCAAAAAACTCACCATATTTATATTTCTTTTCTCTTCTGACAGCCTCTCTATGCAATCAAAATATTATAAAGCTGGTGCAGCACACATTTTGTATTTTAAGTATTTTACACAGAGCCTACCACAAAGGGAAACTGAGCAAGCTCCACCAGAGTCTTTGTTACTCCATGGAAGGATAAACTCCACGCAGACTTCAGACATTAAGTACTAAAATACTGACACACATACTAGCATGAGAGAGTAAAGAAGTAATCACGCTTCTTTTCCTATGGCAATAAACATACCCAGTCAGTCACTGATCAAAAGCCTACATAATATTTCTGTGAATGATTTTGCATATATTAGGATATGAGCACTGTTTATTTAGGCTAGTTAGTCTTGGAGTTTATTTAGGCTCTAGTCTTTGATAATATCTCATTGCAGATTTTATGTCCTGACCTTATATATATAAATTTCAGCTTGTTCAAGCAGAAAAAGCCATAGAAAGTCTTATAATAAAGAGGACTGTAACTGTTTCTGCTGTTTCCTATCCCTGTTATTTGCACCCAGATGGTTGGGTTTGATCTTTTAGTCCATATTTCTGTACTCAAACTTGCCAGAAAAAGTCCCTGGGGTGAAGGCAGTGGTCTGGAGGCCACTGAAATCAATGGAAGCTTTTTTGTTTGTCCTGAACTGGATTTAAATTTCAATGCAATTTTACTTGCTCAGTAAGCTTGTGGTGAAACTGGACACAGCTTAACTTCATTCAGATGTTTCACTTATATTCTTGGGTCAATTCTGACAGTCACTTCCGTCCTCAGAGCAGGAGAGAATCCCATAGATAAACTGGAGTTATAACACGTAACATGCTCTGATGGCTTTTTTTTTCAGTCAGTTAAATTATTTTTTATTTCATGTATAATGAGTATATAAAAATGAGTATATAAAAAACCTAGCACATTTTTTCCAAACAAATTATTATCTCAGGATAATACTAGACATTCGAATCAAATGTTCAGTATTGATGAGAAGTGATTGTTTTGCATTGCATATTATCCTATTTTTTTAAAAAAATAAATTAACTCAATTAATAGAAACAAATCTGGTAAGAAATCTTCTATAAGAAAAATTTTTTAGCAGAAAGTATCTCATCTTCACAGCCAAGGCTTTTTAAAAATGAGCAGATCTAACAAAAACATCAGGACAATACGTCTTTTTATCAAAACTGTTAAAATGCCTTGATTTAACATTTTTTCTAAATGAAACTTTTTAAATTTTCTTTCAAAATCATACCACCTGTGCCTGGTATATTGATTATAAACATGAAAATAATGTATATGCCTTTTAAAGGACTTATATTTTACAATAAATCTTAACCATAACAAATCAAATCACGACCATAACAAAATATGAGCATGAGCAGGTGACTTTTGGGACTTGAGAGAAAAAGCTGCCGAGGATCAGAGAGATGGGAATCTGGTACAAATTTCCCCTCATGTTACCTGTGCACAGCCATCATGACTGCAGAATCACAGCAGGGGAGGTTGTTCACTTATACACATTAAACACAGGTTCTTTTTGTAAAAATATGCTATCTGATACAAAGGATACCAAGCTTTTGCTCAAAACACCAAAGTCATAACAAAACCTTCTAATGTATCTAATTGCATATGATTTTTAAAGCATTTTTTTATGTTTTCTTTCCTTTTAAAGACAGAAAGAATGTCTCCAAGTTCTGACTACTAGATCTTGCTATTTGTCACCCTTTGTCTGTGAAACATCTCATGAAGCCCATATTTTGAATAAAGGTTGCCTACTCTTTTCATTCCTGCTAGCTTAAGAAAGAAGAAAAAAGATAGGAAGAAAAGAGGGGGAAAAAATGCAACTCCTTTCTACATATCCCACCACACCAGCATCCCCATCTGGAAATTCTCAGGAGATCAGAAGTTTGGCCTCACCAGGAACAAGATCAAAATGGCAATGATATTGTCTTTTGCATGTGCTGGAACTTTTGTGCTACCAACAGAAAATCTTCAGAGCACAGCATGCAGTATTTCCTATTTTTGCATTGTATTTTCATCCTGAAGAACACCATGCCTTTGGAAACTAGGTTGGGGGCAGCAACCACTGAATGCATAACATGCTGAATAATAGGAGGAGGTGGTGAATACCAACCCTTCCTCTCCTCTCCTGACACAGAGTAGCAGGAAACCCAACTCTGAAAGCTAAATGACCAGATTTTAATTCCAGTTTGCGCAATTAACTCCTTAGCAGTCCTAGGGGGTGATTCAGATGTATAAATAGAGATGTCCTGTGCCATTTTAGGTGCCCCAGGGTATCTGAGGAGTCTGTAAATGCTGGCAGATACCAGGCAGGAGCTATGGGAGACATGAATCTTTCCCAAGCTACAGCTGGAGGGCAGGCAGCTAGCCTAGCGCACCTAAAATAGCATTAGGTATCCACGGCTGGGTATAAAATCCCTCTTCTGTGCTCTATTTAGAAAAGTAGACTAATTAATCCATTTAAATAAATTGGTCTTTCTAGGTAGTCTAACAGTTTTCTGCTATCTGATGCTGTCTCTGCTTTAGCAAGTAAGATTTCATCCAGAATTTGCATGGCACTTTTAGGAATTACTGCACAAATGGGGTACCGGGGCAAAGGCAGGCGCTGCAGCTTTTTGGATGTGACACAACTGTGACTATAACGATAATATAAAAATTAAAGTTATTAATTATAACATAATTTTAGTATTCCCTATGATATAGTTAAATTATTACAATTGAATGAAACATCAATAATTTCCGTAGCCTTCAGACATCCCCCTAAAAGAAACAATACACGTCTGCACCTCCAGTCCCTTGTATTTATGTGCCAGTGCAGTCACAGTACTGATGCTGGTGTCCTCATCGCTGAAATACCTGCCATTCCTTACTTCATATGTTCCCTAGAATAATGAAGCCCATCATCTTTTGATGAGACTGTAGGAGTTGATATTCCCAAAATACAACATTACACTATCAGATAATCACTACTACTTAATACTGCTCTAGGAAGACTATTTCTGTGAAAGCTGCTGGGAATACAATAGCAACATGGGAAAGTCAATACAAGAAAGGATCCCTCTGTTTCTGCAGGGAATAAGAAATGTAATTAGGGACAAACTCAGACAGCTAGAAATATTAAATACTTTAAGTCTGCTTTTATAAGACTTTATAAATATACAGAGCTAGACTAGGGACAGAAACCAAGACAAAGAATATCTTACCCTACTACATATGCAACAAAGCCACTTACTGAGAAAGACCCAGCCATTCTGGCAAGGTTCAGTATGTTTGGACAAACTGGACATTCCAGCAGTATTAGAAAATAATGTCTGAGTGTCTTATAGCAGCACAGAAATGGGGGCAATGTTGTTTCTGGCAATGCTTTGAGAAAGGATGTGGCTAGCGGCATATATGGAGAAGATGAAGAGAATCAAGAAGTATTCCTTCTTTCTTGAATTATCATAATTATTTTTCCAAAGACAGAAAAATATAATTGATAAGCTAGTTTAGAGATCATTGGAAGAAGTAAAAAAAAAAAAAAAAAAAAAAAAGTGGTTCAAGTTCTCCTGGGAAGGTTTTATCATTTTTATTCAGCTTGTCACATAGCGTTACTAACCTAGGCTGATCTGCAGACAGTGACTGGCAGGTCTCCTTAGAGCTGACCTGTCCAAAATGGGATCTTCCAGGTCAGTTTAAGATATTCAGGACCTCATTTGGTGGAGAAGGGAGACTCATCCTTTTCAACAGGACAATTACTACTTGGTGTACGTGGTCAAGCCTAGCCTTCTCAGTCATTCAGACACATTTGGGTTGAAAATATTAGTTGAGGATAGGTCCATCTTCCCAGTTATTGCAAAACTATCTGTGTACTGTTGCCCAGCAATTGCTTGACTAGGTCTCCTGACAGCCCCAGATAGAGTCAGGAGCTGTAGTAAAATCAACTTTTGGCTCCAGGCACCAGGATGAAGCACTTGTACTGGAGAACGCTCACCTGGGAGACCTGTCTGCAGCACAAGGTGGCAGCTAGTGTCTGACTGCTCCTTTCCAACCCTGCCATTAACCACTAGAGTTTCCATTACCTAAAAGACCCCTCTTCTTAAACTGGGAGCCACAACAGCTAGCTGGAGGATGAGATTCATCTATTGTGCCTTGCCACTGAGGAGGCTGGGCATGCACAACACAATCACAGTTACTATAAATGGGTCGTACGCCTCTGAACTCATTTATAAGCTTTCAGAGTCAAAGGATAGAGCAGCACAGAACTGTGCGTGCCCCCTGCACCCCTCCTCCCCCCCCCCCGGGTTTGTGACCTAACTTTGGATAGTTATACAGGGAAGCTTAAAACCAAAGAACCCTCCTTCATGTCTCCCAGATTCAAATAGCTTACAACTTTGAATGCTAGAAATCGGGGGAAAAAAATGGACCTTGCTTCAGGACTCACGCCTGTGAAGTCAATCAGCTCCCTCTGATTTCTTCCGCAGGGTAAAAAGGATCAGAGACAGAAATCATTAGCAGCCTTTGAGCTGATTAACATTACAGCGACAGGACTATTGACTATCAACTGGGGGGAAAATGGTATACACTTGCCTGTTCTCTCAAGCAGATGTGTAAGATGGAGTTGATTGATTTGCTGGTTTTGTAGAAATTCAGTTTAAATGTAACAGAATAGGATGTTTCCTTTCTGCAGTGCAATAACAAAACATAACCTACTGCAAGTTCCACTGCATTTCAGAAACCTGCTGAATATTAACTCTAATAGTGTATTAAACAGACTAATACACGAAAATGGCATTACACAGGCACAGCTAAATCCTATCAAAATTTAAGATCAACCTTGATAAGGTCTCATCTATTTGCATATTTCTGCAAATCCAGAAAGTGTATGTTAGAATTTTTAAGCCATTGATAAAACTATGTTTCTTCTTGATTTTTATTTTTTTGAGTAAAGGGGATGCATTAAATTCCTGTAGTACTTACATGTGTAAAAGGCACAGAACGTCTTGGATTTTCTAAAATGTCTGAATCAAACATATCTGACAAATAAAACACCTTATTCTTACAGTAAAACCTTGGATTACTTTACATAAGCCTCTGAAATTACGAGTTCCTTGATAGATCAGACACTTTGGGAATTTAGAACTTATTGTCATAAACCCCTAGAACCCTGGAATATTCTTTAATATTTTGGTTGACATTTGCTTGTTTATAAAGAAAAAAGTCTACCATCTGCTTCCAGTTTAAAGCTTATAAAACCCTTTTCTCAAACAAAAAAAGAAATTCAATAATCCTTAGCTTGCTTCAGTCTTTGCCTAGCAGAACTGTCATGATCTGTTGTTTGTACTTATATAGAAATTCAACAGTTGGCTTGGCCAAGGACGTTAGACAGAAACGTGTGAAGAAGTCTGAAAGTTTAAAATGTTTAGCTCCCTGACGGCTAGATTTTTATCTCTATCTGAAGAAATAAGTTAGTGCAAGGTGTTTCACTTTCTTTATGATACATTTATATTTTACTGCTTGTAAGCAAAGCTCATAGTTTGCCTCTGAAGTAGAGGAAATATTGCTTTCCAGGTAATTTCATTTCTAATACTGGCTATAAAAAGGACATTGCAAAGATTGTGCTGGAAAAATACATGCTGTTAAAAGCCAATGTCATTTACAAAAGATTAAGTGCTGCAGGTGAAAGGTAAAGAAAATGGGACTTAAGAGACAGGCTAGCTTATACAGAGCATTATTTAAAGAGTCATCTGTACAGCAACTCTATTGAAATGGGGATAGAGAAGCTGCAGAGGTCATCAGTGTCATCACGTGGAACTATTAGGCGACAACTCTGCTAAACAAAGCTCACACATTACTTTAAGGCCACTTTTCTCATAATGAAGGTTGGGCATGTTCTCATCCAGGCTACAGACTCTCTTGCTTGCAGGGAAGCAAGGAACAACTCCCAGTAATACCTCAAGGAACAAGGGGCTGCACAATGTTCAAACTCACCTTTTGAGTAAGTCAGTGCTTGTGGTACTGTACTTACTATCCCAGAGATGTAGCTCCTCTTTGCCCGTACATAAGCTACGCTATTTCAGATAAGCTAATGAGCTGAAGCCTGAGCATCCCAATGAGATGTCCCACAGTGACCACTGCAAACTGCATCTGGAGGGAATGGGAGAAGAGTTTAGCTCTCCTTTGAAGCAGATGCTCTCAAGCAAGCCCTTTCAGTGCCTGACTGTTCTGCTGAAACTAAGTGCAGTGCTTTTTGTACACTTGATTATGCCTCTGCTAAGGACCAGGCTGAACCAGGAGTGCTCTCATTCATTTTGTGGGAAGGGGGAGGAACATAACAATGACTTATGGTTGGTACTTTAAAAAAAAAAAAAAAAAAAAAAAGAAAGCAAAAAGACAATGAACTGTGAACCAGCTAGATGAGGAAATGCAGGAGGGAGGAACTGCTCTTTCCAAATAATTAATTGCTGTAGTTGTTGGTTTTCCACTCCGATTCTCTCAGGTAAGTTTTGTTAAAACCAAGTGCAATTTTAAGCATTCAGAACAAATTTTTTCTTCAGAAAAGACAGAATTCTCTAGTGCAGGCTTCTAGGTGAAGGAAGATCAACAAATTGTAAATTAATTTAACTAATATTTGTCAGTGCACTTAGGAGAACTATCAACAGTTCAGAATGTAAAATGGTGGGATGTATTCACTGATGCGCTCCAGCTGCTTTGCCTTTCCCTGGCAATACTCACAGGCTATAAAACTGCCTTAGCCTTGCTGGTGTAAGTTTACAGCTCTCCTGCATCACCAAGGCTGCACAAAACATGACTGTGCCGGTAAATTCAGCCCAGTATATTAACTTATCACAAATTATACTTATCACAAATTAACTTATAACAAATCTTAACAAATGGAACATAGAAATGAAAAAGCTGTGAGGCTGATGCAAAGTTGTAAAGCAGAGGAGACAAGGGCAGTAATCATGCTTAGCTTCAAGGTCAACTTGTTAAGCAACAGAAGTATTAGAGAGGAGTTTTATGCACCCTATCGTAATAGTGATTTGAAAGCACTGGGAAAGTATGGGAACCATATGTATGGCTGTAGCCACAGCAAGGTGCAGGGGATGCTTTTTCCTCCTAGTGCTGTCCAGTTTTGTCAGAAAATCTGGTTTGAGGACCAATTTGCCTTGTGCCTTATTGGCACTTATTTCAAAATCAGCCTACAGACGTAATATAAACAGGACAACTTCACAGGTCAGTATCCACCTTTCCAAGAGCCTTTTTAAAACATTACATTTGATACCTCTGTAATAAATTACTGGTAAATATGTGCTATCTCTGAGATCATCCTAAGTCAGGGTGAGAACTCATTAAACCTTCATTTCAAAACCTGTGCTCTAAGCTGTGCATCACTCACCAGGGGTATCAGAGATTACTGCCCCCTTTCCTTTATTTTTATAGCTTGCTGCCAAATTTCAAAAGTAAAAGAGCCTATGTTTGAGAATCCTCTAAATATCAACATTAAAACATCAAAACTGTATCTGCAGCTACAGAAAACATTGGCATCTTTCTAATACAAAACTGCTGAAGAAAACTCTCCCTTTAATTTTTCACCACAGATCACAGACCAGAAAGAGGAGCATTTAGACTGAGTTACACTGCTCAAAGGGAGGGTGAGAGACAGACACTGGCTGGTATCCAGCACCAGGTTAAAAGAGGGCTGGGCTCCACCACCTACTTCTGGAGCAGGAGCAGGAGGAGGCAGGGTTATATTGCTGGCTTTGGATCATCAGAAGAAAAATGCAGTTATGACTTGATTTGGCATAATGAAAACAGCAGAGGTTGATTTTCTGTGTCCTGTGACACATCACATCTGCTACTACAGTTTGTCACTGAAGTCAAGGTATATTTATTCAGCAGTGACTTTCTGTGGCAGCAGGGTCAATAGGCAAGGCCAGCATACATCACTTCTACTTTGCTTTAGCCTAGAAGCATAGATCTGCAGGGCTAGGAGGGACATTTATGAAAGGGTCCTTTAATACACCTTTCTCTCCCCAGGGCAAGATCAACTCTTTTCTGTCATTTCTGACAGAAATTTGTTAAGCTGCTTTCAAAGGCTGATCATAGCAGAGACTTTGCAACCTCCATAGCTCATGTTTCAGTATATCACTGTCTTGACCATTAAACTGAATCTTCCTTGCTGTAATGCAAGCCTGTTAATTTGCAGCTGTCCAGTGCTGGTGATATTATGTTCTGCATATATGGTAGAAGAAAATCTGGTCAGTGTGATTCTTTCCTACCAGCGGGTAAGAGTTAAAATTCTATGAAGTGTCCCAAGGGCAATAGCATATTCCTGACAAAACTGATTAAATTAAAAAGGAGGTTGGGTGAACGCTTCTGCTAGTGAAGTGTCAGCAACCAACCATTTTATATTTTATTACAAAGCTACCACTGCTAATTTGACCTGCCTTAAGCTGTAGGATTGTATAAACAGTTAGCGATAAGTATTGATGAACTGCGGCTCTTTAAAAATCTCTCTGCCATTCAGAAGTCATAGGCACGGGAATTAAAATGTGTTTGATGGCTTACTCAAAAGCTCAGCATTTAATGAAAGGAGGAATGAAAGATAGGGTATTCGACAGTTGCTTGAGGGTTCTCACCTTGAGATTTGATGTTGAAAGATGCTTAGTACCCCCCAGTGCCTCATTTCCAGTAAAAGCCTAATAAAGAGCCTTTGCTGATTCCGCTGCTTACCCTATAATATCCTGGCTTCCTGCAGGTTTGGAGAGAGATGGGTTATTTTACAAACATGAGTTTATGTCAGCCAGTATCTGAGCTAGCACAGGTTTGTAGGATTAGACAGATGGAAAGATTTACCTTTGCAGGCAACATGGATTTGTTCTTTTTAATTGGCAAAGTATGCAATAAATAGCAACATGGATTTGTGAACAGTAAATCTTGTGACAACACTGCTTTTATATGAAAAAAGCCTGAGGATGGCCATTTGCTTTCTATCTAGTACTGCATTACCCATACCAATAGCCAGGAAAAACCTGCTTTAATAACATGAAAATATGCACAAAAGAAGAAGTGTTTCTGAGAAATACTGATTCAAATCCAAATTTTAAGAAATCCTTCAATAAGGATTTTTTGTACAAGCAGAACCTGTACTGAAACTGAGAGTAGGAGAGGACTAGCCCTCCTAGCTCAAGAACATAACATCTGAAGATAGTTGTGTTTCCATTTGGGTTCAGAACAGACAAAACTTGCTCCTTTTTGTTTGTTTGGGGAGTGTTTTGAGCTAGCTCTCTGAACAATCAGTTTTAGCTGCAAGGTTATATATACTTTCATCTCTTGGGGAGAGGAAGCTAAGAAATTACACTTCCTTTTGACTGTGGAGTTTTCAGTACCATACATCCACATGGGATCAATGCCGGAAACTTCTGTGGCTCTTCACAGTCTGGCCATACCTGAAACCATGCTTGCTAGACTAGAAAAACTATGATGCGCTCCCCCCTGAGATCAGAATCCCAGTCTCAGGAAGGCACTCAAATCAACTGAGCTGTCAGACAGAGTCCAGTATAATTGCCAAATTATTTCCATCAACTACCACTGGACATTTCAAGTAGTCTTAATAAAATTAACTTCCAAATCTGCAGTTTATCACGTCTATATCTGTGGTTTCAGATTTATTTTAATTTGTAGCTCCTTGAAGTATTGTTGCTGCTATTGCAAGGGTGTGTCTGAAATAGTCACTTTGCCACTCTAGAATATTTTTTCTATCAAATTTCATGCAGGACTCCAAACATTTAAAGGTAATTTTACTCTTCCTTGAATCTAGCAGACACCACAAAGCTTGTTTGAAATTCCAAATCCTATCAAGTATTTACTTTTTGATTCTTAATAAAGAGCTAATTTCAATTTCACTGATTGTCCATCATTCACAGGTCCATTTTTCACAGGTTCAAGTCTTCATCTGTCCAGCAGATCTCACAGAATAAAAGGACAGATGGCTGAGGATCAAAGGACATATGGTGCAGACTTACATTGCTCTTGTATTTTTTGCTCTCAAGATTTCTAGATTTGTGAAAGTTTGATAGATTTTATCCAGAGCGTTTTAATGAAGCCACAAGAGAACTTGCACTTGGTAATTCTCATCACTTGAAAAAGAGAACACGTACTGTTGGCATGTTACCTTCCAGGTTAACTTTATGGAACAGTGCATAAGCAGTCAGTTCTCTGCCCTCTGTCCATTTTTGACCAGTTTGTTCTTGATCATCATGAATCCATGCAAAGCACGGTCTACTGGCATCAAGACTGGAGACAGATATCAGAAATTGTCAACTTAGGGAAGTCACTCTGGCCCTTTGTAGAAGTTCTTGTCACAGGCTTACTACTCAGATGGCTGGCTGATTTCAGGGCAATCTCAAGACACGCTTTTTCAAAGCAGAGTTTTTTTTTCCTTTTCACAGAACGGGTGTACACCACACCATAGAGGAAAGCAGCGGTAAAGCAATTCTCCAGCCACCAAGGAAGTTATTCTCAGCTGCCTTACCACTTTGAGCTCTCTCTGTGGGCAAATGCCTGACAAGTTTACCTTCAGAAGCTGTAACTCCTGTGCTAACATTAGCTTCACCCTTCTCTCATCATTAATCCTCAGACAAATGAGGCTTTGCAAGTTTGTCATTTATTTCACAGTTGCATTTGGCCTGCTTCAGCTTTTGAACATTGTATGAATGGATAGACTGCTTTATTAAGGTCCAGACAACCAGCGCTGGCTCCTTGTTCTTACCAACTGTCATATTAAGTCAGACCAGCAGTCCCTTCTCATCTCCAGCAGGGACCTACACTGATACCTTCCAGAGCAATTATACTGGAACATACTCCAAGGTGGAGTTTCACTCTTACCTTTCCGTAATTCATGGCTGAGCTGAGTTCTGACAGTGTGGATAGTGCTCCATGGATAGATGATTAAATTGTAGCGGTATTTTTCGCATCAAAACTAGTTTTCTCTTTATTTCTGCTAATTGTTTTGGTACTCATTTTGATCTGCATTTAGGACTTTTCGTAATTGTTTCAGATGGGGCATGGCTGATCTGGTTTGTATTTGTTAGACTACAATAGATTCCTGTTCCAGTACCAGCATCACTAAAGGTTTCATGCAAAGGCCACTGGTCTTTTGCACACCTCTAAGTAGGCAAATCTGTTCATACACGTATTTAAACTACTATGCAAATGTACTCTTTTCCTATAAAATGGTGCTTCTTTAGTATCAATATCTGAAAAGTGGTTGCTATTCAGCTATTTAATCCCTAACATTAGGCTTCATTTCACAGAAATACTGCATGAACATTTACTAATCTGTTTTCATTTGTTTGTTCAGTAGGGTCAGTATTTCTGAGACCTTAAACCTGGAATCAGTTTTCTGTGGGTTTACATTTGCACTTGGCCAAAGCCTGACTGATTTTGTACTTGCCTTTCTTGGAAGAAATTTCTGCATTGCATTTCCTCAGCACTGTCAGAGGTAGTTTTAGGTTTTGGAGTTGTTTTTTTTGGTGGGCTTTTTTAAACTATTAGTCCCTTAAGTTTGCACCTGACTTGGACACGTAGAAATGAAGCAGTGTTATTTTTCACTCACATATAAAAACATAATGAACAAGGGCAGGTTTTAAACTGTGTGGCCCATGATCAAATACAAATGGATTCCTGCTCACTCTGCCCTAGCTGAATTATTGCTGCAGTACTAGCTAACAAAAACAAAATGATGATTTCTTCTGTTGAGAAATCAAAAGCTGCAGATAAAGCTTGGATCCCATATAGGAAAGATGTTTTTGCTTTATGTCTAATATTCTGTGCTATGAGGAATATAGCCCAAGGCTGGTTGTCTGGTACACTCAGTATCTTTGGAACTGTGCAAAGTTGCTCATCAAACTGATTTTACTGGTTTGTTTCCAGCCAATTTACATAACTGGGCTGGTATAACATTGTCAGGGTCTGGCCCTAAATCTCAATAAAAAAGTTATTCTTGATGAAGTCAAAAGTTTTTGCAAACCGTAGATTTGCCTTGGATAGAAAGCAAAACATGTCAAAACTAAATTGTGGTTGACTAAGAGTCATAAAAAAACTTATTCAAGATGCAATAATTAGAGCAATCAATGCATTTTGATTAACTGATTACCACCTTTTGACTGCCAGTGGCAGAAATAACCTCCTTCCATAAAATCACAAATGCATTCAGATTAAATTGGGAGCAGATGGAAAGTTGTTTGTGTTATTGACATTTCAATTCCTGAATACCCTCAAACGTGTGTGGTACTGCTACATTGTACTGTAATTAGAAAGAAGCAACAAAATCAATCTCTTTTCACTCCACAAATACAAAGATTATCACCCAAAAGGTCAGCCTGGCATACGACAAATATTGACAACAAGAAGTGCATAGCTTTCTAAATAGCATTTTGCAGTGGTCTCAGCACATATAATTGAGGCTGGATACTATTTTATTCAGGAAATAATTCTTAGTATGAAGAGACTTACTAGGATTTCTATATGGGGAGATCAAATGGAATCAGATGGCATAAGCTCATGCATCTTCAACTAGTTTCAGCAAGCTTTTACCTATCCTTTTCAACAGAATTCACAGAATTTGAAAGAAGGGAAGGCAGTTTGCTGTAAGTTGCTCTGAATAGACTTTTCAGCCTTTAAGAAGTTGAACTTGGATTTTGCACATTGAATTTATATTGACCTATCCTGTTTTCACTGAAATGGCACCTAATATCCTTTTGTTTTGGGAAATATGTTAACATGATTAGAGAATCTATTGTTTTTAAATGTTCAGTTTTCCCCACACACAGAGGAAGAAAACTAACTCTTCTTCTAGAACTGTTTATGTTACTTGGAAGACAGTTATTTGTCTACATATAGATGAAGTGCCTGCAAAGAAATTGCAGTATTTTTTGAGTTTTCAGCAGAACTACCAGCCCACCAGTTTCACAAACTTGTCAGACTTGAACTGAGTTTGATGTAGCATTAAGCATGTATGTGGATTTTGACCTGAGGCTCATCTGTTCTGACTGGTCCCCATTTGAAGTCATTTCAAGTTTTTCATTTACATCTATAGTTCTAAATCTGGAAAGGACGTATGTTGGTTCAGACATATCTGCTATATGGATAGTTCTCCTACAAAATTTACACAAAGGACCATCCTGAACTATGCTTCCACACTCATGTATGCATAACAGCACTATGAAAATAGTGATTATGTACATGATTTTGCATCCTAATAAATCTGGAAAAGCATTTTGCACTAAGTGGGCAGACACTTTATACAAAGGCTTAAAGTTCAAGGCTTTAAAATCACAGGGTTGTTTGTTATAGAACCATGCTGTGTGAAAATTCTGTTTAGCGACAGTATAATCTCATTGCAGTCCATACAGTGTCATTTGGACTCAGCATGGCCACTGGTTGTAAGTGGGGAACATAAAGACATTGTTAAGACCTGAAAAAAAATGTCAATGAGGAACTGAGATGAAGTGTAATCTTGAAAAAATTGCAGTGCAAAACAGTTTAACTATTTGTTTTAGAAACATAAGCAAACAATAGTACAAATCCACGTTTGAAATATCTTTTGAATTCATCCTGTTTCTTAGAACAAAACCATTTTTAAAATGCACTCCATTATAACTCTAAAATATTTTTTTATTTATTTACTGATTAATCCAAGAGGATTGTTACTAGTTTCTGGTTTTCAGAGTACTTTCTCAGCCTTTTCATCACATGTTGCTTTTGGATGCTTTCTACAATAGAGATAATGCCATGTCTCAAAAGGTAAATATTTAATCAAGGGGTTGCTCCTCATATCAACTCTCTGGTAATATTGATTAAATATATTCTTTTGTTCGAGCAGCAATACAAAGAATTTTCTCTAAGTTGTCTTGCATCTACAAAGTTGCTTTAAAGTGACTCCTGTGGTATTTACTGTATAAGAAACAGATACATTAATCAAACTATGACAAACAAACCATTTTCAGCATTATTATTAAGCACAGTATGATACCTAACTGATACGAAAGATTTACGTTTATCTTGCTCTAGTACCCTGGCATCAATACAGGGCTGGAACATATTTACCCAAGTAAATATTGCCTTTTTACTTACATTTACAGGCTTCACTGTCTGAGAGGCAAGAAACCCTTACTTGAAGTCACTTTGATCTTGTTTGAGGAAGAGACAAGAGAGCATGTTCCTGCACCAGGCTTTAAGTTTCTCTTTGTTGTCTGGGTCCCAAGTATCCGTTAGGTGGTTACATGTGGAGCAGCAGAGCACTGTTCCCCTCTGGACAGAGTGGAGCTTGTTTAGGGGGACAGCCGAGAGAGCCAGGACACACGCAGAGCTGTGTGGCAGGGCAGGCTGCAAGACCAGGCATCCTCAAGGAACTGCTTTTGCCATTTTCTTCAGCATTTTTAGAAAGGGCTGCAGAATTAAAGCTTACATTGGCTCAACATCAGCAGATGCTGTTTGGCTGATCTAGTCAACGGGTGTTCAGAACAGCACAGAACATGACTTGACATTTGCTTTACATACAGAAACTTTCTGCAGACTTTAATAGGCTGAAAGAGGTATTCAGGAGATTGAAAGGACCTCTCTGGTCCTCATGTCCTGTTCTATTAAAGGAGGCTTTCCCAGCTAGGACAACAAATACCAAACTGAGACTACTGTGGAGGTCTTATCCTTGTCCTGGCAGACAAGAATAAAAGATTGCTTAATTACACGGAATCCAAATATTTACTGTTAATAGCAGTTTCTAGTGAAAGTCTCTGTATCTCAGTTAAGATGCTCAGTTTGAAAATAGAGAGATAGGCTCCATTCTTGCAGCACTTGCCTTCTCCTCTGCAGGTTGCAGAAGGGAGTTGCTCCAGTGGGGGCTGGCCTTGCCTGGACCTGCAGACGCCTCCTGAGATCCTATTGCCAGGAATCCTGCAGGAGATGGAGGTTGAGCAACAAGATTCCTCTGGCCCTTCCCAAACCTTAGGCAGAGGGAGTAAGGGATCAAACAGGTGAGGGCTTCGCACTGTCTTTTTCTCCACAGGGATAAATACAACATTCACATCCTCACTCTCTGCCCTACCTGTGCACAAGGGTCTGGAAGCTTACAACAAGTTCTCACCACAAAGTTTAATTTTCAGCTTAAATGCCTCCCAGCTCTTCAGAGTGAAACACAGCTAGATTGCACATCAAATTGCACATCCCCTCACAGCATGAGCAAGGGCAGACAAGGTTACAGAAAACTCAGTTACACAGCTTCCAGGTGAACCTGGGGCTGGTCCAAAACCCAGTGCCTTGTCCTTGCAACGTTTGCATGGAACCACTGGGGAAATACCTGCACTGCCGTTAGCTCTCTTGTACATCAGAAAGGCTGGGGATGCAATCACTTTGGAAACCCAGTGCAAACTTCAGGTAGATTTATGTAAATATCTACTCCAATTATTAGTGAATTATTAGTGAACAGGTGGCACTCTGTAGCCACTAAGTTGGGGCTGTGACTAACGAGAGAGCTCTTTTGAAATGGGCTGTCATATCACGTCTTACTGATTTCTGGAAAGAACCATTCTGAAATTAATGAAGAGTCTGGCCAAGACTATAACAAGAAGTATTTTTTTGGAATTTCACAGACCTTTTAAGCTCAAAGGCTGCAAGTATGAAATACGGTAGGAATGAAGAAATTGTGAAAGTGTTGGATCACTGTATGACCGGTGCTCAGGAGCAGCACACAGCTAAACTGTGCAAACCATGCCATTCATTAGCTTTATCATTTTGCAACCTCTCCCTTCATAAAATGCAAGCTTATGTCAGTTAAATCAATCCAGCTTGTACTACTATAGAATACACTTCTATAAAAGCCAGTTTAACTACCATTTTGTCCTCAGACATATTTTGTGGCCCTCAGGAAACAAGCAGGTCCCTGCAGTCAGTAAGAATAACTCTGGTCCCTGTCTCCATGGACTGCCTCAGGTACACAAGGAGTAAGATGCAGAATGTGGGATTTACCAGTTTGGAAGAAACAGGGTTTTCTGCTTTTTGTATACTACATATACTGCAGGCATTATCCCTATTTTAATTAGTTTTCTGCTATTTGATTTTTTTCTGGGTGTTTCTACTACCTTAAGATACAGAAGCCTGCAGAGGTACCGAAAGAGGCCACAGTAAACAAAGGTTTCTTGTATCACTGAACGTAATTTTCTGAGCACAGAGACAATCTTTTAGCTCTCTAGAGATTCTGAACAGGGTGAGCCTGCTCCAACACTTTTTTTCTGCCACCCATGCTGGCCCAACAAATAGCAGGGAGCTGCCAGCTACCAACCAAGCCCAAGACCCTCTCCTCTTTGCAGGCTCAGCCATTCATTGAGACAGTTCGCTAAATGAAGATAAAAACGTTTAAGTATAAAGCAAAGTCCCTAAAGCACACAGATGAAGTTAGGTGTGAGCTGAACAGCTTTGGTGAATCAGAACTTTCTATAGGATGTGCATTTAGGTACATGATAAGACACACCAATGAAGAGAACAGAGACACAGCCTCAAGTAATAAGGCTAACATCCAAAGCTCAGTGAAACTTCTAAGAGTTTTTCCACTAGTTTGCAGACTAACTAGTACTGTTGGACTGGATCCTAGCATAAAATAGTTATAACAATTTAATTAAAGCTGAAGACTATTTGTTCATTTTGCAAAAGCTTGCTAATAGGCAGCACAGAAATGTCAATAACAAATGCTCGTGAATTCTTTCCCACGTTGATATGCACTAATAACACCCGTTAATTTCAATAAGTAATCATTTCAGACCAAAAAGTAGTTACACTTCTAGTTTCAGATTGGGCAATTTGAGATTTTCTTCACTAGGTGTCAGAATAATTTGTTTCATATAAAAGCCTGAGAGTGGAGATAGACTTGTTCACTACCTGAATGATGCCTTTTAATTTTTTTAGATTTCTAAACCAACCTCCTTTTTGAAAAGACATTTACAACTGACTATTAATTTGCATACTCAAAAAAGCTTTTAATGAAAGCAATTTAATACCTTCTTCTCCGGTGCCCTAGCTGAGTACCTAATTCAGTGTTTTGAATAAATTGAACGTTGGGGTGACCTATAAGTACAGAGAATACATTTTCTTTTTTTACTCAACTACCATTAAACTGAGTTTCCTACCAATGAATTTAAATTAAAATGACAACAGCCATATTTAGATTTTATCCACATGTAAATGTGTTGAATTAAATGAATATTGCATTTTATCGGATGTGAGAATGTGTTAGTATAGTTAAAATGTCTACGAACAAAGACAAATAGTGAAGACTGAGTATTTATTCTTTACTTGAGTGGTCTTGTTTATAATTCTAAAGTCATTTTACAGACAAATTATCAACATAGTTTCAACTAAAGTAATTTGACTGGAAAAGTAGGATTTCCTCTGTCAGTTACAAGACCCCAGAGATATTTCAGGAATAGTTAAGCAGGTGTTTTTGTGTTTTGTTTTTTTTTTTATACTACCCTGTTTTTCCCCAATGCTTTAAATAAAAAAGGCGCTGTTTTTACATGTGACATAAGGTAGAAAAAATGTAGGAACATGAAAACATACCTAACATTAATGCAAGTCCTTTTTTAAGAAAGGAAATCAATCTCCCTAAAATGCCTGAATTGATGGAGCAGGGAAAGTTAAAATCAAAGCGTCACACTAATACAATGGAAAGCAAACTTCATTACTTGCACTTGACTTACATCAGCATTACTGAGACTACAATCTCATTTTCCATATGAAAGTGTAGGTGAAAGGCCGATTCCCAAGTTGTGTTGTATTTTTTCATTTTCACAAAGACTACTAAAGTACTTACACAGGAAAAAAAATGCTTTCCAGAAGGCTGGACAAATGACTATTCATTATTTACAAGCTAGAACCATTGTGCCAAGATTTTAGTGGTGAAGGGAAAGATACTTCAGATACTGTTACTTACAAAACCAGGCCCATCTCTGGGATTTGAGTGAGACACTGCTAATAAGTATGCATGCAGATATTCAAAACATGCTCAAATAAGTCCTTTGGTTTCCTCCTAGAAGAGACCTGGATATACCTGTAAACTGTTATCCTTGCCTTTTTCTCGCTGAAGAATAAAAAGAAAGAATTCTCACAGATGTCAACAAGGTGGGATACCAAATTGCCCTACGTCCTTTTTTTTGTTTTTTTTTCTATAGTTCTAAATAATGCTACAGGTATAGTTAGAGAACTACAGACCACTTTCCCTTAATAACAGATTAAATTTTGGATTTGTGTATTCTGATATGGATGTCTATATTACCTTTAAATGAAAAATAAAGTGAGCCCATTGACCCCCATCCTCTGCTTCACACCAGTTTTTTATTGGAAAGGGTGTGTTCACATAGTACCCATACAGTTATTTATTTTGGAATTGGCTCATAAGCTTAAAGCTGAAATGCTTTCTGTGCAGATGAATTCTAGAACAATTAATATTTATTTTTGGCAGTATGGTCAGTTTTAGCTGCAGTTTTCGTAGATGAATAAGAAGGTCACACTCCCTGGGAGATACTCTCTTAGCATCCTCCATCAACTCTCTGAACTGATTTAACTTGATTCATGTTTTTCAGCCTTTCTGTAAAACCTTAACATCCAGAGACCTACATATACCAAAAACGTAAGGACAAACATCACAGGAAACAAAGTAGCTTCAACTTGATGTATGAGCACATCGCATCTACTTCTGAGACTTGCTAATACATTAAGGTTACAACAATGACTCGGCATAAAAAGTACTAGTAGTTCTCTTTGAAGTTATAAAAGTTCCTTAAAACTGGGGCATCTTTCTCTATGGCATTTGTACACCAATTTACAAAACACTGTACAAAAATAGTACTGCTTTAAACCTAATGAGTGAAACACAGACAGTTCTTCCCAACAAAGGAAAAACACGAAAGCAACACAGTGCACAATTTAACACTCATATTAAAGACTGAATGTTAGGATGGAAATGCACAAGCCAGCTAGAGAAGAACAAGCCACATATGCTCATTTAATTCAATTTACATTAGAATATCAGTTTTCTACTGTTACAAGTGAAGCTATATCAAATAGTTAGCATATTGTTTCTCAGGAATTGTTACAGGACTGTTCTTTTCTGTATTTTCTGCTGCTCTAAAGACAGTGAAGCATCCAGCTCAAGGATTAAGAAGTACACAAGGACTAGCCCCAGCCTGGCTGCACAAGGCTATTTTTTTCAATCAGCTCTCTAAAATGGCACATTCACCTGAGATATATTTGGAGTATTTATGGGGAGTTGTTGTGCCAGGCAGATCCAAGGAAAGAAACATAAGAAAAACAGGCAGGGTGCAAAGTATGAGAGGTCCTAGGTCCTCCTTCCCCCACAGTTAACGTATGACACAGGTGAGCGGCACGACAGTGGCGAGGAAAAGTCCTTCACTTATTCTCTTCTCTGAGATGAGAGCATGAAATATTCTGTTCTCAGACAGTGGAGTACAGGGCTTTGCAGGACAAAGTCTCCCAGCCCCATGCCAAAGCGAACCCAAGGAGCACAAAAATCAGCATGTACTGACTGCTGGCTATGATAAATCACATTGCCTGAAGCCTCATGTTACTTTAGAATATCTTCTACTGCTTTTTACTGCTGTCTTTCAGGGGTCATTTAGCTTATGCATAAGCAAACCATTCACTCTGCTTCACCTGTCATCTGCCATTGCCCATACTATTTTACGGCACACTCCAGTCGAACTTGTTTTCTGGTAGGTGGCCATAAATTGTCTTGTGATGATTTGTAACGGCTATCACAAAAGGGTAAAAGCAAATAGAAGCAAAGATGACACCTTAAGTCACCTATAATATATTGATGACACTATCCAAGTATTTTATAAAGCTGAGCAGTCTGGTAGAGCTTAGTCAATTCCCTTTAACTTGCTTTCCCTCTGCCTCTGTTCTCTCCAGTGTACACGTATAGAATCATATCTGCCCATAGCTGATGCATACATGGCCCTGAGTAGGGAACACAACACTTGCTACATAACCTTTGCAAAATACAGCAGAGCCCTTTCCTCATTTGGGGCCCTCCAGCATCATAGCTGAAAAATGAGAGAAGCAACGTACCCTAGCCAAGCACAGTGTCTCTTCCCAGAACTATCTCCTCAAGCACCACAGATTGCAGGATTTAAAGCAATTATGTAGGTGTCATTCGATAGCAGGCTAAGCCTTTGCACATGCAGCTAAGCTGGCTGTCAGCTTTCTTACAGAACCAGCTAGACCCGGACCCAAGGGCTGGTAACAGTGCTGGTATTTCAACCCAGTGCAGCCTCAGGCATAAAGACTATATGGACCAAATAGGCCATGACACATAACAAAATGTTCCGAAACTGCAGGGGCACCTGCAGCAGGTAGGACGACAGCATCTGTTGGCTTGCCTAGAGCAACAGACCCTGTTAGAGCTAGTCTGCGTCAGAAACAAAACATAGTTTTGGGCTCTAAACTCACAGTCACTGATAGAGCAATTTTATCATCTGTATCAGATCAAATCAGTAAAGCACTAACAAGCAGGGTTCAATTCATCCTAACTCTCTCCAACAGCAGAGAAGAGGAATATTAAACTAGATTATAATAATCTGATTGGGTTCAACCATTCCTATATCTTGCTTACTTTGAGGAAAAATTTTAAGAACATGAAGAATGGTGACTGGCATATGTAAACGCAAATGATCACAACAGCCTTCAGTTTTGAACTGAGAGCAATGATTTGTCACAAGGGTGTTTGACAGCAAGAAATTTAATTTTATCACTAGAAAATTCAAGCTGCAATAACACTAAATATTAAAGAGACATCTTTAGCCTTTTAAATGTCATAGGGGTGTGTAGTGGCAAGAGATTATGAAATATAGCCCTGCAGGTGGTTAAAAGATTCTGGAAACAATGTTTGCTTCTCGTTGAAACCCACTTAAAGCAGAAATCAAATCAAACAAACCACCTCTGATAACATAAAGCTAAAGAACTGTGCGACAAAGTTTATATACATAACCTTCTTTTGTCCTTAGCAAGCATGGTGCATTTACAATGTAAACCCTCAGTTAATCATGTGGAACATTTCAAAGAATAAGACCAATGTCCTCTGCAAACACGTGAACATTGGGTAGTCCTGAGGGCACAGACTTTAGCAGTAGGTAAGTGGCAGCAGCAAACCAGGTCCCAGTAGCTGGGCCCATGGTCATTGTTGACAGTCCGCTGAATAGGATGACATTTTTTGTGAAGTGTGCAAGTGAGTCAACTACTTAGGCATTGTTCTGAATTAATTTATAGTATGAATCCACTGGCAATGAGTCCATCTACTGCTCTGTTTGTATATCTCTACCACGTATGTACCTCTGCTGCTGCCTTTGAGCAGGCAGAAATCTGCTGAAGGTAGCTTACCTTTGCAAAATACTGGAGCTCAGGCTCCACTCCCCCTCCCTACTATTGTTTATTTGCAGCCTGCCAAATACAGTCCACATTTGCCTGAGATTCATTTGGCAGCAGTGCTGGAATCTTCTTTTATTTCTTCCTGGGCCATGAAAAAGAAGTGTTTTCATGCAATGTAGTGTTCCATTTAGACTGACACCTGTGAGTACTTTTAAGAGCAGAGAAGGTAGTAAAAGTTGTTTAATAAAAAACCCTAAAAATGCTAGAGGATGCACCCCTCCACCTGGCACTCCCTTGTTATTTATAACTGCCTCATTTTTATAACTACATATTTATAACTACTCATTTCAGGACCAGGATCTGTATTTACATCTGTCCTGTAAAGAAGTGCTCTAACTTATGCTCTCTTTTCAGAACTATTTTACTTTATATAGCAAATGTCTGCAAGTATCATCTGTAGAGCATTAAGATGACTTTTTAGCCAAAGAATTCAGGCACTTGCCTGTGGGCAAGTCACCCAGATTTCAGTCCCTGCCCAAATGAACATAATTACCCATACAAAATTTTGACATACAAAAATTTAGTCTCTGTTCTTGGAGAATTTCAAGATCTGACTGGATAAAGCCCCAGATAGTTCTGACCTCAGAGCTGACTGTGTTTTGGGCAGGAGTTTGGACTAGAGACCTTGTGAGGTCCCTTTCACCCTGAATTATTCTGACTATCAAACTTTGCAAGTTCAGCAAAAGACTTAACTTTAAAGATAAGATTTACTGGTTATTAGGGCATCCATCCTGGGAAACTGATAACACAAGTTCTTTAAGCAGGAGGAGTCCAATACAGCTTAGCAAAACATATAAGCTCTAGGCTATGGGGCCATGACATGGATGAACACTTTTCTTCCTACAGCATTTCTGTGACTATCACCCTGGTCATCTCACCCTGATATTTTGCAAAGTAGAGTTAAAAGCTTGTAAAACATTTCAGGACAAATGAAAATCACAATTTTCAACAATGTTGTTATTTTTTAAAACCCTCTGTCCAGTTCTATCTCACTGAAGCTTCATCTGTCCAGTCACTTCTACTGAGGGTGTTGAAGGGCCACTTCCCTCCATCAGGGGGATGTTCAGATACAATTTTCTGTTTATTCCATACTCAGAGTTGGAAACAGTACGAGGCAGGAAGGGCCGCTCGTTTCCTTGAATCCCTGGAGCTCTCCATACTTGAGGGCCATATCATAGTCCTCATTCCTTTAGTAGGGGAAGTCTCTAGTTGAACACGAAATTTATTTAAATATACTAGGTGCTTATTTCTGATCTCTGCAGAAAAGAAATCCTGTATTTCCCAGAGTAGGGTGTTTCTGCTCATACTATTTTAGAAGAGTTTATTTAAGGAAAACAGCAAGAGCGTGGGGAAGACATTTAATATACTACTGCTTTTTCCAATTAAATATTTTGAATATCCTTCACTTAAATGCCTTTTTTCAGTTACATAGCCATGTGGGATGGTGAAAGCAGCAGCCATTCTTAGAGCTAGTACTTTCTAAAATGTATGAAAAGAATAAAAGATAAGAAAAAAATAATTTTTCAATAGGTGAAATTATTTTACAGATAAACCATGTCTCCTTACTGAGCTTTTCCTGCTTGTACTTTACATTGGACGCAAGAAACAGGGGTCTTGGGAATGAACTACTCATCATTAACAAGAACTTAAATGGGAGTTTGAAGGGCTTATCTGCAATGAATTATTCAAGAGCTTCATGAATTAACTGCTGAACTTTTCAGGCTTTTTTACCACATTGTTCCACATTGGACCTCCTAGTCGGGTAAAACAAGTAAAATATCACTAGCAAAAAGAGTTAGCTATTATGGTAAAATTGTTTTTGGTGAGAATATGAAGGACTAGCGTTCTGAAAGCATGGTGTTAGGCCAGAAAAATAAGGGGTAAAGAAGCAAAACTCCCAAGAATAGTATTATTACTATATGCAAATGCACTAAAGCAATGGGTGAAAAGAGATGCTGTTGCACTGGAAGTGAGAGAAAAATCTTAATGCATTATGCTGAGAGGTTTCTTCCCAGCTAAAAACCCCTTCAACTTGCTCTCAAAAGCATGTTTGAAGCAGTCATCAGACACAGCCAAATGGGAAGAAACTGGTGATATTTTTTTTTTCAGGAAACAATTAGACTGTAAAAATCATAAAGGCATTGGAATATGTTTATGAGCTTTAATGAGTCATAAATTGAAATCTAGCAACAATTCACTCTAGTGAGGGCAATATTATACCTGAATAGTCACTGTTGTTTTCCCACCTACTTTTCCTGTGAAAGGTCATTACTGACAAATGTCAGTTAGATAACAGCTACTGTAATTTTTACAGGCTGCATTCCATGTGAGGATGGGCCCTTCTAACATGCTGCCAGCCGGAGAATGCAGCAGTTTGAAAATGCCTGTATTACCTTCCCTTGCTGGTAACAGGCTTCCCCCTGTAACATTGAAGTTGTGTTCCTCCACTAATGCCTGGCCACTGCCTCTAGGATAAAGAAGTTATTTTTCATTCTGCTTGGCCCATTCAGTGTTTGGTCTGAGGCTGGAGAGTATTTCTTTCAATATATATATTCTCACTTTAAGTAAACATTATGGGGATTTTTCCTAGATCTGCTGTGTAAATCTACTACGCCACAGTCCCTATGTACTTAAGACCTCTGTGTGAACTTAAAATGAAAACTCAGACCCAAGTAGAAGGCAATGATAATGCAATCCCAGAAGGTGCTCTCCTTACGCACAATACTTTTTTTCCTTACGTATATACTCAAAGAAAAATGACATTGTAATAAAAGAGCAAAAGGAAAACTCAGAGTAGGCAGATTTTCTTCATTTACTGGTGTAACAGGGCTTCACGTCTCTTATCAACATGCTGGCCATCATTTAAATGCTTTCATTCGATATTTTCTCCACGTTAATAGGGAAGGGATTTAGAGTACTTACATACAGCAATCATGCACTGAAGCAATGCCCTGATAATAGAAAATGAGTTTTTTCTTAAAGTATAACAAAACTGGGAAATTTGTAGGTTATGGATCCTTTAAATAATTTTACAGGCAAGCTATTGATGACACAGAATGCATGTTGCACAAATACTACTGTTTGCAGTGCAAGCCTCTCAGACATCACGAGTGTTTGAACAAACTGTGTAGAATATATTAAACTCCTGTTTGCCATCAAAGCATTTTATTAGCAGTGATTTACAGTCTTAACTTTTCCCTCCATTAAATGCAATGTACTCCATTCCTTAAGCCTCAGTTGCCAGCAAGGCAAGTAATTCAGCTACTTTCTCAAGAGACAGTAAGTCAGAAAGGAAGGGAGAGATGTTTCAGGTAGAGACAAATGTGCCAAATATTGTGTCCAAAAATGTTCACAGATGGATATTTCATATGGGAAAGAACATGCTCCTGCAAACAGATGATGCAAGATGAATTCTGTGCTAAGCATTAAGAAACACACTTGTTCTTGTTATCCTTGTCTGTGTGACATCATCAGCTTTCCAGGGGTGGGGCACTATGCCACTGACACTGCAATACAGGCTTTGTACTGTATTTCAAAAGGCTAGGTTTTACTTCTTATGGTTTTACTTTTTGAAAAATATGCATTTAATTAATAATTGAGTTTGCTAAATCTCAGTGGAGCTGTGTACACTCAGAGCTTCTAAAAAAATCAGGTAGGGTGCTTAACAATATTTACTGAACTGTTAAAAAACTTCGCATGAGTGGTCAGGGAGAGGGGATTATTTTTTTTTAATGACATTGATTCACTTTCTTGAAGTCTGGAATTAAATGGCTTTGAAATTAAATAGTCCGACTGCTTTGATTTTTAACATATGGACTAAAATGGCTTTCATTACATAGTTGATTGCTGTATAATAGTCAAGTAACAATGGAGAAGAAAGATGATTCATTTAAACAAAATAGATTGAAAAAGTTACCTTTTAGCACAGCTTTGATCCATATACTGCAATATGAGAAAATGTAATTCAGAGACATACCCAGCATCACTATAATTAATGCTTGTTTAATTTTTGAGCAATGGTCCTGTTTAAGTGAACCAGTCTATACTATTCAAGTAATTTATATGTAGCATGCAATGCTAGCACCAAAATGATGTTACTATATGTATACATAAAGGAGGACACAGTATATTTAGGTAACAAAATTATGTTTCTTACTCAATACACAAATCAAGTGACTGTACATGGCTTATAGCAGATGCACATCTCCTGCTAATATCCATAAAAGCCTCATTTGTTTGATGAAAGAGTAATTCTAATAGACACAGCTAAAATATAAATAGCAAAAAGCTGAGTGCCATGTTTGTATCACATACCTTCAAATACAGCCTGCCTGTTATGACTTATCTGTTATATAACATAAAAGGGATTCACTTTCTATATTAATGGCTAAGAGTCTTTCTTCCCTAAATTGATAATGTGACACTTGAGATCTGATTTAATATTTTAGAGCTAGTGCATGCACATACACTCAGGAAGCCAAAGGAAATGAATTATGAGTATATCTCACAGATGAGAGCAAAGTACAGTAAAGACCACATTAAGGCTTTTAGTGTTTTTTCCCTCCTCACCCCTGGTAGAATTAGAGTGAAAGTGCAAGTTCCATTTATCTAGAGTAAACATAATAAATGGCGAAATAACCCAGTGCCAAGACAAAGTTTCAGAGCTAAATGAATACAGTGATCCAAAGGTTATATTCTTTTGGAAGGCATGGAGACATCTCTGTAGATGGGAAAACATCTCTGTAGAAAAGACATAGAATGGAAGTCCTAACTTCACAAAAGGTTTACTATGAGAGCAGATGTGATTTTCCTTTAGAAATGTCCTATTTAGAGCAGCAAGAACAGGCTGTTGAATGTCCCCTCAGAGCCGAGCTTGTTAACTTGTTGTAAACAGAATTGGCTTCAGTGACTCCATAGTCACAGAAGAGCAGATTCTCATGACCTGCAGAATTCCCTAAACTGTAAATTTTCTGTGGAAAGTGAGAATACTAAAATTTACAGGGTTAAAAGGAATAGCATTTTTAAAGACACCTGAGCAGCAGTACCATTTCACATAGTAATGGGTTTGCGGAACATTGCACAGGTTTAGATGCAAACGAGCCAGTCCAAGTAATGGGGGAAAAAGTTTCAATAGCAGCAGAACTGAAGTAGTCTAAGAGATAAAGCTGGCAGTATGATTTCTATTTTCATGCTGTTAAGAGAAACTGAAAACTTTTGGTACTCGATCATACTTCTGCAGGTCAGGTCTGAACTACTGTCACTTGAAATTAACGGCGGGAGCTTTATCTGCCTCAAAGCCTCAGTGCTCAGGTAGGCTGGTCCTTTTGCATTAAAAGGAATTTGCATGCTGGAATTGTGGTGGGTTTGATTTAATTGAATTAACAAGAAATCTTAAAAGAGAAGCAGTATCAGAAAGGCTCTAAACTAGCAGCACTATACTAAAATGAGAAGAAACAATTTGAAATACAAATCCCTTTACAATTATTGCTCAGACTACCCTTTAAAAATCTACAGGAAACTGAAAATCTAAGTATCTAGTAAGGCTTTTAAGAATCTTGGAAGACAGCACTAGGCCTAGAAAGATAGTTTTCCTTTCAACAATACATCATTTCTACATTAGGATTGAAATCAAGATATTTTAGCAGCAGCTGCCTAATAATCCACCCTAGTGTTTGGATATGTGAACTTGCTTTAAATTTTTTAGGAGTGTCACATCCTAACAGCGTGTCTATGGGTTTTGTTTTGCATATTTGTCTTGGGTTTTTTTGTTTTTTGAAGGGGGGGTTGTTTGTTTTATGTTTGGGGTTTGTTGTTTGTTTTTTTAACAGTTTCTCTGTAGACACCTAAACTGAAGTTCCTTATCCCTCCCTCACTTCAGAGGGGACCAGTAAAATAAGCATAGGTACCATATTATACCTCTTTCTAACAAGTGGGGAGATTTAAAGCTGTTCTTGATTTTTAGACATGTTAACTAAACAAGAGCACAGGGGTGATTAGAGAAGTTGGAAGAGACAAATCTTCTCTTTGAGGTAATTTAGCAACGTCATGTAGCTGAGGCTGCCATTCCAGCTTCATTAAGGTCATTTTAAAGCAAGGGGAAGGAAAAAGGAGTTTCACACATACTAACACCTGCCCCCTCTAATTTCTAACTCAATGTTAAAGTCAATAGTATGGTACACAGACTTCAACCCCAACTTGGAGCATGTGGAGCCCATGCAGACCATCACCCCTGGCTGCTTCCCTCACGTACAGGAAGGAGCAGGACCTGTCAGTGCTGGCAACCTGGGAAACTCCTCGTGTGAGCAGCAAAAGGGACAAGGATTCAATGCAATTTGAACTAAGTGCTCTGTGTCTAAATCTGGTATTTGTTTTTATTACTGTTATTTGATCTCTGATAAAAGTCAGCAATACATTAGAAATGACACTATCAGCACCATCATATCACTTCTGTTTGTTTTACAAGTGATTGCAATATGGGACAACATCAAGAAAGAATGAGCTCTAATTAAATTTCAGTTGAAAGAATTAAGAATTCTGTGTCATGATATCTGGGAAAGGAGAAACTGGTAAACATATGACTGGAGACTTCCAAGCAGAAAGGGAAGCAAGACTAGGAAGGGAGGGTCTTTCCATTATAAAGGTCATAAGCTTCAGACAGCTTCATCTGCAGTCACTGTGCTTTCACACAGTCTCTAAAAGCCAAAGAGAAATACAAAGAAATGGTTTTCTTAAAAAGGGAAGAGTTTCTCCATGCAGTCCCATTCAGTTACTTTGATGTTGCACGTGTTTTGAATGGAAACCAGGCACACAAGGCCAGCTATAGATATTTGTTAAAAATAATTTAAGAAAAATGTAGTGATTCACTTCATTATTTGATCTTGTCTTCAGCTTTGTTGAAGACAATCTTCTGCTTTATCAGAATAAACTTTTAATATAGCCATCTTGCCCAAGTTAAAAACAAGTATGGGTGAGGTTAATAAAAAACGTAGTTGTCAGAATTGCTCTGGATTTAGTGGATTTATCACTGGAACACCCTATCTTCTGCCCCAATGAGAGCATCAAAATGCCAATAAAGCTGAGATTAATCACCATGAGATCTGATACAGCCATGAGCCAATTGCTATGGAGAAATCTTTTCTGACAAACTGCAGCTGTGCAACTTTCTTTCTAGTAAGGGGTAATAGCATTTGGACTTCTGAAAAATTACTTGCCTGGACCATATTTTATGAAGACTCACTTACAATCTTACAACACAAGAGAAAAGATCTAAAACATGCTGTAAAAACACATCCATTTCAAGTCACTCCTCAGCGCTTTGCTAGTATAAATCAGCCCCAGTACATAGGAATGAGGTCCATTAAACGTCAAGTACAGCAAAGACTGCTTATCTCTTAAGTGGTGAGATCATAACTATTCAATCATACTTTTCCACTGGACACATTTAATCATAATAGCACCAATTAATGTCAACTTCAAAGTTTTTATTACTTAGTGTACCTCTTAACAGGTACAACCAACACTTGTGTGCTGCAAATAGCAAAGCACTTCTGTATAATGGTTCTTACGGCATTTCTTCAAGTAACTCTTACCAAGCTCTCCCGAGGCTTGGATTTTATGCTGAATGAATACACTTGTAAGCGGTCAGATAGCATCTAGTATCAACTTTCAGATTACAAAATAATTTGGAATTTAGATGAGCTCAAGTTACCTGAAAGTCCTTAGCTGTTTATAGCTAGTATGTTCCTTTCCTTGCTGAACAAACTTAGAAAATATTTTTTCTTATAATGGTTATGGGATCATTAGGAGAACAGTAGCTTTTTTGCTTAGAGATAACCAAAATGGTTTGGATGGTTACTTCCAAGGAAAGTAGAGCTCAGGACAATGATGTAGGATTTGTAGACTGGCATGGAAAGAACAGGGTTGATCAGATTGTAATGCCCACTTAGTCAGAAAGCTACTGACCATGAAATCATATGTACATAGCATTTGAAGTTGGTGTGTGAGCTCTGCAATAATATACTGGATTAAATTGTGAGGTTTTATTCCCATCACTCCATCATATAACATGTTAAGAGAGGAGCTGTATTGTCACTGTATGTCATGAATTCATATTTCACTTAGAATCATCTTACTGCACTGTTTGCAACTCACAGCAAAGTTAAGATTGAAGTATAACATTGCATATCAGCTAAAGAAATAGGTTATTCTTGAAACGTACAGAAAGCTACCCTACAAACAAAGCTGATTCCCAACCAGCAATTTTTTGAGCCCCACTGTGGAGGATGTAAGTGAAGTCAATAGTATTATGCTGTCCTGACTAATTTAACCCAAGATAATGAAGTGGCTTGTATCAAGAACATAAAAAATAATTTATCATAGACTAGAATTACTGCAGCTAAGCATTTTTGTTCCTTTAAAAACATGTTAAATTTATCTGCAGCTCTACAATTAATACCTAGGCTTTAAAGGATCTCTGAATGTTAGTATATCTTCAAAGCACTTTACAGATCAATCCTTTTCAGCATCACTCTAAGAGTGGAAAGAATTACCTTTATTTAATGGAGAAACAAGCTGTAGCACAAAGACACCGTGACTCATCTGCCAGTTAAATGCCTAGATACCATGGGGATGATACAAGAGCAGAGAACAGAGTGTCCAGAGCAGATCACATCATCTGCAGCTAGTTTCCAGTACATTAATCTCATCTCCTTTCTATATTTAATCTTTCATCTATTTATTCTGTTAACCAGTTTCCATGCCTATGCTACACTGCCACTCAGTCACTTCCCATAAATGTGCATCTTTCATCTGTTTCCCTCCCTTATATATGACACTTAGTTCCCCTGTTATCTGTTATTTGTCTTATGCTGGTGGTACATGAAAGCTACAAACATTTTCAGCTCCCCATATCCCTCCAAGCTTCCTTTCTCAGTGGATCCAGGCATCCAGGCTCCTTTTCATTTCCAGCATTCCTTAGGAATTCACAGTGGAAGAGGGCTAAACACTTAAAAATGGGGTCTGCAGTTTCTTTGCTCTTGGAGGATGTCTACCTTCCACTAAGCCTGTAAGGGCACGAATCTGAAGCAGAGCTCTGTTCTTCATCAGCTTGTATTGATTTCTCAGTTTTCACATATATTAGCAATCTTCAATATACTTTCTTTTTGTGTAGTCAAGAATTCAACATTTTCTAAGTACTCCTGCTAAACCTACTGGTTATTTCACATATTTTTCCTTAGCCACTACATTTAGACCAATTATATGCATAGCTCAAATTCTGTACTCAAATACTTAAAAGATGGGCTCTGTTTAGTGGTACAGTGACACTAAATACCATCAAAATCAATGAGACATTTATATGCAAATACTGTGAAAAACAACCATTAATACTTTTTCCTGTTTCCAAGTATGTATTTTGGAGTCTAAATTTAGGCAGTCAGGGAGATGAGAAAAAGACAGAAGTCACCTTGGAGAATATATGCCAAATCCCTCTTGTTTCATAGCACCTTACTAAGACCAATATTGTTGAGCAACTCTTAGGTGCCATCTATTCTACTTAAATCTAGTTGAGATTGCTACGTTTAGGTTAAGGACAGTTTGGAAGTGACTCGGGCAGATTCCCCTGCCCTTTTATTCTAATGGATCATCAGATCTGAAGTTCCATGTAAATGTAATTCCTACATAAAATCCACATTAAATGATACTGAACTGCCTTCTACTACTCCATTCCATGTCTACTTAAACTCTACACAAGCAGCCTGACACCCAGAGAACGCAGGGGTAAACACATACACAAAGTATGTTAGTTCCTCCTCCTCAGATGGCTTAATTCCCTGTCTGCAAAGTACTGTGGTATCAGTAATATCACAACAAAGCTGCTTAGATTTACCAGCTCCTTGTATCTTTTTTGAAGGCCTCTTCCTTCTGGATATTATGTCCTTTAAAACTCTGCAAGACGGCTTTTTCTCTGTGAAGATAATGTGACCCCATGGTCTAACTAGCTGAGACGTTACTGTAACACATGGTTTTATCTAGCAAGCATTGCCTAGACCCACTTATTTCCTTTGATAGAAGTCTGCAACTCTTTCAGCGTGTGTTTTTAGCCCTGTTTGACTTCAGCAAAATAGATGTGGATGAAATGTTTATTAACATTCTACAGGTGCTGGTTTTGTACACTTTTTCCCAAAGTATCCTGTTTAACATTATCTGGAACAAACCTATGTGTATCTGCTCTGTCCTTGCTCATAGGACAGTTCCTAGGATCTGTCAGACTATAATCCAGACAAAGCGGCAGATCAAGCACTCGACTGAAAAGACTAGTCCTCTGTGCTGTATGGATACCTCAGTAAAAGTTAGCAAAGCAACAGAAATTCAGAACAGCCCATGATCTAGATGACCACTGAGGATGATCCATGCAACCAGAAATACATTATGGCAGCAGCACCATTAACTTGCTCTTAAACTTTTATTTAAGCGTAAAATGGTAGGAATATCCAGCATGATAGCAGGAAAAAAAATTAAATCACTGTATGTGGAGCAGCTATGAATTCATTTAGAAAACATCTATTGTATCACCATGAAAATGTCACACCTCTTCTGATTTTAAAATACTTCCCTGCAGCTTTACATTTCATTACATTGCAGTGAAGAAATCCCCTCCTGCAGTAGCTGTAATGGTTAGTAGTATGTTATTTGGGCAGCTACTAATATAATGGTATCATGGTTCTTAAATCAGGCTTCTGAAATTACGAACAATGCATAGCAATAACTTACTTCCTCGCTCAGCACAGTATCAGGTAGTTACAGAAAAATTCATGGAGGTAGGTGGCAGTGAAATCACTCAGGTATACTACAGACACACACACCTCTCTGATTTTAAGATTCCTGTAGCCATGAGCACATTGTTATGGAGAACATGGACGAAATGCTTATGTTGGAAAACATTACAACCAGTGGTCATCAAGCAGATTTCACTAAAAGAAGGTAAATACTCCAGTCTTTCCTATGGTTAGGAAGATTTGTCCTCTTACCCTGAAGCACTTGTCCCACTCCGACCCCAAGTTATTGGGAGTCCTTATACAGCTGGCTGACAATCTGCATTTGCAAGGCCTGCAGTGACATGTCTGGCTTCCAGTCCTGGAGGTAACTGGAAAACACTGGATATTCTTCTATTCCCCACCTCAGTTTTGCAGATGCATTCTTTGATCAACACTTAACCTGGTTGTCTGCACTCTGCACTATTTTTGGTTAGTTGTGGCTTTGATTGTTTAAATGTTTGATTGCACTACCTGCAGAAAGGGAGTATGGGACCATTACCCATCGATAAGAAAAAAACCAGACCATCATTAAGCACAAGAAAGTATTTAATCACAACAGCATCCTCATTCAAGAATTATTATTTTCTACATGGCTAGAGCTGTGCAAGACAATTTTCTTTCAGGATAAATTACCAGAGTATTTCATCCACATGCAAAAAAAGATAGGCTAACACCCACACAGAAAGGGAAAGTATCTTCTAAAGCATCATAAATAATCCTTTATTTGGAGCTAACTTACACGTCATCGACTTAACACTTCTCGCAGCATTAAATAGATGACTTACTAACCTGCCTCCCTTCGCGTCTCCAGTAAGACCCGGGGGAGCTCATCCCTCCCCTGCTGCAGCTGCACACATCAGCCCTGGCCAGGCCTGTCTGCCACTGACTCGGAGGATGAGCAGGAGGAAACACCACCCTCGAAGCTGCCACAATTCAATCTGCTTAGCTGGCATGGCAGAAAGCCACGGAGAAGGAAAATTGTTTTTGCTGGTGTTACTGCAGTATTTCAACATACTTTAAATTGTTTAAGCATGTTACCTACTGCAGGCAAGGACTAGGTACACAGACACAGAAAATAAAGCCTTTTCAAGAAGGAGAGCCCCACAGCTGAGAAGCTGAACTGTGAGTTCAACTGAGAAGTTGCTGAGCTGAATTTGACTTTACTGACTCAGTCCAACATCATTGCTCTTGCAGACCTCCAAGATGTTTAGGATGAGCTAGAGATTTGCAGTTCCTCGGCTCCACTACGGTACTCCCCTTTTCTCCCACTCTCTACCTTCTGAGAAAGTTACTTCCTACCACTAACATACTTAACCTTGGCTCATGCCCTACCATAATATACTAACAAGGGTAATGCACAGGTTCACAGGAGGTGATATGAGATGCAGGCTTCATGTTTATCTGATCCTTTACAGCCTCACAGGGGCCATGTGATTAATGCACCCTACATTTTGAATTGTCTGGAGCCTAAAGACACTTTCACAATAGCCATGCCTTAACTATACACTCTGTGAAGTACAGAAAGCACAATGAATCCATACTGTGAGTGGTTTGCTAATGTAGCTGTCAGAATAATGATTTTTCTTTTATTCATCTTCAGAGCCAGGTAGTTCTAACTGAGTCAGAAGAACCTACTTACAATTGATTCTGGCTGTCATCAGTTTAGGGGAGAAGGTCAGCAGAGAAAAAGTGTATCACATTTGCAACCTAGGCATAGAAATAATCCTCAGTGCTCTAAGTACTTTAATAAAATGATTTGCTCTTTCACAAGGAAATTTGGATAAAAAATAATGCTTTAATAATGCATAACTTTTATGTAGATTAGGCAAAGGATCTGTTTAGACCGTAATTAATATTTAGATATGTCCACAAACCATAAGATGAACAAAGTCCCAAAGCATTAAGTGAATCTTTTCCATCAACAAGGACAAAAAAAAATGTTTATAAGAATAATTGTGTGAGTTTACACAGATCATGCAGAATATGTTTGCCATCTGCAAAGGCAACTCCCTACAAAAACTGGGAAAGCATTGATCTGATTTTAATGAAACACTATATGGTGACGTGGCAGAGGTACCCATTATCCCTTGCCCACAACTTGCCCATTCTCCTTTTCAGCATGCCAAGGGGGAGCAGGAGGCCACCTTCCTGGCTGGCACCATGGTATAGATATGTGAAGACTGGAAGTATAAGTTGCATTTGTCAATGCATTCATTTTGTTGTCAGCCTAAATAATACTGGTCTTCTAGGAGTTAAAGCTCTTCAGGAGCTCACATTTGGTATGCTGAATACTCTTCTTTTATAAACTCTAACCTTCCAGCAGCTTATTTTTTTTTTTCAGCTCACAAATTTCTCACCTCCCATATCACAATTTCAGTTGCTTTCTGAAGAGTATGTCACAGACAAACTAACAGTAGTTTCTTAAATATTTATAGTATTATCATTATTATGTGGGGTAGAAATACATTATAGTAGAAATCCCAGGGAAATGGCACTTGCTATCTTTTCAAAAAAATCTTTGTCATTTGAAAACATGCAGATGGCTTCCTGACAGAGAAATCTAGACTAATTTACTAGTCAGATTAAAAAAAAAAATAAATAATCTAATTTAACACCAGCAACTTTTCTGTACATCTCTTGTAAGTTCGATTTTTTGGCATGTATTAAAGCTTTCAAGAAAAGCCAGTAGAACAACAGCTCAAAACCTATTTTGTTTTAATGCAAATTCCAAAATTCTGTCAAAAGGCATCTCTTTGGCAATGAGTATTAGCTAGAGTATTACACATCAAAGAATTGCTGATGAACTGAAAGGGAAAATGTGATGCCAAGTATTTAAGAATGAGCAATATTAGTACCTTAACTAAGACCAAAATTCATGTTAAGCAATTTTTTATACTTACAAGAAGGACTATAAATAACATTACCTGTTAGGAAGTCAGTTGTCACCACTGATGCGTCTGAGAAACAAATAATAATGAGTTTCAAAGTGGCTGCCTACTGATCAACTTATTCCAAGCTCCACACACATTCAGATGAACTGCAGATCTGAATGAGCGTCACTTCATCCGAAGCAGATTCCTTTGGGTGCCAATTCTGTAACACAGTCCAAAATAAGGTCTTTCTCTGTCCTCACCCTGCCAAAAGTGAAGTGTCAGATGTCCTCTAAAGCCACCTGTCTCGAAGTTACCTAAAGCACCACTCCAGCTCAAAACCTGATTAAGTCTTAAATGCAGGTTGAACTGCTAGAAAGCATTTGGTGGTCTGCCATCACAATATCACTTCGTAGGGCTTTTCTTTTCCTAACCACGAGGCACCCTGTTTCTCTTCTTAGATTGTCTGAAAAGGTTAATATTTAGCACACGATCCCTTTCTACACAGGAATTACAGGAGAGGCTTATGAAGATTTTAAAATTCAGAATTGCAGCCTGTCAGTTTTTCTTCACACAGCTCTGAGCCCAGTTGTGAATTTGTGGAGGTGGATGTGTGGGGGAGTTGCAGGCTTCTTTCTCCTTCTTGCTGATAGGAAAAGATAGGCAGCAGAAAGGATATCAGGTTTACAACATTAAGACAGATAGAAAAGGCAACTTCAACATACCTATCACCCTGGAGCACAGCAAGCAGAAGGTGATGTCTCTAAGGGAGAGCCTGTACATCACAATGACATCACTCAACAACCCAAGGGTTGTCTAAAACTACATGCAATTTTAAACACCATTGTGGATGAGTATGAGATGTGCTTATTTTTTAAAATAAGAAATGGGTCACAGCTCATCAGCTCATGGATATTTATGATCTATCCAATCAGGAATTACAAAACCAGAAGAGCTTCTCCTGAGCATGCAAAACAAAGGAGCATTTTAAGCATAAACTCTAAGTGTGCTTCATGAAAGGCTGCACATAATGAACATAAACATGTAAGAGGTGGTTAAAAAATGCCTGCTTTTAAAAGCCTAAACAGGTGGTTCTGGAGCATGACAGATTTATATCCTACCTTCACATTGTAACAAAAGCTGATCTGAGCTTTTAGCTACAGGATCTCTTCTGTATTTCTTTAATTTAGCAGATAATTTTTTCCTGAGATCCAGTGGAAGAAGCTGAAGCTACGTATATTCAGAGTATAAACATGGTGTAGTTTTTCTTTAATTTTAGTTACAGTAAGGAAAATTAGACATTGAACTTCCTTACGCAGCGACACAGTGCATTCTTCATTGCCCACCACCTGGAAGGCCAGAATGTCTTTTTATAGCACTCCATAGCTCTGAGGGCAAGAGGAAAGGGCATGGAGGCCAGGTGCTGCTCTCCTTGAACACCAGCAGGATTTTCGCTTCTAAAACCAAAAGATGCTGTTTGGGTAGCAAGGCTTGCTGGGGACAGATGAGATCTACTTAATGAAGTGGGACAAGAGCATCTGTACCAGGTTTGCTGACTTGGTGAGGAAGGCTTTAAGCTAGGTTTACTGGTGAACTAGGACCAGAAACCAAAGAGACGGAAGAAGAAATTGAGGAAAGGGGGGTGGTACTCACCCAACAGCATAGCAAGGGAAGCTCTCACTTGTTCTGCAAAAGTGATACAACCAGAAGTGCCCGTACATGACTATGCAGCACACGAAACAGAGGATGAGTCAGATTTGTATGAACCTGCAAAGCTGAGATGTAACTGGAAGGACATGAAACAGATGGGATAGCTCACACAGAGCCCATAACGGGTGGAAACAGGCTCTTTAGGAAGAACAGGCTGGGAAGACAAGGGATTGCGCTCAGCATAAATGCTTAATGCATAGAGCTTTGCTACAGGATTGGTGGCAGGGGACTGGGAGCTTATGGACCAAAATTAGAGAGGATGCAAAAAGGGGTAGCCCATGGCAGAGGTCTCCTACAGACCCCTGGTCAAAACCTCCTCTGAACATAAAGAAGAGGCATCATAACATAGACCTTGGTTCTCATGAGAAATTTCAACTAGATAATGCTTGTGGAAAGGGCAATATAGTGAGATGCAAGCAATTCAGGGGACTTACAGAACGTGTCTGCGAAAGATCATGTTGCAAATGCTGGACAGGCAGCTAGAGGCAATGTTTTGCTGGACCTTCTACTCACAAACAAAGAACTTTCTGGGGATGTTCAGGCAGTGCTAATCTTAGTGATCATGACTTGCAGTTTAAGACCCTAAGGGAGTTAGGCAGGTGAGAAGCAGAGACCCTGGCTTTCAGGAGAATGGACTTTTGTTTATACAGGCAGGTGGGCCCTGTGAAGCATTGCCTTGAGAGGCAAAAAGGCCCAGGAAAGCTGGCTGATCTTCAAGGACAACCTCATCAAATCACAGGAGCAGTCTATTCCAGTGTGCTAAAGAGTGAACAAAGCCAGGAGGCCAGCTCCAGCTTGACTTAATAGAAGAATGCTGAGTAACTCAAGTCCAAAAGAAAACATGAAGTTGGAAGCTGAGATAGCCTACCTGGGAAGCATAGCGAAGCATTGCCTGGGCAGGCAAAAATGTAGCTAGAGAAGACAAAGTTTGGCTGAAGCTGAAACCAGCAAGGAACGTGAAAGACAAAGGCTTGTGGCAGAATGTTATGGTGAAAAGTGCTACCCACAGTAGAGAATGACCAAACTAGGAACCAGTTATCAACTGAATGTACCTAGATCAATGGTACAGGAAGGGATGCATCTAAAACTAACAACATTGTAAGGCCACTCTATCATCTTCAAAAAGCCATGGCATATGGGGGATGTTCCCAATGACTGAAGACAGACAAATACTATGTCTTTCTTAAACAGGCAAGAGGGAGGCTCCAAGATACTACAGACCAGTCAGTCTCACTTCACTCCCCGGGAAGATTTTGGAACAAATCCTCCTAGAAGCCATTTTCAGGAACTCAAGGAATAAGTCAGTGATTTGGAATAGCCAACATGGATTTAATTAGGGGAAACCATACCTGACCAACCTGTGATAAGATGACAGGCTCAGAACCCGGAAAGAGCAGTAAGATATAAGTCCTGAGTTCAGCAAGTCTCCAATGCTGTCTCCCATTACAATCTTGTACCCAAACTGGGTGGGATGGATGCAATACAAGATGCATAAAACTTGGCTGGACTGGCAGGTTCAAAGTTGCACTTGAAGCCAGCTAGTTACCTTTGGTGTTCCTCAGGCCAATGCTGCGCTTGATGCAGTTCAATGTTTTCATTGATGTCCTGAACAATGGGATGGAAGGCACCCTCAGCAAGTTCAAGGATGAGGAGTAACTGCGTGCATGAATGATGTAGTAGGGGAAAGGCTGCCATTCAAAGGGACCTTAAAAAGCTAGAGTAGCAGACACCTCATGAAGTTCAAAGACATATGCAAAGTCTTTCACATTAGACAGAGTAACCCCAGTTAAACATAAAACTTAAACCAAAAGACAGTTAAAAAAGGGAAGACTCACTAGCAAAATGTACATTGTAAGAAATAAATGGAAGTACAGGAGTTTAATACCTCTTTTGCTCTACAGCTGTGCTAAAGGAGGATAGCTTTATGGTTGGCTGATTCAATGTTTTTTTGCAGGAGAGGCTACATTAGGGAAACTGCCACAGCAGTGTATACTTATGGTAACTGCATTGCAACGGGCCCTGCAAGTTGCCTGCAGGAAGCGGCTGCTTTGCACTGCAGTCCATGGGAGGCTATAATAACTGATCCCACATATCAAAGTACGATAAATCTAGACCAAAGGTCACTTTTTCCATTTCCATTTACCTTGGAGTTATTGAAGAGGACAATGCTTCCTGTTGAAGAGGACTTGCTCTGGCTTCCTGAACAGGAAGCTGCAGATGCAGGAAGTAATGCATCTCCCAAAATTGTTCCCTTCACATGAAGGAATATTTTTGTCAATATCTGCTAGATGCAAATATTGTTTCACAGTGTTTCCAAGCTTGAAGTCATATAACCATAGATTGTTTAAGGCCGTTGCCCTACCTATGGCAAGTACTCCATTCTTCCAACTCTTACTTATTTTCTTTCCTCCTAACTCTATAGGAATTTCTGTCTAGGCTCCAGTCATGTCACTTTTGTATAGTCTTTCATTTTCTACATGCTACCATGCGTAGAAATCCTTTCCCCTGTCATTTTCAAGCCATTAAACTACCACTGCAGTGATTCAAACTATTGCTTTAAAATCCTGTTAAGGGATTATGCAAAAGCCTTTTGGCAGTGCTGTAAGGACAATACATTAGGATGTGATATGAATGTGTATCTGTGTGCAGAGGAAGAGGGAGGAGCAGAGCAGGGGGAACATTTTACGAAATTGCCCGATGCTAAACATGAAAGAGGAAAAGCTGTTGTTCTCAGAGCCTAAGGGTCAGCGTAAATGAAAACACATACAAATGAAACTGCTCCCAACTGAAAGCGCAGGATCCTCAATAATCTTTACAGTGTGTGGTCCCATTAGTTTCAGTGGTTCCTCCTATCTACAAGCTGCATCACAGAATTGGTAGCCTCATTTTATCCCAGCACCACTAGAATTGTTAAAGGACAAGATTGTAAATGATGATAAAGCAGATGGGGGATGGGGTGGGGGGAGAGGCTAGCCTGTTTTTAACCTAACCACTCTGCAGCTTACACGTGACCAAAGTATTTGAAGTAAATGGTATGAACAAAAGGAAGAAAGCAAAGGCTTTTCAGAAATATTTATATTGGGAAGAGAGTTAAAAATAAAAAAAAAATCACTTCTAAGTGCAGATGTCTTAGAAGTATCTAGATAGCTTAACTCTAGTGAGTTAAACTTTGGTTGGCAAGTGAACCTTTATGTCATAAAACACTTTGATTACCTTCCTCATCAGGAATGCATTTTTATGTCTTGGTTAATGGAAGTTGCAGTTTGAGGTATGATTTTAAAAAGCCACAGCAAGGGTCTACCTCATCACTGTCTTCCTCTAATACCTGTAACTGTGAGGAATCAAATAAGACCAATTCTGAAGAAATATAGTTGAGAATTATGCCTCCAAGGCAAGGTTTTCCCTATACAAGGAAAAACATACTAGAACTACATGCGTCTTCCTGCATGTACATAGCTTTATGTAACCTACATATAACATGAAAACTCTTTTACCTTGCTATAAAAGGTTTGAGCCAACTACTGCTTTTGGCCAAGTTTTTCTATATTAGTTATTCATGCTGCTGGTTCATAGGACAATAAATCCATTTTCAGCACCTATTCCTGAATCTAAAATGCCGGGACCAGATAAAGCACACCAACAAAAAGCCAGTTTGCCAAGGCCAATCTGATCACAAATTTTTGAGTTGGCTGTATTTTTGTTCCTCAAAACCTTTTGCTGTACCCGTTGCCTGCTCATTTGTAGCCAGCATATGCCTGGCATAAGTGTTGCAAGTGGTGTGGATTCAGTTAACATTCAGGTTGCTAGGTCTAGAGCAAACGCATACTTTCAGACTATGTAGAGAACCCAGACTTGGTATCAGTGAATACGTCTCCCCAAGCAATAATTTCAAGTGCAAGCTTGTCTTAGTTCATAAGAGATACTTTTCCTGAAACTACTGCTTCTATTCACAAATATTTCTAATGACTACAATCTCTGACTGTATCAGTTATATACACAAGTCACTAAAAAGTGTTCTCATAAAAGTGAGAACTCCTATCACATCATACACGCATACATGTAAGTACTCACTGTAGTTGGTAGTTACTTTTCCCTTTGTGGTTTTAAACTTGACCTCTGAGCTAACATGAGTATGTTCACAGCTCACCTCTGCATCGTCACCTGGAAGACACCAACTGACAATTAATAGTAAGCCAGGTGGCAAACTGTGACATCATATGGCCCTTATCCTTTTTTTCCCCTAATCCTTAGGGAATAATTTTATTCCTGCCACTTACGGCCATGAGCTACATTTCCACCCCTCCTGACACAACAAACAAGACTATTAGTCACACCCCAGGTTCTCCATGTGCTTTGCATATGTGAACTGTCCTTGTATCTTCCAGACCAAACCTCTTTTTTTTCTAATCAGAAGAACCTGGCTAGATTTAGCCGCTAACTAGCCAGGAGAATACCCAAACCAGGAAGCTTTCTCTATTACTCAATAGACTTTTAAAGCTGGATCCGATTTTCTAAGCTATATTCTCCAATATGGACACAATTTTGCTAGGCTTGATAGAGTCAGAGATCCTTAGAAAAAGTTCTATCACCTGTGCTACATAGGAATTCAGACTAGGGAAGAGTCCTACAAGCAAAAATCCAGATGAATGAATTAATATTGCCATCAAAAAGCTAGTTTTGGTCACATTACTGTATCATACAGCAAAATCAGAGCTTGTAGTCTGGAGCTTTTCAGTATGAGGTAGAACAAGACTCAGATGCCATCAGCTTGCCTTTGTCTTGGTCTAACACAAAACAAGAGTCATTATTCCTGCTTTTTCTTTTAAGTCGTCCATCAACTCTCCATCTGTTGGTGTCGACATCTAAGAACTAAGATGTTAAAGACATTGCTTGATGACAAGGTTGAAATAGCTAGAAGGGGACCTATTCTGTTAGAGTTTTTAAGTGCAGCTTATCTTTTAACTACAGCAGGTCTAACTCCTTCTTTACCAATAACCAAGAATTTTATCACTCCCTGGAAAAATATGCAACCTGGTTTAGATAGTTTTCAGTGAGTATACACAGATAAGTTGGATTCTCAATTTTTTTCTATCTCAGACCATGTAATTCAAGCTGGTCAAGGAAGAACAAAGCAGGGTAAATCTAATTTTTATGGAGGACACTTGCAGACAGCCATCTTCTTTTTAAAGGGGTTTTCATTAGAAAGAATAACGAGTTTCAGAATGAAGTGTCTTTGCAGCTTTCAATAAGAAACAGCTGCTCTTACTTGAAATGCAGTTGGACATGATTCCCCTTCAGTGGAAGAGTAGAACAAAACCACTACTTCAAGGATCCACTTTTATTTTGTCTTTCAAGGAATTAACTTCCATTCATGCCCAGAATGGGGTAAACAAGCCAGGAAATCAATTCCCTTTCTACTCAAACCAAGTTTCAAAACGATACTCAGTCTGAATCCCTGTGAAGGGACCATTAAATCCACCCTTCCATATCATAAGGGTCTAGTCATTTTATACTAACTTCAGAATACTTGTCAAGAAAAACATAGGATTTTATCTCCCCTGGAAACAAACTGTATAGCCTTGCAGGAAATACACCTTAAATGATAGCTGATAATGATGGTCTGATAAAGGTACTGTACTGGGACTTGGGCAATCAAGGTTCATTTTTTGACTCTTTACAGGCTCCCAGCTAGACTTTGGGCAAATTGTTTTCTTCACCACAGTTCTTTATGGCAAGGCATATAGAATTCACCCTTCATCTGTCCTCTTGTTTTGTCCGTGAGAGCTTTCAGGACTCTCTTTAAAGTTTTGTGGTGCTATAATAATAAAAGCAAATAAAGTGTAGGAGACATGGCCTTTCTGGTCTAAAGCAAGCATAGCAATCGATGAACCTTCCATTCATTTAAAGGTGATACTTCCAAGTTCGTATTTTGGCTTTGTATGCTCAGAGGGCTGCCAGGGTCTATGCACAGACTTAAAATGAGTACTCTCATTCCTTTGGAAACATTTTTGCAGTGAGCAGAAGCACAGAAGCATGCACAAAATGAAAATTCAGACCAAACCAATCTTTCAAATATAACTTCATAGTTTTTTTCCATGGCATGCATGCAGAGCCATTTCTGATGTTTTCATTAGAAGTTAATACTATAAAACTGAAAGTCTCACTTTCTGTATGTAAATAACCAGCATGTCTTCTAAGAGTCACTTTGAAATTAAATACACTGTCCCAGCTGTCATTTAATCAGAAAGAAGCTTCCTAGAAACATAAACCAGGAGGTGATTAAGTTAAATTAGAGCCTATGTTTACGAGCACCCCCTTAAGCAAGCAGATTTTCTGCAGCATATATATTCCTAATGGTTCTTCAATCACGGTATCAGGATAAATGAGACTGTTAATGGATGAAGTGCACAGTATTAATCCCACTTCAAGACACTCTGCTCCCTCTTTAGCAATAGAAGTGTTATAGGTTGATCAGCAGTATAACTAGTGCCCAGGGCCAGCTGAGCTAACACTTTCCATTCTCTTTTCCTCTTATCCCTTTCCATCCAGTTCTAGCTACAAAACACATTTTTAAACACAGCTTGAGGCACCGGAGGTTACAGCTCCTTCCTACCTCCATCAGCCTCGTAGTTAGGATGCTCACCCCAGACAACCTCACTGCCTTCTCAGGAGAAGAAAGGGGAAGCAAAGCACATTGCCTCTGAGAGATGGGAGGGTTTCTTTTCCCAGTGAGGCAGTTTCACCACAGAAACTGCAGGAGTATTAACAAAAGCAGAACCCAGGACCTACAAGTCTAAGTACTGAGCTCCGGGACTGTTTGTTTGCTATGTCTCAAAAAATCTGATGCAAAAATGCACTTGCTTTCCATGTTGAACTAATCCACAACACTGAGATTTAAAGACAATTTGAAGACTCCAAAGCAATTGATTGCAGCAAAGGAAAATCCTAGAAGTCAGGTATTGAAATTATATTCCTAATTTTTCCTAAAAATCTTGCCGAAAAGGAGAACAAAACTCCAAGTTGTCTTATTTTCCATTCTGCTCTTTACCACCAAATTTATCCTCTACCTCATGAATCATCCCCACAGTATTGTGCTTATACTGGATAAAACATTAGTAGTTAATGTTTGGTTTAAAACTAGATACTTGCAATAATTTCTTTTTCAAATTCTATTATATTCTACATACATTATTGAATATGTAAATAGATATTGTAAGTAGAAATATCTGTTCTAAGAAAAAAACACCTAGCATATTAAAAATCTCCTAAATTAACATGAAAATCTCATCAAAAATACAGACACCTAACTAGCTGAGGAATTCATATTACCCAGTTTATCTCTCAGGTTTATTCTGTCGACAGGAGCAGATGAGAGAATAATGCCCTTCATGAACTGCAGGCTAAGGTAGTCCACCCACATTACGTCATTTGGAGATCTCAGTACGTAGCAGGAAGTAAAGCAAGAGAAGTACACGCAGATCTAGTCCCATTTTAGTGAAGCAGTGAAGACAAACCTACCTTGTGATGGGGAGGTGTGCATCACATTGGCTACTCTTGGTGAGCTGAGGGAAAACGGGATGCTGAGATGCTTTTCCTGCCGACCCACCTGTCTCCCTTCTGAGCTTGCCTACTGACCCCATGCCAGACATTGTTCTTCCAGAGGTCTCACAGGTTTATCTTTCCTTTTGTTGCTTTAGGGTTTTACATGATTCAAGATGTTCAAAACATTCATTTTCATTACATTAAATGGCATATGGTATTGGGTCACTTGAACATGCTGTTAAGAGAATAACTGTTTTCAGAGAGGGTCTGTTGTCAAATTGACAGGCAGATATTTAATTCCCAAACTCCAGGGATAGTTATTCAGTATTTATGATCATTTTTGTAATACACAGCCTAGGAATGATTCCAGAGCCTGAACCCCCAGTTTGTCTGCTGGATCTGACAGCTAGAGGACAGATGTGAGGGAAGATGGACAATCAGCAGCTGGGTCTGACACCCCCAAGACTCCTCACTCCTATGGTACGGCACGTTGCCACAGGTAAGAGCTGTGCTGGTAGCATAGTGGCATGAAGATGTCAGCCCTGCTGAGAAGCAGCCAGCCTGCTGCTAGGCCCCTGAGAAAGATGGTACATTTGACTAAACCAAAAGTCACTTGTTGTAGCAAACATGGAAAATAAAAGCTCAGTGCTTCCAGTGTTCTCATAAAGCAAAATCTTTAGTATAACCTTTGCTTACATTCACCAGCTGCCCAGTTAACACATCCATGAAGCTATACATACGAAGTACAGGCCACAGCCCTGTACCCCTTACCTTCTGGGTTACAACACACCAAGCCTCTGGCATGTTCCTATATTGTATCAGCTGAATGCTCAGAAGTCCACAGGGCCTGACAGGATTCACCCCAGAGTACCGACAGAGCTAGCAGATGTTACAGCAGGATGCCTCTCAATCATCTGCCAAAGGTCTTGGGGATTTGGAGAGGTCTCCACTGACTGGAAGCTAACCAGTATTATTCCAGTTTACAAGAAGGGTGTGAGAAGACCCAGGAAAATAGAAACCTGTTAGTCTAACCTCAGTTCCTGGAAAAATGATGGAGAAGACCGTACTAGGTGCTACTGAAAGGCATTTAAAGGGGAATGCAATCATCAGGCGCAGCCAACAGGTTCACAAAGGGAAAGTCCTAACTGATTTGATATTCTCCTATGATAAGGTCACCCACCTAGTGGATGAGGAGATGTAGTTTTCTGGATTTCAGTATGACTTTTGATAACTGTCCCTCGCGGTATCCTTCTGGACAAGTTGTCCAGCTGTGAGATGAGCAGGTACATGGTGTTCTGGATGCAGAACTGGCCAAATGGCAGGGCTCAAAGTATGGTAGTGAATGGGGCTACATCGAGCTGGCAACCAGTTAGTCACTAGCGGAATTCCTCAGGCCTCAATTCTAGGACTGACTCTATTCAATATGGGAATGGGATGGAAGCCTTTATACAGATAAGCACATATAGCCATGGGCTGGGAAGAAACACTAGGTAAATTCTTTGTTTCAATAAATATTCAGAGATATTTTTACATGTCAAGACTAATTCCTCAGTGGAGACCAAGGGACAATCGACCATGACATGTATTACAGCCTAGTGGATGCGACTGTTCAACCCGCTGCTCTCAGTAAGGCAGAGAACAGAGCTGAACCTAACCTTCCCACAATGTGGGACATCCTCCTGACTATGGGAGCACTGTTTTACTTCCCTTTGTTAAAGACACTCAAATGTGAAACTTAACACTTCATTTATGCCCAAGCACCAAAAGTCAAACATTAGGTTCAACCCCAGAGGCGTTCTCCAGCTTTTCATTTCCCTAAGAAAACAAACATACTTGCAAACAAGCTCAAAAAAGTAAGCTTTATCTATAGTAATGTTTCTCCAGGTATTTTGAGCTAGTCTTACCAAGGACTTACATCAAATTTCCTGACTTAGACATTAAGACAAGGTGAGAGACAGAAGCAAACACTTAAGTTTTCTTGAATTTACTGCCTCCAAGTGTTTTACATTTACTATCTCCTTGACTGGCATTTGTACAAGTTTCAGGCATAAGTGTGTGGAGAAACAAAATTAACCTCTGCATGGCAGAAACGTATGTAAATTTTTTTCCTGATTACTACTCCTAATACGTTCCTAAGTTCCTAATGTGTACTGATGTCAAAAGCTTACTTCCCTCATCAATGCGTTATCTGTGTTATCTTTATAGCTCTAACATTTATACATAAGCAGTGAAATCCCAGTACAATTTCTCTTTACTGTGCTATATTCTACACTTCTACCCACTGGAAGGGAGCTTTGCTTGCCTGTATGCTGGTTTTAGCTTTTGACCAGCATCAATCCACTCATAGCTATATTCTCATAGTATTCTTGCCTGTATCAAAACTGGTGATAGCTTTCATAACCAGGCTTGAGGCAAGGTAGATATTTATTCAAGAATTTCATAAAATCCAGATTAAGTAAGTGGTATACACTGCCATTGTCACTATCTCCTGTCAATGCTCTGGACTGGCAAAGATGTTATTTCTATTCCTGTCCACAACACAGTGTGCCATCTACATTTACTGTATTCCTACTAACAGCATCTATCCATCTGAAATATACTGCTTATTTGTAATGGTTGCTTCAAGAGTTAGTAGCAAGAATAAGATGTATTTAACTGGTTGGCATACATTATCTGTCAAGACAGGTTGAGAAAGGTTTTACCGGGCCTGCTGTAGGGTTGTGCCAGTGTTTCCTGGTTTATTGAGGGAGTTAAAGAAATTAAGCAACAAGATGTGGCAACACTGCCAGCATTTCAAGGTGATGACAAGCTTTAGGGATGAACCAACTGAAGTTAACATTCAGTCTGTGGTTTGAGATAACTCATGGGACAGATGAAACTTGCTGTTGGCCTTTTTGATATTTCAAATAGCAAGACAACATTGATGATAACTTTTCCAAGAGCTCAGAACATAACACACACTAATCCTCAAACAAATTTCCTGAACAGCAGAACTGGCAAACGTCTTATGAAACTTTTTTTCCCCAAAAGAATATATATGTATATATTCCTATCCAAGTGTAGTTAAAAATATCAAAACTGACAAGGGAGGGAAGGAATGTGACTTAGCCAGCTCTACTGAGGAGTAGAAGCTGTTCCCTAAATACAGGGTTATGCCCACTCCAGAGGTGGAGGACTGTTTCAAATGTAAAAGTTCACTGTGTTCACTCTCATCCATTATTTGCCTTGTCTCGGTATCTTTTTTTGGAAGTGTCTAATCTTTTGATAAACATTCGGCAAATATATCAACCTTTTTTTCCCCCAACTTTTCTCCCTTCTAGCTGTTATTTCAATAAAACCTTATTTTGCCACAGTATTTTGAACAGGAACCTATTACTCCTTTTTCTATCACTGATACATGCCATTTTCCTCTGTTTCATTCTTTAGTTATTTTGGGATCATGTAAAAGCTTTCCTTGGGTGATACAAAGCTCAAAGCTTTCCAATTCATTCCCAAGAGTTAGAGAGGAACTCATTGGACCCTTCTTTTCCACTTCAGACTCCTCTTTCACATTTCATGTCAGACTAATTGAGTTGCCAGCATCTCAACAGGATAAGGATGGCAGCAGCTGTGCAAGATCCACTTGGATGTGGATCAAACTTTTTCTTGAACAATTATACCTATTGTGAAAGCTGTTTCAAATTTACACTGTCAATTGCTCACTCTATCAAAACCAGAACCCAGTAATTCTCAGGGCACTGAGCAACTTTGCCTTTACGTGGAGACCATTTTTAAAACACTTCTAAACTAAAAAAGTTGGGAAAAATGTCCTTCACATTTTTTTTATTTTTAAAATTGCAACAGCAATTCTTAAACCTTCTCATGTAACCTCCACAGAAGCTCTGCATAAGTCACTGGAATATCCACATCACACTCTTCCCTTTACACCACTGAATTAATTATTTCTCCTAATTTAAAAAGAGCCAAGACCCTGCCATTGCTACCTGCTAAGTCTGTTGGCTGTCCTGGTCTAAAAGGCTGTGAATCATTCCAGAAAAATTAAGGCCTATACCCTCCTTCATAAAGGTCACTCTTCAGGCTTACTGAAATGTCCTGGGCTTAGATAACATAGATAACTTAGAACGTCATTTAGTCACCATAAAATTAACTTCTTAGAAATGAAAAGATTAAGGCTTGAAATTTAATTTATATCTCTTCAGATCAAAAGAGGTTCTAAAGATGCCAATTAAGCTTGCAGAATAATGTAACACCAAAGCTACAATTATATATCCAGCCATAGCTCTGGTCAGGATTGAGGATTTTATTTATATGATCTCTTCGAGAACACTGCAACATTCTCCACTTAAAAGGAAAAGAGCTTTGTCTACTCTTTCAGGTAAAGATCTATCAGGATGGCAGCATCCATGATGGACATTACTCACCTAGCAGATTTCAAGGCTCATGGGATAAAGTTTCTTACCCCAGAGATGCAGAAGTTACTCTTCTCTTGATATATCAGCAGAGGCTTAGTTCAATCTCTAAAGGAGCCAAAATCCCTCCAAGCCACAGTTTTGTAGTAATGTAGGCTATTAGCTTTGGCTGGCCTTGCCTTATCCTACACACAAAAAAGTCAATGTAAAATCTCTACCTCTGACTTTCAGCAGCTCATCGATGCCAAAAACTTAACCCTACACTTAATTTGCACTTCTGCTGCTGCATGTCCAAGTTTCTGGCCTGAAGACACCTTGACAGGGAAAGATATTGTTTACTTAGAGACTCAAACTTGCATAATAAATCAAAGATCAAACTTCCAAACAGAAGTTTCTCACCACTGATCTGTACAACTATACAAACCTACAAACAGCTACAATCGCTTGTGCTATCTCATCAGTCCCCCTACCTTTCTGCTTCAGAAATAATTTTCTCCTTGTCTTGTTATACATATATTTAGCCAATATTTCCCTTCTGTCAGACCCCTGTGGCAATAGAACTTACGCATTTACTATCAAACCAAGTATAAAATATTAATACGTTATTAAAGATTTAGTTGAGTAAGACATGTTTTTTGCTTCCTTGCATTTAAGTGATTGGTGGGAAAGAGCATTGTTTTGTTTTTTCAATACCAATACCCACAGGGTATAAAGCAGTACAGACATCCTCTGCTTTTCACTGCTGCAATAATTACAGTTAGTCAATCTTGCTTTCACTTAATGTTCAAAGATTGAGTACTTGTCTGGAATGGGTCTTGAATTGTAAAGATTCAAGGGATTCTTTCTCCCTGCAGAACAGTGAATGGAGTCTTCCAAGTTTTTGAGGTTCTTTACTAGTTCAGGGAACTAATTGGTAAAATAAGCATAAAGCAGACCTTGAGCTGGACCACTGAGTGCTGTGGTAGGGCAAGTATTCTTTGTTCTCACAGGGTTTGTTGTGGGCAGAAAGGTGGCAGTAAGGAGATAATTGCAGCATGATGGTACAGTATTCATACGCAGTAGGGTTCCCTTGGACTAGGGCTGACAAAACCAGAAAGGCCAGAGACTTTCAACTTTCCCTCCCCTTCAAGTCTCTTTGCTAGCTGTGCCATTCTTAGAGCTTTCCCTTGGAGCATGAGGAGGGGAAGTAAACAGGCAAGTACAACACAAGCCAAACAAATATTCCTTTTCCTTCTAGTGCTGCCGAGAATTGCGACTTTACCTGCTGCATTCAGAGATAAAGATTTATTCATCCTCTTTCCCATTTTTAACTTCTTAGGCATGTTTCAGAGGAAAAAAATTCTGATTTTCCAGGTTTCTCTCTTGTCTGAAGTAGGAGTAGGAACTGCATTCCTTTCAGGGTAACCCAGAGCCTGCAACAACAAAGAAAGCAGTCCCTCAGTAAGGGCAGAGCTAAAACCAAATACAGGCTAATGAGAATACAGATAGGCAATCAAGAGATGCCAGAAATAATGTACCACAAAATCTGCTTACCTAAAACCTTAATGTTGCAGTATCTGCCTACAAACCCTCCCTCTGTAACCCTTGAGAAGGAAATGAAATAAGCCAGCCTGAAGCACAGCACTGATAGGAAGCAAAATGCAAATGCCCTCAGTTGCTTCCATATCTGGAAGTTAGTTAAGAGTGCAAGGTGCTTCAATTCTTTTTGTTTTTTAGTAAAAAAGGCCAGGCACATGCAGAGGAACTGCTTATAGCCAATTCATCTGAGTCAGAGCAAGCTGCTACATACAGTTACAGTTTTTACGTAGAAGGGAAAAGGGCAACTATTTGAAGTAAAGCCTTACGGGTTCATGTGTTTGTTTTTAGTTCTGACCCAAAGGGCAGTCACTTCTTAATAAGCCTCTAGCATGATGTAACCCAACGACAAGTGTTAAGATGCCATGTAGCTTGTGTTGATGCATGTGTGCAAGCCCAGAACTAATCGCTGCTTGGTGAATATCTCCTGCGACACAGGCAGACAGCAAAAGGAGTGTGAGTGATGTCTGTCCCTTGCGATCTTACTGTAGCATATATAGACACATAAAGCTGAAAGATAAGTCTCCACCTTTGACAGTTCAGGCATACATAGGTCTATAGAAGACAGCTGACAAAAACCTTTATGCATGGAAATGCGCACCTCAGCAGAAAGAATCTCTTGCCTGTAGCTGCAGTTTTACAAATACGTCTGCAAGGAAGTAACTTTACTTGATTTCAAGGGTACTTCTGAAGGCAGGGCAGATACATACCTAAGGTTGTTTAGGATGAGAGCACAGCTGTGTGCACATAGTCTGTATTTATTTCCCTATCTTAACACAGCTGAGGACACTATTCCTTCTTAATAGGCTGTTTCCATTTTTGTTTTAGAGGATTCCCAGGAAGTACATGAAGACTGAGCACAATATTCAGGCATCGTAGCAAAGAGACATATGGAGAGAAGGAGTGTTACTTTAGAAGCTGCTTTTTTTAACCAGACAAATATGGCAGCTGCTTTAAAACAGTTCACAGGTTTTAAGTGCTGCAAATAGTCTTGAGACGCAACTCTTAAAGGGAGTGTGAGCAGGTGGTCAAGGTTCAGGAAAAACTGCATTTGATCCTTCGGCATGTATCACCTGCTTATTTCCATGGATGTGAATACTAAAACAGGCACAGTATTCCAAATAATTGAAAGTGCAACACATTTATAGTTCTTCTGCATCTGGAGTTAGAGTTCTCAGGATTAGGTTTGAATTAGTCAAAATTAAAAAAGTAACCATTTATACAATTTATGAGATTACTGATGTGTAGACAGTTTTTAGAGACAGAACTGGGTTCTACAGAAAGAAAAATCTCTACATGACAGATGGCAGCCATCATCACCTAACGTGCTCTGCAAGGCACTTCGCTGAGCTTGGTGCAGAGATATAAATAAAATGGGGACTAAGCATAAGTCTGTACTAGCAGGTTCTCTATAATCAAGGCCATGGACACTAATTTTGGCCACAAAATGCCCAGGGATTTAGTAATAGTAGATACATGCAGTTTTTACATATACTAGTGAGTGGGGATGAAAGCTCCATGTTGTCATTGCAGTAAACAAAGTCACTCCTTTGGTGTGCGCTATTGTAAACCCCCAAAATATCAGAAGTGGCAGGAAACTAAACAGCTTAGCAGGACATGCGAGCCAAGAGTAGAAGTAGCAAACAGACAAGTAATATTAAAATACAAATATAACCTAAAATGCTCCAGTGAGAATAGTCCAAAAGGAATAGTGATCAACAGCAAGTAAGGTGCTCTGCTCGGAAAAGGAACCCAGAAAATTACCCATTTCTTTGCTGCAACGAAAAAGGACACCTCAATTTGAAACAAAGAGCCCATTACTGCACATTAAACCAGTCAGAGAATGACTATTCTTGCCAGCTGAGTGAACATAAGTGAAAAGTTTCCATGATGATTAAATACCAAAGTACAGATGACCACATTGTCAGAGTGGGGGTGTTTTCAGAGATGCATGTACTAAGATAACACTTGCAGGAACACTATGTGCCATAGTGGCTGTCTGAGAAGACATGGCCATCTTCTGCCCCAATAACAGGCAGCCAAAGAGGGAGTGCACCCATGCCTCAGTGGCATCCTGGGCATAGTTGCAGTATTTATTTAAATGTTGTAAACCATGCTACGGATGAGGTGGATGAAACGTGGCACTATCTGATTTTATTCCCACTTTGGGACAGTTAACTTTAGGCAGACAACTGTTGATGGTAAAACCTGCAGCCACTGCTTCTTACATCACTCAGACCTGCCTGTCACATCCTTCGTGTTAGCAGTGTGACGGAGATGATACATGCCTCCTCCCTGTGAAGCTTTCCCTTACTGATCATGAACATCCATCCCCGTTCCCCTTGGAGCATTTTAATCTGACTGTAGTTGCACACAAATTCAGACACCTCATTACAATCCATCAGGGAACACAAAAGTGACAACCCACATCTTCCAAGAAAATAGGCTTCAGTTTAGAAAATGAAGTAGTGTGCATCAGAGAGCTTTCAGATGGGGATTACTTCACCACTGTCCTTCCCATTTGACTCTCAGTAGTTTGCTCCCACTGTTTCAGAGAGACCTCATCTTCTGATGAAATAGCTGCTGTAGTGTTAGCAGTTACCATGCCACGCGGAAAATGAAGTCATAGCCAATCTACCTGCACACCAGCTGTAAACTACAGCAGTTCAGCAGCTGTGCCTGCAGAGGGGACAGGATATGGGTTTTTTTTAAATGACAGGAGAACAGCAATTCATCTTGAAAGGGTACACCTGCTATTATTAATAAACCAACAGTCAGGAGAAATAGGATAAGGCAGAAATTCTCTTTTGTCTCCTTAAAGTAAATTCTGTGAATATAATGATGCAATTATGAAGCATTATTATTCAAATACATGAGAGCCATAGTAAATTGGACACTGTAGGCATCCTGAAAATTGCACAGGAATTAAATGCTATTTATAAGTCACCAAGTCTTATGTCTTATATCTTAAAAATGACAAAATGGAGAAAATCCAATTGTTGGTGAGAGCTGGTAATTATTCCATGTGAGATGGAGATCCAAGCCCCAGATGGTTCTCTAGATTCATGTGAAACCGAAGGCTGTTTTTAATTCAAGAAAAGCTTTCAGTGGCAATGCTTACTGAAGTTATTCCCACTCTATGCATCTTACTCGTACCCCTTGGCACGACACAGCACCTGCCTTAGCTTGAGCAGCCACACTGAGAACAGGGTCAAGGAACCGATCCAGAAAAACAAACAGACAAATGTCAAAACATTATTGCTGATACAAACTTTGTCAAGTGCAGTTACTGAACACCCTCCAGTTTTGGAGAAATCAGGCTGTTAACTGTGATAGTCGAGCCTATCAACACAACCAGACAACTTAAAATGCCAATGTTTGACAAGAGGATAGTCCTCAAATACCCTCTTTCACTTGAAATAAGGTTAGAAGTTACATGCTAGTCTGATCCAGGCCAATGGGAAATATCATCTGATTTCAGAGCCAAGAGTTCACTCTCATCTACAGGAATGGTACATCAGAAGTAGATCTGCATGGATTCCCTCTCCAGCTTTGAGGGAAACTCAGAAGCATCCAGAATCCCAGAGGGAGATAAAACAAAACAGGAAGCTCTGAAAGTTTTTACTTCAGCATTTTGAAATAATTCAGTTAATGAGTCATAGAAATTTCCTAAGTGCATTGATGTAGTTCTGTTTAGGTTCTTCCTTTCCCAAAATGATATTTGGACACAATTGTCACAATCACACAAAGCTGCAATTTAGACATAACAGAAATTGTTTGCAAAAAAATTCTTTAACCTCTAATCAGAAGACAGTAACTTCAGAAAAATATTCAGATTACCACAGGAGAATAATTATTAAAAACATTCTTGTTACTTCCCATAATAAAACCTCCTTGGACACCACACTTTAAGGAAGCTTAACTAATTTTCAGCTCCAGTACCTTGGGTGAACATTTTTCAAGCTACATATTTTTCTATGAAAAAATAATATTGAGTTTCTGGAATTTCTCCTGTTTGAATAGGCATTGTAAAGCTGTTGGTTAAACAGTATTTTCAAAGGTCATGACATGTTGTGTACTAGAAGCTGGAATAAATGGACTTAAACATTATGATCACTTTCCATCTAGCCAAGAGTCAAATTAACATTCCTACTTTTTACATTTTGGGTTACTTCATACTCCCCAGAAACAAGCGCTTTAATATGAAATCAAGTTCACTGAAATTTAAACCACTGAAATATAAGTTTACTAAAACAGCAAACAGTCAAGGAAATCATACAAACAGAAAACCTGAAGAAAAAAAACCCCAAACCACAACAAAATGAGCTAGTTCATTGCTTTCAGCTAAGCCACCAGGGTGCCCATAGCTCTCCCCCTGCTCCAGGGAGGTGCTTCAGAGCAACCACATTAGACCCAGAGGTCCCTCCTGTGCACCCTAAGCCACCCAGTGCATTTTATGCTAATAGGAGACAACAGGTTCCTCTAAGATTTAAAGCAGAGGTTTCTAAAGTGACTCAGTGATCAAAAATTCATTTGCCCCCCAAAACACAGCAGTAACCACCTACATATTGGCACCACTGCCAGGAAGTTATACAGATTTAAGGTGCTTCTCATCCTGAAAAGCTTAACTCACCAGCCTCTCACTCCCTTCCTTTGCCATAGAAAAGGTGTTTACGCCTTTTCTTGCCTCCTCCCCAGCCCACCTGGTAAGCCAGTGTGACACTGCAGAGCCACTTGAACAAGAACAGCTGTCCCCCACCAGTCCTGCCCAGCAGATGTGCTGATGAGGTGGCCTTCTCCTTAGAGATGCAGGTGTAACTTCACTTGGGCAGAGGTTACAGCTGCACCTGAGTTCACAACTTCCATGTCCTTACTGAGCACCATATTCACCTAGGTACTGTTTTAAAAGTGCATCTTTCCCCTTCCCTCTCAGTTTAAGAAAGGGCTGACACCTGCTCAGTGCCCAAAAGTAAGGTATTCAAAGGAAAGTGCAAATACCAGAGTATGGTGTCCTCGTATTTCCCTAAAGAAACCAAGCACTTCTCCTCAGATGATGAGATAATTAGTTTTCAGATTTTTTTTTTTTTGTTTACTGCCTTGGTTAAGTAAGTACTCAGGGTGCTTCTTACTTCCCTTAATTTTTGAAGGCTTTGGTGTCATGGGTCTTTATTCACCACGAACAATCCTGCTATGAGATACTCCTACTTCCAAAAACCCAAAGCCACATAGCAGGTACAGCTGAGAAGATACTGTAGAGGCAGTTGCTAACTCATTGCTTTGAAAAAACAATTCTCTGGAATATCACACATAAGCTAGATGCTTAGTAGAACTGGAGCTAAATTGCATATCCTAACACAATCATAAATTAATATGTGGAGGGTAAAGAACTGAAATTTAAAGGCAACAGATCCAAATGACAGTTTGCCAGGCATTCCCACTATGTTTGCTTTTATGGAAGCTGAACTGCATGCAGTTGAAAATAACCAAGATGCTTGATCCACCATTCACATATACACAGCTGCTGCAAATAAAGGACACTAAATATAACAGGGGGGAGGAGAAAAGGCCAGAAAATAGAAGCCAGAAAAGCCAACACTGTTCTTACTAAGATTTCCAGCTAAACGTTCATTTACTTGTTAGACAGTGACCAGACTTCTGCAACTGACATTTTGTTGCCTCTAAATGCTCCGTTTGTTCAAGTGCAGTGTGTATTGTTTCAGCTGTGAAATCCACTCAGTTCCAAGTACCGCTTGGTTGTCTAGCGTATGGTATGTTTATCAGATGTATCAACAGAAAATGGTATCAAGAAGCCACACATCCTCTTGGCTTGCCCAATAGCCAAAAGAACCCATCACAGATGTCTCTGGTAGTTCAAATAGAAAAAGCAAAGGGATAGACTCTGGTGTTTCTCCCAACCTATTTCCTGTAAATCTGAAAGGGACAGTCTGGTAGTGATTACAATCTGAAGATGGAGGGCATGCCCAGAAACAGCCCTTGACATCTACTCCAGAGGATCTCAACCATAATTGTTCCGTGCCATATCAGCAATAGGTTGGCAATATATAGCCAATCTTCAGCCAAGGAATCCCTCCAGGAAAAATCACAGGACTAAAAGATGATGTAAAGACCTAATGTATGTCACTGAGGCAACAGTTATCTCCCCTATCATTTATTTTCCAGTTAGGTTAAGCAGCTTGCCCCCTTGCTATAGGGCAAGGATCCCATGGAGAAGCCTTAGCACCTGCCTGGCACAGCTACTTCCACTAGGAAGCAGCATGGAATAGCTGGGTGCTGTAACATGGGTACTCTGAACAGCTAAATGTTCAAGTCTTCATTTCCCACTAAGCTGCAGCAGGTTCAGTGAACAAGAAAATTGGGCCAGGTATCAATTGGATTAGTGTGCCACCCAAATACTTCAGGCTTCGATTTTGAGGGAATTGCAGGTGGGGGAATGCGTATCAAAAGGAGCAGTTGAAGGTGGATTTATACCTGGTAATAATAGGAGCTTTGTTCAGGCTCATAACCTTTCAAATTGGATACTTTGAAGAAGGACTTGGGTTAAGGGGAGCTTCAGAACAGGAGTTACACACATTAAATTTAGTGTGGTTCCTTTGTGCCCAGTTATCTGTGACACAGCAAGAACTGTTTCTTCCAGGGGATCCCCAAGATTCTGAAACTAGTGGATGGCTGATGTTTAACAGGTGAGCAGCCATCCCGAACTCACCACCACCACTGAATTAACAGGTCAGGATTTATTTATTGCACAGGATTTGGATGATTGAATGATTTCCTGATGAGCACTTCCAAGGACTCAGTAGTTATTAATTTGTCTTCACAAAACCCCTGCAAAAGTAATTTTAACTGCAGACTTCACATAGAGAGCTGAGGAACAGATGAGTTTAGAAGTCCAACCTGAGATACAGTACTTTTGCAGCAGAAGCCACCTCAGGAAAAAAAAAGCTCGCATGAACTCCTACAACAAGGAACCAAATCCTGTCCTTATCTGGCTTCACATCCTATCCATTTTGCCCGTTAACCTCTTGTACCTCTTCTCCCTTCTCTTACAAACACACGTAAACACACTTGTTCTTTTGCTCTTACCATTCTTGCCTAGTCCTAGTTTTGACCTTCCATGCTTTATTGAGCAATACTCAATCTTCCCCGTTACCCTTCTCATACTAACTGGTCTGGGCTCCTTCCTACCTGCACAGCCCTTCCTCATTGCAGGATCCACATTCACGAGTCCCAGCAGCCTGCTTGGTGGCTTTGACCTTGTTCCTGCCTCCTCACAGTTCTGGCTGACACTCCAGCATGTTTATTGGCTCAAACCACAGCTTCTGCCCCAGGTGACAGCTCTGTTCCTCAGCACCCAGCTCATGGCTTCCTCCCCTGCACTGACAGCCAAAGTTCAGGGGCAAAGTCACCCAGGTACACTGTCATGCCTTGTACTAGTCCAGACTTAAGCCCTCACCTAGACTTGCAACCTGTCAACCTGTGCTGCTTCCTGGAGTCAACAGCATGAAAATATGGCAGGAGAAATTTGTCCCTTTATGATTAAGACGTCTGTCTAATGGTATTCTACTCCACATATCCTCATTTTCTTCTTACAGTCACCAACATAGTTGCATTGATAAAGACACTGAGATTCGACAATAACTCCATGACACACACCTGTCTGTGCCACACAAAGCCTTACAAACACTTATCAGCCACTTTAAGCTGTCAAACAACTACCAAAGCACTAAAACCACAGAGCACCTGTAGGGCTTCAGATTGCTACCACGTAGTTGAAGACCAGCAGTCACAGGTTTAGGCTTACTTTTTGCAGGTAAAAGGCGGCAAGCCAGGAATCAAGGGCAGCCCCAGCACAGGCTGGGCCCTCACTGGTAGGCACAGTCCAGAGACCGAAGACAGCAACCAGAGCTGGGTGCTGATAACAGGGTGCACCAACAGCCCCAAGCACTGCAAGAAGAGGAATCAGGTCCAGGGAGTCCAGCCAGGAGCAAAGGAAATGGCCCAGAAACAGGACTGGAGACAAGCCTTGCTTTATCTAAGAGACATACCACCCAGGGCAAAGGCACAAGGTCCATCCGAGAGGATAGTACTGGAGACAAACACACCTACAACAAAGCTCAGGCTGGGGCAGAAGGCCCAAGGTGGAGCTTAAATAGGGCTTATGGGCCCATGGGTGTGGGCAGAGGTCCTAGGTGAAGCTCGTCAGGGCTATTAAGGCCATTAAGAGCAGTTAAAACCCATAGGGCCCTGGCCTGAAATCTTTTAGTTTTGCAGGTGAGAGTTTGTGGCAGTTCTGGAGGCTTCCCTGGGTGGCTCCTGCAGTCTACAGGGCAGCCATCAGTGCTGTTTGCATGCCTCTGTTGGTTCCTGTGCTGGGTGGAGGATTTGTCCTGTCCCAGTGTCAACTCCCCCACCTCCCGCAAGATGGTTCCTGCTGCAATGTTCACCACAGTGTACACAGATAAAATACTTGCACATAGTCATAACAAAAGCAGAAACAGCTGTGCAAGACAGGATTTTAAGAAGATGGGTAGCCATGGGCCATGCATGTGCTGGGGTGGCCACAGAGGACAGTGGGACAGCTGGGTGTAAGTACTCTGTGATTCAGGGGTCTCACAGAGCCCAACTGAAGATCTGCTGTGGGGACCCGTGCACCTGAGACCCTCATCACTGCCTGGACAGTGACCCACCATCCTGCTCAAGAAGTTTGATTCCCCATGTAAGCACTCCTCTACTCAAAATATTACAGGTAGTTTGTTGCTTTTATTTAAAAGAAAAACCTAGCTCTCTACCCATGAGTGCCAGTGCAACGTCTCTCTCACCTCTGTTGGCTGGACAATCACCAACTGTCAGCTGCCTGCTACCAGACAGATGAGGAAAAGTGCAGATGCTGCCCATGTTTATCCAGTACTTACAAATAATTAGCCCTTTCCCAAGCAATATTGCTCTGTAACTGTAATCACACAAACAACACATGCTAGCAAGTCAGCTTTGCGTAAGTTTACTGCAGGTTTTCATGCCTCAGGAGCACTCAGCAGGTGCCAGGGTCCTGCTTTTGTGCTTGGCTTCTTGGTTTTGGAGTCACCTGTCTGGATACCTGCTGCTGGTCCCTTGCAGTCAGTCTGTGAGGGTGGTGCATGCAAAGCAGAGCTCACCCAGGTCTTAAACATACTTGCAGGAGCCAGAAATTTTGATATTTAGAAATGGAGCTCCTAAAATTAATGAAGTCCCTTACCAAGCATGCACAAAGTACAGTTGCTTAAGGAGTCATTCTTTGGCTGACTAGGACAGTGTTTGCACAAAAAAACAAGTTACATTTAAATCATTACTTGTAACCATCTGTCACAGAGAAATGGTAAATGCTTAGTCCAAAACCTAGAAGGACTGGAAGGAATCTCTTAATTCCTTGACTGAAACAACAGTTTTCTCCAAAAAAGATCAATCGTTTTGGTTGAAACATTCTGGGTCCTCATCCTTTCCTTTCCCCCATCCCCCCCATCCCAAATTTAGTCCAGGCCGACAATTTTGGCACAAATAGTCAAAATGTTCCAAGTCTTTAAGCAACCGGAAACAATATCTTAATGGAAAGAGTCCCCTTAATATTAGACTGATAGACCCATCTTTATCAAAAATATTTTACATGTGCTCTGATATCAGAATGAGGTCTTCCACACAGTGGCTTCTTCTGTTTCATCTTCTTTTTAAAAATACACAAAACACGCAATATGTTCTTTAGTTGCACCACAGATATGCAATTTCAGAATTTAAAGAAGAGGAAAAGAGAATAAGCAAGCTACTACATTAGTTACTTTTGACTTCTGATTTTGTACCCTTCTGGTAACATGGACAGCTTTATTCTCACTGAAATTAGATGTGCACTGGGTTAATGAAAAAAGCACTCTGGTTCTGCTGCAACCAGTTTAATTCCCACACTCTGACATGGAAGAATGAAATAGTTTGGGACTTCATGATTTTTTCTACCACTAATAAAGAGCTATACAATCATTCTTTTCCCTAGAATCCCCTAGTTTTGTATATATAACTTGGTTACTATCTATTGATCATTGTGTAATTGTCTCGTTTCTAACAGCACGCTGTCTGAAAACCTTAGGCATTTTGAATGTAAGCACAAATTTTTATCTTATTTAATCTGTACCTTATGCTGGTGCATAAAGTCAGGAGTAACTAGCAGTTGTCTCCTATTGCATGAATACATAAATTCTTAATTTTTCTGGTATGTTTTTTAACTCCATGTTCAGCTGTAAGGCTATTCTGTATGGGGTCTAGAATCCCTAGGACACACGCTGGCAGATAGTTCTGCCCTTTGATTTAAAAAAGATAAATCATGGCATTCAGTCAAGAGATGAAAAATCTGGTTTTCTTCTTGGAAAAAGCCAAGTAAAGTATTGAAAGAGAAACCTATAAAGGACGGTGTTTCAATGCATGATGAAACCTGACATCTAGTTTTTTTAAAGGTGAGAGCACCAGAATTTGGAGGAGTTGTAATCCTTCATGTTTTCACAAAAGCTGACAGACTAAATGAAAGGAAACACTTCATTTCACAGCTGAACTCCTACAGGAGACACCATGTCTACTGTGCATTATTAATTATCTGCTAATGAAGTATAAAACAGCATTTGTGTCACAATATTACTTAAGACATAACTGTGAGCAAAGCCTCTGCTTCAGCTCACTTCTATTATGACTTCTGTAATTTGGAAAGCAGTTTGATCAAAATTAGTTTTGCAGCTGATGCAAATGATCCCCCAAGGACGCGTGATTACCTTTACAAATAATATTAACATTAATAAAAGAATTAAGCTGGAAAGACAACATGACTCCAGTACAGACCTACCTGGCTGTCAGATTATAAATCTCTAAAAAAAGGGTAAAGAAAATGACACTAACATTGGCTTGGTTTTCTCTTATTAAATAATTAAATAATTTAAATCAAATAATAAAGTAATTAAAAATAAGCAGGAAATTGATAATTCATGTCTGTCAATCTACTCATCACTTCATTCCCTGAGTGTGTGGTACACAGTCATCATCTGGAGTATGGCATTAATTTTTAACAGTGCAAAGTGTAAACATGCTGTCAAAGCTTCTGCCACAGATTAATCATTTCATGGCAGCCTCTGAGCTAATGGCTGCATTGATTTGCTGGGAAAACTTCTCCTGCAGGGGTTAGGAAGTGTTGAAGACCTGAGCATTTAGACCTGGTGTGTCTCTTTCTTCCATTTAGTCTGTTCTCATTCCTCATACCTGGAGAGGCTCAGAAAGACAGAAGAAACAGGAAAAAGTAGCTACTCTATTTCCCCAACCTACTGAGCAGTAGCGCATCATTTCCCCCAAACCTTACAAGGGAAAGGAAGGTTAAAGGTCTGACAAATTCCTACACCATGGGTGCAGGGCTAAGGTCGTGGCAAGGCAGAGTCTTAGACCCACACCCCACTGACAGGGTATCCATTACCTGCCTCCTACGGACCATCAAAAAAGCTTTTGGGATAAATTGGGCACTGTGTTAAACCATCCACAGCAAAGTACCTCGAGGCTCTCTGCGTGGACACTGCGGCAGCATTAAACACTGTTGACAGCTTCCTTCCCAGAGGCAGGATGAAGATACTTTCAGAATGTGAGAGTTTTATTATGTCCTACTCATAAATAATTCTGAAATACTTTTGTCATTTTTGTAAGTTATTCATGCCTTGGGAGCATAATCCTGTTAAAAACAGAAGGGTGGCTCAGGCTTATGGGCTGTTGATATTTTAAAAGGCAGCTGAAGAACCAAGATTGCTCAGGAAATAAAAATGACAAACACAACTTCCTGAACTACAGGACAGCTCTTAGTTCCTAACGTTCCCTGAAGAAAACCATAATATCATAAAATACGCAGCCATTCCTCCTGAAAAGTCAACCCTGGGCCTGTTTATTATCAGAAGAGATTTTAGAGACACCTACTGAATTTCCTAGATCCTGGGGAACATGACTGACAGACCCTTAAGAAAGTCACATGAGGGGAAAAAAAAACAACCCAAGCATATTCTTCCCAGCAGGGTTTGGAGGGTACGTGGCAAATCCCAAGAGCGCAATGGTGTACCTGGTCCTGATTCAGGCTCCTGAGTTTTACTGCGCAGCAAATAATAAATGATGACTTTACTGTTTCTGATCTCCATTGGCAATTGCTTTTTTGAAAGTGTACGGAGCAAGGAAAAGCCAAATCTCTATGGGTGAATTTCTTTGGTTTCTGTCTTTTGATGCATATTAGCATCAAAAAAAGACTGACTGCCCCCCAACTCCCAAACTTGCAAACCAAAGTAGAGTGATTCTTTTTGAGAGGGAGAAAGTCTTTTGCTTTTGAGAGTCAGCAAATAGCTTGCAAGGCCTGAATTACAGTTAATGACCCATATGCTTCTCTAGCATTAGGCTAAAAATCCAGTGTTTATATATTTATGAGCTTACAGACTTGATCTAGATGGAATCAGAGTAGCTGGAAATTATCTGGAATGTAAATAGCTGATGTTCCTGGGAAACTGTATCCACATTTGAAGCCATTTTTGAAGAAACACTAATTAAATTGCAGTTTATCTTGCTAGGGAGGGGATATAATTTTCCTAGTTTTCTCCTAATATACCTCCAAAGTTTACACTGACCATTTTTCTCCTTTGTTAGGAAATGTGTTACCCCACAATAAACAACTGCAAATTGTTTATTCATACTTAAGTGCATCCTAAATTTGTTACAGCGTTATTTTGGATATTACAGAAGGAATTTTGATCAATTTTTCTCAGCCGATATATAAAAAGACAAACCTGCTGAATTTCTTTCTAACTTTCCTCTTCTTAGTTATATCTGCTCTAGTGAAGTGCAACTAGCTAGCAGTAGTAATACCTTGCTTTTATACAGTACCTTTGTCCTTCAAAGTCAAAGCATTAAAAATATATATATAAAGCAAAATGAAACTATTTGACCAAGGTCACAGAGCATATCACTGGCAAGCTAAGGAAAAGGATTTCTGAGTCCCAGAGCACCAAGCACTTTGGAGCAGAGATAGAAATCATCAGTTCAAAAGGAAATACCTATCACTCTGTGCTGAATTAAAGGATAACTCCCACCTCTTTCTCACTTAGCTCTGTTAAATCTCCTAGCCTTTACAGCACTAGATATTTTCATTTAATTTCAACTTTGTCCATTCTCTTTATATTTGTGTAGTCTCAAAGACAATAGTGATGGTGAAAAGTATATGTCAGGAAAGTTCATAAAGTGTCATCAAACTCTTCAGAGTTCCTAGGCATAAGCACAGTGCTAAAATAATATTTTGCAAACAAAGCAAGTAGAATTCCTTTTAGATTTGCTTTCAGCCATTACCTGAATTAACACCTTAACCTCTCTGACACTCCCTTGGGAAATTTTCTCACATATTTCAGACTTACTTGAAAGCTTTTGTCTGGAGCCATTTGGGTGTATAATGAGAGTAAATGAGAGTCACAACTCAAAAAAAAGTGTCTAATATAATTTAGGACATACTACAAGCAGTATAATAAAAGCAGGCTTTTCAGTAGTTTGCAAACCTGGTCTGGAAATTAAGACCAAAATTATGTTGTAGCTCTGTTACTGACTCCAATGGATTAATCACCTGATCACTTTTCTTTCTCCCTCCTCTCTGTTTCTTTTTCTCTTTAGCTTGACTGTTATGCAGGGCAGCGATAGTCTCTTCTTTCCTCTCGAGTACCTCACCCAGCAGGACTTTGGATTACATTTGGGATACTAGGCTTCACAGAAGAAAATTATGAGTTTGGTCAGGTGGTTTTTGACATCGTGGCCTTTGTTTGTCATGCAGACACTCTTCCTGAACCCAGCTTTAAACATGCCTTAGGAAGAGCTATTGGAGTTAACCTTGTTTGTTCTGCCTGCTAACGCAAGTCATGCTTATTAGCGCTCAGCTAAAAGCTTTTAAATGTGGTGCTAAGCAAATATACAGTACTGCAACTGACAGGCAGAGACAAGCTGTGCAGGTGGAAATTGTAACTGGTGTTAATTTCCAACAGAAAGACTTTCATGTTTCATTTTTTTTATCCATAGAAGTTGAATGATTTTTTTGTGTCAGAGTCCTGCAATGCTATTCACAACGTTGGTTCCATTGCAATGTCTTCTTACAAAAGGCTGCTTTTTCTCAGGCTTGCTTTTCTTGCAAAATGTTGCTCGTGCCAATCACTGACAGGTTGCTGTAAGTAGATACAACTGCTCTTGTGGGGCCCTCCTGCAAGTACACCAATGAATTTCACACCTCTGACATGACTAATCCTTGGGAGCTCTTTACCACGCCTGACACATATTTACAGAAGAGGTACTTGTAGACAATTAACTTAAACTGTGCAGTATTTCCAGATAACCTGACTACTTTAAAAGGTTCCAGATTAAGGCTGAGTACTGAAAACAGGGACTGGTGGTACTTGCAGTAGTTCATTCTGTTAGCAAATGCTTTTTTCTATTAGGTTTGTATCTCAATGTCAGTGTTTGAGGACAAACAAATGTATCAAGGTAATACACTTAAAGACAAGATGACACTTGAATATGTGTGTATACTTCATAGGCATAACTACACTTGTAAAGTTTGATTTCTCTCAAGTCCTGTCTTGGCAGCAGTCTAAACACCTGGTTTAGTAGAATACATGTTTTGCGTTTATTTTAGTGCTATACCAAATTCACCTAATACTTTAGCAAAATGAGGTCATATAATAGGAGAATTACCAGGGCTTGTTCTTTTCTAGCATCAGTGTATACAGTAGCATATGCCAGCAAAATACTGTTCACATCAGGGGATTTAATAGTTATATGCACCTGTGCAAATAAAGAAAAATTGAGTTCCTTATGTAGCAGTAGAAAGCTAGAATCCCAGTCCCTTGCCAATGTGGGAGGCAGCTTACCCAGAGTGGTAGTTTTTACAGCATGAAGTTCTCAGTCTGCGAGAACAACCTCTGTAGATTGAGCAGCTAGGTCTAAATTACCATAAATAATCCTAATTTGCAATTAAAACCAGCACCACCAAGAATAAAAGAATGGTTTAAACACAAGTTTTTGGCCCCCCTACCTGTCCTGTCCTAAACTCAACATCCTCATTTACCCCTTAAAAAATGGTGATGGAGGTGACTAAAAAAATAAGGTGCATCAATAAACTACTAAAAATAAGAAGCTAAAAGTGTACATAGAGAAGACAGCTGTATAACGTCAGTCTGAAGAACTGCCAGGGACAATAGGAATAAGAGATTCTCAGTAGCACAGACATGAAGGAAGAGCAAAATACTTATTTTTAGTCACATCTGCTAGTTGCTTATGTAAGTGATCTTGTAACAAACAAGAAAGGTGCTTTGAAGTAGAATTCCACATAAAAGAGAGTGTAAAGATTGGCAGAATAATGGCGTACCTAGTTATTGCTTCCCTTTTTGTCTTTGCTAATTGGTGTACCATACAGGGCTGAAGCTAATTTGGGTTACAGCAGTACTAGCACTGATCTAATAATACTAGTTTTTAAAAAATCCTGCAAGACCTGTGTGTCTTGCTTTCGCTAATTTTGGAAAGCAGTGCAAAATCAATAGTGAAACCAGGGGCACCTGGGACCAAGACGAAGATTCAAGACATTCAGGATAATACAGAATTCCAGACATGGGGGATAGTGGGGCATTAATAAAACCCTTGTCCATTTTGAGATCAACTGCTGGCAAAGGTGCCCCAAATACCAACCATAGAAAGTAGCACCACTGGTCATGGACATAGCTTTGACTCCAACTGTTTTCTTTGACTTTCAGTAAATTGCTTCTTAGGACCATAGTCGCCCTCTCTTTGAACAAGAGTTAAAATTCTTCTATGATGAAAGTTGTGAGGACTGGTTAAAGTTTGAATACTTTGAAGATGAACTTCCATATGAAATGGTAGGGATTATTTTAAAAGCCTTCAGGCTGGCACTTTTTTATGTGGCCTGGTGGATGTAACAACATATAAAATGGTATAGCAGCAACTGTTCTTAATATTTTCCTGTCTCAAGGTAAGAATTAGAGAAATTCCACAAAGTTACTTAGTCTTTGCTTTTGTAATGCTAATCTCCCTAAGCAGCCACGGTTTCTAACAGTAGAAAATCTAGAGTACGACAGAGGCGAAATCAAATGCCACCAGGGCAGAAATGGGGCAGGGAGGGAGAGATTGGTAAAACAGTAAAACATGGAGATCATACTTTAGATTTTCTTGCTTTTTATGGATCTCTCTGGGCAAGGAAGCAGCTTCATATTTTTTCAGAGATAAGATTACCCTGATTATTAAGTCTCTTACCTTGCTTATATGGGTCTTTTCTCCTTCAAGGTAGAATCACTATTATTGTTCCTTAAGTACTAACAATATACTTGGCACGAGATGAGACACGCTGTCCTATGCAGCTAGGAATTTGGATAGGTAGACTACATAAATCATGTACAAAGTGCAATGAAATACCTGCCCTGGGAGATGCCAGAATAAAGAGGTAAAATGACCTTAGCCAGAATAAACACTGGAATTAAATTTACAGCACTGCAAGTACTGTATGTCAAAAAGCATTTAAAGTACTACTACTTTTTTTTTCCCTTGAAACCAGTAACCCTGTGTAAAAATGAAAGATTAAAACTGGAGATTCAAACATTTTAAAAGAAATGTACTACTTGACATCAGCTAGACTCCTGCATAATTCAGAATCACTGATTTTCACCAAATGACTCTTGAATCAGGCTTATAACTTCTATATGAACCTCTAGTCTGTCATTACAATTTAGGAACACAAAAAGGTACAGAGACAGAAGAGGCACAAGAAGGCATCTGAGTCAAGGATATGCCTCTACGCTATCCCATCAGAGCAGTTTGTTTAGTAAATAAGCATAGAAGTAAGCTAAGAAACATTTCTAATAGATGTACAATGCTTTTCTGTAGGGGTGTGTATGTGTCTGTGTGCAGGATTGGCTGCATACAAGCAAAAGCTAAGCAACATGCACAGGAGAGAAGAAAAATCACCCAACTGTAACAAAAAATTCCTTTGAAAATAGACCCCATTCAAACTGAAAACAACCAATCTTAATTCAGAAATAAAGCTGTCAGACTTTATTGGACTAATCGATGAATAGAAGTAAACTTCTAGCAACAAGTGGACATATGCATCTGCTTACACACCTGAGGTAAGAGCTCCCTTTAGTGACACTCCACCAGCTCGTCGTGTACAGCTACAGGGTACTTGATTATATTTTCTTTGTATGAAACAGACCTGCCCACAGGAGTTTCCACATTGGTGCTCAGCCTATTCTTTCCTCTGCCTTTGCCTTCTGTAACCCTCTCTGTTAGGTCCTTACAGTTTTCATTTCATCTTGAACATTGTTTGTAGGTTTTATGGAATGTACCACGTCTTATCACACATCCTACCTATCTCAAAGCAAGCACGTTCATTTTGAATTAGGCATTATTTAAATAAAACCATCCTAGCGTCTTTCCTCTAAAGTAATCAGAAGAAGGAAAACCAGCTGACAAAATGGAAACCGCAGTATGATCCCTGAAATGAGTAGATGGGGAATAGATGTCACTGCTGAAAGTGAGAGGTTAACCTGACATAAATAACGAAAGGACAGCGGTAGGGAGTCCAATCAAGGCTGAATCAATGTTCTGATCTTGCACAGCTTGACAAATCTTTCATGCTATTTATGGCTTCATTCCTCCTCCTCTCTCTGGGATTGCAGGTGGCAATTATGGAAGAAATTGTCAGGCTTTTTTCCCCCCTTTTTGTCACTGTCCGGCTTGTGAAACCTGTCAGAGATTGCCACTGAATGAGGAAATGGAGTTTGTCAGCTGGGATTTGAACATCATGTCAACAATCGCACAACTCATGTTTTGCACTGCCTTTGGTATATGTATTCCCTATTAGCTCCTATAAAGGGCAAAAGACATTTATACCTTTTTTAGAGAAAAATACTAGTATCATCCAGAAACTTTACTATTGCTACTTAATAAATCACCTCTTTGTGCCATAAGACCAAATCTGTGATTTCACTACCATGTAAAAAAAAGAAAACTGAACACAGGAAAAGATTTTTTTCTATCTGTGGATAAGTACTTTTGCTGTAAAATCCTAAATATGGTATTCAAAACAGAAATCAAATAGAACTAAAAAAATAGTTTTACAAGATTGTCTAGCTCATGTCTCCACTAATGGGAGATCACACAAGGCCTTGCCTGACACTATAAATCAGAAAAGCCACACACATGAGACAAATTCTACTCAGAGCTAAAAAGCCTTTTGGCATACATTATTTTTCATTTTTTTTCCCCTATCAGGCCAGAGAAAAACTAGTTCCTTAATGCTGTTTGGAGACACTGGATTCAAACATCATCCTCAAAGCACTTTGTTCATCTCTTTCTAGAAGGCATCTGCATGTCATTTCCCAGTTCAGCCTAACTGACCCACAGGGAAAACTGCTGTGACCTCATTCATGATTTCGAAGGCTGCTAACATTTTTCCCGAACACAAAGACATAGTCTCTGCACAGATTATTCAGCAAGGAGTATGTGGACGTGGGTGTGACTACATCACATCTGCCAGAAAAATACCTTTACGGAAGGGGAAACCTATCAGCAACAGCTCAGTTTTCCCCTGGACACATCTGCATCCTTAGCAGAAATACACCTTTTGAAGGGCAAGGGCTTGTGCACGCTTCAGTAAACAGCAGTGAAAAGCAAAAGGTAAAAACTATAAGGCAACATACTGAACGTGTTTGCCGGTGACAGAATTGGTTTGCTTTCAGTTCTGTGAGATGGCTTTGTCCACCATAGGTAAGCACAGGCCTGCAAAGGTCTGTGGGAGCCTGGAAGAGAGGCTGTGTATGAGAGAAGTGAGTACATGTATGTGTACATGCGTGTCTGTGTGTGTGTGTTCACATGGGTGGGGGCGGGTAGAGAGTGGGGAAAAGCACCCAGGCATCTCTGGCAGAAACAGAAGCTGAATTTGTTGTGCAGGATCTGAATAAGGCTCCCATTGTATGTATATCACCATAGCTTTTACGCTTGTAACTGCTCAGAGCAAAAAGCATTTTCTAATTCCTCTTATCAGCTGCTGAACTACAGCATCCACCAAGAGTACGTACCCTCCCCCCTTAATTTTGTTTGTCTAAAAATACAACCATGATCATCTGGGATGTAGCTGCAAAGCATAAATTAATGTATTTCCATAGCATCAAAGAGCAAGACACACACAACAGAAGGACGATCTGTGTGTACTAGTTAGAGGCAGCTGCTGCTCCAGCCTGTTCTGATGGCTGGGTTGGCACAGGCACCAGTGACTGCCGTGGACTTGTCTGTAAGGGGCGGGTTTTACCAGGTGAAGGATGAATGGCTTAAAAGACAGATCAGAGTGAAAATAAGCGCAAATGTTTTCTGGGAGCCAGAAGCCAAAGAAAGAACCTTTGGACTTTCTTCCTGTAATAAAAGCAACTTGTCTGGTTACAGAGCTATCTCTGCACAACGGTGCACTCATATTCTGCGCTGTGGATACTATTACAGTTCAATACAGACTTTCTGTATTGATTACATGTTATTTTTCAGTGCTGTTTTACCTTCACACTTAGGTTGTGTGAACAGGGACACAAGGCTGCCACATTCTGAAGGTCAAGGCCGGGGGTCCTCAAACTTTTTAATCAGAGGGCCGGCGCGGGGATGAAGTGGCAGGCAGTCATCTGCGGCTGCTTGGTTTCCCCCCCAGACCCAGTGGGGAGGGGGGGTCTGTAAATACTGAGGGCCGGATTGAGGACCCTGGGGGGCCATATCCAGCCAGCAGGCCATAGTTTGAGGACTCCTGGTCAAGGCTTTTCACACAGCTCCTTCATCTATGAAACATACATTTTGTTGATAATTTCTGAGGTCCATTCACCACATTTATTCTCAGTGAAAGCCATATCTTTACTCCCATAGTTCCTTTCAGTTTCACCCCATGCCACCTCCCTTCCTGAGCCCTACCTCCAACGCAACAGATATTCTCCAATATTTTAAATTTGTATTTCTGCAGAGTGCACAAATACTGACCCATGCCAATAACACGCTGCTTCGTCTTCCCCGTCAAGACTCCCTGAATAAACTCTAGCTAGTGGGCTCTCCCCATGTGCACACTTCAGTTGTGAAATCCTTTTTGTATAGAACTGCAAGCATGTAAGAATAAATTGTGCGAGGTATGCCTCCTTAGATATATAGATCCCCATGGTTCTTCTCTTTTTCCCAGATTTCCTTTGAAGTAACCTCCTATTAAATACCTTTGTTCTACTGTTTTCAGGAATTCCCCATCCATTTCCTTGCTGATTCTCCTTATGCTAGACTGCTTATGTAACACTCTTTTTTTCTAAAGGGAAAAAGACACCCCTAAAAGCTTTAGAAGAAGCTTGTTTAATACCATTTATACCCCTTCTACAAAGCCTTATTTAAAAACCAGCCTAAACCAAATTAGACTGAGAGAAAAATCAAAGAAGCATGTTTAAACTCCTCTGATTTTAGTGATCAAACTAACTCGGGGATGTTGCTGGATTGAGGAAAAAAAGAAAGATCTAATTGCTGTATGAGGCAAGTAAGGCAGGTCAAAAAGCAAATCAGGGGAAATTGAGGGAAAGAAATGACAGAACCAAAGAAAATAAAAATTAATGAGTTGGGCTGAAAGGGAGGTGGGGATGGATGGAAAGCTAAGATGACTGGCATGGTATGAGGGAGAAAAGCTCAAAGTTCAGAGACATGTTTCAGCATTTTTGGGCTTGCTGAAACCTAAATATCCAAACCCACTGAGTTAAGTATCCTAATAGAAGACATATTCCCCATGTAATTGCAAGTGACACATGGAAAAAACATGAATTTTGAAGTAATAGCTCTTGTAAACCATTTAATCTTTGCTTTATTAAAGGCAAAAAGGGGAAAAAGTAAAATGACCGTCAGAGAAGGAGCACTGTTGTAGACGGCATTTAAACATCGTGAGCCTCATGGATGAGTAATGCGTATATTCAAGAAGTGCTGCTGAATACAGTACAAAGGCTATTTCACACTTCTATGACCTTTTTGCTGAGGGAGCTGCTATTTTACTTCTCAATAATGAGATTTCTTTAGTGCTTAGAAATTCAGATTGAATTGGGAAAGCCACAGGAGCCTTGATGCAAGGTGTTTTTGCTAAAAGAATTATCCTTGCATTTTATAAGGCAAAGATCAATATTAAATTAGCTTTTACACTGAAAGAATGGTGCTGTTTCTTTGCAGCAGGCTATCACTTCATGTCACACAAATCTATATCTTACCATCAAGAAAGCCCCTGATAGCTATAAAAGCAGCTTGAAAAAAAAAATTCCCAAATGATCCTTGGTTGTTTTATCATTCCAGCAAATAAGTGAAAGACATGTACTTTATCCAAGAAATAAGCTACAGTCAGATGGGAACACTGACTTAATTTCTGGCTCTGCAACTTCAGCCTAAACACAAACCAATAAAACTGCATGAAAGTATGAAATGATGTCAGTGGATCCCAGCAAACAGACAGTGACATCAGAAAATGCCAGCAGATACCCCCTGGTACTTTTGTTGGCAACCTCAATAGGAATGGTCTCTTCACTCTCCACTTGGGTTTGAAGCACACAGACAAAGCTACATGCAGAAATGTGTGCTGTGTCTGCACATGCATTATCTTTTCCTAGTACCTCTGTTGTACACTGGGCTTGGAAACAAGCTGTAATAAAGGTATTAGTGAAAATAACACCTATTACTGCATGATTTTGAGGTCATTTGCTGTAGGGAATTCACAACCTACAATGTTCCCCGTCTGTAGAAAAGGAATTATACTTTAATTCCTGTAGGTTTTGTTGAGGTTTATTTCTGGAGGGACTGGGAAGTACTCAGGTATTCTTATGAAAAGACCCGTGTAAATTCCAAAACAGGCTGACTTTGAACACATTTCTGATTCCTGCTGTTCAGACAAATTATGTTTTGTTCTGCCCATTTGCCTGAAAAAGTTACTACTTAAATACACTTCTAAGCAAGAATTTCTTTAAAATACCTTCTATGAGTCTGTGTAATAGGCTTTAGGAATTGATGGGGGTACCAAACCATTGCACTGTCCTGTGTGCCACTTACCCAGCTTTTCTCACCTCTCAGCATGCACTCATGGGGACAAGGATATCACCAAAGCATGGGGGAGCCAGGCAGCAGCGCAGAAGCTGCACTGGCAGAAGTGAGGAATGGGCAGCAGTGCCAACCTGCTCTCTCTATTTCACAAGAGAGTATTTCTTGCAAACTGTATCAACCCAAGTGTGTAATAATGGAGTCTGCATCTGCCCAAACCACACCAAAAACATGTTCAGAACAAGATGCAGAAGCCAATTGACAGAGCGGCCCCAGGGGATAACATCACCCCCCGAAAACCAAAACACCGTTGCATCAGTAACACAGTCATAGATGGTCACCACTAAAATGTTTGCAAATACGTTTTAATTTAAATCTTTGTTAGTCTCTCCTGAATATTTTATGAAGGGAGCTGAGAAGTTGTAATTATTTCTCAAAAGCAACATTCACTTTCTGACTTGCTCTGTAATGGCTACTCTTACAGTGAACTCCTGAAAGACGAGAGCTCCTGGCAGCTTGAAATTACCTGCAGGTTTGTAAAATCATAAGCTTGAGCAATTAACAATTGCTACAGAAATTTCTTGGATATGCATCTGAAGGTTATTGTTATGCTTAGTATGGGATTTGGCTTGGTAGGCCTAACCAGGAGCATAGTTAAACCAGAGCTTATTTCTTATGAAATTCAACCATCTTGGGTGGTACCTTGTGTGATGAACTAATGGATATGTGCAGGTTTGGAATCTGATCTTGTGGCTAACAGGCAGAGCTGAACCAGGAACGAGAAATTAATGCCCAAAGTCAGAACAAGAACCTGCAAGTTCTGGGCCAAGATCTACACAAACTGTGTATGTTGGTACCCGTGGTGCAAGGAAGCAGCTTCAGAGGAACTGGTCCTGGGTACCTCAAGGAAAACCTCTGTTCGTGACAAAGTGCAGATCACCTCATGGGGAGACACCTTAATGACACAACCCAGGGGAGCAATTCCTGAATACACATGAACTGAGCTAGCTGCAACCCATTGTGTAGGAGGTGGCAGTATGGTGCTGCCCTTAGGCTAATGAGCCCTGCTGAAGGCACAGCTCTGCAGAGCCAGGAGGGCAGAGGCACTCCACCTCTCTATGATGAAGTATCATGCATGATCTGCCACAAAGGCGGTCTGGCTACATTTAGGTTGTGCTGTGTCTTAATTAAAAAGCCCTGAAGAAAGGCAAGTTATGGCTGCCTCCACCTGGAGAGCTACAGCAGTCATTGCTAGCTAAGGGATTTTTTCACTACCTACAGTATGGGCACCTGTCTGAGTACCATTTTAGTTCAGCTGTGCTGCTCTGGGACCTGAAATTGCACCTCCACCCACCATGGGACCTAAGCAGAGATCCTAGTTCAGGGCCTTGCAAGGTGAGTAAAGGAACTGATTTAAAATGATTTCATATCTGCACATTTGGCATAGGTAGATACATCTATTTGTACTGAGAAAACCAAGAACTCTGAGATTTCTGCTGATTGCTGATGTTACTCAAGACTTTGTGCTTGCCTATACTGGATTGCAGCTCTCCAGTAAACAGCTAAGAAAAGAACTAAAAAGACATTCCATTTCTGAAGAAACAATCTCAGATCAAAGTGGTGGAAATAAAAATTCTGCCAAATTATCATCCAGAAAATCTTGCCTAGCAAAAGGAAGTAACCGTGATTAGTAAGTATAAGCTAGAAATCCTGCACTTGATTTCCTGTCACATGACCTTTATTAACTTCAAAATATTGCTTTCAAGGAAAAACTTCAAAGTTAACACCTTCATGAATCTCAAAGGAGAAGGAGATCTGAAAATGCTGAATCTTGTGCCACTTGCTCCCTGGATATCTTTTGCTCCAGCACAGCTCTTGAGTAATCTCATGAATCTTCTTTCACATCATCCTTCCACTGGTGCAAGCCCTTGTCTTTAAGGTACTGCTGATTAAAGCAATATAAATGCGCATTCAGCAAGACACAAGAGCCTTTTCACAGATTATGTACTATTAAAATAATATTCATTCAATGTTGAAGAATTCCCACCCAAGAGGGGCTTGGTAGGAAGTAGGCAGGAAAAGGAAGCTCAGCGATGATCCCTTATACTGCCTCTTCATTAATACTGTATATGAATCGGCATGCATGAATAAGCCACTGCTCACAGTCTGCTTACTATATCTCCAGACAACTACTGAAGAAATGCTGCGACAAATCATAGGCACATGTGGAACACTTAAAAATTATCCACTCCTGCAAAGAACGCTCAGGGACAAAGCTACATGCAGAGATCAGACAGATCGTTGCTGTGGATTTGAGCTTCCTAATTGAATTGAGGTTTCTAAGAAAAAAAAAAATTACCCAAGCAAAAACTGCAAGGATACATTTAAAAGCCAGTGAAATCCAGCTCCCGCCTGGAAGAATCCAGCACTGCTGCCTTTACGCCTCATGTCTAAACTTTGAAGCCTATTTATATGCAAAGATCCTATCAATGTGAAATGCCACTAGCACCAAAGGTGCAAGGGAATGAACTTTAATGCAATTTTGATTTGCAGAAAACACTGCCTGTCAGCTTGAATAATTTTAAAAATTATTTTCCACTTGCAAACATTATGAAAGACATAGAGGTAGAAAAGCTGCTGATAGTAGAAGCTAGCCTCAGCCTGGCTTACATGCTAAAATGGGACAGATGTATTATAAATGAGTGCAGAAAATGAAACAAAGGACGGTGTAATGAAGCCAGGAGCCACCACCCAGCCCACCCCACCCCCAAGTCAGCCATTCAGCTCATACACGTTGGTGTGACTCTTGCCTGGGCTGGGCAACCCTAGTTCATAACCAGAAAAGAGATTTAGCTCCATGTTTATGTCTGTGTTTTTTCCAACTTTCAATATTAAAGAAAAACTCATAAGAAAAATGCACAATTTCTCACTGTAAAGGTCAACATTTCAGTTGCATATGAATGTGTGGAAGTGTTCAGTCAAGTAAACAATGTCTTTTTCACCTATTCTACACTGTGACAGCAGAGAAGTTTGCTGTGTAAAATGAGAAAATACTGTCGACTGAGGTTTCTCATATAAATTTAAGACAGAAAAATTGTTTACTAATGTACATACAATGGAGTTTTCATGCCTTTACTAGAGTTCAGTAATCTTTTTTTATCACATATGTATTAAATACCCACAGGCATGAGGCATTTAACCGAGCTGTCTGGGGCAAATGTGCAGACACACTATTGCCCTTTTTCAATGAGTGAGGAGGAACAGAAATACTTGTCTCCCTGGACTAAGATACATGAACATCAGAGAAAGCCCAAGCCAACTAAACTTGCCATGTGAGCACCCCAAAACAGGTGAAGAACCTCAGACCTACTCCCAGCCTCAGGCGAACCTCATCCAAGCACTGATGTGCACAGCACAAGTGATGCAGAGTGGCAGTGGACCTTGCAAGCACCTCCTGGTTTATGGGATAGTGGCATAATTGAATTTATATACAACATGGAAAAGTGTACAGAGGATGCTGAGAACAGTGATTGCCTAGCCAAAGATACAGTTTTTATGGCTTCAGAGGCTGCACCAAAGCTGCAGAGTGCTCTTTACCAGCTGGGATTCCCTCTCAGCCACAGGAACTTCCAGAGAGATAGTATGGGGAGAGCTAATGTCATACCAGAGCTAATGTTTGGAGGACAGCTGGCTGGAATGGCTCTGAGAGGTGCTAGTCTCATTTCACATGAGCACGTACTGCACCCCAGCAGTGCTAATGGTGTGCGACATAGTTACCTCCACCCTGAGTACAAGATTATTCCAGCTTGAGCCAAGTTTCAATAGTAAAATGGTGGATTCATTTAGGGCATAAATCATTATTCCATGCTCCTGTAGATCTTGCGGAACACCCCTGGACTTCTGATCAGCAAACCTGTTTTACCACAGTTCATTTGGATGCCTCTATGACTGACTGACAGTCAGTCTATGACTGACTTCAGCAATAGTAATAAATAAATAAGATTTTTCATTTTTCTTCTGTGAGGAAAGAAGAAATATTTGTATGCACTAAGCACAGATTATCTGTAAATTACTTCAGTTCCAAATGCTTAATGATCTTGGAATCCAGCAACACTGGAAAGGCATACCAGTAAAGGCAAACCTGGAATATTAGCTATCTGGCAGCCATGGTGGTGTTGGAAACTCTGCACAAAAAGAAAAACAACTGAAATGTAGAATATGAATCACATAACAGGGTTCATTTCAGAGACCTTCTGGATACCACATGGAGAGTTAGTGTTTTTAACTCTGTCTGGTACAGTATTCCCTCTTCTAAATTTCTGTTTTAAAGATTTAAAAGACCAGCTAGGGAGACACATGTCACCAGAGCAGTTATCTATAGGAAAAAAAAACTAACAATCCTCAAGTAACTGTTTCAGAATACACATAAAAAGCAATTATATAGACAGGATGGAAACCTAAGTTATCTCAGTCAGCTGTAGTGTAGATGGAACAGGTAATGCCATGATTTTTTTTGTTTCTTTCCATAACTCTCATGTGAGGAGCTGTGATTATCAATTCCTTTCTCTCGTAGCATTTTACATCTTTTTAGAAATGCCACTGCTACAGTGCTGTGACCAAAGCAAAGAAAGGCATGTCTGAAAGTGCTAATCGGTGTTTTCTTTCCCAAGTAAAATACTGAGTGTCAGCAACCCTTGCCCACATGTCACTTATTAGCCCCATAAAATATTTACCAGTCAAATAAAAATGTTGCTTTTGCTTGACCAGTCCACCTGCCTTCTTCACTTCATTATACTGATACAGTCCTTTTGAGAGATAGGGCAACACCCTTTACACAAACTGTGCATATGTCAAACAAACATCATTCAGGTTGCAAAGCTATTGATTTCTTTGGTGTTCATGCCCAAGTTTTTTTTTTTTAAAGTATTTTTACATTTTTTAAATTAAAAAAACTGTTTTTAATTCCATGACCAAGTGATATGTTTTCAAGGATGTCTTTGCTTTATTTGGTACAACAGTGAGCAGTACTCAATGAGCACCTGTTCAATTTTTAATTTTATTCTCACGATGCAATGTTTGGTACAAGCCTTTTACACTGAAAGGGAATTCAGACTTCATTCTGAAGACAGAAATATTCATTTCTTACTGGGCATATTGATGCCCTTTATTACCAGTATGTTGGGATCCACAAATGTTAATTGATCTTTAATAAACACCTGTCATGTAAGAAAACATGATTAGTTTTGATTTCTAAATGCAGGGGAAATAAAGCACAGGTGGTTAAGGTAAAAATACATCTACTCAGGTCCCAGCACACCTGTGAGCTGAAAAATTCCCTTATTGTGTACCACTGCTCTCAGTGGTACAAGTAAATAGCTGACATGACAGTTTGTGGGTTCATCAAAACTCTTCGAGTACAAGTCTTACTGTTGTGGATTTGACACAGGAGGGTGGTGCCCAAATGCTGAGAAAGAGCCTTTATCATTATTACAATGGTGCAGAAAAGAAACATTCTTGTAAAAAGTCCCTCATCAATAATCTGAGGGCAGTTTTGATGCAGTGCAACCCATTGACCAACACTGAAACAACAAGGTGAGGAAAGATTCTTTTTAAAATGCCACACAGAAAAACCGTCCAAGGCAAAGGTAAAGGTGGTAAAACGGATGCAGGCTGAGACATAAAATTTTGATGCATTCAGCGGGATAAAAGATGCCTGTCTCAAACAGGCTTGTGCTGTCTTCACCCACCCAGTCACTCCCCCTGAGCACTAACACTGCAGGGCACTAGGGATCCACAGGGACCTCTAACAACACTTCCATTGGCCTGTAGTCATGCTCTATCACTTTTTTTCCCCATTTTCAGAAATCTTAATACTTCACATAGCAACTTCAAACCTAGATCCAGATGTGATTCTCCTGTGATGTGAAGATACTCTGAACAAAGAATGAAATCACAGTGCTCATGAAGTCAACGGAAATATTTGAATTTCATTTCAGCCAGGATTTTATGTCACTGTCTGGGGCTGGCCTTGGAAAACTCCACACGTGAACAGCTAATTAATGGAGTACACCTCCCTGAACAAGAAATTATATGCAGATGGTAAAAGGAAGTTCTGTTAGGCCTGGGAGAATAAAAAGATTTTCATTAAATAACCTCATTGGAAAACAAAAGTAAATATAATGATGTATATGGCTCTTTTGTATTAATTTTCCAGTTATTTGGATGGTTTTGCTTTAACTCCAAATATTTTAAGTTCAAATGTTCAGATATTTTCCAGCTTTTATTCCACTGCCATGATATTTTCAGTTCTAATAATTTAAATTCACCATGTTTTGTCTGGACTTGCAAATAATCTAATTAGGCAAACGCAAACAATCCCAGTGACTTATATAACTTAGCAACCATCACCACTTCTGAAGTTCAACTATTCACAATGAATTACTCACAAGACATTCACATGGAAAACTTGTTTTGAAGAAATATACAAATCATTTCAGACATCCCATCTCAGCACTTCATAATCAGTTCATAACGGAAGCAGACACAATTAGACTAATTGTTCATTATAAATTATTCACTCAGCCCTACACTTACTAATCTAATGTCAATTGATGTTTATGTGTGAAAGCAGGAAGAAATTGCACTTTGTAGACTGACTAGCTTCAGACATCCTATACTGTTTGCTGTGATTTATGACAGCTTCACATCAGCAGCTGCCTGAACTACAAATTGAGCTGAATCCCCATTCACAGTCCCTGACGCCTGGAGGTGATACAGCTATGACATGCCGATAGAAACTCAAGATCCCAAACACATTATAGCTAAATAAAACTCTGTAACTTATAGCATAAATTGGCTTTAAAGGATATTCTCTCTTCTTCCTGCCAGTGATTAATAGCTACTTCTCTTTTTTTCAGCAAGTTGCTACTATTTTTTGAAATCTGATTTGAATTAAGAATTATCTCCCAGAGGAGATGAGGAGCAAAGCTGTCTTCTCTAGCAAGACAGTTCTCAGTATTCAAGTAACAAGTCCTGCAGGCATTCAAAACAGTACAGAAAACAACGCATCAACTGGAAAGTACTGTGCATAAATTGACTGAGTAGGCTATTTATTTTATTTATGCATATAAATAAATGCATATGCATATTGAAATGAAAACAGTAGTTGCATCCCTTTGCAACATGATATTTAGCGTCTTTCACAGAATCTTTCTACAAACAAACAGGGCTCTATGAGTTTATTTCTCAGTCAGAGGGCTTCTTCACTTTTCCTTGAGGTGTTGAAGATCATTGTTAGAGACTGACACATTGAAGTCTGAAGTTCTCTCAGAACACACAAAAAAAAACGTTATTAAGAATGCCTTTATGAGTCAGCTTTCTGAAACACCCAAGCCTGCCTCGTACATCTCATATAACTTATGGCTGGAACAGGGAGTGGTGGGCAGCAGATAAGAGCATCCACGTCCAGGCCCCCTCTCCTCTGACCTGGGCAGCTGAAAAAAGAAAATTTGAAACATCCTAGCGAAGTTTGGTTTATCAGCTTAATGGCTATTTTGCCACCTATAGAGTAATCCTGTCTCACTCATTGCTCAGGAGGTTAACAACAGATAAATACCATGGTTTGTTAAATAGAAAATATTCTTTATAAAAATTTGCTCTATTCGTTATCTCTCCCACACAGAGAGTAGAGGAAGCCTGGACAATGCTGATAAAAAGGATTGTGCTAGACAAAGGAATGGAAAGGTGCTGTGCCCAACCTTTAAAACTTGTCACTCAGACTAAGCAGTTCATTGTGCAGATAAGCTATTTCTATGGAGGCTATTTAAAGGAGGAATGCTTGAATACTCCTTTTTCAGGAAGGGTAGAGAACTGAGGCACATTTGAGGAAGATGTGGACTGAATACAAACTGTGTGGCCAAAAGGCAAGACATTGTTTGTATCACCACTACTCCCCTGTTTTAGCATAGACCTCATCTCTTAAATGAACTAATAATATTTTAGTCACTTCAATACTAAACTGAAGTGCTCATGTTCTAAAAATATACATTTTTAGTGCCATGAGAAAGGGGTTTTTAAAGAGTTCAGCTGTACCTTTCATGAAGATTATGCATCATATATTCTAAAGAACTTGCAAGTGTTTCACAGATGTGCTATGACCACAGTATATAATTTTATTCACATGAACAAATTAAAGGTGTAAATTTCAACCCCCTGCACAGCAGAATCATATTGTGTCCTTTGCTGTGCTCATCCACTCTATCCAAAATACTAAGCAGAATTTGATTTTATATCTGTCTATAACATATGAAACTTATGTCCACTTCACTTACCTCCAATAATAGTGAAGTACCAATGCCAAGTCATTTCAGATTGTTGTTTGCTTTTCCACATGAGTATCCAGATCCTCAGCAAGGTAAATGCAATGAAGTTATTGAACACCAGCTATCACTAGGAAAGGCTCTGACCTAAGATCTTAGCAAGAAGACGTAGGAGTAAGTAATATTTACAACATCCATAAGAACTCTTTTAATTGCAGCCTGCCAGCAGATCTTTAGACATTTTCACTGTTCTTCTGAAGCTACCTCAAGTCCTTTACAAAATAAATGATTGTGCGCATTCAGATGTAATAAATGTCTGCTTGCTATGCATTTGATTATTTTCTTTGTGGTTCTCAACACCATACTGCCTGTTCTGAATCTGCAAAGATCATGAGCACCTTCATTTGATCTCTGCTGCTCACAGATTTCCAACCTGCAGCCTTGCTCTATCCCCTCGAAGTCAATGGCAAAACTGGCGAGTCGATTTAGCCAGCCTTGTAACTGGTGTGCTAATACCCACAGGAAAAGGATATTCCTTAGGCAAAGAAGGCCTTTATCTTGTGAAAACCCCATAGTGCATGTGACTCTACTTACTATAAATAACGAGGCTATAGACAATCATGAGAATGTGCAAAAGTGTAGCAGGTTTCAAGTCTAGATGAGAAGTAGCAAGGCACATTCTCTTTACTAGTTAAGTATTTTGAAGAGAGAAAATGGGGTGGCACTTGATTAACTTTTAAACAGCTATCCTCTGCCTGACTTTGAGTTAAAGCCACATACTTACCTGGCTTTGGATGTACTTGTTCAGCAATACCCCTGTCTGCACTTTCTTGTCTTCAAGTCTGGTGAGCATAATCTGTTTCTTTCACATTTATTGTCAGTTCCACTTTCTGGCTTATATGGATGAAGTCCTTATCCATTCTTGTAGTTCTTGTCTGCTTTGCTCAGAGAAAAAATGTGATCCAGGAACATGAAGTGATTCAGTTATGCTATTTCTTCTACATTTTCTTTTTGCTTCTAAGACCTCCAACTTTGCATGAAAAAATATTTCACTCTTCAATGTTTTCTCCTCTAGAAAGCACAGTCTGAATTTAGCAGAACAGTTTCTAATATCATAACACACTTTATATCCAATAACTAAGAATTCATGCTGAAAAGAAAACATGCATACAGTGAAAGAGAGAAAGGAGCTTATCAGGCATTTCAGTGGTCCTACCATGCAGGTCTTACCAGTAGTCCTACCATGACTGCCATATAGTCACCTCCCTGTCTATTCTCACAATCACTCAGGAAAATGAGTGTTGTTCCTAATTTAGAGTTAGGAATCTGAGAACCAGAGGGGATGGAAAGGTATTTGTTTGATGAAGCTTGGTCTGCTTAGTCCTCCTGAATACTCAGCACAGAGAAACAGTCTTTCCTGCATAGGGCAAAACAAGCACTCAAGTTAGGATCCTGCTTTGCATTGTCACTCCAGAAACCCCTGTCTTCTCTCAATCATTATACAGGAAATTTTTTACTTCCTGAAGCCAGCATTTAAGCCAGGTGCATAGACTGTGGTGTTCAGAATATAATAAATGTGAAAAATCACCATCCCCAAACTGAGAAGAAGTAAGAGATGAAACCGAGATTCCTTTGCATGTATTCTGTATGTCTGGCTTGGCTTGCTAGCTCTTTTGCTAGGAAACCACTGGCTGATGTTACCTGTCCTCAGTGCTTACCGGGGCCTGGTTCATGTCCTGTAATAATACAAATAATAAATAATGGGGTTACCAAAGCAGAAAATTGCAATTTTCAAAGGTGCAAGACAGACAGGTGTGTCTAAGGGATCTGGCACAATCCTAGACGCATTAGCCCTAAGTGCAGGAGGATTTTCAAATAGAGAGATTTCTGAAAAACAAGATGTCTCTTCTTTCTAACTTTGTAGAACTTATTTCTTGCTGTACTTGTGTTCCTGTTCCTACAGAATGATGCAGAAGCAGGGCATCCTTCCAATGTATACTAATGCCTCCTAGCCATTTGGGAATGCTCTAGATGGTTATCTAGATGGATGAGATGCTGGCAGATGCTGGACAATGACCATGGAAGTGTGGAAACAAGTATTTTCAAAGCTCCACACACAAAGATAGAGATACAGAAATATTGTACCTTGGAGCTTTGTAACACTGTGATCTTTTAAGAATAGTCATCCACTTTCAGGCAATTATACCAATCATTCTATTATTTATAGTACATTTTCCAGTTATTAATCGACATCTCTGTTGGTAGGAAACTGTCTAAGTAACAAATAAACTGGCTCTGCAGGGCGTTTTGCATGAAAGTCTGCTCACAGACAGAACCTGCAGACAGGCTTCTAATCTCGGTAGCAACCTTGGTCTTTCAATTTATTTCACTGCTAAACAGGAAATTAATTTTCAGAGCTTCAGTCATTTTATCTTGCAAGAAGTGTTGTTGGATTGGGTTTTTTTAACTTAACACATTAATTCCTTTGTGCATCATGCCATTGGTAGAACTTTGGGGTTTGGGTTTTTTTTCCTGGCATGGATCTATTAAGGAATTTTTACGTGAATGTGGGTTGAGTGCCTTACAATGGATCAGTCAGAAATTACTGAAGCATCCAGGTCTGGGTGTTAAATGATTGCTCGAGGAGGTGAAAGCTGGGGTGAAAAATGGAGGAAATACTGAGACTTTCTAACATAGGTCTAAATAAGCTTGATAACCCACCCATCTGTGACTAAATTAAGATACTCTATGTACAAGATATAGCAAAATCAGCTTATATTTAAAGAACTTCACAGGAAGATTGCACTAGTGGTTCTTCAGTGGGTCAGCCACAAGAAGGTACAAAAGGCTTACGTGGCCATATGACACACATGGTAATTTACACAATTTTTTACAGCAGCAAAGTGTCTCCTCCCAACGATAAGCAAATCCTCTCAAGACTGCTCTTGAAATTTCTTCTGCAGGCTCAAAATGCTGTTTCCACCCTCCCTTCCCACATCGAGTAACACTTCTTTTCCCAGAGGAGCCATGCAAGCTACTGTTTTTCCAGACTGGTGGGAAGGGAATATTGAAATCATTTGGTTTGCTGGTGAAGCAAGGTCTCACTTTACATTGTGCTCCATATGAGAGGCAGTGCCATACTGAAATACTACTTGTCTGAATGTCAAAATGCAAAGCAGAACCATCCAAACAAAGATTTTCTGCATTTTTTCAGAGGAATCACAAATTGAGCCAAATCTCTAAACTAAGTTCAGTTTCTGTGAGCAGCCTGAGCAGGTTAAAGGTAAGAGGGTTTCTTCACATCTGGCTAAATGCAGAGGATTTAACAGAATAAGAGAACTGGGAACTGTACTCTGCCTTTTGGAAACTCCCTACTTCTCCCTTGCTTTAAAGGGCTTTTCCTTTCCAGTGTCCCCATCCAGGACAGTCTCCCTACTTTGAAACAGATGGTTGCTTTATGTCAGTGTTTCATTTGTTCCCATCCCTATGAGTATGCTTGCAGGAAATATCAACCAACCACCCCAGCTGCAAAACAGTGTCCGAAATGCTTAATTCTTTCTTATTCCATCAGTTGCCAGACTAAAGCCAGGCATCACCCAAACCTCTGATAATTTCTGAATGTCTTCCACTACCTTATACAAGACATTTTTTTTAGCATCGAAGCATGTTGCTGATACTACTCTATGTATATTTGTTCCTGTTTCTGCTGGTCAAACTCCTGGATGCCACTTGCTAAGAAATAAATGAAACCTGGCAGAAAACGGCCTTTTGAATATACCAAAACTGATCTCAAATCACCCACGCTCTGTCCTTTTTGTCTGGTTGCGTAAGAGAAGACTGACAGGAAACACTCAAGCCGAGTGTCTTTGGTTTTGGTGCCAGTTAAATTACATGAAGCCTACAATTCTGATGGTTGGGCAGGGACTGTATTAATGGATCTGGAAAACTAAAGAGCTTGGTGGGAAGTCCATGAGCTTTTAGGCCCTGTCTGTGCTTAAAATGGAAACATCATTATATGAACACTAGATATACAGTTGACTTTCAGATGAAAGTCAGTCAGGAGCGTGGGGGTCCAAACTTCTTCATTACTTGCTCAGCACTCAGTGCTATTACGTAATTATTTTTACATTCAGAGCACTACACAGAATGGAAAAGGCTTATTTCATAACACACTTCAGTAGTTAATGGGTGTGATTGAGAGACATTTCTTCTGTGGGGTTTTCTGCCTTAACATACTTGCTCTACTTTTTCTTGCATGTTCCAGGGGAATGTTTTTTTGGCATTTCTAAGCGTTATTTCAAATACCGCTTTCCTACAGTTCAGTATCAGAGGACATGACTCAATTTCTTTGTTATAATAAATCTCCATCTAACTGAAAAGCCTGACAGGAATATATAGTACTTCCCTCCTCTAAACTAAGTGGGTGGTTTTGAGCTCACCTGCCCCCATGATTTTCCTAGTATTATTCATCTATATTATCTAGAGAAGAAAGCTTTGAATAAAGCAATTTCAAGATCGTATGATGCCTCATACATAAAAATAATTTGATCCAGCTGCAAACAGTCATTTGTGTTTCCTGGTCTTTCAGGTTTCTGAACGATTAATAAGAAAGTCAGTTGCTTGATACTTTTACCTGCTTGCACCCTCCTAGTCTGTTAGTACAGAAAGTACACCATGGGTTAAACAGCGCTGGTGTTCAAAACTGACATATCTGCTCCTTCCTCCTCCTCACTGACTCCACTGATATCTTACCACCACACCCAGTAAGTGCTCAGTAAAACACATTAGTTACTAAATTAATCCCAGAAATTTAGTAATTTTCAATCTTTTATGATCACCATTTTCATTAGGATTTTAAATGCTAGTTTTTATATGCATAAACAGAATTAGAGAGAATGGCTCCTTTTTGCCCATTAACAGCATCAGACAGGAAAAAATACACAAAACGGGAGAATTCAGCAGAGTTTGGTTCTGACAGTAAAAAATGAAGTTGCTACAATTTTTTTTCAGTGGTTGGCAGGTAATTTACTGTTGTTTAATGTATCTTTTTTTCATGTATCTATCTTAGGTACTTTCACAGCTCCCACATCCATCTAATGCCTTAGTTATCTGGTTATTGGTCAGTGCCTGGCTCAGGTAGCTATGATATCTCTCTGCCTGTGGGTTGAATCTACCCTGGGGATAGCTGCTGCAGAGAGCAGATGGCTCTTTTAAAAGGCTAGCAGGTAGGAGACAAATTCAACCACTGACGCTGGGAAACATCCACCTTAAAACAAAGACAATATAAGCTTCTTTTAAAATTTAACTTAAGAGTATGTGAAACTCTGAGCCTATAGAAGAGGCTGAGGAAGTAAAAACTTTGTGCTAGAACTACTTTCTCCTCCACGATTATTTATATTTTTTGTGTCAAGAAAGCAATTATTTTCCTGAAAAATCATAAAATCATAGAATATTAAGTTGGAAGGGACCTCAAGGATCATCTGGTCCAACCATTCTTGGCAAAAGCACAGTCTAGACAAGGTGGCACAGCATCTTGTCTGGATGAATCTTAAAAGTGTCCAATGTTGGGGAATCCCTTGGGAGATTATTCCAATGGTTGATTGTTCTCATTGTGTACAATTTTCCTCTTGTGTCCATTTGGAATCTCCACAGGAGTGGCTTGTACCCATTACTCCCTTGTCTTTTCCACGTGACTCTTATAAGAAGGGAGTCTCTGTCTTCTTTGTAGTCACCCTTTCAACACTGGAACATGGTGATAAGGTCTCTTCTAAGCCTTCTTTTCTCAAGGCTGAACAAACCCAGTTCTCTCAGCCTTCCCTAACATGGTAGTCCACATCCAGCTCCAGTCTGTCCACATCTTTTTTGCATAACGGGGACCAAAACTGAACACAATATTCCAGGTGTGGCCTGACAAGCGTTAGGCAGAGTGGGATAATGGCTTCATCTCTGCTGGTGATGCCCTCATTGATGCAACTCAGTGTTCTCTTGATTTTCTTTGCGCAGTAGTACAATGTTCACTCATATTGATCTTGTCCACCAGGACCCCCAGGTCCCTTTCCACAGAGCTGCTCCCCAGCTGGGTAGATCTCAACCTGTGCTGCACTCCTGGATTATGTTTTCCCAGGTACAAGACCTTACACTTGTCTTTGTTGAACTTGTTAGCCCACTCTTCCAGGCCATCTAGGTCTTCCTGCAGTGTGAGTCTCCCTTCCAAAGAGTCCACTTCCCCACTCAGTTTGGTATCATCTGCAAAATGCATCATGGTACACTTGACCCCATCATCCAGATAACTTATGAAGATATTAAACAGTGTTGGGCCCAATATTGATCCCTGGTGGACTCTACTAGTGACAGGTTGCCAGTTTGAAAAGGAGCTATTCACCACTGCCTGTCAGCCAGCTCCCCACCCACCACACAGCTTGTCTAGACCATAATGAAGCCGTTTGTCTAGGAGGAGGCTGTGGGAAAACATACTGAAAGCCTTGGAGAAATCCAGGTAGATAATGTCCACCGTTTGCCCCACATTGACTGAGCAGGTTACTTTGTCATAGAAGATTATCAGGTTTGTCAAGGATGATTTGCCCTTGGTGAATCTGTGCTGGCTTTTCCCAGTCATGTACTTCATTGGACTTGAGATTGTCCCCAGGAGGATTCATTCCATAACTTTCTCAGGGACTGAAGTAAAACTGATGGGCCTGTAATTTCCTGGATCCTCCTTTAAGCACTTCTTGCAGATGAGGGTGACATTAGCCTTCTTCCAGTCATCTGGGATGTCCCTGATCTCCACGACTTCTCAAAGGTATGGAGAGGAGCCTCGCAATGACATCAGCCAGATCTCTTAACACCCTTGGCATGAACAATGTCAGGGCTCATGGATTTGTTGTGTTGCTGACAATGGGTGTGTGTTTGAGTCAAACTCGATTTTTATTCCCAAAGCGTGGGACCCAGCAGTGCTGGTAAAGACAGAGGTGAAGGAAGTGTTGAGAACCTCTGCCTTTTCAGTGTTGTTGGTGACTAATTCACCTCTCTTTTTTAATAGAGGGCCAATATTTTCCTTCTGTTTCTGTTTGTTGTTTACATACCTGAAGAACCCTTTTTTGTAGTTTTTGACATCTCCAGCCAATTTCAATTCAAGCCAAGTTTTTGCCTTCCTAACTGCATCCCTGCATGCCTTGGTAATGCCCCTGTAGTTCTCAACAGGTATTCATCCACTTTTCCATCTCTGGTACGTTTCTCTTTTAGTTTTAAGCAGGATCAGAAGCTTGCAGTTAAGCTAAGGGTGTCTCTTGCTCCACCTACTTCCCTTACCTTCAAAGGGGATGAGCTGTTTTTGTGCTTCCAGGAAAGCATTCTTGAAAAACTCCCAGCACTCGCTAGCTCCTTTATTTTCCATGGAAGCTTCCCATGGAATCCCTCCCAACTGAGCTCTGAGTAAGCTGAAGTTTGCTCTTCTAAAATCTAAAACCTTTGTCTTAGTAGTAACCTTCAGCATACTCAGGAGGATCCCAAACTCCACAATATTGTGATCACTGCAGCTAAGGCTATCACTAACCAAGGTATTACAAAGGTGGTCTTCTTGGTACAGGAGTAGCAAGTCCAACAGTGCCTCATTCCTCAATGACAAATCTAATATTTGGATGAGGAAGCAGTCCTCTACATATATTCCAGGAACTTGGTGGATGTCAGGTGAGCTGCTGTATTGTTTTCCCAACAAATGTCTAGGTAGTTGAAGTCATCCATAAAAATTAGGTTCTGTTGACCCAAAGCTTGCTTAAGTGATCTAAATATTACTTTATTGGACTTATTGTCTTGGTTTGGAGGTCAGTAGCAAATGCCTACTATCAGATACTCCTTGGAGATGACCCTTCTGATCTTGACCTGCAGGCAATCAACAGGGCTTCCCTAACTGCCGTATTTGACTGCTATACATTCAAGGTTCTCCTTAACATAGAGTGCAACTACTCCTCCTCCGCTTCCCTGCTTGTCTTTACAAAACAGCCTACAGCCATTCATCATGATCCTCCAGTCATGTGAGCTGTCCCACGATGTTTCAGTTATTCCTATCATATCATAACCTTCTGACTGGATGCAAAGCTCCAGTTCCTCCCGTTTGTTCCTCAGGCTGTGTGCATTGGTATACACACCCTTTAGGTGGTTGGTCTTCCACTTCTTGTCTTGGGAGGCATCTAAGGAACATTTGTCACTGCTCTGGTTGGCCGGGCTTATTCCACAGCTGTTTGTAATGGTGTGCTGCCACTTTGGACCCCTCCTCTCAAGTCCTTCAGTTTAAAGTCCACCTCACCAAGCTGGCCAGCCTGCTGCCAAAGATTCCATTTCTTTTCTGGACAGGTGGATCCCATTCCTCCCTAACAGGCTATAATCATCAAAGAATGTCCTATTGTCATAAAAGCCAAAACCCTCACGACAACACCAGCCATGAAGCCAGAAGATGATTTGCATTATATATCTATTTCTGGCTGGTAAAATGGAAGAAAAGATAATGGGCACAAATACTTTTTTGCTTGCATCCTGATGGCTTTGTAGTCTTCCTTGATTCTGTCCAGGTTCTGGCTTGTGTTGTCATTTGTGCCCACATGAAAGAGTAGCAATGTCTAGTAGTCTGTGCTCTTGACAAGTTGCGGCATCATCTTGGCAACATCTCGGACCTTAGCCCAGGAAGGCAGCAGACCTCTTGTGACTCCCTGTCAGGCTGGCAGATGGTTGCCTCAGTGACCCTTAATAGAGAGCCAGGCACTGTGAGCACTCACAGTTTCTTTTTGTGGTATACACTATATGCTGCTAGTACAGTTTCTTTTTGCAGACCTTGCTCGTGGGTGTCTACAGCTGTTAAAGCTTCATATCTGGCTTTGGTTGTAATGCTGGAGGCTGGGGACTGAAGCTGAGTCCTGTTTTTTTGGGTCACCAGGGTCCAAGATACTTCATTCTCTGTGGTGTCCACAGAGGTCTATACAAATAGTGATGATACTTCTTTTGAACAGGCGATTCCTTGTATTCAAATGAATGACACATATTCTTTATGCTATTAATTTCTAGTGAAATAAACACACTTTTTTTGCCTTGGTCAAAAGTTTCTTAGCTCCATTCTTCTGAGATAAGGGTTCAAATTATCCATGTTGCTTTGCCATATGGCTTTTCTGTGGGTGATGCTTCAGTTAACTTGCGTTTCCTCATTAGCACATATGGTCCACCCTCTTTGCTCCTCCCTTTTCTTCCACTAATTGCATGGTTTTCAACCCAATAATGTTAGCATTTCACCTGCTGGTGAATGGGCTTTTTTGGCATTCATTTCTGGAAACCATTTATAATACAGGCTGCCAAGGGTCACCTAACAACAATGCAGGCAATCATGTGCCTATCTTGGCTGTAACTTACAATAAAGTGTTAGGAATACCCACTCCATTATATTTGAACTGTAAAAAAGGAGTAGGGAAAAGACTGTGAATGAAAATGATAAGCCACTGAGCCCTGTTTTATCTTTTCAAAGCCTGCATCCCAAATCCTTTCCTGATTGTGGTTTTGTTCAGCTCTCATTTTAGTTCCTAGGGCAGCAACAACATGTGTATGAATTGTCGCCCTGAGACAGGGGAGTAAACAAATATTGATACTAGATTCAGGCATGCTGCTTGCAAGAATTAAGGCTTTATCACATATTAGGATACAATGCTGGATTTTTGTCAGTTATAAACAGCTTGTCATGAATGTATTAAGTTTATTAAAAGCCATTTCCTGATGTCTGTTGGTAATGCGCTAAGACAATCTGTTGCTCATAGAACACAGGTTACAGCAAAAGGGTTCATTATCCTCAGGTAGGGATAAAATCTTTTAGCAAAAGAAGAATGGGCTGTTTAAGGTTTTAGTCATAGGTGGCTGAAAAGTAAATTTACTATAAGCTCCTTCTTTCTGTGTTTGCTACTTGGCCACAGGAATAATTTGATTTAATTTCTACAAAATATGCTGGCTGGCATTGTTTAGAAAGGATTTTATGTGACAATATTCTTGCCCATAGCTTGCTCATTAACTGTCTCAGGCCAGCCTTGCTTTTGGCATGCTTTACTTATAATTTGTTGTTTAAACAGTGCTGCTACCATTTTAAATCCCAGGTTATTCATTTGGTTGTCTCCACCACCTGATCATGGTTATAAGAAAAAGGAAAAGGACTCGAGTAAGTTTTATAGAAGTGAAAATTCATGCAAACAGAGTCATCTGAGAATTCACAAGATTTTCCGGGCAAACACATATTGGCGTGATTAATTTTAAAATTTTTAATGAATGTTATCACTAAAAAAATTGCAGCTTGTATGAATATTCATGGGAGCAAATAAACTTTCAAATACCAGACAGAACTGATTTCATTAGAATGTATTTTCATAATGGCATTTTGAAGTAGTCTCACAGCTCTCATGTAAATTATTTATTTTTTTTTAGATCATTATTAGTTCCCTCCCCATCTGCTAGTACAATGATATATCACTGGTATTCTGATTAATACTGAATAAAATAAAGTTACTACAACAACTCTACAAATGCATACAAATGAGAGATCTGCATATACTCAATAAGGCTAGGTATAGATTTGTATGTTATTTTGGGGAATGTATTTGTAAAAAGTTACTTCTGCATGTGAGTAGGCAAATATATTGGTTACTCAAAAACATGAGAGAGTGGATCATCTAATCCCAAAATAAAACTTGAATTGCAGAACTGTACTGTCACAGAACATCTTCCTTTACACCGAAGTTTTATTTGTGAGATCTGGACTTGTTGACCGAGGCAAGATAACTGAATGTGCCCTAAAGCACTTTAGTGAGCAGTCAGTCTGCTTTGCCAGCAGATTCATGGGATGGCTGCCTCAAAGAGTGAGATGAAAACTAGCATCTGGGAGCTCTCACTTCCAGCAGCACATCTGAACCCAGAGGAGGACATCTGTTAAGAAGCTGAGATGCTGAGGGGAGTCTCCTTATTCTAGTGTATAAGGCAGCAGAGTTAAAATGGCAAAGCTTTTCAGTGGAGATCTGCACTGATTGAAACTGGTTTGACGTTTCTGTTAGAGCTTCAATAGTGTTAAGTCAGAAATTACTAGAGGGAGGCACACAGGACTGTATTTGCTGGCACTGTTGTTGTTCATAAGAACCTGAATGTCTATGCACATTCCCATATCCAAAAAATACGAATTCAGGGTACAGGATTCCTCTGATATGACCACAATGATGCTTGCATGGTTTTGTAAGGCTGAAATCTCCCACCTGCATAGCACAGCTCTGTTGCTGGAACCAGCAGTGCCAGTAGCAGCCATTGCCCTATGTGCAGCCTGGCCATGGGAGGGTGATGCCTCTGACCCTTCCCGTTGCCTTCACAGCAGAGGTCTGCAGGCAGCAGGAGGGCTGGGTGGTGTGCCAGCCTTGGGAGGAAGGCTCCCACACCCTCACAGCCTGCTGCTATGGGCTGTTTCTTTTCAGCTGCTTTCCCTAGTCCGTCTGCTCCACATTTTTTCCCAATCAAAACTCACAAAAACTTTCAGTTTGCTTTCCCTCGTTTCACCTCTGGTTTCTGCATTCCAGGTCTCTTAGCACATTAAGGTGAAGAAGAGACAAAGCAGTGTTTCAGATGAAGTATGAATTGGAGACGGTGGGCTGCTCTTCACCAGTCCAGATCTGTCACAAGTGATGAATACCTCCAAAAGCAGGTGTGTATCATGAAATGACACAAACCAGAACCCACTCTGAGCAGTATTAATAATCCAGTCTGGTAATCCACGTTATCTCTTACCAGGTAACACACTGTAATTCTGAGGATTTCTTTGTTGTTCAGAGTTAAAAATACAGTCAGGTCTGTCATGATGCTGCTTGTCCTGGTCAGATGATACACTTTCATACAGTTGTTCCCAGTTTTGGTCTTTCTCTTGTGAGTGACATTCACTCTTTGAGCTCCACTTAGGCCTCTCTCTTCCCTATCCATACATAATCGACACTTTGCCAATTATAATGACTTTCTTAGTGAAAGAGTCTATTTTATACATATAATTATAGACTGTATTTTTATCACCATTTCCTTTATTGGTTTGGAAATAGATTTATCTTCTGAAAAAGCTGCTTAGAATGGGTTTCATAAAAACCATGTGCATTGCTTCAACAACAGCTCACAACTTCCCTGTCCTGGTTTCTCCTTTACTTGCTACTGCACCAATTTCTTCAGTGAAACTATTAGCAATAAACCACAAGAGAAGGTCAGTAGCTTTACTGTTAAAGCTGCTGTAAGCTTTTTGGGAAGGGCTTGAAGTGTGCAATAGAGCTGGTAACAGCTTTGTGGAAAATGTTTCTGTTGAGGAAGGCAAGGCCAAGATAGTGTCCTCACAGACCTTGGCTGCTACTCTAGGATTTTAGAAGATTTAGGTCATGGATTAGGCCAACAAGATGAACATCTTGCATGCTACCAAGCTCTCCATCATCAACAGTTCCCCATGCCCAGCTGATATTATGGCTATTGACATTTTAGTCATTTGGGCATTTATTTCTAGGCTTCCAACAGAGGACTGTTCAGCATTTTCAGATCTTGTTGTGAGCAGTGGTCATAAAGAGGAACTTTAAGCATGTTGGCTTGCTCAATTTCAATCAGAGACAGGTAAAAAAAAGAGTAAATTATTCATTCTAGATCTGTTTGATTAAATTGTACTGGGTTGACCAAATGATGTTAATTACACTTTTCTGATAATTGACCAGATTTACTAAGATTCAAGTCAAGATTGTCACATCAGGAGTAAAACTAGAGAAGATCTAAAGGCCATTGGGGGGAAAAAATGCATTTAATCAGAAAAAATATACATAAAAAACCTAAATACATATGGAAATCAGTGTCACAGTAGATGAGAACTGGGGACTTCAGTAAGGTGATGCATGTAAACATGACATAAATTAAAGCATCTTGGTATTTAATAATTTGCTGGCTTTGATATGCTAAAAATAATTGTAACTGCTGATTGAACAAGATTTATAAATCTTTATTATTTCAAAATTCTATCATCATCAGGATGATGTTGGCTTCTTAGGATATAGCATCTGGAAAATTAGGATGCCAGATGGTTTTTTGGGTTTTGTTTTGGTAATAGCAGTGAAGCTACTTTCTGAACAAAAATTCAGTGCAGAAACGTGCTGTATTTGCATAGTAGCTTGTAGATAACAAAGCTGAGAGAACTGACAGTTCTGGAGGTGCTTTGTAGTATTTATCAATATCTGTTGTAAAGTTTTTTGCAGTGCAGTGTCTTATGTTCAACGAAACTGGGCATATGTTGGAAAAGAAACAGTAAGGATAGTTGACAATGACTGTTTTACCATCCTCCTTTACTCAGGATGATATGAAGGACTCTAGGACAGGAAAATGTTAAAAAGGGCAAGATAATGAAAGGAGTCTGATTTGCCTAAAAATTCACCCTATCTCAGAGGGGAAAGACAGTTGATAGGTCAGCCACATTGAAATTATGGCACATACACACAGGTTTGTCTGAAGAAAATCTGTATATCTCTGGGGTGATAATTCATCAGGGAACATGAAAACCAATCACTTAGGACTTGTTATCTGAAAATAAGCCTTTCTAACATAGTTGTTTCTACCTCTCAACGAGCAGTACTTGGGTTTAAGGAAGATCTTTAGCCATGGTACACCAGTCACAGATTCACAAACAAAAAATTCCCAAGACCAGAATTCAGTTGTCTGAGCAACTAAGACAGGCAGAGGCACAAATCGTGGCAAGGCTGGTGCTCTACCTCAGCTGAGAGGCAGAAGGACTGTTTAACACTATATAGGAAGAAGTCCTGACATTAAAGAAAGAAATTCAGGGAGCTCAGAAGAGGTATGGTCAGGTCTTCACTCACTGAAGCACAGATGTGGTAATGTAATGGACTCATCCTATGTTTTCAGTGATGGCACAGACTAAGCTTTTCAGAAATGGTTAATGATTTGAGGTGTTTGTGTTATTAGATACTCAAACACAATTCAGTGAAGGGATATGATCTTTAGAAAGTGCTCAGAACCTACCCACTGAAGGGAAAGTCTTATGTTACTATGTTGGCACTGGACAGTCAGAAAAATGAATAGATTAGTTATATCTGAAAAGCTTTGCTAGTGTGGCTGGTGGTAACGTTAGAGTAATGTAGTACTAGGCATTCCCATGAGTCTTCCCTGGGAAGCTCTTGGGGAAAGGCTTTCCAAACCAGATGGGTTGCTCTTCTCTAAACAGTCCTGATCAATGTTAAAAATAAAGACCCTGGATGATTTATACAAAAGTTACTTTCACTTAATTTCAAAATTTTTTGAGCTAATATAACTACTTATCCCTAGCCACCTATATGAGACAGCAAGTATTAGTCTTGCACCTTTTCTGTACTTATCTGTAAGTGACTTCTTTTTGATTCTTTTCTTTTAAACCCACCCTTGTTGGCTTGACAGCTCTCAGCAATATTGACACTTTTCTCTGTTATTGGCTCCAGACTAACATTTTGTCTGAAATTCTGTTACTCTTTCATGTTTCTTTATTCCCTACCCTCTGAAAAATATATTTCTGACTCTGAGTCCTGTTCTCACTAAACCTTTATTGAAGTGAACAGAATCAAAGTAATATAATAATAGAAATACATATGAAAGATACTATAGAAAATAAGATGAAATGGTTTCCCTCTTCAGTAGTCTGTTCAACACTTTTACAGTGACTAAGAACAAGTAGCTGACTGAAATTTGTCTTTGATGTTAGTTCAGTGTGAAAAATCATGTTATTTAATCAGGCACAAATGCAGTTCTGTTCTGACAATGGACTTGATAAAAGTGGCATCCCAGGTTTCCATTTTTGTTGTGGCTCCAGTTCATGTGTGCTGTTTGGAAGAGAAGTATCTTTTTACTGACTACCACCTGCCTTGCTAAATCCAACTTGAATCTGCAAGTCACGCTGTCCTATTTCCTCATTTATCTTAATCAGTTAACAGTTTAAAGTTGTGCAAGCCTCCTTTGCAATCTCTTTATTGTCTTGTCCTGGGTGATATCTCTATTAATATCAAATGTATAGTCAGCCCCAACGTGTTCATCAGATGCAGCTTCCACTCATATCTGTGACTGACTGACTTTGCCAATTTACCCCCAACAGCAATCTGGGTTGCTCTTCACAAACTTACATTGCACTACAGAGACAGACTTATAGCTATATTTTTTTGCACTGGTGATTTGTAAGAGAGAGGAGAAGCCAGCTCCATCCAGCTCAGCCAACTGTGCTACTCCAGCACGGGTGAAATGCTGGCTAGGTGAGGTTGCAGACACAGCTTTGAATTAACATGGGGAACAACTGCTGGGGAGTCAGCAAGTGTGGCATGATGACTTAGAAGGGTACAATCCTACTTGGTTCAAAAAGGAAAGAATTTGTGCATAAACATGCTAGTGAAATGTGCCAGCAAGTATCAGGAGAGAGGTCTTCTGGAGGTGGAAGTAAAAATATTACAAATCTCAGAAAGAATTGAAAACACTTTACAGCAGGTTCCTCTCTGCAGACACATAGATCCAAATAACAACTTGAGAGTGTCTGTTTATTATTCAAGTGACAGGTTAAATATTTATGATGTAACAGTGACATTTCCACTCATGTCAGTTGGACAGTTTCATTGCAGTTTCTGCATATATTAGATTAATACTTATCTCAGTCATTCAATTTTTTTCTCCTCTGTCATAAATCTAATTCATTTTTATCTCCCTAAAAATGGTATTCCAGTTAGCAGAAGAATTCTTCCTGAATTGCTCATTGCTTCCTGAAATAGTTTAGACAAAACTGCCATAAGAGTTTTGAGGACCAATGGTCTAACTTTGGTTTAACCGCAAAAAAAATGTAGAAAACATTGCTGCTCTAGAAACTGTTCTAAGAAGGTATTTGAAAACCCATGAAAATCACCTTTTTGTGCAAGCTAACACATTAATAAAACCAGAAGTCTGGCTGCTTCGAAGTTCAGTATTGTTAACTCTCTAACTGAGAATTTAATTTTTGAGATATTCCTATTTCTCATGTAGTAGTTGCTCTGGGAACACACAGCTAGCAGTAGAGGGAATTCTTCAGGCAGTATGTCCCACTGAAAATACATTCAAGTAAAAATAATGGTCTACATTGCACAATCCCCTCCTAACATGAAGCCTTATCCTAAATATAGCCTTTATTTTCTGTGACTACAATGAAAACAGAAAATGTGCTGTGCCTCCCATTAGCTAGCTGGTGCTCTTTCTCTGAGTTAAAAGGAAACATACGCTCTAAAATGTACTTTAATTTACATAAAATGTTAAATCAGATACCGTCCTAGGCAGCCTGCTCCAGCTGACCTGCTTGAACGGGGCAGATGAACTAGACAATCTCAGAGGTCCCTTCCAACTCCAGCTACTCTGTGAGCCTGTGAAACAAATTGCCAGTTATTACTTGGGAAATGATCACAGAGTGTTTGGTGTTCCCTTAATGAACTCTAGTCCTGGTGGTTCGGACTGCCGGGTGGAAAGCACAAGGGAGTATGTCTCCTTGATGAGCTCACTCTCAAATCAATTTGTTACTTTCTTTCCTGAGGCAGCTGTAAAGCCCAGCCTGCTGCTTACTTTATGACCATCCCATAGTACGTGCATGTGCAACCGCCTGTGCGCTGCTGACCGATTACAGTCTCAGGGTTCCACTTCCCCTCAGACTGATGCAGGTGCAATAAGTGCTTTGGGGTAGTTAATGTGAGTTCAAACTCTGGGTAAGAAAATCCGTTTTCTTTTAATTATGTACTCTTGCTGACTAAATAAGGTGTTATACTTCAAAAGTATTTACTGACTTTGAAGAAAAAGAACATCAAGGATAAATTTCCAGCTGTCCTAATTATTCAGGTATTATACTCATTTCAGAAGCTGAGAACACTTACTCTTCTTGCAATAGTAGTATGCTCTAATATCAAGTCCAAGTCATCTGTTTTGCAATTGAAACCTACTATTTCCTGCCTACTCTGCTGCAAACACTGAAAACGTATTCTCTTTCCTTTACAACAGCCTCTTACATATCTTAGACTCAGTCATAGCCTTATTCTGTCCTTTGTTCTTCAGGTTACCTGATCTCATTTGCTTTCTCCACAAGTCATCCTTTCCAACCACCGACTGATTGTATTGCTCTATACTAGGCTGTCCTCAGTCAAACTACATCTTTCTCAAAGTGTCTTGTCCAAACCCAGGCAGTACTTCATGTTAAACTTGCCTAGTCCTGAACACAAGACAATACTTCACCTATTTTGCAGGCCACATTCTCTCCCTGCAATAGGAGATCATATTTGCCCTCTTCTGAATAATTTTGTCTCATGGATGTAAGTCCTGCTTGTGATCTATTGTCATGCACAGGTTCTCTTTTACACAACTGTTTCATACCAGAAATTTTCCAACGTAAATTTCTGCAGGTCATCATTTCTGCCCAAGTATAACACTTTTCATTTGTCCCCCCTGGTGAACAATATCTTCTTATCACAATTGACCAGGTCGTGGTTTTACCATTGGCCAGTATGCAGTCTCAGGTCTGAGCAGACTGTAGCCAGAAAACAAACACAAATTCTGTGGGAAATGTGTGACTAAGTTATGATATTACTCTGCAAAGAATCAATACTTTAAATGAACTGAGCTATTTAATTCAAGCTAGAACGGCACAGAAAGCTTTAAAACAGTACATACTTTGTGAAAAAAAAAATCTTCTAATCATGGCTTTACAGAACTATGGTACCCTGGAGGTTATTGATAATATTTCTAGCTGTGAGAAATAGTTCTGAATCATAGCCAAGCCACTAGGAGTCTGAACATCTCTGGGTAGAGAGAAGGAAACCTATTCTCTGTCAAGCATTCTTCAAATCATCCTCTACTTTGAGGAAAGTTTCTCACTTCATTGGCATTTCCCACTTTGAAATTATTAATAGATGTATTTGTTATTCTGTTTTTACTACTATTTCCTTTACCAAACCCACCTTGCTGACTTGTCTCTTCTGCCTACTTTGCCTTACAGATGGATCAAGGGACTAGTAACTTTACCTCTTACAGAACCTAACATAATAGGGCTCATCTGCTTGGCATTTATATACTACAGGACAAATGCGTTAAAGGTAAAGGGCTGAGACCCTATTTGTTGTGAAATTATGTCTGAGGAATAAAACTTATGACTGAGTAGTATTTTGTGTACAACATACAGCTGGACTCTTTTCTAACTAACTGGGACAGTCTGGGAAAAGAGAATAGAAGGGACTACTGCTTCAGCCAATGCATTTAAACTGTGCCAAAATCAATTACTCACTGATTCTGGAGGAAAATTATAAAATATAACTATATTCACATTCAGACTGTGTGGAGATCAAATGTTAACAAAGATACTTAGGGAACCTGTTCTCTGTAGAAATTAAATAGGCAAATGCTTGATAACACCTAACATAAAAAGAGGCTGATGCTGCCATGTTGGAAGAAAACTTTCAGAAAAATGCACTCCACCACCACAAAACTAACAGGCAGAGACTGTGCTGTCCGGTGGGCTCTGCTCCTTCCCAGTCATCTTTGCTCTGTGGATTCTTGACAATCTCAGTGAAACACGCATAGGAGTTATTACTAAGAGCTTTGATGAGTACACTTTAAAGCAGCCCCAGTCATATTTATAACATAAGTCTCTGCAAGTCTGAATTGTGTTGATACAAGTCACATATAGGGGAGATCAGAGCCAAGTTCTGTATGCTGGAGTACTGTGCTGTCTCAGGACTTGGCCATTGTGGTAGAAAAAAGATAACTAACTGTGAATGCTGACAGACAGCTGATAATTATCTGCATGTGAGTGGGTGCAGGTGAATGTCTAAAACTGAACTTGCACTGTCAGGCATAAGCCTGCTACTTGCTAGCTACAGCCAGTAAGGGCTGATTGTAAATTTTGATAACACCTGGAAAAAACAAATGTCACACATCCTGAATCATTCAATTAATACAGCCAGTGAAAGTACCAGAAGAAAGCAGGGTTAGACTCAGTCTGGGAATGCAAGGTAAGTCACATACATCCTTTCCAAGGACGCAAAATAATGACAATTACCCATAATCTTTCACAGAAAGCATTTTGAAATCAGAAAGTCTATTGCTGACTAAACAGGGAAGGGCAGATGCAGAGATCCCAGCATACCAGTCTGAACAGTTAATCCAGAAGGTTAGGCGAATACAATGATAAACTGACCTGAACTAACAAGTCATGAGGCAATGCCATCTTAATACCATCTCATGACGCTCAAGGAAACCAACTCACTAGAAATGAAATCTTGTTACTGCCTCTGAATTATTTTACCTTGTGTTACTTTTGGACACTTTCTTAAAGATTGATCCGATCTGTTCCTCCAGGTTAGAAATTCCTTTGATAACTTGCTGGTTGTTTAAAAAGCCAATGCATATTTTTTACTGTCACTGGGCTTTAGGTTGCCACATTTTACCAAGGCTCATAATTCAGTTATACTGCACAGGAATGCAGGCAGACAGTGCTGCAGTGGCATATACTGAGATGGGGGTATTCCTCCTTGTTTTCATCTAGCTCAGGTAATTTCACCATTGTTGCCTCAAAGCATAAAGACAGTCAAAGGATAAGGAAAACCAAAGGTGTCGTCACAGTTGTTATTTGACTGACAAAAGTGCAGCAGTTTTAGCATTTTTTGCTAATTATTCTTCATCAGTGTCACTTTGACAGTTGAAGTATTAAGAACACCACTCACAAAGGTGCAAGATCAAAAGGACAATTGTCAGCATGCAATAAAATGCCTAACTGTCTTTAATCTACACAGAGAACATAATCCAATAAGTAGTATAAAAGTCTGGCACCACCTTTCTGCAAAAATCTCTTCTGACAGTAGGTCTATTTGGTTTAAACTGATAAACAAATAATTGATTTTAAGGATCACAGCTTGGGTCATCTCATCATGACAATGACATCTTTGGAAAGAACAAGTTTTGGTAAAGATTTATTTTATAGATTTATTAAAGAATCCCTGACATTTGTGTGGGTTAACAGGTAAAACAGAATACAGACTAAGTGTGTAAAAAACCTGGCCTGAGAATGCTCTAGGGCAGGGCAATGACAGCACAATATACTTACTGTCACTGAAAACATCTGACTAGGATGTTAATTACTTGAAACATTGTGTACTTAATTAGTCCCCTGGGTCTTCAGGCACTGGCTTTTGTCCCTAAGTCTGCAAGCTAGTGCATGATCAAAGCGAACTGAACAGTTCATTACGCCTCTAATTAACAGATTCTATACATAAACCAAGATTATGGCCCTGACAGATGACAAATAAGCACAAACCCATCTTGTCATTTCCTAGGCTGCTTTTTTTTTTTCCTTGGAGTTTTCCAACCAGAAGATTCTCACTTCTGCATATTTTCATCCCCCACAGCAGCTGTGCCAAGTTTCCTTGACATCTCAACAATGCCAAGACAAATAATTTCCCAAAATATTTCTGATATATATCTATTCTTTAAGATATCTGTTGTACAGACAGCTGCGGTCTGCTATGTAAACACAGGGCAAAAGAGATGATGGGCAGGTAAGAAAATGTGTCAAACTACATTACTCAGATGTCCTCTTTCTGTGGAGTTACTGTTCACCTAAACACTTTGGTTTTGTTTTGCCAGTGACCCATATATGTTTTATTCATTAAAATGGGTAAAAGTAGGTAAAAATTTGCATCCAGCCTTATATGCAGACAGGTCAACAAAAATGTTTTTTTATTATTATCATTATTATTGTTGTTGTTGGTATTAGTATTAGTATTATTAGCAACCTGCTTTCACAGTGCTATCTATGTCACCACATTTGACTCCTTCCTGCTCATGCTTTTACAAGTCACAGGAGAATACAGTTTTCTGTTTGTTGATAAAATCAAAAGATTTTCCTAGTTCCCTGGACTCCCTATACAAACAGTGTTATTTCTGGTAACTTTCCCACAAATGGTATAAAAAGTATGTCTGTGAAAATTACAACAAAGTACTGACTTCATAGGGCTTCTCCGACTTCTGTTAAAATCACATTGTGTTTACCAACAAAGAGAAGAACTTCATAACAGCTGGTCCCACCAACATACTACTTTCTCTCTACAGAGACTTTTATCTAGCACATACTCCATACAGAAGCGCAGCCGAAGTCCTGTGGGTCTGTGCAAGGCTCTAACTGACCTATTTGAGCTCAGTGAGCTTCCATGTGTGAAAAGAACTATGTATCAGTCATTTTTTGTGGAGGTATAACCCAAATGACATTATATGTATAAATCAGGCCATATAATTTAGGAATTGCACTCAGCTGTGTTAATTCTGAGACACCAACAGGATTAAACAAAGCCAATGCTGAATTTGAAGAAAAAAAGGGAATTATTCTATGGAGGTAGAAGATACCATTTTTGCAACCTCTTATCAGAACAAGCACTGTGCTTCCAGGCTGAAAAATTTATTGCTGTGGTCCCACTAGGAAAATCTTGATTTTGAATTATGGGAAGATGAAAGTACTATTCAGAGACTGCTTAATATAAAGAGCGATGGGACAAGTCATATCACAAAAGAGGAGGATTTCAAATGTATTTAGTAAAAGAAAAATCAACTAAATGTTCTTTATAAGCATTTGTCTAGTCTTTTAAAAGATTAAACCTTTCTTTGTTTTGAATTCATACTTGTGTCTCGATGTGATTAATAAAGCTGAAGAAAGGAGAAGAAATCCATAAAGTACTGTAACCTGGCATCAAATACCGAAACCTATTGTTTTAAGTCAAAATGTTACAGAATGTCAGCTCTTAATTTTTGGGGTCTTAAAGGTTTCCTAAAACTATTTGCTTTTGGCGTTCTAGTTGGTGCCTGGTAGTTAGGACCCAAAGCCTCTTTTCTCATGCTGGCTAAAAGAAAAGTTTAAAATACAAATTAATTTTCCTCTCAAAAACTCAAACATTCATGAAGAATATTTCCAATAGGAAATTTAAAACAGTCGCCTTTGTAGGTGCTAAATATGACTATTTCTAGGTCTTCCAATCTTCTCTGGGAATCCATTCAAACAGCCTTTTATTCTGCCACAAGAGAATATATAAGGATCTTAAAAAGGCTGATTACAAAATGCTTGTGACCAAGCTTCTTGCTGCTCTGGGTTTTCAACATACCATATAGGCTACCCCACTCTTCAAAGCATCATCAGGCAAGAATAGAGTGGTGTGTTATTGGCTATTTTTCACATTTTTTGAGAGCATCCAAGTCCAGGTGTTTTGGAGGACAGCTCAGCCTCTCAAAGACTGTAGCAAAGTCACCCTGAGGTGCTGTTATACTGAAAAACTAGTACACCCTTCGCTTTTCAGCAAGTTTCCTAAAGCCTCGAGGTGCTGCATATTCCAGCCTGGACCTTCTGCTATGTGGTGACAGGGGAACACCCTCCTGGCACCAGGCTCAGTGAAAAAGTGCTCCCTTGTCTTTTGACACATGTGCAAGGAGGAAAGCTTATCCACCTCTCCGTTAAAATATTTTTCAATATTTTGCTGCTTTCAAAAGGGCTTAATTTGGGGTTAGAGGGTTAGAAGTAATAAAGAATGTTACCACCGTCACTTAAGAGTAATTCATCTTTTATAACCTTGAAAACGGATCAGGGAATGTGTTTGTTTTTTGGTTTTTTTTTGCTTTTTTCCAGGGTGGAAGGATGGTGACAGGATTATTGTTGCTTGTATTATTGTATTCCACTATCCACCCCAGAGGAGAACAAAGGCAATTCTATTCATTGTTTTCCTTCCTAACTTTTCCCTTAAAGCAAAGTGCAAATTAAAGTATTCAAAGGTTGAATATAATGAGGTCTTATTCTCTGCTCCCTGAAGGACATAATCACCACTTCTTGGAAAGTCTTTCACTGACCAAGGTTTTGTTGCTATGGTGACTTCTGCTACCATTTGCTTTGGTGTTTATGGTATGACAGTAAAAAAAGCTTTTTTACAAAAAAAAAAAAAAAAAGAAAAAACAACCACCAAAAAATCCACCCATTCTGTCACCTTCCTCAAGGCAGTTTCTGTTCTCCTCTCCTTCCCTGCTCCTGTTCTATGGGCAGCTTTTAAAGGAGGAAAATGACATTCTTTGTTCCATAATAACCCATTCGTAGAGGAAAAAAGTTATTTCAGGTTGACAAAACCTGAGCGTCTTCATCCACACTCTAGCCATTTATCTCACGTATTTGCCGTTGCAGACCCAGCATTTTCCAGGGCACAGGTACATACAACAGCAGTGGGGCCCTGCAAACCCTGAGAGGCTGGTGCAGCAGAGAAAAGAGAAAATAAGAGAACAAATAAGATCTTCATTAGGGAGAGGGTGTTTGATTAAACCAGACGTGGGTTCTGTGAATCCAGCTGTTATGAATATAGCTGTGTACTGACATGGAGACATGGATTTGATGGTGGTTTTCACAGTAGTGTGATGGGTCAGACTGTCCTTTGGTTTCTCCTGGTATACAGCAAGCACTTCAAAGCCTCTCTCAGTGTAATAATTCTGCTAACAGTGGATTTTCCCCCTTAAAAAGAAGTAGTCATATTAATGCAATGAGAAGGGTCGAAGCAGTTATAATGGTATACTATAATCATCTACAAGAAAACCCTTTTTATTTTCCGATCTACATAATTGATACTCATTGGGAGATGTAGGAAGAGTAGTAAATGTGTTTTATGGCAGAAAATAGTCAGAAGAAAGGACACATCACCTAGCAGTCTGGATGTTTTCTTAGATGTGTCTCAGCCCTGCACAAGACCAGGCTGAAGGCTTCTCCTTTCAGGCAGCAACCACTGGCCCCAACTCCATTGTTGGCCTTGAGCCGGGGATGGCTCTCAAATCACTCTTGCCTGGGTATGGGTTCTTCTGATCCTGACCCAACCTGCAGGTGCATGGCCCAGCCTGCCTTCAGCCTGTCCCCAAGGAGGTCCCGCTGCCTCAGTCACTGTCCTACTTGTTCCCCCTTGAAATCACTTCTGCTGGGGCAGTGTACAATTTCGTGCTGTACAAAACTTATTCATCCTCCAAATTGCTGCAGCTGCTCCGACCAATTGCCCTAAAAGCAGCAGTTCATCCCAGCAAATCTTTTAGGTTTTGGTTTGTTTTTTTTTTTTCAGGTCACCTTTCAAAAGTCGGCAGCCACCTTGGAGACAGGGTGAGAAAAAAAAGCTAGCATAAAATCCAAATCATCATGGGCAAGATTCAGACTGCCTGCAACCATTTTGCTAAACTGATCAGAGTTACTGCTGCATTGCCCCTAGCTTACGGACTACTTGTGGATGGGGCTTGTGGCTGCTTGTAGAGCCACATGAGAGTGCCAGGGCACAGAAACTGCTATCACAAGCCTACTTTGATCCTTGGGCATAACACCCACCACATCTCATAGAGGATGGTGATATCTGTTCTTCTTCAAAGACATTGATCTGGGAAGCTATTTCTGTGCTTAAGGGAATTTTTAGGATGATTCTGTATCAAGCCAGTGAGTACCTCTAAGAGCAGCAGATCTCCTAAGCTGCTCCTGCTGCAGACAGGAAAATTACCCATGTGGTGCCTGTTTGCACAGATTTTGCTAGAGAAAGTCCAAACTGATTCTTGCACTCTTAATGAGAAAAAAAAACCCTCTATTTTGTTCTAAAATATCTGATGGAAAGTTGTTAGATGTTTTAATAGATTTTAAAATGATTCATGAAGTAATAGGAAAAAAGGGATTAGAGAATAGTTTACTCTCAGAGGGGAGAGAGGTTAATACAGAGTACAGACACCAGGCACCTGGTATTAGAAAATTTATTAATAACTTGATGGAGAAAATGGGGAACAAGTTGGCAGACTGCAGGGAAAAGTAAGGTTGTTTCACCTGGGAGGCCACAGAGGAGAGTAAAAAAAAAAAATAAATTGCAGTGATTATACTGAAGGATTTAATACTGTTGAGGAATATAATGGAAATTGATGAATCCCACCCTTTGAACTATCAAATCACATGGACTTATAAGATCTGGTCTTTTTGGAAGTTACTTTTGTTTTATTGCATTAATGGCCATATAATATTATTCAGGTTTAATAATGTAATATATTACTATCTCCTGCTGCTTCCCATTGCCCACTAACATGACAGCCAGGATTGCCTAGGTCATCTTAATGGACTACTGCTCCTGTGGTGAATCCATCAGAAACAAATGCCAGGACACTTCTGGTAGCTACACTCTCTGTGCAGGGGCAGTAGTTTCTGTCAGACAAGGAGCTGAGAGGAAGTACTATTTTTTTTTTTGCCAGAACAGTTATATGTGAAATGAGATTCTGATCACACCCTAGCCAGCAAATACTACTGAAGGGTTCCATGGTAGGAAGGAGGCTACATGGGGATCTCTGGTTAGGATCCACATATAGTGCTGGACTGATAGAAGGAGGGACCCCATTTGATCACACGTGGTCTCACCTTCACCACTGCACTGTGACCACTCAGCTATTCTGAATCACTAGTTTTAAACCCACCCATTTGCTGGGTGAAACAAATACAGGGTGAAAAACAGAAGTCCCCTTGTTTGTGAGATATCAGTATATGATAGACCTATATACTAACACAGGTCCCAAACATTTATCTGAAAGGCTGGAGGCACAAGTGAGGCATTGAGTGTTGGTTGTAACTCTTAATTTACCAGGATTCTCATAGCAGATGAGGCAGATCTGATACAGAATAAAACAAAATTATAAACAAAGAAATAACCACAAAGCAACATTTCCCAGAAGCTGTGCTCCCCATCCAACCTTACCAAGAAATAAAAGATCTGAGTTGGTCCTCTAAATACTTACATATCTTTCCTAAAACACTAGCTTTAGTCCATCCCAATACAGTCTTATGTTTCAGCAAGAAGTCCCTGAAACAGAGTTTTATATTTATTTTTTTATGATGAATTTTCATTTAAAGCTTCTAAACCCCCTCCCTTTTATGTAAGGTTTGTCAGGGGAATACTCCTAAAAGTTAAAATTTATGACTTCATGGTTTGAGTATTAGAGCTCTAGAGAGTAATCCAAGGTATTTTGCTGGTAATTTGTTATAAGTGATTATGCAACTGAGCTCAGATGTTGAAACAAAGATTAAATACTTACAGGATTTAAACTAAGATCTTGGCTCCTAAAGTTAATATTCTACAAGACTATGCAGACACTAAAAAGGGCAAGAATCTGTCTTCTGAAGAAAGCACTGTATTTAAAATACTTGCTTTCAAAAGAGGATATATTCTCTTTGCCATTGTGACTTTCAAATTATTATCCATAGATCGATCTGAGAATCCACAGAGATTTTCAAGTGACATGCAAAGGGTAACTATAAAGGCATTTTATTCCTATGTAATTTTGCATAGTAAATTTGCCCTACTGAGCCTGCTATTACATTTTTTAGGATTTCACAGATCAAGAAAGGCTGAAAATCACTGGTTCAGCAAAAGAAAATTAAGCAAACAGAACAAATAGAAAACCAGAAAAAAAGTCAAAGTTCCATGCATTACCTCTTAAAAAAAAAAAAAAAAAAAGAAATTCACATGAAGCTTTCAATTTGCCCTGCATTCTGCCAAAGGTATTTTTTAGGAGCAGGTGTAGCAAGTAAAATAACTATTACAATAATTATTTGACCTTCATTTCTCTTAAGGCAAATGCCACTGGAGAACTGTTATTAATGTTGAGGCAACAACGTCCTCCTCAAAAATCAGGAGACAGTTCTCAGAGAAGCTGCTGCTTCTGTATGTTTGCTGCCTCAGCTCTTAGTTGTTCCTTCTTACCATTTTCCCAAAAAAATGTTTTAGTTACAGTTCAGAAAAAAGAAACATGTAAGAAAAGTCTGAGGAAAAAAAATAATCATGATTTCAAGTGGTGACAGTATGACAACTAGAGTAACAGTAATTTTAAAACTTAATAAAGCAACAAACAACAAAATCATTTATGCTTCAAATTAATACTAACCTATTCCTTTTACATTTTCAAATCAAAGGCTGCTCACATTCAGCCTATGGTGTAGGCATTACTAGGACAAAACTATATGAGCTTCTCAAGGAATGAGCTAGATCACTAGAAAAACACACAAACTGGCTTAAGAAAGTCAGAAACAGAAAGATGGAACAGAATTACCTGGGCTGTGCAGTGGCACAGAGCCTCACCACACTCCCTCCCAGTTTCATTTAATAGCAAACTTAAAATGTGTAGTATAAAATCAGTTATGCTTTCTGAGGCATTTAGCACTTTTTTGAAAATGTCTTTGTACTGTGCCCCATTTCAGATCACACTAATGCTTCCTTACTGGTTCCTTCTTTCCCCTTCTTTACTCCTTCCCTTGCTTTGCAGCATATTCCTGAACAAGCGTGCTGCCTATAGCTACATGGCACTTTGGCAACCGCAGAGCCAGCTTACCAAGTTACTGCCTCTTAAATATCTTGAAAAGGTTGTCTCAGCTGGTGCCACATCACTCTGACAGTTCACGTGGTTGTGCTCTTAACCAGATCTATTAAATGATCCAGTTTAAATCCCTCTTCCCTCTCTGCCCTATATAGCACTCCACTCGAGAAGCTGGCAAAACAAACAGTGGTGGCAATGGTGGAAGTAGCCTTTGACAGAAGATGTGGGGACGAGTGGCTTGCAAGGTGATGGGATCTGTCCAGTTACAGGATAAAAATACGGAAACACAGCTCAAAACCTACTCTTGGATGCCAAACCAGTCCAAAATGCTGACTGTTGGTCTCAATTCCTGCTTGACAGGCTGAGCTTAGGAAAGAGAGAGAGGTGAGACAGAGGGGCCAACAAGAAAATTTTGCCAGCTGGGTTGGGGCTGTGGACTGGGAAGAGCAAGAGAAAATCAAACCACCAGGTACTGCAAAGCAACGTGACTGTGGAGCTGGGAGGCACACAGTGAGGGAGGACAGTGAACATGCAGCTGGTGGCAGAAATAAAAGTCATCAAGAACAATGCTGTGTTTGTGTCATTACATCTCCTGCTTCATCAAAATCTGTATAACTTTTTTTATTGGGGTGCCTAGCCCCTTTTCACAGTATTTGAGGCCTAGAGTTATGTCCTTCTTCCAGTGTGTTAAACTAACAACTTCTGCGTCTCCTGAGAAGTTTTGTCAACTACCTACACAATGCTAATCATCAATCTCCTTGTTATGACTCACCTCATAACCTATTGCCTTCACCCATATGATGACAATAAACATTATAAACAGTTGTGGCAATTGAGAGGGAGACTCATTGGAAATGTTTTGTAAAGCAACTACAGGGAAGAAGAAATGCAAACCAAGAGCTATCTTTTCACTCTACTGCATTAAAGGAGAGAAAGAAATAAAGAAATATAAAAAAACCCCGAAGAAACATCTCAAAGTTTGTATTTTTAGATTTTCAGAAATGAAAATATAACATCTTTTCAATGAAATGGAGATGCCCTATCTGTTCTGGAACATCCTTTAGAAAAAGGAAAGTATTTCAAACAGCCACTTCTTTTTGAGGTAAAACAAAGTTTACTAGCACTTTTATTGTAATGGCTATGGTGTTCACCTCTGTGCCAGAATCACAGTTTTACAACTTACAAGGAAATAAGGTGGCAGCCCCAGTGCCAGGCAGCACCTAAGTGGCCAGGGCAGGAACAGAACCAATGCGTTACTAGTACAGTAAGTTTCTTGGCTGCCAGAGCAAGTCATCTGGTTATCCTGCCTCTCACTGTCTTTCCACCTACTACAAAAAGGAACTGAGAAAAGATTCCCAGCTCTAACACTGTCACTGTCTGTGGTTTCACCTTGGCATGTGCTTGTGATCTGCTAAGCAGGTGGGCTGAAGGGGTTGTTGTCTTCAGAAACAAGGGACTGCTCTACAGCAGCCATTAATTAGCACATCCATTTTCTCCGAAACATTGAAAAGCACAAAATGACATATTGACAGTAGCAATGCAACAGATGTTTAGCTCAAGTTGCTTCATTAACTAAACATACAAAAGCAAACCTTAAGTTTGTACATCAAATAGCTACTAAATATCTAATATGAAAATCTATAAACAAGTAGAACAAGGGTTCTATATTCCAAGATGAATAAAATATTATTTGTAAATATCCGTGTCCTGTAAAGGATAATCTTCTTCTGTAAGACAGATTTTAGAACTCAAGAAGCACAATAAGTTTATGATCAGATTGTTTTAGAAAAAAAAATCTAGAAGATAATAAAATTATCACAAAAAATATTTTTTTGGATCTAAAATGTCACTGAATGCTTCACTAATTTTTTTCTTCAGCATTTTCAGCATCTTTAATTATACCAATAGTCAGGTTGTTGTTGTGTAAAGGTACATTGTCTTAACCATTATATTTTGGAATTAAGTAAAAAGCATTTGACAATTATGTGTCACCAGGAAGATTAAACTCTTGCCATTTAGCTTAAAATTATGTGTTTCAGTGCCAGCTAAAGACATTCCAAATTTATAAATTGGATCTGGGAACTTAGAACTGAAAACTGTAATAAAGATTTGTCACTGGCAGACAGAGAGGTGACCCCAGTGCATTTCCTAGCTCGTCTCACATGAAGATCACAGAACCACAGAATGGTTGAGGTTGGAAGGTACCTCTGGAGGTCACGTACTCCACTCCTCCACTCAAAGCAGGGTCAGCTAAAGAAGGCTGCTCAGGACCATGTCCAGTCGGGTTTTGAGCATCTCCAGGAATGGAGACTGTACAATCTCTCTGGGCAACCTGTGCCAGTGTTTGAGCACCCTCCACAGTAAAAAAGTTTTTCCTTTGTTCAGACAGAACCTCCTGCATTTCAGTTTGTGCCCATTGCCTCTTGTCCCATCACTGGGCTTCACTCAGAATAGTTTGGCTCCATCTTCTCTACTCTATCCCATCTAGTACTTATACACATTAAGATCTACCTGAGCCTTTTCTCCAGGTTGAGTAGTTCCAGTTCTCTCAGTCTCTCCTTATACTACAGCAGGTAATATAGTTAGTCCTTTAACTATTTTTTTGGTCCTGTGGTGGACTTTGTCCAGAATGTCTATGTTTCTCTTGCACTGGGGAACCCAGAACCAGATACAGCACTCCAGATGTGTTGCACTAGGGCTAAGTAAGAGGGGAAAGATCACCTCCCTCAACCTGCTGGCAATGCTTTGCCTAAAGCAGCCCAGGAGGTGGTTTGGTTTCTTTGCCATGAGTACATTTTGCTAGCTCCTGGTAAACTTGTTGTCCATCAAAACTCCCAGGTCCTTGGCTGCAAAGCTGCTTTCCAGCTGCGTGACCCCTTGCATGTAGTGGTGCATGGGTTTACTTCTCCCCAAATGCAGGACTGCATTTCCCTTTGTTGAACTTATAAAGATTCTTGTCAGCACATTTCTCCACCCTGTTGAGGTCCCTCTGCATAGCAGCACAGCTGTCTGGTGCGCCAACAGCTCTAAGCTTTGCAACGTTTGAGGATGCACCCGTCAACATCAACTTCAAACTTGCTGAGGGTGCACTTTGTCCCATTATCCAGGTAATTAACAAAGATATTAAACAGTATTGGCCCCAGCATCAAAACCTGGGGCACAGCACCTGCAACTTGCCTTCAACTGGACTTTGTGCCATTGATTGTAACCTTTTCAGCCTGGCACTTCAGCCAGTTTTCAGTCCACCTCACTATCTATTATCTACTTCATATTTCATTAGTTTTTCTATGAGGGTCTTATGCGACAGAGACTTGAAAGCCTTACTAAAGTCAAGATAAGCATCCACAGTGCTCTTTTTTTCCACAAACTGGTCAGTTCATGGCAGACTGTCAGGTTGGTCAGTTATGAATTCTCCATTCTAAACCCATGCTGACTACTCCTTATAATTTTCTCATCTTTCGTATATTTTGAAATGGTTTCCAAGATTATTTGCTTTATAGTCTTCCCGAAAACTGAGATTAGGGTATCCTCAGCTTGATCTTCTATAAAAAGTGAACACTATTAAACTGGACTAGAAAGCGCTAATTTCAGTAGAGGTATTCCATTTTATGATTTTAGTGGTTAAAAGAATAAAGGGCTTTTCCATAGATCATTCTTCTCATATTTACTAACCCAGATGTTCCATTACCCAGATCTTTCTATTTCGATATTCCTCCTCCAAGCTTTCTGGAAAATAGTGCCTGTTCCTCATCAACACTGTGGGCTTTGCGCTTTCTCTCTTAATTCTTCCAAAATGCATCTCCATCATCTCAGTTCAGACTCCTCTCCCACTTCTTTCTACCATACTCCTCTACTCCTTCCTTCTCCTACTCCTCCCCAGTCCAGGACTACAGCCCAAGATCTTCAGGATCCTTTGCCCTAGATGCCCCAGTACTTCTAGTCTTTCAGCTACCAGAATAGAACTCAGTCACATCCCCACAATTTCTACTAAAAGAAGCCTGAAATGTAACTAGAAAAAGCAGTATTAACCAAAATATGCCAAAACAATAAACCAAGTACCAAAATAAAGCTCTAATCAACTTTCCATTGGGATAGAAGGCCCAAATGATGACATTTCAAAGCAATATATGACACCAGGCTCTGCTCTGAACGTCTGTAGCATCACAGCTGTTCTCAAACAGCCGATAAGATGGAAAGCTAGATGAGCATAGTCCCAAGGAATGAAAGATAATCATCAGTAGATTGAGTTCCAGCAATAGAGCCAACTACATTACGTAGTGTGTTCCACTATAGGAGTAGTTTGACTTATTTAGGAATAAGTCTAAGACACTATGATGGGATTTATTCCAAAACATGGTTTTAGGAATTTATTCCTGGATGGGGTGGATATTTCCATGTCCCAGAATGACCTTCAGGTGGATCCTCATGTCCCCTAGAGCACAACAGGACATCTCTATTACACGTGAGTAATGGACACTACTGTGTAAGACATCGCAAACAATCTTGCAATAATGGCATGTATGATCACAATGAAAGATTCAGGTTTTATATTTCTTCATAATCCTTCCAACAACTATGAATTTATCTGCTGCTATTGCCAAGTAACACACTGCTCGGTATCAATTCTCTGCAAAACTGTTCACAGTGACTCCCTAATCTTTGACCAACCCATGTGCTACGCGCTGTTTCTGTCACAGCCTCACCCTGTTGTATTCATTCTGTGAAAACAAGCCCCCAGGTTTGTTTTCCCTGATTATTAGTGTATGTATGACAGCGCTGACCTGAGGGCCCTAAATGAAGATGTTTTAGTAGGAAGTAGAGCAAGTAACATATAGATTATCTAATGAATATTTGTAATGTCTTTCCAGAGTATCACATTTTCTCTATTCTAGGATTTACGATTTTCAGAGAACAACTGTTATTGTCTCAGCCTAAGCAAGCCTTAGCTTCCAAAGCGGTATCACTAAGCAGATGGCATGAAGCCCTGTTTGACACGCTAATCTGAATCAAAGCTGTTAACTCATGCACTCAGAACAATAACGTTTTGTGTTATAGCTGTACTGAAAAATCCTCCTTTCTCCTCAAAGCATTTACAGCCATAGGCCAACCGTGCACATTTCATCAAGGGAATGCTACTTCTAAAAGAGGTACTGGGAGAAAAGAAGCTTTAGGAGTCTGTCAAATGTATTTGTATTGGCTGTCTAAATTTAAAGCAAGTATGAGAATTTGGTCTTAAAGCATTTTAATTTCTTACTCCTGTAGAAACTAGGGTAAGCCTCTCTGTGCTCAGCTGAAAGCTAGATTCAGATTCTCTCTCTTAAATGAAATGGGAGACACTGATCAACATTAAATTTTGCATTGACATTCAACTCTTTCAGACTGTCTTTAAGGGATGAGAGTCTACAGTGAAACTAGAGAAATTCATTTAGAAACTAAATATGCAGCCACTAACAGGCCAGTCTCATAGGCATCCATTTGACAGGAGCTTTTTTTGGCATAAAATTTACAACAGAATTGAATAATACAATATATTTCTCTTTCCCCATATAATTTATAGCACACAATGATATGACTCTTGGACAGTTTTCAGTGGAAAGGGATTGTGAGTAATTTAATTTTTATCATAGGATAATTGATGTGTCAGCAACACTTGAATACAAACTTGCAGAGTAGAAGCACTACAGATTTTACTGACTTACTTTAGAACAGCTGTCAGACTGCTCAATGTTCTTAGCTATTCTGCAGCAAACCTACGGTTCCTTTTCTCATTAAGCCTTTCTAGTGACATAGATGCACCATATTATTTTGCCCGCAATAAAATCACAGGGTTAGAGGGGATGTTGCTTTTTTCAAGCAGTAAAATCTGAGTAATTTAAAAGTTGTTATTTGGAATCTTTCTTAGTATTTTTGTCTATTTTATTTTGTATCTAGAATATACTATTAATTCTATATAACTATATAGAAAACATAATAATATGTATTTTATCTACAGTGTTGCATGACATGCACGACGCTATAAAATCCATATACTAAATTAAAAAGTAAAATTACCAGAGAACAGATAACTAAGATAATCTCATTAATACTTCATTACCCAGTGAATAGTTTCAGATATTCTGCTACTTAGTCCAGAATTCAGCAAAACACTTCAGACATTCATCAAGTCATGGTGCAAAAACTCAGTCTTGAAACATTTTTCATAACAGATATTCATCTGATTTCTTTATGCTTCCTACAGAATAATAACTTCTGAGATAGTATTTTGACAGCACTATATAAATAAGCATTAAATACTCCTATTAATAATAGTATTTAACAACACATAGGTGGTAACAAAAGTCCATAGATGACTAGCATTCACATCAATTCCAGTTGCAGAATCACAGCTCTAGCTTTCTTTTTTCTACTCTCTTGCAATTTCCCTGCTTAGGACAGCACTAGTTTTAATACTGAAACACTCTCAGTTACATCAAAACTTTATGGTCCTGCTGGAGTCAGAGTAGAATAGGTTTCCTTCACTCTCCTAAAACTTTCCTGAACTGTGCATGATAATTTTCCCTGAAACAGCTGTATTTCACCAATACTTTCCTTTATTGGTGTCAAGGCACTGTGGAGTCTCTCAGAAGGCTATGAATCAAAATGGTAGTAGAGCTTTCAATAACATCAAGAAACTCTCGCTTTCTTCTTTTTTTTTTTTTTGTATTTCAATAGCACAAAAGAATAGTAGAAAAAAAATGTAATTTAATTAACTCTGAGTTATCTTTGTGGGAATTAAAGAGTAGTTGTACTCTGAAGTGTATCTGTGAAAATGGTACTTCACAGTTTTACCTTGCAGTGCCCCAGTGCTTTCAGCCCTGAAAACCAATCACAAGTCTGTTCCCTCTTGCTTTCAGGCCATTACTGGTCATGACCAGTAATACAGACTGTCATTAAAACTTGTTAACTCTTTTGCTGATGAAGTTGAACTCATATCATTAGCTGTACTGGGTCCCCCATACCCGTGGAAACAAGCAGGAGCTGGAGGGGCTGGTCGGACATGGAAACAGGCATGGGTTTGAGTATCAATAGCCTAACCACAAATCAACACCTGCATGAGCTGAACTCTTTGAGAAGCACAGTAGGAACCAATTTCACCAGCTAAAAGCACTTTGCCTTAGGTCTGGTGGGTAGGTGCTGTCCTTGCTAAAGCAAATTTCCCTTCCATGTTGAATGGACTTTGACTAAAATACTGAGTGTAAAATGCCGGTTCCATTCAATTTGCCTTTACATCTAGAAAAAGCGCAAATAATTAAAAACATTCCGTTTGCTTTTCTTACCTCTTCCTGCAGTGAAATACAAAGGCATTAAGGTGATAGCTCCCTTAGTACTTGCCTTTGCTTAGTTTGAGGTACGTGTGTGACATGAAAAGAGAGCTAATAGGGACAAATAGTTTGAAAACAGAAGGTCTAGATTATTTTAGGCAGTGGGAATTGCATTGCTTTCCCATCTTAACTTTTCTGATCTGAAATCTGATTTTAAAATTCCTAAATACCAGCCGGTTTCTGCTCCATCTCATAAAATGATGGCTTTTAGTATCTGTTCTCCTGTGGTGCAAAAGAAATTTCTCATTTGGCTAGTGAAAAAAAGTACCGTTTTTATTTAGACAGATATTTAAGTCTTTGCCTCTACCTATCTGTAATGATACAGAAAGGTAGAATAAACTCAGTTTCTTTTAGCTTCACCAGAGCCTAAGACCTTTCCTACGGAGTTCTGTTCTCGATGGAAGACATCTTGCCGCCTTAGAAGGAACTTCAGTGTAGTATTTACAGCAATGGGAAAAGAAGCAATATTCAACTGTATAAACTTGGTCAACACTGTCCAAAAGACCCGATGAAGTTACAGTAGCTTTTTCTGCCCTATCAGAGACACAACTTCATTTCTAACTCTGCTTTTACAAAGACTTTTACAACATTGCTTTTCAAAATGCCATGAAAAATTGTTGTTAACCATTGAGATTGTAGTCTTGTTTGAAAAAAAACTCACACTTTTAAGACTCACCTAGATGGCATGTCAATAAGAGAAGGTTGTGTAGAAATTCCTGTCTTTCATTTTACCTTTTTATGTGTCTTTCATTGTGCAAGTGGTGATTTTTTATTTTTCAAGACAAGTCAATTCAACTCCGTACACCATGGAGCTATCTTGCCATAGTCTGTAGTCTGCTCCGGAGATGTCTTGCAAGTTGTGAAGTTGAGAGTCAGAAAAAGATCACTGTAATAAAAGTCCCTAGTGTTGGAAATCCTGAGATCCATGTCTCTTCCTCCAGAAATTTCTCCTCTCTGAAGTATCCACCTTGCAGCCTTTCCTTTAAGCACTTTTGCAGGGAGAGAGAGAATCTGAGCTAGGCTTTTTTTCTTATGCCCCAGGGACTCCTGGTTTACCTCAGATATGTCAGAAGGCTGTGCGTGTCCCTGCAGTATGTATATTAGAATCATTCCCATAAGGACAGAAATGAAGAGCCTGTATCATTTATGGAATAGCGGTTGCCCAAGTTGCTCAGCATAAATGTTAAAGACGATCCACTCTATGTGCTGAAAAGCAGGTCCCTTTATGAAAGCAAGTGGTGAGAAATAATTCAGAAGGAACCATGTTTGTCTCCTACGCATGATAGACTGAGCAGGCAGTATGAAGGAAGCAGAGCAAAATAAAAAGAAATATCTTATGAAGAGAAAAGATTCTTATTTCCTCAGCTTTCACTCTGTCACTCAGCCAAAAATGAGAAGGAAAACAATATTCCTAGGTTTTTACATATACCCTGACCGTAGGTAGTCTTACTGAGACAGTATTTTCTTAGGACCAGAAGGTTACTGGTTGACCCCTAGTAAGAATCTGAGTACACAGGAAAATATGAGGAACTGCTCTTTGTGATTTAGAAGCCCTCATTAATCAATTATTTTTGTTTGCAGGACTGAAAATATCAGCAATAAAACCTTGAGGTTGTTGTCTGTTTTCTTACACTGAAATATACAATCAGCTGTTTTAAAGAACTGTTTTCTTACATCCTTTGAGGCTTGTTAGCATACTGTGTAACTGGAATGCACAACGAACTCACTCAGCAAGCAGCTTATTTTTTTTCTTTCCTCTCCTCTTTCGAAGAAAGACAAATACTGTAACAGGAGGTGAGTATTTAGGAAAAAAAGAATCATATGCTCCCCAAATGGCATTCACATCCACTTTTTAAAAACATATTCTGGATGAAAAGGTAGCCATTTTAGCTACTTATCCATATTCACTTAGCTTTGGAGATCTTCAGTCTTTTTTATCCATACTTTGCATGGGTAGTACGGATTTCCCTACTCCTTGTCATTTAGGTGGCTGTTCCTTGCAGTTCCAAAAAGTTTCTGTAGGTTAATCTACTCACTCAGACCTCATTGCAAACAGGGTCAGAAGATGTAACAGCACCGTGTCATTGTGAGTGCTGTCAAAAACACTGTGCAAAGCCTAAAACATTTATTCAAAATATTCCATCTGAAGTTATTAACACTGAAAGCATGTTAAATAGCTAAGACATTCATGCATTAAATTAGCTCCTTTGTGTTTGATGGAACTATTCATGTGTGTACATGTTATTAAGATAATAGCCTTAATTGCTTTTCATCATTTGTACAATTTTTCTATTTGCACTAAATTCAACTGTGAAAATGAGAGGAGATCATTTAGGTTCAAGTTCTGGTATAATGCATTAGCAGAATGCTTAAATGTTTACATTGCAAACACAGCAGAGAACTTGTACCCAGTGAAAAGACTTTTAAGAAATTTAGGAATAAATTTCTGTTAGAAATTTCAGTTTGGATCCTGAACCAGAACATAAACTTCCTTCCACCACAATCCAGGCAAAAGAACAAAAAACCCCACATATACACCAGAAATTTTCTGGATTTTCTAAGGAGACCTGAGTAAAAGCAAAAACCTTTCCTTATCCTGATGTTAGGAAATGTAGTAAGACCAGGTCTCGAATTTGAAAGCATCACTGCATGCAAAGGCAGGAAATTGCAACTTATTTTCTGTTAGACTTTCTCCACATGACAAAAATGTTAATTTCAGTGTTCATTTGATGGAGGTGACAGTATGTCAGCAAACTTACAAAGAGGTCTGGAACAAGAGACAGTAACAAACCCTACAGTCCTCAGTAGAAGCTTTGCCCACATAGGCAGCATGCAGTTCTCATACCTCACATTGGTATTTTTGCAGTGCACTAATAAAAACTTAGTTCCCCTTTAACTCAGCATAAACAGAATCCCCGTAACTAGAGGTATTCCATACTACTTAGTGGCAGGTATTCACATAACAGGGATTTTCTTCTCAGTTATGGTTTGTGAGGTGCTAACACAGCCTTGAAGGTCTGCTGTGAAACTTGCTCTCATTAAGTACCTATTAGAAGTAAAAGGGGCTCTTTGACGAAGGGGCTTTTACATGGGTTTCCTAAGAAAAACCATGCCTGGGGAAGGAGCTTCGGCTGGTGGAAGGAATCACAGATGGTGTTACCCATCAGGTGTACCAAACCCCTCAAGAAAACATGACTGCAAGTTTGACTGAATATTGCAGTGTGTACATCGATTCCTGCCAGCTGCAGATCTGGTTCCCTTATGCAGGCTCAGGCAGCAGAGGAATCAAACCTTCCTACAGGCTGAGCTAACTAATGCATGTGTAAGAAATGTTTAATCAACTAAGAAGCACTTCTCATAAAAGACGATTAAAATAGGGTCAGAAGCTTGTTGTTTAGATGTCGAAGCAGTTCTTAATGCAAATAAGGCAGAAATTTGAAGGAAACTTTTTTCAAAAGGATTAGATGCATCAGTTAAATCCAAGCAGATTTAGAAAACTGTTTCACCATTGGCAAGTTAACAGCAGAGAGTTAGATGTCTTTTGAATCCCAGTTTTTGTTCTTTCCAAGAAGAAAATTTCCTATGTTGAAAAATATTAGGGTTCTATTTAAGATGATAGCTGCTATACATCAGCCCAACAGAATTTCATCACAGTTCACTTAGTCATGAATTCCAGATTTTATTTCATCACTTTTTATATAATCAAATAGTTAATTAGAATTTCAGTCCTGATATGAGTTGTTACGATCGAAAGGTCATATTTATATTGAAAATACTGCATCAAGAGTTGCAAAGTCCGAAAAACCCCACAAGAATTTATGATGAGTGTAGCTATATTCCATCTTTTTAACACCAAATTTGAATTTTTTCATTGAAGAAATCGTATGATGAGAAATTGGGTGCAAAGGTGGTCAACAAAGTGCTGCATATATTTTTTTCCATTTGCTTAACAAGATGAGACCAGACCCAATGCTTCATACGACAGTTCATTTCGCCTTGTTTGTGTTTTGGGGTGGGTTTTTTTGTTTTGGTTTGGTTTGGTTTGGTTTTTTGTTTGTTTTTAAGAAACAATGAAATGGTAAAAATAAGGATTGGGAAGTTCACCTGAAAAGCTGTGTATGCAGAGTACTGCTGAAAAACTTGGAAAAACGTTTCCATTTGGTTTCTCCCCTTCACCCAACATTCAGCAGTGTTTTGGTGAAAACTTGGCACAGCTCCCAGGTTAGGATTTCACTTTGATTTGGCTAGTTTTGCAGCTTCATTGACGTTTGCCCATATTTCTGTCTCATGTATGGGCAATGGTGCCATCACCGTTTGCTGTACATGCCCTCACCCTTTCCTAGAGCACAGCACGAGGATGGTTACAGGAGTATGCATGGTACCCCCATGTCAGCAGGTACAGTTATAGGAAGTTACTTGTGATGCTCCTCATCTTTCTGAGAAGTAGATAATAAACAAGGTAACATGAAACAACCGCTGAAGCAGTGCAGCTCTGCAAAACCAGACATCTCTGCAATGCAGAAATCCCTTCACACAGTTGGCTGCTGCTCCATTTGCTGTACAGTTCTTAGTTACAAGCTGTGTTCTTTTTCCTTTCTCTTTTTTCCTTTCAGTGGCCATAAAGGTAATGCAACAAATACTTGACCGATATTTTACAATTTAATTATATTGCAGACTTTTTCTGGTCTCCTTTCCATGGGAAATCTCAAGGAAAGCCCATTGGCACTGTGGAAAGTATCATCCAGTTTAGTTTCATAAGTGCTGGGATAGAAGACACGATTTAGGTATTTTTTTCAGAAATTTTAAATAGTCAGTCATAGGCAAATATTATATTATCTTGTACTGGAGGAAGAAGTAATATTTTGGCTGAAACTTCTTAAATAATTTTGTATTTAATTATTTGTAAGAAATGTTTATTTCCATTTTTATTCAGTAAAGGTACTGATTTTACATATCTACCCACACAAATACATAGATAAGCTAATTCTTCTTCTCTAGTAAATGATTCTAAAATAACTTCTCATTCTAAAGCACTTAGAGGTTTCCAGAAATCGTTGTCATTAAAAAAAAAAAACAAACCACAAACCTCAGAAAATACAGATGAGAAGTAACCTCTGTGGTGCTGTTTGGTTTTCTTTTGTGTTTTGTTCTTTTTTTAAAAAGATATCTTTTTAGTCAATTTTTTCTACTGTTCAGACTTATCTGTAAAATCTCTGGTGCAGGAACCTTGTCTTACTCTGTTTCTGTAAAGGACCATCTCATAATAAACACTCCAGACCTAAAATTGAGGAATACAGAAAGGGAAAATCTGAGAACTGTCTGCAGTAGCACTGATATTGCCACACATATAAATTAGTTTGGCAATTATTTTGGGAAGAGCTCAGCTGGGATAATCATCTGATGTATTTTAGTTGTGTGCCAATTATTTCACAGATTTCTGCAAGCTATTCTCACTCTATATGACAAAGTAATAAATCCTGCTTACTGGACACTGTTAAAAATTGCTATCAGGTTCAAATCAACTACTCCAGGAAGACAAGCAGATTTGGCCTGTACCATGGATATTCAAAGTTGACAAACAATTAGTTTTCCATTGTCGCTTCTTAATTTTAAAAGATATAAGATTAATACAAAATCATCCTACCGACCTCTCCTGTATCCAGGATGTCTCAGAGTATTGTTTACTGTAAGGCATCCTCACGGAAACTCTTTGCAGTGGTGTAATTCACCAAGAGATGTGCAAACATACTTCTGTCTGTTCAACAGCTGAAACTGTATTGTTGCCAAATGAGTTCAGTAATTTACTTTGGTGTTTCAATGGGAAGCTAAATGCCATTACCCACCTGCTAGGGTAAACTGGCTGGAGACACTTACAGTGCAGAAAACAAACACACCACAGGAGAGAGAAAATCTTGACTTTCAGTTTTGCCCCAAATGATAATAAGACCTGTCTGCTATCTGGGAACTGAGGACAAAGGTCCACAGGCTACAAAATAATTTGACAAGAGCAGAAGGACCATCTCAGTAATTGCTGCCGACAGCAGTCCAAACCATTGTTCTGGATCCTTGTGCTAAAGAGCTGTCCCTTGCCTCACAGAGGGTGATTTGAAGGCAGTTCTTTGAGAACCACAGCACGTTATTTCATCAGCCAGCTTGTCAACTCCGTGATGAGAAAGCTGTAATGCTATTGCCACTTATTTAGGTGAAAAACAGTTTTCAGCATGTTGATGACACTGCAGCCTCATCACCCACCTCAGACTTCCTCTAATGACCTTACTGTGGAGGAGGAGTGGTGGCATGACTGAGTGGGGAAAAAGGGTAGAGGGAGTCCTCCTTGTATGCTGCTTAGATTTTCATGAAAATGTAAAGTAATCTTATTGCAAATACTAATGGCATTTTGCCCCCAACCTCATCAGGGACTAGAAGTAATTTCTTGAAATACATTTCAAAGAAACCAGAGGGACATTGTTCAAATGAAAAGTGCCTAACATGGAGACCCTTCAGAGGAAAAGCTGTGAGATCTTTCCGCCAACTATGTTCTTCCTAGAAGTGAGATAACAGACTTAAAATTACTTGTTCCTTCAGTAACCCAGGTATGGCTAATATGATTTTACTTTTCTCATCTAACAATAACTTTTGTATTATACTACTTTAACAGGATTCCCCTTATTTAAAGAGTAGAAAAATAATTAATTTAGGTGAAAAAAGAAATTGGACCTACATTTTCACAATTTTAACTTTTCAAAATATCAGTTCAAAATTAATTGACAAAATGTCAGTGCTACTTTGTGCTATTAGGTACAAGAAAAAGCTTTAGAAATATGAAAAAACCCCACCTTTTATGTAATAATGACACATTTGAGAATGTTGGTAGTATTATAGAACTGCACAGCAGATCCATTCAGAATGACAAAGTTGTCAAATGCAGAAAGTGACCCCAGACGTTACATATGAAATTCAATGTTGCACCTACTAAGACTGAATTCCAGTGCATCTCGTGGAGATGCGTGTTTTAGAGTGTGCTTTTGGATTCTGTGCACAGTGCCGGGGATGAGGATTGCTCTCCACAGAAATCAGGCTGGCACTGGCAGCCCCAGATGCCTGGGCTAAATATTGAAGCAATTGTCATGTAAGCACACGAACCCTAACTGCAGCCTCTGCAGTGCAGTGCCAAGTGGAACAAGTGTACGTTATGATGAACATCGCATGCTGTTTAAGAGAAGGGACTTGCAAGTCTGGTCCAGCCTGGGCAGGCACAGAATATGTTCTACCATGCTCCACTCCGCTGTGCTTGGGATACACCTGGTTCAGTGCTCATGATAGCTAGCCATAATTTGGAAAACATCCCACAGAGCTTGTATTTGAGTACAACTTCCTCATGTTATGTCTGTTGTACACAGAGAAAACAGGGAAATGAATTAGGTAAGTATATTTTAAAATTCCCCATGTTGCAAGCAGCAATTGTGAAAATTAATCTAGGAGATGAGATGTAGCATTCTGGCACAGGCTGCCAGAGATCTGATAATAAAAGAATATTAGCTGCTCCGCGTAGGTGGTTGGCTTTGCTTCCACAAGCTTTCCAATATGCTTCCGATTATTTTTAATACTTCTCTACTGTGAAGATTGCCATTTACTAAGGGTTCTGATTGATACAATGGGAGCAGGGTTGCATGGCAGAAAGTATCAGTATACTCAGTAGATAAAGCAGGCCTGGGCATATGGTGCTGAAGTTTTACTTGGCTGAATTAAGACTTCGTTAGAACTTAATAAAGGATTGAATTAAATATTTTTTTTTAAAGAAAGAAAGAGGGAAAAAAAAAAGAAGCAAGCATTCAAGCGTTTCTTATTGTGCTATTCCCTTGAAATCCACTTTGTGAACAGCTCTAAGATGGGACTCTATGACCTTAAAGATCTTTTCCAGCCTAAATGAATCTGTGGTTCTACAATTACAAGAACCCTTTTCTGTTGAGACAGCTTCTCTTCGATGGATGCAGGGCTGAGCTAGGAAAGCAGCTGAGAGGCCTTGCTAAGTTTCAGGCTTCTACTAGCAATGCAATGTTTGCACATGCTAACAGGTTACTACTTTTGTGAGCAACATGCTTTTTAGCTGGGCACAAATGCTACTGCTTGTAGATAGCTTTTCCTTGTATCCTTACTTGCAGGTCAGGTTTTCCAGTCAAACACAGTCTAAGTTACTCAGAAGTTTGGAGGCACTTGTATTTGATACTCCAGCACTGGTTTTATTGGATGACTGTTCACAACCTTGCGCTTTCTTATTTATTGTTCTTAAGACAGACTTTGTGCTGCTTCCCCTCAGAGGTTCATCTTAAAAGGAGACAGAACAAAGGTGGGGTTTACGTTACCTTAGATTTAACAAAGGCCACAATAAAAGTAATTTCTCATAACCCTCACCCAGGTAGTAAAAAATCTATAGCCTTTAAATATTAATAAGAAAAAATAAATTACAATAAGTTCTGGATACTTCTGTTTTCATGTTTTAATTTTGAAGGTTTGGTATTGTCAAATATCTTTCACCAGTACAAAAGTTTCAGTTACCCTTCCTACAAGTGGAAGCTTGGGGCTTTGCCTACTTGCACGCTTCCAGAAAGGGTCTTTCAAAAAGTCCAGAGATTACAGAATTAATAGCACTGCTGCTAAAGCTGTGAGAACCTTTGAATTTAGTTTACTAAATTATGCTGTTGCCTTTCATCCTGTCCAAACTCCCCTGTTCTGTGTCTGAGTTTTGGAGGTTTATTTGATGTCTGATCAGATATGCTGCTCAAAAATACACAGATGGCTGGTAGGGACTAGATCTTGTTTAAAATCGGGATATATGTTTGGAATTACATTTTGAAATAGGGTATTGTTCTAATTGGGAAAACATGTTTGAGAAATTCACAGAAATGTTATATCACTATGCCCTGTTTGATGATATATTTGTACACACACTGTAAGATTTTGTAAAAAAAAAATTCTTTTTTTAACACCATAATTTTCTAATAGAAAGAGCTTTAAGAATTTTATAAATATTGCAAAAAGACTTGTAATATCAACTAGAATTCTTATTTTATATAAGTATGTACAGATCTGCAGTCTGCACCAAAAAGAAAGGATTCAGAGATAACTGGCACAGCAATAAAATTGGAAACTAGGAATAATATCAACTAGAATTCTTATTTTATATAAGTATGTACAGATCTGCAGTCTCCACCATAAAGAAAGGATATAGAGATAACTGGCACAGCAATAAAATTGGAAACTAGGAATAACTAGAGTTATGCTGTTTCTGAATCCTAGCCAAGTACTGAAGAGTACTTCTGTGTAATTTGTGATTTTTAGGAGCACCACCATATCACACTTACAGTCTCTTTCTGGCTGGTGTATTTGTAATGAAAAGGCCAAAGCTCCAACTCTAGTAAAGTTGGTTTTGGTTTAGTTCGTTTTGTTTCTTTTCTTTCCTTCTTCCTTTATGTGTGTGTGTTGGGGAGGGGGGAGTGTGGGGATGTGTGTGGATGTGTGTGGGGGGGTGTGTATGTGAGTGTGAAATTTTACGTCCTGTGAGTGTTAGGTGGAGGAAGGGAGGATATGGAGTCTGCAGTGATCTCATTTTTGGATTTGGGTTTTGCTTAGGTTTTTGTAAGTCAGTGTAGCTAGATTAATTTGTAGAATCTGAGAATCTGGATTGTTATCTCCAGATATACAGCTTTAAAGTATAAGGGTTTTCAAGATTGCAAACCAAAAATGGGTGAAAATATTTTTCAGTGTGGGTTCTCTTATCATCCTTTTTTCAAGTTTTTCCCTAATTTTCTGAGCAGTGCTGACTGACAGCAGTGCAGAAGGATGCTGGGTGGCCAGTGGAAGCAATTGCAAATGTTCCAGTAGCAGAGAACAGCAATGCTTCTGCTGCCACATCATGTCTCCTCTTCAGTGGGAGGATATTATGAAGTCAGTCCTGAAGAATTTTTATTATATTAAATTTTCAGGATCAGCTTGAGTTTTGAATAGGGTTTTTGTACTTTTCAAGTTTTGTTTATAGCAAATCCTTGCCCTTCCCATTCCTTTGTGAAGACTGTTGCAGGAAAATAAAAATAAAGATTTCTTCTAAACATAGAAGCAGGAACAAAATGTTATAGGCCATGATACAGTGAAATGTGACTGCTCAAAAAAAATAATACAAATAAAAATTAAAATAATAAAAATAACAAAAATAAAATAATAATAATAACACAAAAGTTTAGGCACTCCCTGTTGCTTTTATTTCTAGTTTATCTGTTTCTTCTATAGAGAGCAGCATGTCAGATTTCCTGTTATCTGTTTCCCAATATCTGAACGCTTGGGAAGTTTGTTTTACTCTATTACATCTACTCATTAAGATATAGAGAGTTTGCACTCTACAGAGACATCTGTTGTGCTATTGAGTGAATTATTTATTACCCATTTAAAGGCAGTATTGCTGTAAAATATTTAAATGTAGTTTAGCCTCTGAGTCAAAGTCAGTTTAAAACAGACTAGGTTTTCCAAAGGGAATTCCATGATACACAGACTCCCTTTCTATTCTGAGAGTTTTCCTTTAAGATAATTTTTTAGCAGGACAGTGTCTATCTCTAAAGATTTTCCCAGTATTAAATACACGTGTGTTTTGTGAGGAACAAAACTCTACAGCTGTATTAATGAAAATGCAAACAGATACCCCAACAAAACAAGGTACATTTACATCCACATAACATTTCACCATTACAGACAAAAAAGTTTCACAAATAGTTATAACTTGTGTAGATTTATGACAAATGATGTATCTTCCATAGCAAATTATATTTAATATTTTCATAGGAGATTTTTTAAAAAACATTAATTAAAATTTTTTATGATTGTTTGGGATGATGACTGTAGATGTTATTATTCTGCTTAAGAAAGAAAAAACACCCTGAACCATAAATACTCAAAATGTTTAATGGAAAACATATGTTCCCACTCTCACCACTTTAACCACTTAACTCATCAAATTACTAATGCAAATGATGTCAACAAATTATTAGCAAAAGCAGTTTTTAGAAATGTTCGCTTTCCTGAAGGTAACTACGAATATTTGTAGGCTGAAAACCAAGACCTAAGTAACTGAAGGGGCAATAAAATTATATTCAATTTATTTTAAGCATTTGGAAAGTTTAGTGTTCCTTTTCTTGATGACTTTAGAAACTCCAATTAGATGGTAAGATTCAACATTTTTGTTTGTAGGTGATTTTTCTAAATGTATATCCATGTGTATACACAAACACAAAGAACTTCAGTGCTCTTTACAGGTATATTTAACAGAAAAATAATAAAAAGGACACCTATGCAAAAAACCCCTTTTCATTAAAACTAAATAACTTGGTTCTAGCAAACACTTCCACCAGCTGTACCACTGGCACAGGCAGGAGCACAGCAAAGCAACAGAAGACAGTCAGTTTTCACTCTTTTATATCAACTCTATCACCATGAAACAAAACAGCACAGTATGGATCTACTTGGGTTGCTGGAATTGAACAAAACCAAATAGTTTTAAGGAGAACACAGCAACTTCCAGTAAAATACACAGATGGGTTTTTTTTTCCCACCTGAATAAAACCAGATTTTTAAAAAAAATTATTACCAATGTAAAATTTGACAACATTTTCATTATTATTATTATTACATCAAATTCACTCTGGCATCTTTTTGTAACAGGCATCTTTTTTTTCCTAAAGCAGAACTCATTTTTCCACTGATTTTCACATTACATTTGGACCCAAACAGTACAATATAATTTTATTTCTAAGGAGGTATTTTCCTTTGTTGACAACCACATCAAACGGGTACTACTCATGCAACCTTGAAGTCAAGTATCAATATTTCACTGTGCAGCTTCCTGTATCTGGGAGACAGAAACAGGTAGAGAGAGGTCAGAATAGCAAGTGAGGATGAAGGAGGGAGAGAAAGAGCAGGAGAGCATATCTGTGACTTTGCACATGATGCCTGATGTAAAGAGCAACAGGGAGATGAGCTGGATTGGCACAATGGCCACGCATTCCGATATTCCCCTCCCTTGGCTACTGCTGACAACATTTCTGTGTTTCTGCCACGCTTACCAGAGAGCCAAGCTGCACAGCCTGTCCTCGGGAGAATGGCAATTTTTATTGCCTCCCGTTTTAAAAGAGAGAGCTTGGAAAAGGTCAGTGTGGGTAGACTGCAATAGACATCTGGTCCCTCACTTAGAAGCCTTTCCCCAGTGCTCAGTATGCACATAGTAAGTTAAATTATACAGTTGTATGCAAATTATTAGCAAATGTACAAAATAGCCTAGCTGATAATTTGCATAAATATCATCCAGAAGTGCATAAGGCTTGGCAGCAATGTCACTGCTGATAAAAATGTAAGGAAGAGGAAGGATAAGTGAAACCCTGACAAGTCAATTGTGAATGGCATATCATTTTAGTATAACCAGAGGGGCTTTGGGTGCACAGAGTGGAGGCTGAGAAGGGACCACCAACTCCTCTTTACAAGGCTGAAGCTAAATGGGAACGAGAACCGAGCAAAATAAAAGCTGCTGGGTTGAGCTCAGTTTTAATTATACATGGAGCAAATCATTGTGTGAACAAATACAGTTTTAGTGCATAACATACACAGTACCTCCTTCCCCGTTTCCCACTGTCAACATACCTGACAGTGGTCTAAGGTTTGCCAGCATTTATTACAGTTCAAATCCTCTGTGCTTGGAGAAACACTGAGAAACTGCCAGAAGTTAGCATCCTGCACTGTTAGCCCACCAGCTGAACTTCAGACTTGCACCATTTACAGTGATGATGTTCCAAACCATTACCACTGGGAGAGGCTGTGACAGGCAGTGAGACAAAGAGTTACTGTTGGGAATGGATTTGGTTCAGGAATTATTTTCATCCTATCAAAGTTCTTTTGCTGAACATATTTACATTATTAAGGCTCATGGTGTGTTCGCTTTTTTGGTAGCTTACAGTCTAAACATATGTGCCCTGCTGCAATAAGCACCCCTTAAAAGTCTGGAATAATACAACCATGACTGTGAGAAGAAAACTCATTCCTTTCTGAAGACCTTTATTGATGAAAAACATTCTACTAAAATCAGTGGGACAGTTCTATGTTCATTTGGTATTACCCTGAAAAGGAAGGTGTTGCAGCAGGAGATCCCTGCCACATGAAGGCTGAAGCCCATGGCACCAATGTGGAAACACACTGCAGTGCATTGCAGCTGAAAGCTTTTTCACTGTGTAAAATTCCCAGTAAAAGAGTGTCATACAAAAGCTTACTGAAGAAGTTATTTGGCCCTTGGCTTACTTTTGCCTGTTCAGCTTTCAGGAGTGTTTTACTTGTGACAATGATGAGTGGAGCCTTGCAGACTCAGACAAATAATGCTATGAAAGCAAGTTTATTCTCAAAAATGAAAATGCTATGTGAAAACTTTCCACTCTTGGTCTCAAGAAAGTCCAGCAATAGAGTTTGTAACACGGATATACTTGTTATTGCATAGGTCAACAGACTGCTGGAGATTACCCTACCTATGCCGGTGTTAGCGAGGCCCCACTGAAAATGTTACATGAAGATTTTGTGGGACAGAAGCTTATTACTTCTGTATTTTTGAAAACTAAATCTGAAAAAATAAAACTCTCTCAGACGAAGCACTTGCTAAAGTAGGGAGTTTCTGACTTTGCTGTTCCATAGAGAGCATGTGATGTTATTAATTCAGTTATAAATTTCACATTTCCTGGCATCCTAAATGTTTATCTACAGAAACTTTATTTAATATTTACAGGGAGGGTCTTTGCATGTGTGTTGGCTTACTCTTTGAGTGCTCACAATGTGCTTGGTGGCATATGGGCACAGAAGAGACAGCTCTGCCCCTATGATCTTACAACCTGGTTCAGTGCCAAAAACAGCAATGAAAAGAAAGGATTTGTATCTGAGGTGTATGTCTATATCCCAAGCGTACAAGATACCTCACAATGCATCTGGAAGAAACATGAGACAGATCAAAGCAGCATGATGAGTTTAAGTTATAAGGGAGAGAGATACGCAGGAAATGGGTGAAGATTCCTGGTTTTGTAACTGAAAGAAAAGGACGTTTATCAAGGCTGGTCCAAATTCTTCCAGCTGCAAGAGATAAGCTTTTGAATTTATAGAAAAAATAGATTTCCCCATTTGCAAGGAAAATTGTTTGAGAAGGTGAAATTGATTTAAATATCTGGCACAAATAGATAATATACTTAAATGATGTCTTTTGCCATACATGTAATAAACGTGCTTCTGATCAACCTAAATAGATAGAGTAGTCAATACTATTGTTTGCAAACATTATTATACTGATGCAAAATACAATAAATATTTTCTATTTGGTGAGATTTAACCAAGCCCAGAAGTCATGTGAAATTGTATAAAAATTTTAACTTACCAAACTGTAGCATACATAGTAATAGCCAAAGCCACCTGCTTAGGGCTTCATTAAATAAAAATAAATAAAAATTGTAACAGATAGGATTTGTGCAGTAGGAAACACTAATGCTACTAGAAACTCAAGAAAAAAGGAAGAGTTAAAGCTATGCTCACATTAGATGGAATTATTATTGCACCTCAGAAAGTAGCAAGCTATGTTCCTGAACAAGATGAAGTAAATTTAAGGACAGAGCAATTAGGATTAAACATGTGATGGAGTGGAATCTCTGCAACAGAAAAATTATACAACTTGAGAGGCTGGTTTGCTGCCAGAAACAGAATTGTCACCATGTCACAGAAATGTCACATTGACATTTGTCTTCATAGGGAATGTTGCAAGAATAATGAATTACAATTAAAAGCAGAATAAAGATTGCTGATACAGCCCTGGAGAGAGAGCAAAATGAGAAACGCTGTATGTGAAGGTTAACAGCCTGTATACAGAGATCATCTTGTTCAATCAGACAGTGTTATTGCCTTTTGAACTCTAAAAACTCTTCTGTATTATATACTGAAGTCCACTAAAATTTCATAAATGCATATGATTCTTGTTCTCCAACAAATGCATTACAAAGCTATCTATAATCCATGCAGAAATCACTGTCCCAGGATGTTAAGGAAGGCAATTCTTTAGTAAGATTCAACATAAGATTAGAAAGTTACTTATGTGAAAACATCACTTGTAGATAGAAGATCAAAACCAAATGTCACAAAGGTATCAGAGAAACAAAACAAAGAATCATTTCTTACAGAGAAAAATTGCACGAATGGGCAAGTGCGTTATGGGAATGTTTAGACTGTGATGAAAGTAATACTATTGGTAAATTCTTATTCTAGACACATTTCCTTTGCTTCCTATTCTCACCTTCAAGTTAAAATAGAAGGAAAGGAACAGTTTGTGAAATGTATATTCCATGTTTTACAAGCCATCTTTATTTAAAGATATCTAGCTTAGGCTGCTATCAAAGAGACTTACCAAAAGCCTCTGTATGCCGTGTTGAGGCAGAAATATGTCAAAGATTTTAGTAAACAAAACATCAGCTCAAAATACTTAGATGTTAAGATACTTAAAGAAAAGAAATTGGAATCTTATGGGGTGCTGCTAGGTAGAGCCAAAATCTAGGCCTTGCAATACAAGAAGCCCTAGACAAGATCTTCTGAAGAAAAAGATGCTTCTGGAAAAAGAAAGTAGAGCTTCCTTTCCTGAAAGAAATTCAGCAAGGGACTGAAACCCTTGATTTATTGATTGACTTGATTTGCTTTAATCTCTTAAACAACTGACCAGTGTAATCTGGTTATTTATCATCCTAAACAAGATGGAGGTTAAGCAGACCATAGGACATTTAGAAGAAATAAAGTGGTATTTAAATTGGATAACACAAAAGAAGTACAAACAAAATAAATCAAGGCAGGTGTTGGACTAATCATCCAAATGCTGGCAACTCTTCCTGCTCAAATCCCTCATCCTGCATTTCACATAGCGTGAAGACAGAAGAGAATGGGAATTGGCTGCTGTATGGGTGCACAGTGTTCCCCTCGCTCAGGAGTAAGATGCAACAGAGATATACATGAGAGAAACACCTTTGTCAAAAGTAGGTCTGATGCAGTCAAATACTGTGAATATTTAAATAATAGTAACTGCTTCCAGATACACAAACCTTTCCATCTGGAAAGCAGAGGATTTATAGATTTCGGTATCAGTGCTCCTGGCCCATTCTATAGTCTCTTTTCTTATTCAAATATTTTAAAGAGAGATTTCGCAGAAAGGTTCAACCCTCTTATTATTGGCTGGTGTTCATCACTTCTGGAACAAAAGAACATGTGGGATCAAGTAATTTGTTAGACATGAGATGACACCAGCTACCTCAGGGGGAAACTAGACCTTCATGGAAATACAGCTTTTCCTATGCTTCATAGCTGAGGGAGTTCACAGCTCTACCGCTGGCTGCCTCATTTCCATATACCAAATGATGGGTTACTGGTGCTGCAGGCCTGTGATGCCATTATGAAAGATATTTACCTGCCAGACGTGGCTTATGAAATGTAGAAATGTATATGAAAACGGCTGTTGGCCTTGAGAAAATGAAACCTCCAGACTGGTCTGAGAACTGATGACTTATAAATGCACAGAGCTTGCTTCCAGGCAAGCTGATAAGCACAAAGGGCAAGCCTCCTTGATTGTGATGGACCTGGGGTATCCCAGAGATAGGATCAGTATAGCAGTTTGGGAAGTACTAGGGAAGTTCATAAAGCTGGGGGTCTGGGGAGGTCACACAGCAAGCATTTTTCTTCAGCTACATAGTTATAGATGTGTTTTAGGGCAACACTTCCAATTCTTTCCAACATTGCTTAAGGAGCATGTAAAACATGGAGCCCTATAGATCACTTAAATACATCATTAGCAATTTCAACATTTATTCTAGAGACAGGCTAGAGATATCTTTCAAAGCTGCTGTAATTATTACAAACATCACATTTATGGAGATGCGCTACTGTGCCCTGTGTGATATATGTGAAGTCTGAGAAAAATAGTAAACACAGACAAATGAGCTGAATTCTGGATTCCTAATGGATGTCCTTGATAAAAGTATCCATCTTAATGTCCTCCCTATCAGCAACACAAACACAGGTTCAATACTGGAAATGAAAATTCAAAATAGCTCCCGTGCTCATATCCTGCATAATTGTGATGATTTGATGGGTACTTTCTCTCAAATGCAAGTGCTTTTTTTCCTGTATAGGTTCTGCTTTATTGTGAAACACATTGTACTAATAAGTTACAGTGCCTTAAATTGGTTGCGGTATTATGTGGGGGTTTTTAAGTTCATCATCCTGTGATTAAGGAGCCACTGATCTTTATAAGGATTATTGTGCCTGAATAATTTTATGGATGGCATTGGTGCAGGCTGATTTCCTTACCATACAAAATCTCATTGCCAACCTGAGTGACTGGTAGTTTATGTTCTTGGAGTGCCATCTAACTGACTTACATAGACTGCTCATAGTTTTCTGATATTTTAATAAAACCTTTTGGCATAGTAGTAGTAATTTGTTTCATTACAAGTAAAAATATATGCTAAACATAGGCACAGTGAAGAGGAACAGTAAATGCCAAACAAAACTTCGTTAAACTCACAGTTATGTTTAGGGAAGAAAAATACATGTGTTGTGAGTTGAGCTGGCTGCTTATCCTTATTAAATAGAAAGTGAAATAAATAAAATTAAAATGCAAATTAGAAACAATCAAACAATTCCCAAAGTCCACATGCAATTCCAAAGTACATGCAGATGAATGCAGGACCTCTGTCACTTCCAACTTCTTTTTGGGAGTCATCATGGGAGTGCATGGGGCCCAGGAGTACAAAAGCCATTTTCCCTCTTGCAAGCTTTTGAGTGGTCTGTCTCCTGAGAAACATTCATAATTTCAACTCCCAGACAGCCTGCATGTCCCAGAAGTGCTCTGCAGAGGATGGTGGAGAAAAGGGCTTAAGCAACTCCATATGTCTGACCAAATATTAGCAGAGGAGTTTGCATTGCCAGAAGGACTTTGTCTTCTTAAGTGACTCACTGCTTGCAAGGATCTGCATAGGTGCTGGACTCAGCATGGAGTCTACTACTGGGGTCCATGCAGAACCTGCACAGCAACCCAGGTTGCTCTCCTTTTTACCTCTTGTTACAACAACCTGTCATACATCCTTTTCTGTTTCTCTTCCATCACTGGGAAGCACCTTGAGCTAAATACTCCTCTTTAGTTTTTTCACGGCAGTGATATACATTCCTGCTCTTGTCCTTCTCTTGGTGACTCAGATGTGCTTAAGCCCCAGGGTGGAATGGCCATCTTCCAGATCCCTAAATGACTGCAAAGTCATTCTGTTAATTATTTTTCTTCCTTGAAGGAAAAAAAGTAAGAAATTATTTCCTCCTGCTTCATTTCTGCATCATAAGGCCACAGCTGGCACACTGCATCATTTTTGTATTCTTCCATTTTTTGTTTGTGAACTCAGCTTTCTTGGAACTGCAGGTGTCAGCCCACAAGATAAACAGTGAAACATATCAGAGTAAGATCACTGCTGAAAGCTTTATATTATTAAAACTTTCTTGAAAGTCTAAAGTAAATATGACATTTCCTCTCCCTGGAAAAGTGGTGGCAGGATAGGATTCATAACCAGAGCTTCCATTGCTGACTGCAGTTCCATAATCTGCTTCAGTGTGGGAAACCCATAAATGATACCTCAGGGGTAATGAAAGAAGAAAGACACAAACCAACCAGGAGTCCTGCAGGGAAGATGGAAGGAGGAAAGGGAAGTGCTGCATAAATCCTTGGGCAGCCCAGCACACCTCAGGGAATTATGAAATACCTGTGGAGTTCATTGGCCATCTTGCCTTTGGACACAGGCATCTGTCAAAACAATAACCAATATGGTGCGGATGGCACGCTGTGTTGAAACTCCCACTCCTCCATTCCCACTCTTATGTGTGCCTGAGAAGCCACATGTGAAGGAGTACTGGAAAATTTTTCCCAGTATGCTTGGTGGGACAGCCTGCTGGTGAGCCACATCTGTTCTCTCAGGGGAAAACTCACTCCCTGGGGCCTCCTCTTCCCTGTCCCCTCTCGTAAGAGAACAGCGTTATGGGGAGAGATTGGTGAGTTCAGCTCCTGGGACACTGGCATGTACTGTGTTAGCCTCCACACGACAGAAATATGAAAGCAGGGTTACTTGTAGTTAGTATCCCTTGCCTCCCAGGATAATTGTTTCAGTGCTTGTTCTGATTCTGGCATGGCATCCCAGGCATATGATGTATGTTTCTACTATGATATATGTTCCTGTTACTGATGCCAGCCCTGTGCTTCCTTGGATGATATTGCAGGTATCGCTGGGAATATAACCTTGTGGCCAATAAGCTGCATAGTGGCAGCACACTCTTGGGCCAATGGACCATGCGATGGCTGGCAGCCTGCAGCCCCGAAGTGTTACCTGGCAGTCTGAAGCAGTCTGAGAGGACAATGTGTAACCAAACGCCAAAGAAGGGGATATGCCGTACCACCCATCTCCTGCAGACCAGCAGGCAGAGGAGTAGTTAGCAAAAAGACAGAACACCAGCAAAAGAGCAGCTAAAAGAATATGTATAAAGAAATACTTATTTTTGTGCCCATTTGCTTCCAGATGTGCTGTAACCACACTAAAAGGAGACAGGGTAGAAAGGACAAGAACAGCTCAATTGGCTGCATACTTGAAACCTGAACAGCATTGGCAAGCTCAGACTGTATTCAGCCAGGAAAGGAGGCTAAGGATTTTCAGTGTAGATGACAATAGTGGCATAAGCAACCACATAAAACTTATAAATGCATATAGGATCCAACTTCAGCTTCTTCCCTGAACAAAATAGTTTCTGTCCTGGCATTTATAAATGCAAACCATCCCTCTGTGTTTTACGTCTCACATCAAGGAGAAATACAAGCTTCTGATGTAATTACATAAGTGCTTAGAAATATTTATTATTAATGTAGGTTATGTGTCATCTGTTATGTTACACAAAGTAGGGGCATTAATGGTTTCATGTACAATGCATGAGTCAGCAAAAAATTAACAGCTGGTATTCATGTTTATAATAGTCTCCAATAGACTATCCCAAACTGTTCATGTTTTTATCAACATGAAACCATTCTGTAGGTCATATGGGTAAAAATACAGCATCTGCTATTCTTATTCAAGCTTTAGTGTCATAATCACATGACAAACAGAAAGGAAGGACAGTACCATGCACTGGTTAGAGTGTTTTTCCTTACTCAGAACAATTTAATGCCTTTTAAGTTCCAAAATGCCTTTAAAAAAGCACCCTACGACAAGTCATTTCCAGGGAAGCCTTGTACAAGGTACCACTATAAGAGGCACTCAGAAAACCTCCTGTTGAATCCTGTGGATAGCTCTGATCATCCAGGGTGACAAAAGATCAACTCGAACAGGAAAAGACACAAAAGCTTTTAAGATGACTAGAGGCTGGGCAGGCCCATCACAGCAGAGCATGTTGTTTTGCACCCCAGATAGAGAAGACAAGGACAGAACTATCATCCCTGCCTACAGTTTGTTGGCCAGTGCCCTCATATAAATGTTGTGCAGGGAGAAAACAATTTCAGCTACTGGATTATGTTGGCACAGGTTTAAAATATAAAGAAATCTGGACAAGAAACTAGGAGAGATGTGCAACAGAAGAAAAGTATGGCTCTGAAACACTGTCCCAGTACATTCTGAGAAAAACTGTCCTGGGCTGAGGATCTAAGCTGTATGTTTATAGCAGAGAATGTATTATTGCATGTCATACCTTTGAGAACAAGTAAACTGGACTCAGCATATCAGCAGGTCCATTCAATACTAAATTCCCCAAAACAGCTGGACAGCAAATATGTCTTTCTTATCTGTATTTCTTTGTAAAGTCGTAAGTCAGCTGTATCTAATTGGAAACAAGGCTATCACCAACACACTATTAGAAATAACCTCAATGCAGGAGCATTACTGACTATAACAGTGTAATCAAAACTAATTACGACTTGGGCCGTAGACAGAGAAGGATTTTATTTCATTGGCACCATTCTCCTACACAAGAATCTTTCAATGGCACATCCCCATGCTGTTGCAATACAAACAAAGGTAACAAAACTAAACAAGCATACAACTGTTAGGATTTTTAACAGTTGTTCTGAGGGCTTCTCAGTATCCCAAGTTTTACACATCATGAGATTTCTCACCTTAAATTTGCAAAATAGAGAGGTGGTTCTATTTCAGAGGGTCACTTCAAAAGGCTTTTATGTTGGGAAGGAGGCACACTGGAAACTCAGAGAGTGGAGTAAAGCTACTCAGACACATAACCTTTTCCCCTTGTGTCCAAACAGCTCCATGGAAATTATATAAGAAATTACACAGAGTGGTGTTACAGTGCCTCTCCTTTGAAACTACTCCTTAGCAGGCGCCTCTTTGCCAGTGGGGGCACCATGTTAGAAAGTGAAAGGGGAGTTGCAGAGAAGTGTGGTGGTGTAGATATGAACACCTCATTTTCTGGCAATCCAGACGGCTAGGAGAATGAATCTAGCATGTGCAAGAAGGTGTTTTCCATGCATCCAACACCACCTGCTTGTACCATATAAAAAGACTGGAATCAATTAAGTTGCATGACTGAGTAGCAGAGAGTTTCAGGAGGGAAAAATATATCACAAACTTCTGTAACTAAAGGAAAATGACTAGCAAGGAGGGATAGGCAAATTGCAGAACCACTTATAGTTTACCTATGTTTCTATTGATTTTCTTTTTCATCTGCTTTATCCAAACTACATCAGTCTGCAAACATGGGCTGCCAACTTCATCAGAAAGTTTATTTCTGTGGAGAACTAGGCTAGTAGTCCACAGTGAGTCATTTTTAAACAGTTTAAGCCTTCATCTGTTCATGAGGAACATAACATCTTCATACTTATTTACTAGCCAGAGCCATTCATTTTACTGCTATTTATCTGTGAAGAATCTTCTCAAGTGAGTTCATTACATGTGCCCAGTATTTCAAATGCCAGGTTTACTGGTTGCTGTCACTGGATACTAATTCCCTTAGCAATGTTCCTGGCATTTTATAGTTTTATAGTAGGAATATTTAAATACATGAAGCTCCAGTCTTGCATCTGGAAGTATTTCTTTTTCTCAACTTAAAGTTTGACATTTTTGTAACAAATACCTCACTTCTGGGAAAATTTAGAGGAAGTAAGATGGTTCCAAAAAATGGCAAGACCCATCTTTGCCCTCTCACCTGATCAAATAAGCTCAACAATTGTTGCAGCCTGTTTGATTAAGCAACTCTTCTGAGACATTAAAACATATTGATCTTTGATCCTAAATGAAACACAGATGTCCCTGTTGGTTTTTTTCATTCTTAGCTATAGTCCAGACATGAATAACCAGCTATTTCAGAATTTCAAAGGATGAATTTCCTTCCTTAACTCTTTGCAGCCTTCAAAATCTACATAATTGAGAAGGCCACTAATTACATAGCTCTTCAGTCCCTAAATTAATTTATTTGGTGTAAAAAAGGAATTGTGTGAATTTATCTGCAGTTAATTTACTTAGTCTAGGCATGATGCTAACGACTTTCCTGCGAAACACTGTCCCGGTGCAATGGAGCAGCTATGAGCTTAAACAAGGAGAATTACAGTTCATGTCCTCTATTTTTTCCTCTCTTTTCCCTGGAACTTTCTATCTCCCCCTTAGGTAGAGTTTGTTCTTTATACAGAGCCCCAAGGACCCAGTCTTTTGTTTTTGGAGGCAGAGGACAGCCCAAAGAGCTCAAGTATGCAAATCCCAAGAAGAAGCAAAGGTGAGAAGCATTTCGGTTCCATCAAAATGGATTTGAGAAACATGTGGAACAGATTCAATTCATATATCCCTTATCTTAACCAACAACCAAATATTTTTTTATTAACGGTAAGTGATTGGATTCCAGTTTTATTTTATAGAATTCTAAATGCAGAAATCTAAGAGAAGAAAAACAGTCACATTAGCATCTGTGAAATAATGACTCATATGCCCACAGAGTCATTGTCTTACCCTAACAATATGTGAAGCCTAAAGAAGCTTTTGTTAATGATCTCTGTTGAGGGATTGATGGTCACATAAATGGCTGGCATCTGCTGTTCCAGAAATGAACTAAACTACTTTAATTTCATCTCTTGAAAGAAGATAATAGCCACAAAAGTATCAGACGCAGAGTTTCTCTGTGTTTCTCTCTTATTTTGCAGACTTTCTCATTCATTTCAGTGAGAAGCTGGGCATGTGAATATGAGACTGTAAGGAAACTTGACAGCCTTTGAAATGCAGGCTTTTAAGAAACAGATGCACAACAGAAGAAGGACTGATGTAGAAGTGACAATACATTAGCAAAGAAATGGAAAAGGGGAAGAACAGGTAGAAATCACAGAATGAAAGGTGGATTGATTGCTTGGATTTCCACTGTATGTACACTGGAGGACTGTTTTGAAAATCATTAGAAAATTAGGAGGTGTTTTTTTCTCTTTAGGTGATGCTGGTTACCCAGCCAATTAATACATGAAAATCTAAAGAATATAGTATACCAGGAAGAGAGTGAAAAGTTCTAATTCTTAACTAGTACACATGACCAAAATCAGAGCTCTCTTGTCCCCTATTCAGATACTCAGATATGAAATCCTTCACTTCCCTTTTGTACTCTAGAATCATAACTATCACAGGTTATTAGCGTAATCATTTTCAGGGACACATGCACTTTTCTGTATCCTACCTTCACACAGTAGGTGATTAAAAAAGCACATTAGATAAAACGAATTGTACAATTAAGCCTCAGCTCCCTGAAAACTGACTGTCTGCCCTGAAGAGTCCACTCATCTTACAGAAGGAAGGGGAGGACAGCAGCTAATTCTAATATGCCGCTTGAACCAAATTCTTGGTTGAGCTAAATGAGCAAGGTTTCACTGATATCAACAAAGTTGAAGTGATTCATAGTGAGAAAGGGTATGATCCTTAATCGCTGCTTATACTGTTATTTATCTACACTTAATGATGTCTTCTTTTCCTTGAGGTAGGAATTCTTCATAGATTTTTCTCATAAATCTATATATGCTACCTTTAGGGCTTTCTGGGGAAAAAAACCCAAAACACAAGATCTTCAATTTTGCAAGTGTTATTAGGAATGCTAGAGCCACACTGTAAATTTTAGCTTGATGGTGACTCAGTCTGATACCACGCTGACTTCCAAAGGAGATAAAATTTTTTAGACAAGCACTGACAGATGTTGTGGATCTGAGGCAGAAAAACAGCCTTTAGTATTTAATGTGGTAATGAGAAAGTAAACTGCCTGAGGCATGAAATATAATTGTTCACTTACACTGAAAACATATTGATGCCAAAACAGTCATTACAGTCATGGATGGGAAAAGCAGTAAAATAATAGATCCAAATCTTCTACAAACCACAGTATTGAAACTTCAGTATTTTCTTTAAGTAGCCCCTGGAGAAAGTGCAGGCTTTAATGATAGCATTGGTATAGGTCTCTTGGTGCTAGAAATGGTGGAAAAGTTGGTATATACACACAGCGGTTCATTAACGAGTCTTTCTCAGATCAAGTGGAAGAGCTGACTGAATACTGTAGCTATACATTGTAGGTCCAGGCTACCACAGCTACTACCAGTGATAGACAGGTTATAGCATGATTAGAGAGGAGTGCCCCAAAAGGGTGTTAGAAATACACATTTTGGCAAAGGGACAGCCCACAGAAGTTGAGTCTTGCATTTCTTATGTGGTGTGAAAGGATTTGGCCCATCTGAGCTAAGCCATCCCAGCAGCACCAGAACTCCACAAGAGATCAAATTTGAATGCACCAGCTATTGGACAGCACAGTGCATATCAGTAATCCTCTGCTGTTGCAGGAATGAAGAAGAAATAGAAGTCAAAAGAGTTTTCATGAGTAAGATATTGACGTCTCCTGGCTGAGGCAATAGATACAAGGAGGCAAGAGGCTGGGCCATCAAACACACAAGCAAGGGGGAATTCCCCCATTCTGATTCAGGAGAGGAATATTTTTGTGAGTAGATGGAAAGCTTTGACCACCATGGTATGCTCTTCCAAATTTTTTCTGGAATTTGAGTTATATTTTATTTGTTGTTTTAAATAGTCAACCAAAGCAAATAACTGAAGTTCTGAGATTTACCGTGGTCAAGTTACAGGATAGGTTTCATAAGTAATACAAGTGGCATGGATATAGCACTGAAAATATAAAACTAGCATACTTTCAGTAAAGCAAAACCAGCAGAGAAATACATCTTCCTAGTTCATTAAACCAAAAGATGCAAAACCTTGGAACACCATTCTCCAAATCTTCACTAGGAGAAAAAAATGAAAAAATGTTCAGCTGCTACTGTAACCTGAGGCAGCTGCAGTGCTAGTTGCAAATCAAAGGCAAAACCTGCTATCGAGCTGTTCTGTAATGTTTATTCTTTTTTAAAAAGATTCTTTACTGCAGCTTTTTATTTGATCAATAAAACAGCAAACCAGATCCAAAGAAGCCATGCTTCTGTAAGGCAGCATGCTCTGCTGCTCTAGGGCAGGTGGGCAGGCAGGAAAGAGTCCAGGTGGGCACCAGGAACACCAGGCCACCATGATTTCACATTTTTCCACTGCAACCGGGAAGCAGCACAACTTTAATTATTGTCCAAACCACAGATCAATGCCTTCACATTGGTTTGGAAAACACTCTGGATATAAGGTCCCCGAAATCACAACATGATTTCTAAGTAATATAAAAGGCAATTTGTATTAATTACTCTGTATGGAAAACATTAGCTTCTCTCAGAAATAGATTATTGCTATCTCCTTCCACCATGCCCTCAAGTATTTATGATTGGTTTCCATTTCCTTTTCTTATCCTTACCCAGGACCTACATGATTGTAGCTGTTGTAAATCACTAATGTACTTCTAACTTCAGTGAGGTTTGAATTTAATTTGTTAACTTCTCTCTACATTTGAATTTTATCGTTCATTACTTTATTCCTTTCTGCTAGGTACTGTATAGACACATCAAAATTTCCAAATAAGTTTACCTTTCCCTTAGCATCATTAAAGGAGCACAGACATGAGAAGGGATTTTTGACAGCTGTAGCTCTAGTTTCAGAATTATTGTAATTTTCTGTCCTCCATGCCTTCAAAATACTTAGGTGACTTAAGGAGTCTCCTTTACTTAAGCCTTATAACTGAGCTAAAACAGACTTGGATAAATAGACTTGGACTTATCCATGTCCAAGAACAGGACTATCAGATGTAAACCCCTTAGGCATTAAAGTGCAAGTTAAGATGTCTATGTACGTAATGCTCCTTCCCTGGCACTGCTGCCACTTTTACACAGCTGAGAATCACTATGTCTAGCATGTGTCTTGGCTAGACCAGAGTCCTTATTGCCTCTTCTTACCAAAGGTTTCGAGAAATAAGCTTAAAGGATGTGAGGATGTCCAAAGTGTATCTAACGCATATCTACTACACAGAGCTTTGTTCAAAACACAGCGTCAATTTTTTTGAAAAAGCAAATTAGTTTGGTGGTAATGGGTGCTGATCTTTCTAGTCTTTTTTTCTCCTTCTACTCTTGTTCACCATACATGTTTATCCAGTATCCCATTCTGTTGGCCACTATAAAGGAGATATGACATATGTGTCCTTATCCATTGGAGAAAGTTAAAAACATACCTGCCACCGTCATATTTTTTATTCCACCTCCTTTTTTGAAGCTACTTTTCAGAAAAAAAGTCTTAGTCCACTGACTGAGAAAAAGTAAACGTAACTTTCTACCTCAAAGGACAGAAGTGCTTACCAAGGAAGCATACCAGATTCTAGTCCCTGAACAAATAAGCATCTCTCGAACAATTGCTTGGTCTACATTTTCAGTAATGAATTTATGCATTAACCTTAGGGGAAAGGTAGAAGCACATACATCTTTCAATTCTTGCTGAATTTGAACCTAGAAATTAATTTCTTTGAGAAAAGCCATTTAAAAATACTTCATCACACACATCTTTGATTTATAGTAACCCATAACCTGAAAGGTATTTAGCAAAGCTAGGTGAACTGGTCTGTGTTTACTTCTTTGTCACTCAAATAAATATTTGCCTTTTAGATTACTTAAGAGATGAGATTCCTACCTTCAGAAATCTCTGTTTCCTGGAATTAGCATGAGTAGACAAACAGGAGCACTTGTCTGGAAGCATTTCAAAGGCTCTTAAACCAGTACAGGAGACCTTTTTTGCAGTGATTGTAGTCATGACCACATGGTCACTGTGTAAAAATGAATTGTGGTCATCTATCTTCTGAGTAACATTTTAAATTGGAAAATATTGGTGCATGAAAATCTTTCACTGGATGCAGCAGGAGGTTATAGGTCTCAGATAAGATATCTGGTTCAAAGTTAGAAATCACCTTACAGAAAGAGCCATTAGGTCTCATGCCATGCTTTTAGTGATACTGAAGACTCAGCTTCATACCTTGCTCAGAGCAGGGACATGTAACTGCTTTCATTATAAATGAATTATTACATATATATATATAATGTATATCATATAGTATGAATATGCTAATCATTTTGGTCTCTTTCAAAAAAAAATCCACACACAAACACAAATAGTCTCAAACTTCTCCCTGTGTAGCCTATGTACTCCCTTCATTCAAGAATTCTGATGTTGCTAAACTGCCATTTTCTTCCCTTGCTCAGCTAAATGTCTTCAGGGCCAGCTCCTAGTGCACCGTGAAGTGAGTAAGGTCATTCTTGTAATCTTGAGTTCCCTGATAGTTGCCCCTATCCCAAGCAAATCAACCAATAAATAAATAATGTGGCACCTTACATTAGAACTTCAGTGTGAAATAAGGCTACAGTCCCAATGCAATCACAGAAATAATATTCTAATTATTAACTTTATTCAGAGTTCCCACTTCAGAATGAACCATTCTGATTCCAATATATTACAAGATTTCTGCATGTAATTTTTTCTTCTTGCAATTTGTGTAACAAAGGTCACTGAGAAAGAACTGATGGAGTTTGGGGAGTTTAATTACTTTGAGCTTTTATATTAAGCAGAGTTTATCAGTGATTACGTTTGACTTGGAGCTGAACCTATTCATTAGATACAGAGAAAGCTGTTTGATTGTGAAGTAATAAAGCTTCGACTTTCTTACCAGGGAGTCAACAACATTATAATTTGTCACTATAATTTTCTTCCTCTCTATTGTAGGCAACAATAGATCTTTCTTGCAAAATGATGGGCAACAGCTTTATACCCCATCAGCATCACCAGCAGGGAGCTGTGGGTGGTAACACTGTACTGTTGACTGTTTCCACCCCATTTCTGGATGTCTTCCCTAAATAATGAAACTACATTTTTTCGATAATCCTGATTGGTACAGTAAACAATGAAATAACCCTGCCACCATACCTCCCTGGCAGAAAGCCAGCAGGCTGAGGATTCAGAGAGAATGCCTTAAGGCTTGAAATAAGTAGCTGTCACTGTCTAGGTCAGCAGCTGCAAATGAACCCATGCCAGCAAAAATAAGAGTATTTAGCAGTTTATAAGTGAGTTTAGAATAGTTTATTCCTTCCCCTAACTCACCCCACTCCGGAGAAATCATCTTTAAAAAACACCTTTCCATGATTTTTTCCCCTCTCAGTTCTTTTCTTGTTAGAAAAAGTCATAAAAAGCCTAACTTTTAAAGAAAACAAATTTTGTGCTGTTTATTTCGTTCTGCTTTGCCTGCTTCTTATTTCCCCCTCCTCCTTTTCCACACTGTAATTAAAAGAAGAGAAAGTAAAAGACAGAAAGGATTCAAGACAAAGAAGATAATTCTCAGAAGCTTTCAAAAAACAGCAGATGCTTTGAATATTCATTTTGTGAAACACTTATTTTTAAGGAAGTGTTGCAACAGAAATGTGACTTCTAGATGCAAGAAGGGACATCATCTTGGGGAAGAGGATATCAATTAGACAACACAGGTTTAGTATCATCTGGTGGTCACAGTGAGCTACCAAACTCTTGTAGTTGGTGAGTCTAAGAAACAAAAAAGGTATAATTTCTGAGGGTAGCAAACAACTACTCCATGTGCTGCAGAGAGATAAGATGACAAGAGCAACTGACAATTTTTTCTATGCTTTTGGCAAAGAAAAGCTTCATAGCACCATAATAAAAGAATGAGAGAGTGGGAACAGGAATGGAGAAGAGCTGATGTCTGAATGGGAAACACTGAGTAATGGGGAAAGAAATAAAAGGAAAATACTGTAAAACTCAAAGGGTTATTAGTAATATAAATAGATGGTCTGAACTAGAACTGTTTTTCATTCACTGTCTGAATCATTCACTAAAAATGAGAATTTTGGGCTTACACAAAAATTTTTTCTCCATTGAGGAAACCACAAAATCAGCTCATACCACATAAAACAAATCAGTCAAAAAACACTCTCCCTTCTCTCCTGAAACCCTCTTTCAGTTCAAGTAAAACACATAGAGTAAAACATTGCAAATAAGAAGAAATGCTTAAATTGACCCTGAAATAAAATGTTTTGCTCTACAAAAGGAAATAAAACATGGCCATATCTGATACAAAAATTGAGTTACATTTAAGAAGTTAAAACTGGAAGTAGAAGGCATTACCGTGTTAATTTTTCCACTAAGCAGAAAGGGTCATATAAAAATATCCATTTTCATAATTGACACAAGTTATCGCTTTCCTTAATTTTTTATCTATTTTTGGTTTAGTCACTTGTCTTCAAATAACATGTTTGTAGTGTCAGTGATTCTGTAGCACTATTCTCTGAATTTATATCTAGAAAAGGACCATCATCCTTCTGCTATGTCACACCACCTCTCAAATAAAGAGCCGAAAACAACACAGAGCTTCCTAATCTGTGCTGTGTATAGTGAGTTACAAACTCATCTTTCTTCCACTGCTGATTTTTTGTAACCCTTTTCTGACATAGAGTACTGCTAATGCTTTATGCCACCGCCTATAATGCTGTGCCAGGAAGCTGATGCTCCTGGCCCACAAAGGTTTTGCTATACAACCCCACTATCACTGCAGTGGAAGGAAAGGACAGGATGTGCAGCACTATGCCAAGTGATAATATTAAAATTTTAGGTTATGATATTGAAGTTTTAGTAGATATAATCAACTGTTATTTGCAAGGAATTTCTTTACTTGGTAAGGTGAATTACTAGGTTGCAACTTGACTTCAGTAGAGAACTATTCCCTGTACAGCAAACCAAAGAAATATTTTGGAGAACTCAATAAAATCAGCACTTGTCCCTTGAGCAAAGGAGTTTTCAGATGGATTCTTCACTCCAACAATGAAATAGATGGCATAAAATGGAGACAAATTTATGCCTGCAGTCACTCTCTCATCTGTAAAGATGGTACTGGTTCAGAAAACAGTTTTATATGCTCACACAGGGCTGAGTAGCTTAGATTACAGGTGAGAATTTAATTGACTTCATGGCTCCTGTTCATCACATCAACAGTTTTACTGCTACACAAACCCTCCTGTCCTCTCCAGCTGCCATTCCATTTCCTTTGCTTCTGAGAGTCAAATAGAAGAATTTCCTGATGAGGTGGGGAAGAGTGAATTAAACTACTTTAAAATACAATAAAAACTTTTAAGTGGCTTTGTTCATTTGACAGAATGAACACCTATCTTCTGCACTGCTTTCATTTTATGTCCAGTTCTGACACAGGTTATAAAATCACTAGACATTTTGTAATACACATACTGTCATTGACGTAAGAAAATGGAACAAGACAGACAAGCAGGCTATAGCACATACAGAGCACGGAGAGCTGTTTAAGACAGCTTCTCTATCCAAAAGTGTTTTCTGCATGCGGTCCCGAGAGCAATAACTGAAAACCAAACAACATAATGGCTCACTCAGCTACAATTATTCAGGTTCTACATCAAATAGACTGTGCTTTGCTTAAAAATTCACAGGAGGGTAAAAGATGAAACATGAAGGTATTTTGTAAGTAAAAAAGTAAAAGTGTGTATATTTAAACAGGTATGTTTTGAGATGATGGGGACACAATTTCAAGGCAAGATTCTTAGTTTCCTGCATTGGCAGGGCCCTTCTATAGCTAACTACCTTTCAAATCAGTTGCCGATTTTTTATGGAGAGATCCCGGCATGATAAAGTTGACATCAACAAAACTCAAAGGCAGTTGTATTAGAGTGTGTAAAAAAACAAGGCAGGTCATGCATTTTAAAGTCATGATGATTTTTGGTGGAGGATGCATTTCAGTACATTGTCTGCCTTAGAAAGTCTCACTCCTAATGTACTTGCATCTTTGTGGCCCAGGAAAAAAATAAAGTTCTCTTGAAAGTAGGATACATTGGCAGAGAAACTCTTCACTGCAAACAGCAGTCTGCAGGGATAGTTAAGGATTTATGAACTTGTTTGCCATCTAATTGAAAGAAAAACTAACAAACATATGGCCTAAGTACTTGTCCCTGTCTCCTAGTTTTGCTTTGGAGGTTTTGACTTTGCCATTAGTGCAAGGCAATGAAAAGAAACGAAAATACACACTTTCAGAAATGTCTTATAACATACATCTAAAGAAGGAAAACTGTTCTTCATTACTTATTTATGAAAGGTAGCTAACAAGCAAAGGGAAACAGACAGTGAAGAGACATCTTCCACCACCAACTGTCAGAGTTCATGCTATGAGAAGAATGATACTCATCATTTTTTCTTTTATCAGCTACTTTTTAACCATACAGATAAATTAAATGGAAGACAGCAATAACCACTTCTTTCTTTAAACATTCAATAAAACATTATAAGATGAAAATTTTCTGTTGAATTCTCTTTTCCACCAAAATGAATGGTTACTTTTAAGAAATATTCCATTTGCATCTAAATGGTGCATATGAGTTACTGAAAATTACATGTTTTCAGTCTTTAAAGTAGAAAACTCAAATTTAGACTATTAAAAATCATTAAGTAGTACAATTTCCCAGTCCTAGGATTTTATGAAATTATTTTCATTGGTTCAAATAATTTTGCTTCCACAGATGATTTTTATAGAAACAGCTGCATCAGTGCAAGCTGGTAGTGTGGACAGTTACACAAGCACAAAGGTACACAGGCGGTGGTATTTCTTTTCCCTTACTGAAAGTAACGATACACTATTCCTGTAATTACTGCCTGTATATCAACTGCCCAGATGCAAAAGAGAGATGATTGGAAAAAGTTTACTGGGACAAGTTTTTAAGAGAACAAAAAAATTATCCATAAAATATTTTCAAGAATGTGTTTATAGAACTAGTTGTTCTTGCTAGCTGACAGCAAGATGTAGCAAAGACAAGCAAAGACTTTTGGGCTGTTATCTTGCTTAGGACATAAATCAGGTGTGGCAAATCCTTCTGACCCCACAAGCTTCACACAGAAATCCTTGGGTAACTACATAGGACACAAGCTTTGTCACCACAATAAGGGAAGGGAATACTCTGAAAAGGTTCTTTTTCTAGCTGACACTAGATCCCCAGGGATCTCACTGCCTCAGTGTGGAGTTATCCTGAGGAAAGAAATGATGCTGGGCTCAGCATCCCCCAGCCAAGCATCTGGGTTATGCAGGAAGAGCCCTGCATCTGTACAGCTCTGAGATAAAGTGCTGGTAAGTGAGCTGTGCTTGAGCCATGCAAGGCACGTGAGTCACAGTGTGGTCAGCCCTCCTTTAAATAGTAGGACAGACTAAAAGATCAGGATCATCAAGCTGCCGTAGGAGCTGCAGATAACCGAAAAAATGGAGAAACAGAGCAGGGGGCAAGGATGACTGTCAGTACCACAAGATGCCATTTATTGTCAATATGAAAACATTTCTGTCATTCTGCAAAAGACTGGATTTTTATTACAAAGAAAAACATGCTTATTCGTATTTGTTATTATGGAACTTTTCAGGTCATATGGGCTAGAAACGCAAGATGGGTATATATAGATCTAAAGAGGTAAAGACCGTGACTGAAAAAAGGAAAAGAAATTTCTGTCAATTATTAAGTAGGAAAACAAGAATTGTTCCAGGAGAGAACTGGGAACCACAAATGGGAGAAAGCGTACCTGGAAAGCAAAAAAAAAAAAAAAAAAAAAAAAAAAAAAAGGTTGTCGTATTGTATTGTTTTGTTGTTTGTTGGTTTTTTAAATGTCTGACAATTCAGGTGTTTTTACCTCAGCCTTTAAGCTTCAATATTTGCTAATATATTTGCTGTGACTTTTTCTTGCAATGTTTAAAATTATTCTGACTAGGCCACTATGCCCCATGCTGTACCTGAGCAGTCTTCAATAATTTGCCTCCTTCTATGACCCAGTTGTATTAGTCTTTTATGAGAATTAATTATGCTTTCCCTTTCCTCCCACTGAATGTTGCCCTGATCATGTGCTTCATGAGCTATGAACTGCATTTTTTCTCATCTGTTGAGCACCTCTTAATCTTAAGCAGGAATCAAAAGATACTGGCTAGCAGTATGATGCACTCTCTTGAACTGACTACTGAACTGACTTTACTGAGCAAAATGATATCCCTGTAGATGTATGTAGATCCAAATATCCCAAATGACTTTTCACAGGTCCAAGCTATGATTCCTCAGTTTGCTGAGGAGAATTGGAGGTGATAGGTTCAGAGGAAAAGATTGGGGGGGGGGGGGGGGGGAGTGTGGGGGGGGGGTTGTGGGGTAACAGCCCCAGACAACCCTAGAGCTTTCAAGATACTTATAAGTGGAGGAAAATATACGTTTAAAATAAATGTTTTACATTGCTAAGGAATACAACAGAAAAATCAGAAGCAAAAATTTTCAGAATTTTCAATATTCTGCAAGGATCGCTAAACAGTAAAATTTGATTTAGGAGAAAATGTTGAATTTAATCAAATTTTCTGCCCAGTACATTTCTGTATGTCATTTAGGTTAAGTTCTCATACAGCTGATAAATGAATGGTACATACTGATAGAAAGACTAGAATTGTCAGACTGGATTGGATTAGTGGTCCATCTCATCCAGCATCCAGTCTCCAAGCAAAGCTTAAGTGTGTTGAAAAGCATCATAAAGAAGAAATTGACTCTCAGATTACTCACACTACAAATAACACAGGTGGAAAAAGTGTGTGAGCACTGCTTCTTTCATCAAAAAGAGCAGGGAGCAGAAGTGCTTAACCTTAAATCCACCAGTAAGCATACACAAGCTTGTGGCAGGAAATTGCTTACGTTCAGACTGGAACCCAGGCAGGAGAATGCCCTTAGTTCTTACTTCTCCTGTGGTCAGTAGGCACTGCTACCAAGCACCAAATGCAAATTTTTGTTTAAAACACTCAAGGACAATTTAAGTGGTTGCTACTCTTGCCCAGGCTTGTGAACATTCTTCACAAGGAGTAATAAATGATGTATTTTACTATGGATAGTATTTCCAGATCTCTGCCTCGTCATAATGAAGGATTGGCCTGCTGTCCCCAGCAGTGCTGGTACTATTTAGAGAGAAGATTTTTATACAGAGCAGTGGCCATTTTCTGCAGTCCTCTCCATCCTACTCCCCTGTATCCAGAAAGGTCATACTAGGGACGTTAGTAGGCACAGCCATGCCTAGTACATTTAAAAATATTTATGATGCTGTTACCCAGGAATTTATTTAATCACTTTTTGGTGTTGCAGATATATCCACTTCTCAAAATTCTAACAAGCTCCAGAAGCTCTTTCCCAGCAGTGGAAAGTACTTTCTTTCATCTGTTTTGAAGGCACCTACTAGCTTAATGGAGCACCCTGGAGCTATTGTATTGCAGGATCAGAGGGAGAACATTGCTTGTGAAAGTCACACAATTAGATTGGACTCAAATGAAGTTAGATAACAGTTTTCCTAGCTCTTCCCTGTAGGGTTACTCTCTGAACAGCCCAAAGCTCAAGACTGCCTCACAGAATACAAATACAACAAAACCAAACCAAATCTTGATGCCATACATAAATTCTCTAGGTTGCTGACTAACACAATGAAATGAAAATGGAAGCTGGGGAAGTGGAGACTGGGAATGAATCCTACCTGGGAAAAAAAAACATTTACTGAACTTCTTTATTTCAGTCCTGACTTTACCTGAAGTTGCTTTTCTTCAGGGTCCTCCACATAAACCTTTACTTGATTTAAGCCTCATTGCAGGAGGAGATCAATTACATCCTCTAAGCCACACCATCACATTCCTCTTGCAATTACATGAGGAAAGGGAAAAACTGGTGATAGCAACCTAAAATGAGACCTGTTCTCTTCACGTGCCTGCTTTCAAAATACATATATATTGCACAGCCCACCACACGCTGCCTGACAACTTGTTTTAACACCAAAAAAAGTAACAAAAGTAGATCCAAAAGTTACAATCAACCCAATAGATGGATGCTCTGATGACTGTTATAGGTAGTCTCAGCTGCCACAAGTTTCTGCTGACTTGCTTCCATTCAGTGTTAATTCTGTTGGAGATTTAGGATTCTGCTGTGGCATAAGGATTGCAGAAGCTCCTGTTTGGGAGAACTGCATCTTTTAATTTGGATTTCTTTTCACAGTTTCAGTATCTCCTGGTGCTATTCCAAGTATACATGGAGAAACTGAAAGCAGCAGCTTCTAATGTCATGAAGATGGATGAATAAAATTAGGATGTGTGAATACTTCTCCGTCGAGCTTAAAGATAAAAGTTTGTGCCTCGCTTTCCAAACAAGCCTGAGCAGGAAGTGGCTGTCTCATCTCATGAAACTGAGGTTTACACAAGAGTGTTATTGAATAACAAGTGAAAACTGGGAACTTCTACCACTAGAAAATGCAGGGAAAAAATCCAGGAGAGTAAACAGTTTAGGTTACTGATGCGCTCACACAGGTCCCTTCCAAATCAGGGATCAGGGGTTTGGACTGAGATCCTTCATATCTCTGCTGAGTACTCCACACATCTGTTTATTTGCTATGACATGAGACATGCTCTCACTTTGGTCAGAAGTAGAAATTTTCCTTGATGTTAATCAAAACTCTAAATCTCCATGCAAAGTCTCTGTTTTGACTTATTACAAATAAGATTTTAAAGTATCATCTACCTCTAAATATCAAATCAGTGCCAAAAATTATAAATTAAAGCTCTTAAATGGAGAAAAACAAGTAGAAAAACAAATCACACATCCATGTACAGCTACTTTTGAAGATAAGATCATGTACAAGACCTTTTTCTTAGACTAGCATAGCTGTTGCAATGGAATACTTCAAAAGCTGCTGAAAAATGTATAGGCTGCAGGTTGCAGATGGATTTTATTAAGGTATGTTTATGCAGCAAATGTGATAACAGATCAGGCATTTTGTTGATGAACACTAAACTGCCCTTATGAAATCTTTAGACAAGATACAGTAATACCGACACTTTCACTTCGGAAAATGCTTTATTGAGTACCTATAAGCACATGCATTACGCTGCATGCTTACAGTTAGACACATGCTTAAGTATCTTGCTATATTAGGAATTTAATGTCAGATCACAAAGTATTTGTCAGGAGGCTCCTAACATTCACACATGAAACACTGTATATATGCCATAAAAATCCTCTAAGTGGTCTCTCGCAGTTTCTCGCCTCCAAAAGTATCATTAGATCGTACATGCTGGGTAACTTTTTATTACTGGTATACTCATCTCTAAAGCAGGTTGTCCAGAGAGTATCCTTAATTGTATTTTGGTCGGAAAAAGAAAAAAAGTAAATCAAAGGTACATACAGCTTTTTGGTCTTACTAGCAAAGCTTTACTAGCTCAGGGACATCTCTGTCTGCTCAAGCCACAACCACATTTCCAGGACTGTCAGAGCTATTTATAAAAGCTAAGAAGGCCAAACAGCTGGAGATGATGTTTCAGAAAAGATTATACAGAAACCTCCAGTGTTTTTAGAAAGAAAACAAGCATCTATAGAAACCCACTTGCAGTTAAATTTTGTGCTTTTGAAGAAGGATGTGAAAGCCCTCGTCCTCTAGAGAAACCAGTATCAGAAAACTTACCAGCACTGATCGGAATGTGTTCTGGAGCACAACTGACTCAACAAAATCAACAACTCAACAAAGTTAAGCTGTAGAGCTCTTTGAAGGATGCAAACAATTTCAAGAACTATGGGAAATGAAGCTGTATTAGAGAAAATACAACTAAACTGTTGATGTAAAGAAACTACAAGGAAAATTACATTAAGGCTGAATAGCATCACTGTATATTATAATTTGTTTTCCATGCATGCAATCATAAAGAAGTTTGATCATCCCCAGAACCATGGTTGAGTTCACTGTCTGAAACTGAGTACCTGAGTATTCTGCAATTCCTTATATAATCTTTGAAAAAAAATGGGGTTTACTTAATTGAGCTTAGCACTTAAGCACTTGTACAGAATATTTGTGAACAGGCTGCCAGCCAACAATTCCAGCAAGTGAGCTTACAGTTAGACACTGTGTGTGTGGTTTTATCTATTCAAATAATTCTACAACAGACTAAGCAGCTAATTTATGATTTCCATTTTGCAATTGAAATTATCAGATCAAAAGCTTCACGCTTCAATGTTTCCTGCATGGTTAAGAAGTCTTGCCTCTGCTCTCCAAATTACAAAATGTAATGTTCAGCCTCTAATGAGAAAAAAATGTATTTTTTAAGTTTAGAAAGTAAGTTTATTTCTTAATTGATAATTTATCAAACAAGAAATTGACAAAGTCGAAGAATTTTTTAGATGTCCATCACTTGAACAGGTCGTTACCACCTGCAAACGTAACAGGTCTGCAAAGGAAGAACTTAACCTAGTGATGTCTTCTAGCCCTCAGATACATCTGACAGGAATACTGAATCCTCATTTAAAATCATCCATTATAGCTCTGCAATGAAATTAAGTAACAGCATGAAAATAGCATGGAGTCTTCACATCAAACAAGAACAATATTCTTTAAAGAGAAAGAGAACATATCAATCTGAGAAAAACAAAGCAACATTATCTCTACAGAAGTGATAAACACTTTTCCACGATCACTTCAGTGATTCTCTATTAACAGAGCTCACTGCCAACTACTGGTTAAGATAGCTCTTTTATGACTTCCCCCAGCTTAAGGTGAAGGAGTCACTATCTTCAGAACAGAGAATACAGCAGACAGAATTGCTACAGAAAAGCAGAACTCTGCTCTCCATGTTTCTTTGCAGGCAAAAGGTGCCTCATGCTGCTGAGAAGCTCTGATTTGCACTTGCCTGGCTACAGCTACGCAGCCTACTCTTCTGGAGCCCAGCATAGGATCAGACAAGCAGTTTGCACAGGATCAATCTGCACATTGAGCTGACAAGCCAAGAAAATAAACAGGATGGGAATTCTGGTATATCAGCAAAAGGACTGCAAAGCAAACAGTTGAGGTCCCAGGAAGAGAAAAAAAAAAAAAAAAAAAAAAAAAGCATTAGCAGCAAAAACCATCAGAAGCATCAGAAGAAAACAAACATGCAAAGGAAGGAGAGCAAGAAAAGGGGTAAAGAAAAAGTAAGAGAAAAAGAGGTAAGAAAGTATGTGTGTCTTCAGCATAGGAAAGGGGAGAAAAAAAGTTATTAAAGCAAGGGAAAACAACACGGAAGTGTGACATGCTGGGGAAAGATGAGGGAAAAAGCAAGGGAGTATTAATATATTTAAATATATTGATAAGGAAGAAAATCTGTAAGACATTCTCTATCTCTACTAATACTATAAATCTATAAATAACACCTCATGAAAATTTAAAAAGTATTTGTAAATGTGAATAGCATTGGCAAGACATAAAGGAATAGAAAATGAGTAAGTTATAGAAAGAAAAAAATAATCTTTGAAGTATTGCATTAGAGCATATTATGCAAAAAGAGGATGCTTTCCTTTCCCTAGGCTAAAAGTGATGATTAACACCATTTAGGTGTCTGAATATTGGGACCCTGTAGTTACAGCAGGAGCCAGTAGATGTAGACTGCTGTCACATTACAAACCGTAGTATATGTCATTAATCAACAGCACACTGTATGCTGTAGGGAAGGAAAAGAAATATGAATTTTGAATCAGAACTTCAGTGCTCTAGAATCTTATTGCAGTAACTGCTAATGAATCCATCTTATTTGGCAACCAAGCCTTAAAAAAATAGAGGTGGTCAAACTCCTCCTCTGCCAGGTGCCTCAGAGCAAGCAGCCTCAGACTGGCACCCCGCTTGGAGATGCCAGAGCATGCAATTACCTTGTCCCACAGCAACACTTCTGAAAAGCCAACAGCTGGCTTTTTCCTTTTTTTTAATGAAAAAGAGAAGGAACGGTTTTATCAAAATGGCTTAAGGGTAGAAATAAAAGTAAATTATGAATTTAAACTGGCCTCAGTTTTTTCAATCTGTATAATGAGGACAAACCTGAGAAAGATGCTATGAAACTTCATTCAGTTGAATAATTGTGTGGTACATTTAAGAGTAATATTGTGTTACATCTATTCCAAACTGCAACAGTTTAAAGTTTGTCTTTATAAAACTCAAAGTTCCTAACCAATCTAAAGCTAGTCTTGGGAGTGCTCATCTGCTATGTAATTAATTGGAATTAATTAACCTTGGACAGCCCTAGATGTTTTGAGTCAAAAAACTCACTCAAAGCAGAACAGCACTGCTGCTTCTACAAGAACCATAACATGGCCAGCCATAACATTGTCATCATAAAAATCCAGGTTTTTATTGTGAAAAATCTAGGCACAGAGAACACTGCAGCATGCAACACTAATAACAGTAGGAGAGGACAGACTCAGATCATCTGTGTGTGTTCAGAGGGGCAGGTTTTTAGTACACTCTTTCTCTATCCAAGGATGATGCAAAGCTGCTAAACAGGATCCTGGCTCACTATTGCAGGAGGAAAACCCAAATTTTTTCTGTACAGTAGGGAAATATTGTAAAAATTGGTAAGATTGGTAAGACATAAATAAAAATAGAGCATGAAACTGCCTGGTTGCTGATACATGGGAGTGACAAACGACCAGAAGCAACCCCCATTGGGTTGGATGATCCTTTCTAAGGTCTTATTGCTGACACAGATCAGCAACAGATGCTACAGAAAGAATAGAAGCAGAGTGGATGCAGTGATATTTCTCTATGCGTACATAAATCAATGATTTATGGCTCGATCTTTTTGCTTAATAGCCCCAAAAGCCTTTTGCTTCCTTTAATTGTCTGAGGCTTTCTCAGAAAAAATATGCATATTTTCATATGCATATAACCTGCCAATCGTGTGCAAAATATAACACGATTCTGTTTAATGACAAGCTACACAAAGACCAAGTTTATCCTTGAGGCTCCTTACATAGCCTCCACAGGTTGCTCTTCTCTTCTCATAGGAAGTCAGTCTGGGCTGATTCTGCATTTTATTATTTTGTGGGATAATTTTTACCCTCTCACAGCTGAGGTTGTTTCTCAAAGGAGCAGTTATTTTATTATCACAAAGACTTCATCAACACTTTATTTAGAAATAAAAATGACATTGTATCAGTGTTCTTACTACCCTTTGGAGGAAGAGGGGTAAAAAGAAATTGTCATGGAATGGTTGCATCTTGTTTCATTCTTCATTCCCTGACAAGATCTGCTTTTGTGTTACATAGTGATTAATAATAAATTACACTTATATACATAAAACCACAGTAGAACAGACTGTTCTGCACTTTTTCCTGTGTTCAGACTAACTCTAAACTAGTTGCACATGTTTACACAGACACACGCCTCACACTGTAGTTGTTCCCAAAGAAAGCCTGAGCGTGTCGCAAACTGCCAATGGGGATGAGATTCATGGATAAATAATCCCTGTTTACATACAATCACTGAAGCTAAGAGAGATAAACAGGTTTATTTTAATCAGGAAATATATAAAAGTATAGACAGAGTGGACATATTTATTAACAGATAAATCCCTCTGATGAATCACAGGGACTGAGAATCATGGTACTGAGAGAACAAATAGGTCCTGATGCTAATAGTGCAGCATGTATTCAAACATTAGTCTCCATTTTCATGCTCACAGGAACTCTACCACACAAACTTTTGGCACCAAAGAAATTATGAGTACCATAAAAACATTCTTGTTATCTGGAAGGCAGTTTTCACAGACTACAGCTGGTCAGCATTGAACTCAGAGTGGTATTATTATACAAATTTTTCCTCAATATGTGGATTCTGAAATAGAAACTCACAGGAAATATTGGGTTTCATATATTTTCTGTATTTTGCTTTTTAAAGATTGGGAAACTGCAATGTTCTGTCATTTTTAGGCAGGAAGGTTCCTGGTTTTCCATTTCCAGTGATGTAGGGTTTATTTTTATTTTTAAAGATAAATTTCAATGTATAATTATATATATACATATATATATAATATAATTAGAAATTACTAAAAAATCAAACTCTGAAGTTTTTTGCACCAAATATTTCCACTGACATAGTACTTCCTTCCCCTTCTTCCTCATCTTTTACTGAATTTCAAAGCTGGCGGGGTGTCTTCCATGGAAAGGGAAAAGCATTTCCCTGCAGCCTTTAACAATCCCTCAGCAGGACAGGAAATTTCCACATCCAGTACCACAGACACAGTGTCCCACAGAACCCACAGCAGGGGTTAAACTGTTCCTACTGACTGAAATTCATGCCTTTCCTCTCTGATCCCCCAGGCTTTGCACTGGTAACAGCTTCCAGTGACTGGAAGGTCTTGGCTCATCAGTGTCTATGAAGTGAAGTGAAAAGCGGAGGCTAGCATTTGGGTGGCACACAGGAGCCATTTGGTACCACTTTAAAGGCATGAGACCTTCAGAAATATTTCGGCTTCTTGCAATGGCTTTGTGAGTTTAAACTCCAAAACATTCAAACGGAAAAAACAGAAGCTACACAAGTGGGAAACCACACCCTATACGTACTCTAGTGTGTTTATTTGGGTGCCTCAAACATCTTACACAGGCTGTTGCCAGGTGGGTTCACAAGCCTGCAAGACCTTTCATCTGGCCCATTCTTGTGTGCTTTTCTGTAAATACTGCCATTTAACAGATGAAAAAGTACTTACAACAAGAGCTTATGGATAAGACAGCGGAAAGTAAGTGCTCTGTAACAAAACCACCCTGCCTCACCGGCAGATTGACCAGCCTCCTTCTGCACCCATGCAACTCCTGTTTGGCATGTCTCACTGGGTATGATGCAGCATCTTTGCCATGTCAAAGGAGACAGTAAAAGCAGCTTTAGACAGATAACTACAGGATTGTTGTAGAGACTAGCACAGTTTAGGCAAAGTCTCATGAAATAATCTCAAAGATTGAGAAGACATATACATATTTTCCAGGAATATTCATGACAGACTATGTGCCATGACTATGCAGGCAGCAACCATGTCTTAGCACAGCACACTTGATGTGGAGTCATTCCTCATTCTCTATCAGGAGGACAGCATTTCCAAACACATTTTGAAATGTTTGGCCTTTCCGAACATAAGATAAAAGAATGCCTAAGTTCCTGAGTCTTGGCAAAACATCAGGTAAACTGCAGCGCTGCAGCACAGGAGCTATGCATGCTCAGGGGAGAAGCCAGTGTGTTACCCTAGGTGGGATGACACCTTCACACAGGCAGCATCGCAAGGTGCACACTTAGCCTGGAAACACCTTTGAGCTTCTTGGAAGAGCACACTGCCCTTGGCAGGGTGATGGGCCCAGACTAAACAGTGCCCAAGCCATTCCCCATGTTGGAAAGAGTGCTTGCTTTGGCTCCAAGCTGAGATGCGTACACTTGTGGGGCTTTTAAGTTATGAGCTACCCCTGTGGATATTGCCATGTGATGACAAACTCTCTACTGGCTCATCAAGCAAGTTTACTGAATTAGGATATAAGCACAAAATTCATGCCAGAGGACACTCATGCTTATTTAAAGACAGAGACAGGTCCCAAGTCTTTTCTCACTAAGAAAATGTTTTCTATTAAAGACATTTTTAGAGATGTGCTTTACAGTGATCCAGAAAACATGCAGCATGGGGAAACCCTGGGATCTTATAGTGCCAGAGCACTGCAACAAAAAAATCTCTGCTAAGAGTATCATTAAATCTATGCCATCAACAGGAAAGAAATATATATTACAGCCACATAGTAGTCATTTCAATGAAAGAATAACAGTAATGGCAATTGAAAATCCAGGCAAGGTCAGTTACATAGGATCCTTTACATTATCCTGCCCAACCAGCAGAAGATACACATGCCCTGTAAACACTTCGAATTTTACAACAGTTTATTAAGCATATGATTTTTCTACAGTAACAACAGCAGCAAACTACAGTAGACAAGCAAAAAATTTGCTTTTTTATCGCCCTGAAGATAAAGGTCATAACAGTAAGTGTGAATTCTGAACCAGGAAAAAAACCCACCAAACTCTCAAACTGAAATCTCTATTCAAAAGAATTGCTTATGATAGAATACAAAGCATATTGTTACTGCTATAGTGTCCCTGTCCTATGGGCACTGAACAGTTACATCCTTTGCTTTCCACAATATTATTATCACTATATTTATTAGGAATAACCATTCCTTGTAATATATTCCTGTGCCTTTCTATTTAAGACCAACACCAACGGATGATAGGAAAACACAAAATCAGCTATCAAAATATTAAAGAACATGCATTAGGTAGATAGGGCAACAACTGCATACAGTAGAGAAAGGAAGAGTATATCTTTGATTTCCAGATGGGATGGTTTTTCTTTCTCATACCTATGCTTGTCAGAAGACACAGGTTCCAGGCCAGGGGGAACACCGTGAAGTCTTGGTTATAATCATGGTTTAATTTACTGTGTTTTTATTTGTATATGGGTTGCTGGATCCATTGTTGAAAATTTTATCTTTAGATCAGACCATGTATTAAGTGTAATTAGTGTGTCAGACTTCAGTTCAAAAACCTTGCACTGATAATACTAATTTCTCTGTACTAGTGGTTTTATCCACATGAAGTTTAGCAAAAGAAATGTCAGTGAGAACACTGAAAATACAACAGGTTGGGTCTTTTTTCTAGCTCAGTCTCCATATTTTACAGGCAGTACATGGCAAAAAACCCCAAAACAAACCAAAACTAAACAATCCCAGTACCATTTAACTTTGCATGAACCAAAAAAAAGACTACAGAATCAAGTAAAAATCCTACAGAGGTGGGATTTTAAAAGGCAGTTATCTCAAAAGAGTATTAATAAATCACTGCAGAAGTTATCTGTACTTATTTCTGTTTTCATTCTTATTCCCGAGGTACTGATTCAGACATAAAACAGCCAAAATTTGGGCAAAACCTTACTGCTTTTAAAATTATGATGCAATTCCCATATAGCACTAATTTGTCTTGAAATTGGCAAAACAAGCCAAAGTCTTAAGACTGCAAGCAATGGAAAACTACCTAATGCCATTGAAAGGTTCAGCATTCAAAAGCTTGCTGACAAAACTGGTCTTTATTATTTCATAAATGCTGATTTGTGTAAAGGAAAAAAAAATCCTCCAATTTCTTTTCCTTTCAGAAATAGGGTTTTCAATTGCACTAATAGAAAATATCAACAGTTAGCATTTTCCTTGCTGATCTGAGAATAGAGAAGGCTATTATTTTGTGGTGGTTTACCTTGGCTAGATGCTAGGTGCCTACCAAAGCCACTCTAACACTCCACTTCTCAGCCGGATGGGGAGAGAAAACAATGAAAAGCTCATGGGTCAAGATAAGGACAGGGGGGGATAACTCAGCAAAATGAACTTGACATGGGGAAATTACCTTAATTTATTACTAAATAAATCAGAGTGGGGTAATGAGAAATAAACCCTTATAAATCTTAAAACACCTTCCCCCCACCCCTCCCTTCTTCCCAGGCTTAACTTTGTTCCCCATTTTCTCTACCTCTTCCCCCTGAGCAGAGCAGGGGGGTGGGGGTTGCAGTAAATTCATCACATGTGGTCTCTGCCGCTCCTTCCTCCTCAGTGGAAGGACTCCTCACTCTTTCCCTACTTCAGGGTGAGTTGCCTCCTTCAGGAGACAGTTCTCTACAAACTTCTCCAATGTGAGTCCTTCCCACAAACTGCAGTTCTTCACTAACTGCTCCAATATAGGTCCCTTCCACAAGGTGCCATTCTTCAGGAGCAGACTGCTCCAGTGTAGGTCCCATAGGGGTCACAAGTCCTGCCAGCAAACCTGCTCCAGCTTGGGCTCTTCTCTCTACATGTCTGAAGGTCCTGCCAGGAGCCTGCTCCGTCATGGGCTTCCCATGGGGTCACAGCCTCCTTCAGGCACCCATCTTCTCCGGCGTGGGGTCCTCCATGGGCTGCAGGTGGATATCTGCTTCACCATGGACCTTCATGGGCTGCAGGAGGACAGCCTGCCTCACCATGTTCTTCACCATGGGCTGCAGGGGAATCTCTGCTCTGGTACCTGAAGCCCTCCTGCCTCCTTCTGCACTGACCCGGGTGGCTGCAGAGTTGTTCCTCTCACACATTCTCACTCCTTCTGGCTGCAATTGCTTTCACGCAGGGTTTTTTCCTCCTTCATAAATACATTATCCCAGAGGTGCTATCACTGTTGCTGACAGGCTCACCCTTGACCAGTGGTGGGTCCATCTTGGAGCCAACTGGCATTGGCTCCATTGGACATAGGGGAAGCTTCTAGCAGCTTCTCACAGAAGCCACCCCTGTAACCCCTCCCCACTACCAAAACCTTGCCATGCAAACCCGACACGCTTTTGAAGCTTTTTGTCATACTACTCTCAGCAGCTACAGCCTATTAATGTCTCCAGAAGCAATCAATAACTGGGAGAGCATCCTTGCATATATTTTCCTCCTTTAGTAAAAGCATTAAGATCCCTGAGTGGAGCACAGCTAGATAACGAAGTCTTACAAAGAAGAAATTATTTCTACTGTACTTTTGTGGCACACTAGCCACAAAAAGGGGGAGAATGACCCTAAGAATACCAGCTCTGCAGTCAGGATCATGCTTTGAAGATCAGAGATAGATGTCCCAAAGGTGGGAAGTTGAGGCAAAGCTACTAGGAACCCTTTCCTTGGAAGCATCGCACAGACTCATCCTACAGCATTTTTTAGCACGAGTACTCACGTTTGGACAAATCCCACTGAGCTCAAGAAAACTCATAGTGGTCTGCTAATTTGAATTTACTGTAGAATCACAACCAGGTAAGAGCTAACTTCTATTACTTTTCTCATCAAGTTGCTTTTCTTTCAAAAAATTTCAAAAAGGAGAATTGTTTTTAAACACCATTATTTATCATTGTATGAGCTGTTTTAAATAGAACAATAGGCTGTTTGCGCTATCTTCTACTGTAGAAAGCAGCCACAGATATAGTTCATGGAAAAGCAAAGTTTACTGTTACCTATTAGCAACTTAGAGTTAAGAGGGAAAATTTTTTTTCTTCAAATAATGACCTTCATGTTATAGTTTCATTAACTGCCGATTAATAAATTCTACTGTAGAAAATTCAATATCCCTGTGTAAATTTACATTTAAACTCTATTCTAGTTTTTTGTGGAAAAAGTATTTTTCTATCATAAAAATAACAGAGCTATCAGATTAAAAACAACAAAAAAAAAAGTTTTGTGAAACCTTTGAACAGTACATTAACAAAAAATATTGCAATGATGGAGAAATACGTTCTTTCCAACGGAACCATAATACAGCTTGTGGGTTTTTTTATGGTACACACAAAGTGGCAATAAAAGACCAGCAGTCTTGGCCAAATGCTTCCACCTTGTAATCTTAGCTCTGAAAACAGACCAAAGGCTAACTCAAAGTCAGCTCAAATAAAGAGAAATCTTACTTTTAACAAATAAAGTTCATGTTCAAAACACATAGATCTGGCTAATATTTTATGTCATGTGAAATGTCATATCACTACTTGCCTCAGAGAGTGAAGGATTATAATACAAATTGTGATGTGTTCAGGAAATGTTTAAGTAAATTTTCACATAATTATAATAATTTATCTCATATAAAATCTTAGTTGGTTAGTATCAAATAATATCTACCCTTTCTATCTGCAAAATTAATATTAACTGTAGATTAAACATTATGCAGGGTTATATTTTCTGTGTAATAGTAGTAAGACTTATTTTCAACATTGTTTTGGTAAAGTCATCTCCTAACTGAGTTTCTTCATAAGGTGCAATAGCAGTGGAATATAGCCTACAGACTCTCACCTTCTATCACCTCCATCAGAAAAAAACCCAACTTATCCAGACTTTGAAGGTAGAACTGTTAAATGCCTGAGTCTGGATAATTGTGTCTCTTCCCTTTAATGTATACAAGACATCCTCCAAAAAATTGTCTCCCACCTCAGCAATCGAAAAAAACCATGGTTAAAAAATGGGTTTTTTTGGTCATAACTGTTTTTCTTTAATTATGACAGTAAGATACTAACTATTTCAGCATATGTGCTCCTGATTTTGGGTATAGTTATGAATCTCAAAAGAAGCTGTGTACTTTCCCTTAAGGCCTGGATTACCAAAGAATATGCAGCAGTTTGCATTTACAGCAATATCTTCTTGATAATGCAAAAAATGATAATGCAGTTATGCTTCTCATCTCTACAATGTAGAGAGAAAATTTTATCATTCAAAGCACAATGTGTGCAACTTGCAATCTGTGGTATGACATGATGGTGATATCTAAAAAAACCCTCAAAGTTTGATCATAGTTCTGAGCATGTATTTGTGTGATAACAAGTCATTTCAAACAAAAGCTGTTACAGCTTTTGAGCAGGAAGTGATCAGGCCTATAGCTGCAGAGCAGTACAAGGTATTTATTCTCCACACTTGTTTCCCGAGGACTAATTTGAGGGAAGACTGAAACTGCATATGGAATTATGGGATAAGAAAATAGTTAATATCAAGAATAAAGGTAAAAATTAGAATATAGTAGTTTGCCATGCTCTCCTTTCACAAACACATACCTGCAATCCTACCAACAGTACAGGAAATTAATTGGTTTCCAAAAACTCAGTTCCTTAAGTCTGACAGGTACTAGTTAAGGGAAATGCAACAGACTATATAACATCTATACATCTGTCTATGCAACATTTAGTCCTTCCAATGCTTTGGCTAATTAGAGTATTGCATACTTAAAATGGCCATGGAAGCAAGCCTCTACTATTGGGAAAGTTCAAAGTGTAAATTATCTGAGAAATTGAAAATACATGTAAAAGGACCAAGGTAATCTGATCACCTCTGAAGAAAGAAAAATAGAGTGGAGTGGTGAGAGAAAATAAAACAAATTCCAGCCATTCTCAGGTTTCCATGAAACACCAGCAGTCATCTTCACAGCATCACTAGATTCTATGCTTTATGCAGAAACGCTCTGACCTTTCCATTTCTATTGCAGTCAGCTAGAGGCTTGCCATTCACCTCCAGTGAGGATGCTATTCCAATCCCACCCTGGCTTTATAACTTCCTATGACAATCCCTTCAAAACTCACAGGATGGCACAGTATGACAGCTACAATAGAGGAGATGGAAATCTTGTGAGTGTTTACAGCTGTCTAAAAAACTTAGCATGTATTAAACTTTGAAAGTCACATAACTTAATTCTTTTTTATTTAATTTCATAGATTTTTCAAAGAAAAATGTGAATATCTGGCTGCACCAGTAGTGGTATTTGCTGCATTCCTAAAACACTTAATGCTATATGTGCACCCAAATCAGTTTATTTAAAATTGAAGCAGACTTGTAAACAATTTGATTTTTAAGGCTGATATAGATGATTGCATTTCAGTGAATTCAAATAAGTACTGGACCAAAACAGCTGAAATTATTTCTAACAGGTTAAGTGCCACTTCATTCTCTATGACCAGTGACACAGGGAGAACAGCAGTTTGATGTGAGCTGTTTCCACTAAAAAAAGAAAATTATATGGACTAAAATCTGTGTGTTTCTTCTGGAAATGGTTATCAACAAATACTCTGTATTTTAGAGTGTCGCCATCAACACAAGCCACCATTTCTTCCTTGTTCTTTAACAGACCTCAGCCAAAATCAACTCCGAGTATGTTGAGACAACTTTTGATTCACTGATAAGACCTTCATTTTTACTGTGCTAGCTTCATATAAATGTTATGTACTCGAATCACTGAGGAAACCAATTTATAATTAGTGCATAATTAGTGGAGGAAGAAATACCTGCCTTTTAAAAAAAGGCAATAATACAACAGTCTGCATGAAGAGGTGCAGTTATGTGCCATTTTCAGAAGTATACAGAGTTGGGCTCCATCACATCTTATACCCTGAGCACCCATAAACTTCCTAACATTCAGAACTAGTTCTTGAGTTCTGCAAACAAGCCAAAATATTGTCAGTAGACTGATTCTTTCAAAACACTCCATGAATAGTATGGCTTGATCTCATTAAAGTAACCATCAGAAGGAGAAAACAAGCATGCCAAAAGCAGTGACAATTTAACAATTGTCTGTGCAAAAGCATTTGCATATGTCTATGAGAGACCCTGAGGAGTCTGTGCTGAGGCAGGCTTCAAAGACAGGCCATATTTAGTCTGTTCACTGAGGTTATTTTTTTGCTGTGTTAGAAAAGGAAGTGTCTTATATGCCTGCAGTGGATACACCCTCCAGATTGATCTCTGAAAGAAAAAGTACTTTCATGCAGTGGTTGGTTTATTAGCACTGGAGATCTGCACAGAATCCTAAAAAAGAAGTGACTGTCATTTTACTTCGTGGTCAGGACTGAAATCCTATCCTTGTAAGCCACCATCTGAAAAAAACTTCCCTTTATTTTGCTTAGCAAAGTATCCCACAACATTTTTGTTTCCATAAGAAACAGTATACACAGTCTTTTGAGATGTTTGGTTTGGGGTTTCAGAACAGTTTTACCACAAAAACTGTTATTGTAAGCTATGTTAACTATTATTTTTTTAAAAATCTAATTTCAAACCTATTCTACATAAGGCAAACTCAGGAAAATTGTGAAATTCTTTGTGTGACTTCTTAATTTCATGCCTTTGCACGTTGTTTCAGAAGATGAAAGCCTCAAATACTTCCACTGTCAAGCATCACCAGCAAGCTTTATATGACTTGTGGTGGCAAAATATTCATTAGAGATTGTGGATCACAAACATGAGAAGTAGATATGGATCACAGTTTTCAAAAGATGCTAGAGGTAGGGCCAACTTTAAAGGATTTAATTTTCTAGAAAAAAACAAAAACAAAACCAAAAAAACTCTGAGGGCATCCCTTGACAAGCTGTGCTCTTTTCAGATGTTCCAACTTGAGCAATCAGAAAATTAATGACACCAAAACAAAGTTTTCAAAAGCTAGTGGGATTTTGACACCAGAGACGTATCAAACCTTGGTAGCAGATCATTAAGGCTTTTAAGGGGGAGGCCAGATCATTTGGGTTTTGACTTTGATATTTTTTTGAGAGAAACTCAAAAAGACTTCTCGTTCTTGTTTTCATTTCATGCCTTTCAAGTTATGAAAAGCAGAAACTATGCTTATTTACGATTTCACATAACCTTCCAATCTCCAACTTGGAATATCATCCACAAATGTCTCTATATTGATCCATATTGCATATTGCATGCCGGGTGCTACCAGAGGCAACTCACAATCTGGCAGTTTTCTGGAGACAGCTGTAGGAGAGAGATTTAGCCCACCAGCTGGAATGAGCTTTACCGTCTCTGTTCTTAGCAATCTCATGTAAGCTTAGAAATCTGCAGCCAGTCACCATAACAATCATTTTTCCCTCTTTCATGAAGTGTAGAAAGATGTTCCCATTCAAGTCAAGTTGCTAATCCTATGCTTTTTGCACCATGGCTGTTTTTACAGGATACTGCTCGTCAGGGATAACCATGAAAACAACTTTCACTAGAAGAATGATGATTTTTGTTCCACTTTCCCAGTTAGTTTGCATAAATGCTTTATGGGTGCTAAAATACAGTTTTGAGATCAGAACTGCAAAATTATGTAAGACTCCATTACAGCTTTAAGTTACAGAAGCAGGTTAAACACCTAATTTACACGGAGACAAAAAGGTCCAAATGCCTAATCTGTCTAGTTATTTTCTAAATCTCTCTGAACACCTATCTGCTTCTTTAGGCACCTAAGTACTACTTAGATGAACGAATGTTGTTACTTCTTTGCAAAACAGGTCCCAGTAGCACACAGGTCCTAGGCACTGCCAAATTTAAGAAAAAAGGTCTTGATTTACTTCCTGAACCTCCAGCACCTAGATTCTTCATTTCACTTTTCAGGAAGTCAAATGATAAAGAGGCCAAACAACTCTTCCAAGTCACATACTGAAGCAATATTAGAGCTGAATATGAACCCCTACTCTCAAATATACATTATGCCTGAGGCATCCATACAGAGTTTTCCTCATCACATTTTTTGATAAGGAGAGAATCCAATAGAAAAATCCAGTTAAAATTGAAAATCAGTCATGTGCAATATCCTACTGCATTACCAAGGTGATGCAATTACATGTAGCACTCAATTCACATGCTGGTTGAGCATTAATTATAATTTTACTCTACTGCAGTTCAGAAAAAAAAAATCAAGCTTCATTAGAATGAAAATGGCTATCAAGGTGTTTGAATGCAACTCATTTTTGCTTATTACCTTTCCAGCTGCTTTTAAAAGGAGACCAGTTTACTAAAACTGGAATGTTTTTCTATTTTCACACTTGGTGTAGGGGTTATTGGGTATTTCATATATTCTTTCATTCAAGATTTACAATCGATTTCCACCGAATGCAAGTTTCCACAAATGAAAACCACTCTCTCCCCTAGCATCTATATGAAACTTGCCACTAGAATTGTTTCACAGGAATGGCAAAAAATGGACTTTTTACCTGTTTTTTCCTGAGCAAGCTGGGCTTTGCTTTGGACAGCATCTCTATTGACACAGATGTTCCAATAAGGTACTGTGGAAAGTGACGTTTTCATAGATGGTAATGGAAACAATGATTTTTTGAGACACAAATTTGTGACGCATGAGGAAGTTGCAGCTCTCCTTGACTATAGTTTGCCTTGTACTAGGCTAGAATTCCCTAAACACCACACAAATCTGCTTTCCAGTGTGAGAAGTCCCATGAAAATGTGAGATACTGAAAAAGATAGGAGTGATTTTTCTTTATAATTAAATTAAGATTACATAATGTGTCACATGGATCCAAAGTACAGGCAACCTTGAAGGCCAGAGGGACTGCACATGATACCATTTATCTGCTTTTAGTTTTTTAGTTTAAAATTCTCAGTGAAGTATGTTAAAACAAAAGCAAACCAAAGCAATCTATATTTTAAGAATTTTATAATGAAGTAAGCATTGAAAATTCAAAAAGAAGGAAATGTCAATGCTTTGTTCTGTCAGTACGTTGTCACCTGGGAAGTCAATTTAAGACTATGCATTGTAAACAAATTTTTCAGTCATATATAGTATGGAGCTGTAAAATCGTTTCTGGATCAAACTGCAGCACAGTAGCAGCAAATACATTTAAAGCAGTATGTACTAATAGTAACAGCAATAAAATGGACCTGAGACTAAATTTCTCTTACTATTTATAATTTAATAGCTTTCTGATACAACAGATAGCATTAAAGAAATTATTCCTTTATAGTTAAATAGCAAAGAAACAAAATTCAATTTTCTGGGCTTGTTCCATGCATATAAGGCATTAAGTTTATACAGTAACTTATAATGGCCTCACAAAGAAATGATTTCTTGTCATTAAAGATGATTCTTTAGCCTTGTTCTTAACACTCAGCTGATTTGAGTTGCATTTTCTTTGTATATAGAAGCCATTATAATGTCCTCATCCCCTTCTTTTGGAAAAAATATCCTTTCATTTTAATTGTAACATTTGTTGCTTTCATCCCTGTAAAACACCGATTCAAACACTAAAAATTATCATTTTGGCACTTGAATAGGCTTTTGCAATCTTAGTTCATTTTTCAGTTTGAATGAAGGCTTTGGAGTATTTTGAGGCTTTTTAAATCTCTTCTTGCTTCTGCAATCAGATTTTTCCCTTTGTCTTTGATGGAGAGACAACAGCCAGCGTTTACCATCTCTTGTAACACGCTAGTGGCTTATGCGTCTAAAGAAACCTACCTAGATCGCATTCAGAGGCAACTCAAAACCACGTGGTGAGGTACCTAATGAAAGTGCACTGGAACCATATTACAAGATGTTTAAAAGAGCCAGTTGTGCAAGTCTGCTAAGATTTCCAAGCCTTACATAGTGAATAAAGACTTTCTTTAACAAGGTATTGTGCTAAGTTTCAATGGAGCTGAAAGGACAGGTTTGAGGCAAAATTCAGAGTAAGCCAAGACCTTGAATGATCAGAGCTTTTTTCTTAAACTGCATGTTAAGAATGCTAAACAAATTGAGATTTAAGCATCTTAGTTTTTGTACATGACATTATATAACTTGACAGCCATTTAAATTTATATGATACCTTTTGCTAGCTCAAACCACATACAGAATAGATCAAGACATAATAAAAGCCAAGATGAAAAAGTGGATGTCACAGAAAACAGGACAGTAAGTAGCAGTGGTGAAATCAGAGCATGACAGAGTTTTACCTGTGTCTATGGAGCTTCATCCATGCCAATGATTACATTCACACTGATGTTAAAGAAGATATGCCTTCAGCATACATGCTGTATAAAAAGACAATGACTGACTACAGCACACTTGGTTCCTAAGTGCAAACTTCCCACACCAGTACCATTCTGTGGACTAGAAGCATCAATGCAAAATAAAGCATGTGGAAAGCAGCAGGTAGAAGAGGGCAGTTATTTGAAAGATAGTGCACACAAAACCGGAAATATTTACAAAAAATTGAAATGTTTATAATAGGAAGTCAGGCTTTGAGATCCAAATGTACTATGAGCTGAAGCTGGGAAAATTACAATGGTGGAAAAACTGCAGAGTACAGCAGAAAAAGTGCCAAGGGAAAAACAATCATTCTGTTTGAACCTGGAAGCTGTCTACACTAAATTGTTGAGTCTAGATTCAGGTGAGCATTATGAAAGATCAGGTCCTTGAGTGGCAGTTGTTTTCTGAAGCTTTTCATTACAGCAAAACCCTGGTATACAGGAAGGAAAAAGATAGCACCTTGTGGGTCCTTGGCCATAAAAAAGTTAACAACACATCCACAAGCACTATGGGAAGATGGTCCAAAGTATTTTCCCCAATAGGAAAAGTGGAAGAGTTCAGCTAGTTGCTATGCTTTCCCTGTTTGTTTCTTTCAGAGGTGCACATGGTACCTTTAAAAATGACCCTTTACTACACAGAGGATGAACACTTCATTTTTAGAGATACTTTCTACAGTTTTGATGTAATTAAAATATTTTTTCCTTCAAAGGCAAGGAAAAGAAAGTCCTACTCAACCAAAAAATAAAGATCCATGTTCATTAAACTTCATATTTCATATCTATGCATACAAGTCAGACCACCAATAGTAATTTTTTAACAAGTAGGCTCCTTTAACTCATGGTAAATCTCATCTAAATGCATCTTCCTGTAACAAAAAGTAATTTATAAAGAAGGTATCTTAACCTTTTAAAATATTTGTAATGTTTCCAGTCACTACATTTCTCAAATTTCAGCTTCGTTTGTTGGCCTTGGGTAGAATGTATTTCCTAACTTTGAGAGATAATTAGTCTAAATATAGATGTGTATATAACAGGTTAGTAACAGAAACTCTACCTCTATGTTTCCCCCACATAAACCTACTGATAAAAAAAATATTTTTAAAGTACTGAAAGAGCTGCTGGAGTAAATTACTAAGCTTATTTATAGAGTATAAGTAATCTTTCAGCCTTAGATGTACAAATTAAGTATAGAAAGGATCTTGGTGGAGAATTACTTCCTCCAAGAGTCCTAAACTAAAGCAAAGCAGGTCCCATCTGTCAGAGGCAAGGACTCTGACCAAATCTGTGCAAGACTGGGGGTCCACGTCCAGTCAAAACCAAGCCTTTGAGCCATGAGAGATTTTCCTCACATCACTGTGAGGCAATGTTTATGCCCACATTTCTGTACCTTAATGTAACAAAGCCTCTTGAATTATAGAAAAGAGTTTCTCTCCAGTTCCAGACTCACAAGGGATTTGCATCTTGCAGATCACAAGTGCTTTTTCTTCAACTCCAAAGCCAACTTTGCTGCCAGGCACAGTAGTCCTATGAAAAACCTCGATCCCTGTTAAAAAAGTTATTTAAAAGGGACATTTTGCTTTGCTTGGTCTCTGAGCAGCTAGAAACAGCATTTTCTCTTTTACAAACTGCGTATGATTTGCACAAACTCCAAAGCACACTCCAATACTTGGCAGACCTCAGGGCGTGAAAAGAAAAACTTTGACGGCCAAGTAATTAGTGTAGATTGTCAACTCTGAACCCAGGCAGCTGGCAGTGCAACAGAAATCTTCCAGTGTCTCGTTGCTTCTGCTGTTGTTTGTCAAGGGGTTATTGACTGTCGTGCAGATGTTCATGGAGCTATTACTTACTATAGAAAATATCCACAGGAAACATAAACTACAATTGCAGTATTTTGGTTTTGCCCCTTGAAAATTTTGAACAAGAAAGCACATGAAAATGAAAACTTTAAAAAGACCCTCCCTCCAGCCTGTCTAGATCCCTCTGTAGAGCCTTCCTACCCTCAAGCAGATCAACACTCTCCCCCCAGTTTGGTATTGTCTGTTGCCAGCACAAGTGATGGAGTAGACTTTCATTGCAAATGAACGCAGTCTGGCTTGTACTCTGTATCACCTGCAGTCATTGCTACTGTGTGCACATCAGCAAGCAGCCCAACATCAGAATCCCATTAGCTGACAATTATTTGTGACAGGCAGAATCAGCTGTTTGACTAGTCTATTTCCAGATGCCTCTCTACTTTCAGATGCCTCTATTTACCTGAGCATGGGTACAATGCAATAAAATGATTAAAAAATAGAGTAAACCTCAAGGTAAACAGAAACTTCATACTTTGCCCACAGCTCTTGTTTTCTTCATGCAGCACCTAGAAATCATGAAGGGATGCCTTTTTCACATATGGTCTTTGTTGCAGAAAAATTTGACAATCCTAGTGCTGTCATTGATGAAGGATATTTAAATAAATATGGAAGTGTTGATCTAAATAGTCTTGGCAGGCTGAGCATTACCCATTTCCTATTGCTGAAATTGTTATGCAGCAAATAACCACAGCATGTAAGTGTTAACAGGTATCTAAAATAGCAAAGCATAAATGTGTTCTTGAGAACTGGAATTAGTACATCGGTACTAATACATTGGTACTAGTACATGTACTGGGGTGACATGAAAAAACAACAAGGAGCAGACTCTTCTTTTTTGATGCCCTTTTCAATAAATTCTTGCAATGTCATTTAACAGCAGCTAACAGCAAGAGTTGCATCTTCTGCCAGGAAAGTTTGTTTTTGCCAGTGGAACAGATTGCAATTGACAGGTGAGAAAAGCTATCCTTGTAACCATTATACATCTGAGTAATTTAATTTTCTGCTGATTCTTACCTTAGAACTTCAATGGTTACCAGGCCAACACAGCACCTGCTAATTATAAACCTGAAATTCCCTTTACAGTAATGAAGTCTTGCCCCTTGGGTTTATGAAGGCAGCTGACACAAAGGCACCAAGTGAATCAGAAAACTGTCAAAGTGACATCTGATTCTATAATGACCAGAACATTATACTTGCCATTAACTACTGCATCCATCCTCCATGGTCCAAGCAGCACCAAAAGAAAACAAAAATACACACCTACAGTAGCAAGGGCACAGGGAACACAATCATTAAGTTGTGGGAGACAGAAACAGAAATAAACCAGTGTAGTCATTATTTGTGTACTGCACAATCAAGGGAGGATTGTTGTTGTCAAAGGTCTCTTGAGCCTGTTGCAGTTCCCATTTTCAATGTCTGTGGTGCAATGTTTTCCTTTGGGAGTGCATTCCAGGGGCTCAAAGATTCTGCTCTTAAAAACCGTCAAGTTGCCAATCCAAACTGGAATCAAGATGGATTTAAACCCTAGAGATTGTTTGTTATTTGGCCTTGTATCTGATACAAATACATATCTAAATATAGATATCAATTTGGACTTCTGGATAACAACAACCAAAGTGAGGATTTAACAGGTGATCAAGAAAAGCAATGTATGTTCTCATGTAAGCTCCCTAAAGCTGTTCTGGTAAGCATTTAATAGACATATTTCTCACTGTCTACTGCCCTTTTCTAATTCAAGTCTTAATATATAGCTGTTGTAAAATCTCTTTATTTATGTTCCCAACATTCCTACAGGGTCACACAGACACTAACCTGTTAGAGCAAAACAGGAACTCCAGCCCAGGTTCGCTGAGTCCAAGGTCTGAATAGCAGACAACATTTTTAAGAACTGATGCATGGTAGTGGCTTTTCTTGGTTCTTTAACAGATCAGTATTTTGAGAGGGTCTGCAGGGTCGTTTGAGTTCTAGAGGCAATTCATGTTCAAAAATATTAGCCTAGCTTTTAAAGGGAAGTGATCTTCTATCCCAATCTGTAAACAACATGAAAGTGTAAACCTTCTTCCTTCCGGCTCCATTTCGACTTGATTTTCCTGTTCCCTTATGCTTGTGGTAAAGCAGACACTGATGTACTTGGGATGAAACTTGGCAAGTGTTTACAAGGTTGGTGAATAGCTCATTCCTCCAAACCCTTATCAAATGATGTTTGAATCTTCATCAAATTTGTTCAGGGGCTGAGTGTTCAGTATTAGCTAGGACTTGGTGCATTACAGGAGAAATTACTTAGAACATTTACATGCATTTTAACAGTCTAGTCGTTTCCTCTTCATGTGAAATCACAACTCCACCCAAGTAGACACATTAGAAAAGAAATGGCCGCTGACTTTAAGTCAGTCATTTCTACATTGGTGCTGTCTCAGAGCAACTTACTTAGCATTTCAGTGCTGAAAACATTGGTTCAGAAAGTTTACAAATCCCTTTTATATTCTTCCTTTGCAATAGTTTTTGAAAAGCTTATTTCAAAACAGAACTGCTGCCGTTATTGTATTTTATTTAATTAGAATATCTGCACTTCCGGAAACAAAAGTGGTTTAGAATCTAAAAAAAAAATCAAAATTATTTCAAAAATAAATATTACATAGATAAGTACTGACAGCAAGAATTAATTCCTTACAACTGTCATCATTCTTGTTACTTTATCAGGTTATTTATATTAAAAAAAATAATAAAAGCTGGTACATAATTTTTTTTTCAGAAGCAGCAGGTATGACAACAACATAACAAGGTATAATGCAACCTTGTTACCTACATACATTTTCAAAGTAATTATTCCTAAATCAGACCTGCATTGCTATTTAATCGTGGGTGACAGGCTTCCCATGATGATAAGTTTCAGGCAATTTATGAAAATAACTCAGCCTTTCTGCTTTAACATGTACCCAAGACAAGGAGGATTAGGAACCAGAGGAGAATATTTCCCTTGATGGTTTTATATTGCACAGATAATTAAACCTGACAGATTTCTTTGTCTTAATTCACTGACATTAAGTCTTACAGCAAAAATTTCAGGCAAGGATGCTCAACGCAATGCTTCTACATGCGCATTTCAAATAGAAGTGTCCTGACTGTCCAAGTCATTGAATATTTTCAACTTTGAGGGGTGTCCTAGCTCAAAAGTTGCAACTGAGAGTTTTAAGTTGCAAGAAAGATTTTGCAAAGGCTCTATAGAGTCCTTATCAGAAAGGAAAGAATCATGTATGTGTGGTTTGTATTATCCCACCCTTTTTAGACATAAGATCTAAGAGAAATTGGCATCTTCAACTGAAGGAAAGGCCAAGGCCATTGCAAATAACGGGAAAAAAAAACAGAGCTGCAAAAATATGAACATAGCTTGATGTTGGATGGCTGGTTTTAGGCAGATGGACATGCGTCTGTGCATTTTCAGCTAGCATAAAACAAATCCAGAAAATCTACTGTATCTACTGCATGCTTATTAGGCAGCTGCATTAATGAGATTTAAAACTTGTCTGCAATGTCCATTAGGCTGCTGCTTGAAAATATAACCAGCTAGAGTTTAGCCACCTTTTTTCACCAATAGAATTACCTTACTGGATCTTTTTACACTGGGACTTTGGTAGTCATAACATTTTCTTGATCTAACATTGTGAGGAATACATACCCTAAAGGTTTGACTGCATCCTCATAGACAGCACAGGAATTAGCATGCACAAGACTGATATGTTTTGTTGTAAGGTGTAATACCAGTAGCTTTTAAAGCACATTTTTAATATAGTGTGTAAAGTGTTTGAGAAATGTACATTAATATACTATAGTCAAGACCTTCAAAACTGAGAACAGATAAAAAAAGCTATTCCTTGGTAGTCTAAGGAAAAATAGAAATAATGTGTAAAAAATATGTAATTAGGTGCAGAAATATGAATGGCACCACGTTTTGGAAATCGTTATTAAAGAGGCACAATAGCCCTTCCAGTCATACTGGGTCAATCATTCTTCAGACATCTCAGTATGTACATAAATACATTAATGCCAGTATGGATAAACCTGGTTATTTTGATATGCCTTATGTGAGAGTAAGGGGTAGGAGACTTAAGAGATTATTTGCTTGATCACTGCCTTCCTGTGGCTGGGTCTAGTAAAATGTTGCTATAGTAGACAGCAGCTGATTACCCCAGATGACATTTCAGAATAAGCCTTTGTGACTCTGCCAGTGTTTATATGAAAAACGAAGTCACGAGCTTCACCTGCTACTCAAGAGCACTAAAGAAGCAGCAGAGTTTGTGATGAAATTACTCAGTGCCTGCAGCTAGAAAACTTGGATGATGGCAAAGAGACTTGATAAGTAAATAACATATATTTAATGTCTCCTAGTACAGTAGTAGCTGAGCTGCTTTTAAACAAGCTGCTTTTAAACATTTGAGCAAGCACAGTGGGCAAGATATTTCCATGCCTGTAAACATACTCAGGGACCGTTTGTCACTTACTATCTATGAGTCTGGTTCTGACTATGTTACTGTTCCTGCCTTGACAATAAGATTCTACATTGAAGCAGCTTTCCACTGTCACTATCATTTTCCAGAAAATGGGATTAAAGATATCGGCCAAAAAGGCCCCATCTGCCAAGAAAAATTCCAGGAAAACACATCCATGCATCATTTCCTCTTTTCAAAATCAATTAAATAGTTAAAAGTTGTTTTTACCCTGGAAGAAGAGCTCCCTAAGCACAACCCAGAGACTGCTGCCCTTTGGGAGATTCCTGCCCAGGAGTTCCCTGATCATCCCAGACCTTGTCCCCAGAAGATCCAGCAGTTCTCTAGGCAGAACCTAGGCCACACCTGAAGTATTATGTCTGCTTCTGAGCTCCCCAGTACAAGAGGAATATGAAACTACCGGAGAGAGTCCAGCAAAAGACCACTCATGATAAAGGGACTGCAGCATCTCTGCCTGTGAGGAAAGGCTGAGAGAGAAGGCTCAGCTTCTTATGCAAAAATCTGCATCTTTACTCCAGAAACATGAGATCAAAAATATGTTTAAGGACTTAATAGTTCCACTCATGGAAAAAATATGATATCCACTACCACATACAAGTTAAAATAAATCATCAAGAACTTTCCATACATACCTTCCCTTAAGCTAAACATGCTACCCATTTTCTGTTTCTGATTTCAACTGAAATTAAGTGGGTTATCTGAACAGTTTTATTTTTGAACTGAGGAAGGGTTCGTCTGGATTGCATTCTCTCCCTGTAATATTCTGATAAGCTCCTTCTTTTATCCTTGCTATGACAACCTGATATAGATTTTTATAACTATACAACGCAGTATATAGTGGGTGCATACAGTTGGGGACCCTTGGGGTCATTGCATTCTGCACCAAATACACTGCGAGTCACCAGCAGCAACTTCCAGTATCCACCTAGCTTTATGAGGCTGTTACCAGAACTAGTTGAACTGGAGCAAAATCGTTCAGGGCAGTAGAAAAGCAAGCATTAATTTATTAGGTTGTTTACATTTATGACCCTGATTGGGAGAATAGCAAAAAGAAATGGAGTAAGTCCTTAAACAAGGATTACTTTACGTCTAGGTTAACTCGAGCTGTCGAGCTGTAGCTGTACAAAAGCATGCCATTTCATTACAATTATGAGGCCCAAGCATTGCTTTCTCAAAGGCACAAAGGTTATTGTCATATAACAGACCAGATTCTCAATGAAAGGCACTTGACTTAAGTGAAACAGGAGCTGTTGGCGGTAGTCTATAGTGATTTTTTGAAAAAGATGTTTTAACAAAGCACTTCCCCTACCTCATAGCACATCTTATACTCTCTACACGAAGGCAGTTTCCTAGGATTCCTATGAGCCTTTGAGTAAATCTGTGTAAATATAATAAAAGGCCAGAAGGAAAAATCACTGAGTATAAAAGAAAGGTAACAAAAGAAAAATAAACCAATAGTGAAAAAGATGGAGAAAAAAAATGAATATATGAAACAAATACCAAAATTAAATTATGCTTCAGGAAATGTGAATGTACTGACAGAAAGGCAGAAGAGCCCCACTGCATTATAGGTCTCTTTGCTCATGATTACAATTCTGAAGCTTCTCTCCTATCCTAGTGTGACAGCAGCATTTAAAAAAAGCTTAGCAATGAAACAGGTTTTATCACCAAGACTACAGACCACACTCAGGGAATTATCTCCTTGGCCAGTCAAAGAAATTTTTATCTATTTCATTTGGCTTCATACCCAAGCTGTAATGACTGATTTCCAGGGGAATGCTGCCAAATCCTATTCTTCTCCTGTAAACAATAGAAGAAAGCTTAAAAAAATGTCAGGGAGACTTTTTTCAAATATGTATTTAGCTACAGGTAACTCACCACCACTAGTAATCACCTCCTGGTCTGTCATACCTGATTTTTCCTTAACATTTCTTTGATCTGAAGATAGGAAAGAATCATCTGTTTAACAGCTCAGTCTCATTCCACATCATCTGATTACTCCATAAAACTACATTATCCTAGGACTAAAACCCCATAACTTTGCTCATGTACCAGTTACCAGTAACAATAAAGTTACCACTACACTATTCTATACTACTAGTTAATGTAGCATTAAGTAGATGCAAATGAGTTAGGTTATTTTGACATTAATTCACTATGGTAGTCAAAGATGTACAAAACTATTGGATCAGCCAAGCTCATACACCTGAAAGATAATGTACCATGAGATAGATACTATACTGTTTATGGCCAAAAGGCCAACAAGAAATGCCAGCATAAAAGGATAGAAATTAAATGAACAGGGTAAGGCATTTAGATTTAAATGCCTGTGTTACCACAATATCTATATCATGGAAAAAATAATTTGTAGTGCTAAAGCTGGAGGAAAAGACTCTGAGATGAATGCAAATGAATGCATTCCAATTATCTTATTAAATTTTCTGGTTTAAATAGATCCATTGCTTTAATAAATATTTTGACTATCCTCAGGATCTAATTTTCTGTTCTTAAACTTTGAGTTGGATTATCCATCAAATTCAACTCAGGCTTTATGCTTTAAATTGAGGGAAAAAAAGGAGATACTAGCTCTGCCTTGTTGGTTACCAACTAATAAATTAAATTAAGTAACCCACATTGAAGCATACTTATTGCTAGAACCAACTCAGTTGACAAAGAACAGAGAAAGCTGTTACATTACTGTGTTAGCAGCCACTACTAAGCATATTATCAGATCCAAAGTGTGAAAAATAATGGCAATGGATACTGCTGCACAGAGAAAGAATAAAGCAAGGGAGAGGTCCTCCCCATCTCCCCACCTGTCCCTTTTTTCCTCCTCGTGGAATATCAGGACCTATTTTGTCAGTTTGTTGTTATCATCCCAACAATTCAAGAGACTAAGAGTTGAAGCCTGATGCTAATGAAAATGTGTTGTTCAAATAGACAGAGGGGACTAAATTTGGAACATGGTGTCACTAAAAAAGGAGTGTCCCACAGCCACCTCCTTCCCTTTGCTTACTTCCAGTGCCAACACCAGCATTCAGTGAATTCCTCCATGACCGGCTTCAACTCACTAAGGTAGCAGAGAATTAACTCAGCAGAAAGCCAAGTGTAACAAGGAAGGCAGCTGAGCAGAGTGAATTCACAGGTGTCTGTGTGAGCCTGACCCCATTGCTGGCTGTTGCAATCACAGCAACCTACCCCATTTAAATGCTTTGTCATCCTACTACTTAGTGAGCCAAGTCAAAGACTGAGAAGCTGTGGTCCTACAAAGGAACTGAACCCAACTACTAGCTCTTTGTGGTAGAAGGAGAAAATGCTGCTGCTGCTTCCAGTTCCCTCATGGCACCAGTGTACTTGAACCCCTTTGTTAGCTGATTCAGCTTGTTATTGCAGCAAAAGTACATCCATTTTATTTTTCTGAGTTAGTTTTATGTCTGGCTAGATATTTGAATCGGTTCAAATAGGACATGGTCTGAAGAAGGTAAGTAGTGGGAGCCTACAGCCAAGAGGAAGGCAGGGGACACTGAATGTAGGTGATGGGAGTAGGTCAGAACCAGAGGAACTCCACTTTTCAGAAGCTGTTACCTGCAGCAGGTAACAGAAGATGAAAAAACTGGTTGAACCTATAACGTGTATTGTTCTCCTTCCAAATAAGGAATGGAAATAAGAGTGGTAAAAATGAGATGATGATTCAGACCAAACATAATCTTTAATTGGATGGAGCTGGCATAAGCTCATTTTTTCCTTACTCAAGTACTGAATGTAAGCCATTTAAATGAGTAAATACTCAGGACTGCCATCAGTCAACAAACCTTTTACCAAAACAAAGCTTGCAAAATACAAACCAAATACACCAAATCTAAGTCTGTCCAATACCTAGGTATCTGCATAGAGTTCTCATTAGAAAAAAGGTTGAGTGATACCTCAGTGCTCTTGAATTTTAAAAATTTAATTCTCAACCAAGCCATACATTTAATCTTATTCATATATTTCCACTTAAATAAACTAGGATTTAACATGCGTAATGGTATTTGTTCTACAGTGGTTTTTAGGAAGTAGGACCCTTGCTCTTCAAGGAGCATGCAGGCACATGACAGACTGTCCAGCCAAGCAGAATTGTAGTCTAAATCAAATCTCAGCGCATGGATGCAATAGCATAAGTAAAAAAAAATAGTGAATCAATACTATAGAAGTCAGTGTGCTCAATTTATCAGTGATGCCTGGTTTCACTACAAATGGAATAAGAGAGGTCAAAGGAAAGACATGAATGTTGAAGTATTTGGGGCTTGCTATTATCCACAGAATAGGAATCTTCACTCTAACTTGAAAGAACAAGACTAAAGTAAGCTGAAAGACAAAATATTGGGTAGAAAATTAAGCCAAATAAGTTTTACTGTACTTAAATCTGCTGTACAATTGCTGTAAAATTGCACTATATTAAATGCAGGGAAAACATCATAGGTTTGACAGGTGAAGGCTCAAGCAGTTTTAAAACCCTAAATTTACTATGTTTCTGGGAGTTGCTTAAGAACAGAAAACAGTTTAGATTCTCTTTTTTTGTACTGAGCTTCATTATTTCTTCTGTCTTCAAAATTTTTCTTTAAATGTGTACCATACATCAATAAAATAAGTTCCTCATTAAATTTCTTTCTCTTCCCCTTGAGAAAGTCATTAATTTCAATAAAGGATGTGAAAATAGAGCTATCCATGCTGCACATAAAATCTTCCATGCAGAATTTAAACTTGAGTTTGTGAATTTTTCTTAGCCTCCAGGCAGTAATTTGTTGAGGTTCATTTAATCAACTGAGGTGCTATTATGTGAACAATCAGATTAAGGAAGTTTATTTCTAATACTCTTCAACAGATCCATCAACAGAATACTACCTTCCATATCCATATTACAAGTAGTATAATAGAAAGTAATCATTTTTTACTTACATAAATTCTTATACTTATTCCTGGAATTCTACAATTAGGAATTTAACAAACTCAGATAGGGATGTTGTTCTTTAAGTATTAGCATGTGATCCAGCTTCTAGTCTAGGATTTCAAAGTTTTGTTAAAAAAATAGAAAAAAACACAAGAATCTTGTGCTGTGCCTGAATCTGTTTCAATGTGCAGCACAAATATAATACTACTGACTGTATAAAATGTCAAGTGACTGTATAAAATGTCAAGTGACTACACATATAACTTTACTTTGAACAGTTAGTTGCCATGCATTTTAATGCAAGTTATACAGCATGACCTGAAGGACAAGACCTTCTAGGCCCAATTTCTAAGCTCCTTTGCTGTTGTGGCTAGGTCCTAGGCACCTTGCTTATTTAGACTAAGTTCGAGATTTTCACATTCAAGTCCTATCTGTTATGAGAGGGGCCTTTAGATTATAGCTGAGTACAAATAAATATCAAGTTCCCTGTGGCAAAATACAGTGTTAATTCTGTACTGAGGCACACCACACACACCAGTCTTATACAAAGGTGACCGTAAGCTATATCTTTACATCTGTTATACATTGCTTGCCTTTCCCGTGTATCCATTCAGAATCAGATTCTCATTTAAAAATCAAAATGCTGCAGGGTCTAATTACCAAGGATCAGATTAGTATTTATTATGCAGTTATTCATCTTTATAATTGCTAGTCCCAAGCTTCCAAGTTTTTTCTCCCAGAAAGAAAAACAAAACAAAATTCAGATTTTAATTAGACTATTTTGAATATTATTAAAATTGAAAGTCATTATTTGCTCTTGCAGCAACCACTGCAAGTTGCTTTTATTCAACAACACCTTTTAAATAAACCAAATTTTTTCTTTCCCTAACTGGGATGAGCACTACTGACATTCCTCCCTCCTACTCTAACAAACAGATGAGCCTCTCAAGGCAATGGGCGCAGAGACTGAAACACTATTCTGATCTTGGTTTTGCATGATAGGCTGGAAGCATTTCATAACTCTGCTTAATTTTAAAGTTGCTTTCCATGAGACTGTTTCAAAAGGCCTTAGAAATGATCCCAATAGCTCTCCTGTGAGGCAAATTGCACATGGAAATCCAAGTCATAGACAAAATCAGGAATTACACTATGAAACAGTCCTGCAATCCTAGCCCACAAATTACCAACTGGTCTTGGTTTAAAATAAAATCCTGAAAGCGCACCTGATGCCATACAATCAAGTGTGCAGCAGACCTTTTAACATGCAACACGCTGAGCACCCTAAGAGTCTTTCTGCCATGTCAAGCAACACTATCACAGATTCTGTTTGAAATAAACTTATCACAATGACTTTAAAAGGTATGTGAAAGCATAAATGTCTGTTAGCACTGGACTTGCAGTGGTAAGAGAAAAAATACAAAGAAAGAAGAGTCTTAGCTGAAATTTTTGGATGACTGTAAAATTAGAGAGATGAATTAGCTGTTCCTTCACATAAGCGTGTCAATTTATCTTCAGTATAAATATTTATCAAAATGTTGAGCCCACAGATGGCACTTGAACAGCTATATTTTGGTGCCTTTGCTTGTGCCTACATTGGAACACACAAATTTCTGTAAAATATGGTGATAGCCACTAAATAAATTTTTTCAAACCTTAAAATCTTCATTCAGGTGAGTTACTTTTAGTTTGTAATTGCAGGGCAGGTTTTCCCTGCCAATTGTTGAGAGCAGTCACTTCAGTGGTGCTTTAGGGCTCCTGACAGCAGGGCAGTCAGAGGGACTCTGCAACTAGCTGGGCTCCTGCCTTATTTTGCCCTGCTTATGCCTTGCTGAACAACCCTTTTGCTGACCTGCTGGGACAGCAGCACTGAAGAATTAACTCCTTTTAAAAGCATCCCCTTAATGCCTGCTCCCTGGCAGGGCACTTGTCCTGTGAGCTCAGCTGTCACATCCCTACAGCGCAGAGGGAGAGGCCTGGCCCTGCATGTCTCACCGCACCACAACTTGCACAGGCTGTAGCTGACTAACATGGCGGATGAGCCCACTGGGGTGGGACATCCACTCACCTGCCCAGACCTGCCAAGCTCTTGCCCTTTCACACAAGACACCAGTATGCAAGCTTCCCAGACAACATGCTGTTGCTTTCACAGTTTTTACACAAAAGGATTGTTAAATAAATTTACCTAAAAGACCAGCTTTCCTTCATTGGACTGCATCCGGCATCTCCTCGCAAGGGTGCATCCCGTCCTTGATGTCCCTGGGGGCCCGAGGCTGCAGCTGCTGTCATGTCTCTCAGGGGCCGGACATGCTCCTCACAGTGCTGGGTGGCAGCAGGACTGGGCTCCCCTCAGGGGGCCCGGGAGGTTCCCACAAGGGGCAGCCTGGCAGGGCCTGGCAGCCAGGGCCTGTCCCAGCACCCTGGCCATGAGCCGGGCAGGCTGGCAGGCAGGCCCAGCCTGGGCCGTCTGGCATTTCCAAGGGGACAGGCGCAGGCCAGGCTGGGCCCTGGGGTCACGGGTGGGCCCGGCCTGGTGAGACCGATGGCCAGGCACGGCAGGGCTGCAGGGAGCTGGAAACCAGCACTGCTGCGGTGTCACAGGGGCAGGGACTGATGGCCTCAGGCCTGGCCTGGGCTGGTCAGGGCTGCTGGTGCCTGCAGGCCCTGGCACACACCCTGGTGCACTGGCGAGGCCTGTGGGGCTCTCAAAGCCAAGGGATGCCTCCCACACACACCTCCACAGCTCAGAAGTCTCTTTTGGCCCATTTATCCCCTTCCTGTTCCCAGAAAGTGCCTTGGAGCTGTTATCAGTGTCCCTTTCCCTCCTTCTCAGCCCTCTCCCTGTGCTTCTCACACACTTCGAGGACTTCTGCTGCAACAAGGTTAGCCCCCCATCGCCTCCCCTGGCATACCCATGCAGGGCGGCAGTATGAGCTGTCCCAAAAAGCCCGGGGCCCAGCACTGAGAGGGTCCTTTAGGTTACCCCTAGATGCATTTCTGTAAGAACAAAGATCTAAAGTGCATCAGAGATGTATGAAAATAGATTTGTTTGTGATATGGAGGACTAAAGATGTACATATGAACTCAAGAAGCCAAATAAAAAGACAGGATAGGGTTTTACAGTCTTAGATACGCAGTAATCTTAAAACTTACCAATAGATTTGTCAGCATCAAGGAGAAATTTGTCAGCGTAAGCATAGGAAATTATTGGAGCAACAAAATACTGGAACCATTTTTTTCATTATTACCTCTGTTGCATAAAATGTCAAAATATTTCACTTTCTTTTTTACTTCCATTAGCATTTGGGTCTGGTATTTAACACTGCAGGAATGTTAGGTAATACTTTCTTGCATTTAACCTGCAATAAAACCAAGGAAATATAAGGATTAAATGGAAAGGAACCTGACTGGTATCTGCTATTGGAGAGGCCACAGCTCTGTGGTACAGTGTGGTACTGTGAAGGTACAATGCTTTAGTTGTGACAACATGGCCTGGTATGCACAAAAATTAATCAGTACTCCTTAAATAATTACTGATCTTCTTTGCATAGCTCTTAAGAACATGCAGTATTTTCCTTTAGTGTGAGTACTGTGTGCACTGGACCAGCAATATTTAGCTGCCTGGGACACATGCCCATTCTATAAGGGTGACCTTGTTTGAAGAAGACATAATTTTCTATTATCACTCTCTCAGAATTAGAAATCCATAACTTTCTACTTCTCTGACAGTTATAAAAAGTGTCATTAAAAACGGATATATTCATGTTACATGTGCATATTCATTCTAATACACTGCAATTTTTTATTCATACTTCATTTCCTTTTTATAGACCTAGTTCCCAGTGATGTCTTGGACTTCTCAGAAATATCCTTGCAGGCTATACCAATATTCTAAAAAAACAGTAGGTGGAGATGAAAAATAGCCTCTACTGAAGTTCCTGCTTAGTCGGTTCTACTAGGGCAGAGTCCATGTCCTCATGAAGTAGTTTTGACTATACTGATTTGATAGATCGATTTCATACAGAAAAATGAATCTTGTCTATTTTTTTTTAAAAGATATGAGGCACCAGAAATCTGGAGTGTGGGCTGTGGAAGAGGTCTTCTTTTGCCTGAGGATTAGTGTGTTAATTAGAATGAGGCTAGCACAACATAAAGTTGATTCCCTTTACAATATGTTTTTGCCTCTCTTCTGTTTTCGCAGAAGTAGCTATTTATGAACCAAGTTGTCATGTTCTGTCAGGCAATCTATGACACTATTCCTATCCTCTGATGGCTGCTGCTTCTGATTACACCGGTGACAGTTTGCCTCAGGATGGTTGTATCAATCTTTTTCACTAAGAAATATTCTTGACTTTGATTTGCTTTTCATCTTGTTGCTCAAAACCCTTCCCATCTTCAGGGGAAGTCCTAATTGTTAGCTGTGCTATTCACTTCATTAAAAAATACTCTCTGCTTTCCACTTACTTCCTATTTTGACCACATCAATGAGCAGAACTGTGGGAACAGTTCAGCAACTGTTCTTGCCTGTGCAGTGCTTCTCAAACAGGAATAATGGATCCAATCACTACATAAACCTCTTGTACAGCTTGCAGGGATTGGAAACATGGGTAAGAAACTCCTGCTTTGAGTTCTCCTTTTCAATGGAGTTCGGACTGTCAGTTGCACATGATTACCATTTATAGCAGAGCTGTACTTCCTTTGTCCCTTGAAATTTTGAGCCCAGACTACAGCAGATACATACAGCTTCGTACGAACTGGTAAAACACAGTGATAAGACAGCCCCTGCAGAGGCATTGCATAGGCCATGAACTGTGCCTCCTTCTCTTGGCCTCATGATTATTCCTCATGCCACTTTCTGTGAGTGACAGAGAGCCCTTAATGAATTGCATGTGGAAATCTAACATCAATGAAGCAGTTGTTTGATGTGTCTTTGATAAGTTGAGCAGCTAGAAAATGGGAAGTCAAAATCACTCAGGAACAACCCCTATTTTTTGTAAGGTGTGATGGTCAGAACAGGTGAAGGTAACTACCTTCCCCTCCAAGTATGTCTTTCCAGTGTTGCCTGAGTTCAAAGCCACTATTTCTAACAGGGAGCAGGAAAAGATGAAAACCTTTGAGATTAGCTATGAAAATCTGCATTCCTGCTCCAAGGCAAAGTATGTCATAAGGAAAGCCCAGGTGCTCACCTGCCTAAACTCTGCTGCAAAGGGGGCAAGTCCATGATCATTAGGCTACTATTCTCTTTCACATCACACACTGACAGCAGCTGAGGAAGCAATTTCAGTGCAGTTAAGGAAAGGAAGACATAAACATGTACTGGCGAGTAGGCTAATGTAGCTCACTTCTTCCTCACAGGAAGGGAAAGGACTTAAGCCTGCACAATACACTCAAGTTAGATCACAAAGCTTCAGTCTAGCATTTGGCTTGCTTTAATTCCATATAAAGGAAACGCTATCCTCAAAATTGGACTTTCTCATACCCAGTTCAAAGCGTAACACTTAACTCAAGCATGCAAGTATGTTTCTCCTGCTTTTGCAATCTTTTTTCCTTTGCAGATCTGCAGATGCTCTTTTATAGCTTGTTTATCAATAGATTTGTTAATTAAGCTGTATCAAGGCTGGATACAGCCCTCAATTTTATCTTTAAATTATGGGAGTATGAGTTAACAGAATCTGCATCGCTGCATATACATTGCTGGTAAGGCAACAAGAGTTACTGGCAGAGACGGATCCAGCTGGCTTTCAAACCTTAGTCTTATGTTATTGGAGAGGCATTTAGAGAAGGGTAAATATCTTCAGACTTACAAATGGTCAGCAGAACTATGACGTTAATGAGGATCTTCAAATACCTCTGCAATGCATTAATTTTTCAGACTAAAATCATTAAGCTAAAGTTTCCAATTATAAGCTTCATAGGCTGAAATCCTGGTTCCAGCACAATTAAAATGAGTTTTCTCATTGACTTTGATGGAATCTGGATTTCACTTTTTTGTGCATGCATTATTTCTGTAAACGTGTGTGTGCACACTTGTGTATTTTAAATGACATTGAAATTCTGATATTATCAGGTGAGTCCCAAAGAATTAATCCACTCTAAAAGTCACGTGTCCCATTGTGGATAGGTCTTATTCAAGCCCCATATATGATGCTTCCTTTGATTTGCTTAATGAGCCCACTAGTACGGCAGAGACCCAGATGTCATTTTAGAGCCAGCACAGGGTAGGAGCAAGCAATCAAGCTGTATTCTTAAGAGACACGCAGATCAGAAGGCTGAAAAAGTAATTTTGGTGATATTTGTCCCAGAGTCATTGAATCTGAACCACAAAAATCCCCAGAAGTTCCTTGGTAAGTGAAGTATGAGAAAGTAATGAGGCCCTCATTCATGCTGGTTATTTAATACACACTGGTAAGTTAAGTTTGATAGGATCCCTACCTTTCCTTATGCTTCTGTTAAACATAGTTTCAAAATTTATACTGGAAAGTGGGTGGAATAAGAGGAATTGATGAATATTATGCAATTCAGCAGCCCCTCCCCTATCTCACATATTGATTCTATACATGGACTGGAAGGTGCCAAGTAATCTCAATATCCTGCTTGTTGTAGATACAGCTGGTTTAGAGTTCTAACAGAAACAACAGACCTGGGAATTACAGTCTTCATATAGCTATGAAATCAAATAGTATGAGAAACTGTAAATGCACTCTAACACGATCGCTTAGGCAGGTCCCCATAGAGATCAACTCCAAAAGTAGATGGTTACTGCCAGACTGCATTTGTCTTCCTGAAGGTTGATTTTCTTTAGTAGGGTTTATGAAATTTGAATTCATTTATCAGATAACCATGAAGTGGAAAAGACGGCATTCTACAAAATCTTTGGATTTATGGAGTTGCTAAGTCACCTGTATGTTCCTATCACTTTCTTATGCACTGGCCTCTTAGAAATTTTGTTTGGATTTGAGGCAGGCCAACCTGCATACCTCCTGTAGCAGCCACCACATCTTACTGATTATGTATCTTGGAAAGACGCAAACCACCCTGGACAAAGAGTCTTCTAGAGATCCTTAGGCACAGACAATCATCCTGCTACAAACCATCCACTGTGTAAAGTAAAGTATAAGCTGCTCTGAAGAGCAGCAAGAATATGTTTTAGCAAGATCAAGATGCCCAGATTTTGCTTACTGCCCTTTTTGAAAATCACATTGGGAAACCTTGATCTCAAAGTTAATTGTTTTGGACACAATTACCAATAAAAGCTTTTTGATTCACTTGCAGGTATAGAACAGCGGCATAAAATCATTCTTCTGTTCTCTTCAGTAAGAATTCCCTTTTCAGACTTAGTTCACCAAGTGCTGAATTTTATTTCTTAGGAAAGAAGCTCAACAAAAAAAGGAAATGTATATTGAGGCTTGGCAAATCTGTTTGTTTCCTAAGTCTATATGATATTCAAACAGATCAGCAGACTACCTTCTCAGAATATTTTCTGATGTTCACAAGAGTAGAAAGGACACGGCTGAGAGCTGCCAGCATTTTTTCCTTATGTTGCTATTGTAGTGACATATGTAAGTGCATATAGTAATTCCACATTTGACCTGGCTCTGCTGCTCTTTGTAATAATGACAATTCACTTTACAGGATGTTACATGGGAGAAAATTAGACTACTCAAAATGTAAAGTATTACTCAGATGATATAATGTATGCATCAGCCCAGTAATCTCTGTAAGTATTATGTAGACATATCTGAGGTAACTTTAAATGAGATAGCTCAGGTCAGAAAGCATGATAGTTGCAGTGGAATGGAGCTCAGCATAGACTAATTCACCAATTTTGGCAATTTTCAGTTAGCTGTAAAGCAAATGTCTCACTGCCTAGAAGGGTGCCACAGGTTTGTGGCACATTGTGTGCCATGAGAGATAGTTACAGAACGGTAGAAATACACATAAGTATTTATTTTAATCAGGCATACATAGATAAGCTTTATGCTTTTTTATGTATATGAAATCTATTTTCTTCAGGAGCTAAAAAATCCGTAAGTATTAGATAAAGTATAACTAGGATTGTATGTTATGGTGAAGCTGCATAATTAAAAGGCACAATCTGTGAGATAATAGATGGGCTGGAGACTTATGCTTTAGTTTGGATTCCCCTTTTCTACCTACTCTTATACTCTGTCTTTTCAGATAAGTGACACTATTTTCCTCAGAGATTTTTATTGTATTCTGTTGTGATAGTCAATGTTAGCCTCCCAGCATTTTTGTTGACCAATTTAGCAGCAAATGCTATATTGGGGAGGGGGGGAGCTTTAAACCATCCATTTTTTTCCTTTACTCAAAAATACTCATTCTGATGCTGATAGTAAGCAGCAGCCTTACTGTCCCTGTTTGATATATGTGCTTTAGAAAACCAAACATTCTAGGAGCTCCTTCAGAATATTTATAGGCGACAGGAACTCAGGGGGTGAGCGAGTGAGACTAGCATGCATATCGATAGCTTAGTAAATACACTGTAGGGAGAAACATTGTGCTGGTCTTATACTGGGGACAAAGATGACATAGCATGATTTAAATACTAAAAAAGGAAATGTTACTCTTTGTAAAATTAAACTGAATAAAGGGATTAGTAGATGGCAATGACACTTCTACTCAACTTTACTGGCAGCGTACGAAATTCATGAGGATTTTCTTAAGAGATGAAAAACAAAAGGCTTTTTTTCTTTTCACTTCCTGATTTGGGCAAAAGTTTTCAAGACAGTACAAAATCTAAAAACTTTCCCAAATTCATAATAAATGTGTTTATAAAACAGATTGTTAAGCACCCACACCCTCCTCTTTGGAATGAGGTGTCTCAATTTTTCTTTTTGAGGAGTGCTTAACACAGCAGGGGAATGCCCTCACCCAGCCCTTTGTGCCACCCTGGTTATAGTAGTGGTGCACAAAAGACTGAGCGTAAGATATCACTAGTCAGTCAGGCTCTGCCCTGATGGATTTACTACAAGACAGATTTAAGAGATGGAATCTGCTATAAATCTAAAAAAAACCACCATATTTAATACAGTTTAAAACACCTGTTACTCACTATAAAAGCAAGACATTTATTTGCTTTTCTATTTCAACTTTTTCTATGCCAGGTGACATAACTCTACTTACACTCTATTGGCACATTGTGCCAATGTGTTCACAGGCATGTGAACATAGAATAGTGTGGTGTGATCCTGTAGCAGACAACTGCCTCCAGTTACATATACATATAATCATGCCCTTTTTACCCAGGAACTTTATGCTGAATTTACTGCGGTGTAAGAGCAAGGCTGTGTTGACTCTTTCTGGATCTCTGGTCACTTTAAAGCTAAAGATTAAACAAAGCATTCATTCTTTCTATCACATTTTCAAAATACAGCTAAGAAGAATAGGGAAAATATATTTTCTTTCTTTAAATGAAAGGACATGAGCCCCTAAGAGAAGCAAAGAGATATGAAACAACAAAGGGTGAATGATGGAAAGGAAATGCTTGGGTTTTGTTTAAAGAGAAAGCCACTTTTCTTCTGTTATGCTCTAATTCCTGCTATTTTAGAGCAGAAAAGAGTATCCCCTACTGAGCATCTCTGCAGAACTAATGAGGCACCTTGTTGACTGCTACACTGCATTGCTTTTTAAATAGAATTCATGATGGGGTACCATTTTAAAATCCTAGATCAGAGTTGTGCCAAACTCTCCAGCTAGCTACAAATGGAACACCAGGGACCAAAATTACTGTTTCCTGCATTAAATCGGTGTGAATTCAGCCACGGATTAGAATGCTCTGCAAAGGGAGCATCTCAGTCTGCAGGTTACCCTGTCTTTTGTTGTTTAGGCTACCCTGAACTTTGAACACAATTATTGTCCCACCTTCGGAGCCTGTCAGTGCTGTGCTTTACATCTGATAATGTAAAGAGGTGCATACAGAAGAACTGCCAGTGGTGTCTTCTCTAGCCGATTTCCCTCACAGTACAATCTCCCCAGTGTGCAAGTGTGGCTCAGGTACATTTTCCCTGTCACAATCATATGTTTTAAGCAGTTAGAAATGGAAATCAAATGTAAAAGAATAGAACCAATGCTGTGGGTTTGGATCAGGAACACATTTCCATGGCGCGTTCTGTCAACCGGATGGGGGAACATGATGATAAAATGCAGTGGCAATAAAATCATTTGGAGATCAGGAATGCTTCAAATTCTATTCCTTTTGCTTCTGCTTTAACAGGTCCTCTTTGCTACACCATGATTTCCTTGGAAATTAGTTCATTTTCAATCAGTAATAACAATGCAAAGCAACCTGTGCTTCAAATTCAATTCCAGAGATATGCAAAAGAGAAAGCGTAACTATATTTAGGATTTCTTCAGCCCTTGCTTCCAACTCTACTGTTACATATTGAACCTCTGGGGCGCTTTATTCAAATTTCATACAATTTACCACTTTGAGGAAACGTGGTCAGTTTTGGAGATCAGCTGCTGGGCTCACTCCAAATGTTCAGCTGCTTTCCCCTGCGTCCTCATACCATGCAGGGCTTGAGTTCCAGCCTTGACTGAATGAAATCCTCCCTTCTACTGCTGTGCCATACTGTGTTTTGTCTTCTGAGCTTTCATTCCTGAAGTGCTTGTTTCTATACATAGTTTCTTCAAACATTGTGTAAACAGATGTGTCCAATACAACTATTTTCCTTCCAAAGAACATGTGTTGAAAAAAAGATAGTGTCCCTCTGCACTGAAGAAGATCATACTTGTGACTCCACTAGATGTAGCAACATCAGCAACATCTTGTCGAGCTAAGGCATTCCCAGACTGAAACAAATGTGCCAGACTCCCATCTTGGCCCAATACTGAGCTCTTGTTACCACACATAACCAGTGTTATTGTTACTTTTAACTCATAATCTGGTTACTATCATGAGGAATCAAATGCAAAACCTCAATTTTATATTCACATATAAATAATATTATGGACAGCTTTAATAAAGATTTTCCCTTAGCTTTTCATGGAAGTTTACATTTCAGGAAACAGTATCCATACAGCTACCCTCTGCAGAGTAATTAAGGCTAATTTGCTGTATTTAACTAAATTAAGCCAATTTATTCTCCCATTGGATTATTTGGGGGTAGGAACAGATGCAGGCAGAGCAGACAGTCAGATTTTACCATTTTAACCTGCTCTACCCTTCTGAAGATTTTCCATGGCCAGACTATTCCCCCCTCTTGCTGCAATTAACTAACCCTGTGCCAGGAGGCACTGAACTGCCACCTAGAAAGGTTGTTTAGGATTTAGTGGCAAATCTCTGCTGTGTCTTGGAGAAAGCCTGTGAAGGTAGTATGCAAGGTCAGGTGGCTCAAGAGCTTAACAGGAGCACTAACGGAATCAGCATTTTTTTTTTATGTATGTGAAATAAATAGTGGAGAAGCTAATGAGTTTTCCACCCTGTAAACTGGCCTCTTCAGCCTTACTTCTGTTTGTACTTAGGGAACTTGTTTCCTGAAAATTTCAAGTGCTCTGTTTATGTGCATATTGAAATAAGTTGAAAATGGTACACACGCTGCATGGAAGAGGTATGACACCTAATTGCCAATATAACCAACTGCTGCTATCTCATTAGGTCTAATTTTAACGCCAGAGGCATGAATACAGCAAGATAATATTTAAATATAGCTTTTCAAAACCAACATTTTTGGAGGGTTTATTTTTCCATTGGACTTTTTAAAGTAGTTTTGGAAGAGAAGAATAATTCAGCCACCATTTAGCTCCAATTTCCCTTAAAAATCTAGCTCATTATGGTCTATTCTCTATGTGGATTTTTCCATTTTAAGAACCTTTCTGGAATCAGTGTCTGTTTATTAGCCTTATTATAAGCATCAGTCACATACTTAAAAAAATAGACTGCATTGTGCATGAAGTCGTGCAAGAGCAAGAAAAAAAATCAGCACAAAATAGATTGGCTTCCAAACTATTGCAGCAGAACAGTTTTTTCCACAAATAGGATATTAGAAATTTACTGTCTTGCTGCTCTCTGGACCAAAAGGTAAAGTACTCATCACCTTATTTGAAGAGTCAGAAAATCAAAGCCTGTTAGGCTGGCAGTGATTTTCTGGGCCATCATGTCTAGTCTCCTGCTGCTGCTGCAGGCAGCCACATTTTATATTCTCATTCATAGGCAATCAGTTTTCCCCATCTAGTTTGTCTCTGACAGGTATTTCAGACCTTTAGTTCTTGCAAAGACTGGAACCTTTTTTGTTGCACTTAGAGCTGAGTTAGAAGTATAAGAATAGTCTTACTTATTAATGATTGAAGTTCCACAAAATGTAATGAATAAAGAATAAGAAGCCATGCTTTAAAGGAAGTAGGATTAGCAACTGTCTCAAGGCAGAATTGGAATTCACATGCTCAGAAAAAGGCAAGATGGTACATGATTGATTTGCAATTAAAGTAGAACTTGCAATTACTTTTAAGGACAGAATTTTTAATCTATCTGTATGAGTGGACAATGGACATCACCTTTAATGACAACTGTATGAAGATATCCAAAGGTTTAACCTGACACTACATCCTTTGAGTATCATAGGTCTGGTATAACTAAGTAAAAGTTGCTTTACTGATTTTCAGAAACATTTTTTTTAATGCACCTGCACAAAAGTGCTTTTACCTATCTATTAATAAATGTCCATTGAGAAAACTGAAGAGTATCAGAAGCCTGTTGGTAACTGAAAATATATACCTTTTCAATATTCACTGTTGCTTTTGAAGCTTTTGGCCATCTAGTGGCATGTCACATTTTACATCTTACTAGTGCAATACTACCTTCTAACCTAATTTGACATTATTGAGTAATTTGTGTTTGATCTTTAAAGACATTTGTCCTGCTGCTTTTAGTCTTTGGTTCTATTTTATTTGACCTTTCCTGCAAATAAAAAACAAAAAAATTCTTTAATACTATATAAAAAAAAAACAACTATAAAAGGTATTTTCTTTGTTTACGGTAAAGAAAGTAGTTTGCTGTGATTTCCAAGATGACATTTAGACATCTATAAAGAGTGATTAGTTTGGCTTGTCTTAGGCATTTATGTAGCTGTTGAAGCTGGCCTTGCTGAAAGCAATACTAACCATGGTTTGCGTCTCCCTTGTGAATTCCAGTAGGAGTGGAACCTATTTGTACAATAATTGATGATGTCAGCTGTCAGTCCTGTAAAAATCCCAATTTCTGAGTCATTTACATAGCCTACTTTTTGTGCCTGCTGTACAAACTTGCCAAAGATCACTTACAGGAGAAACAGCACTGCACGTACGGTATGTGCACTTGGTGAATAAGTAAGAACACATGAGATGAAAGTGGGTATACGCAGGTGAATGGAGCTAGAAGTATTTTTAACAGTAAGGATCAAAATCAGGAGCTGATTTCTCAGAAAACACTAAACACTGGGCCTCTGAAATTCAGGGCATCTCCAAGTTGCAAAAAAGAAAGTTCTGAGCGGAGTAAAAATGCCACTACACCCATGTTGCCGCAGTGTTGTGCTCCAGTGTGTATCATAGAATCACAGAATGGTTTGGGTTGGAAGGCACCTTAAGGACTTAGTTCCTACCACCCTGCCACGGGGCAGGGACATCTTCGACTATATCAGGCTGCTCAAAGCCCCAGCCAGCCAGGCCATGAACACTTCCAGGGATGGGGCACCCACAGCCTCTCTGGGAAACACTTTCCAGTGTCTCACCACCCTCACAGTACAGAATTTCTTCCTAATACCTAATCTAAATCCACCCTCTTTCAGCTTGAAGCCATTACCCCTTGTCCTAGCACTACACGTCCTTGTAAAAAGCCCCTCTCCAGCTTTCCTGTAGGCCCCCTTCAGGCACTGGAAGGCCGCTGTAAGGTCTCCCCAGAGCCTTCTCTTCTCCGGGCCGAACAACCCCAACTCTCTCAGCCTGTCTTCACAGAAGAGGTGCTCCAGCCCTCTGATCATCTTTGTGGCCCTCCCCTGGACTCACGCCAGCAGGTCCATGTCCTTCTTATGCTTTTACATATTCAATATTCAATCTATATATTATCCTGGATGTTACCATGGATCCACATTGCCCAGACTGGAGCTGACTCATGTCTAACCAATGCAGAGGTGAAGTTTATCTGCATCTGTGTTATAGGTGTTTCCTCAGGCACCTTCAACATGTGTCAGTCTAGCGATCCAACTTCATTAATCATCCTTTAAATCTTGCCCATGCCATCAAGATGTGTCATACCACAAAGGAACCATTTGTCAGTGACTAAATAAATGTAAATTGCTCAATGGTCAATGTATTCTATAGGATACAGACTCGGAAGAAAATTCCCACACTTAAAAAATGAAAAAAGACCTGAATCTAAGCTTCTAGTAAAACTGGTTGTTGTTAAAACTAAAAGATAGTCTAGGTATTTGAACCACAGTGCATCTTAGGTCATGCTAAAAAGGATGGCCAGCCACAGAGAAGCAATGAGTTACTACTAATGTACCAGAACTACCTGTCATTTCCCAGCAGGTGAAGGCAAGCCTCTGCAAAGGTGAGAGGACAACAGTGCCATCTGTAATAAAATGTCCAGGGCAGGCATCACAACAGCTTGGCTATTTTGGTTACTAACACAAAAAGCAGAAGGATGTGGAAGACATGAGGAGCTAATCCATCCGGGAATGTGAAATATAAACCTCTCAGATGGGGTTTAGTTTTACTTCTTGTGTTTTCCCAAGACTAGCAAGTTTATGTGGGTTTGGGGTTTTTGCCCCTAGAACTATCATTTGAGCTGACTGCATCTTTCCTTTCTCGTTCCATTTTCATCTTCTAGGTTGCTAAGAGGTTTCCATGGCAATTCTAATATTGGATTAAAAAGACGTACTACTGAGGCTAACGCATCAACTCTGGTGTTGCCTAAGCCAGCACATGCAGCTCTGCTCTGCGTGAATGGCCCAAACACGTTAAGAACTGTTATCAACTGATGTCGATAATGAAAGATAGCAGAGTAAAATGATATATCAGCAGGCTGCAGAGAAAAAAGCAAAATGCTGCTACTCTGATCCTCTGCAAACATAGACTGATGTTGATGGAACTCCACTAATTTCTACCATCTGAGAATTCAGCCCCAACAAATTGCACTTGCCACACTCATTCCGTGAAAAGCAATACAATTAACATTGCCTGCATTGAAAACACCAGTGTTCACTGATGTCAGAAAAGGTTAATTCAGTTTCTCTTTATCATAGCATTGGAGGCATTCTGAACAGCATTCTTTGTCTTTATAATACCCAATATTCATATTTTACTGCACAGCCTCTAACTGTGACTTGTAAGCAATTTCAAACAGCTCGATAATTACAGTTCTACTAAAGAGGTATTATGCCTTGGGTGCGACAGATATTTTTCAAAAGGAATAAAGAAATTATCATAAGTCTATCAATTAAATCCAGAAAGGAAAGTAAAATGCTAATAATTGTCTCTTTGTGTTTAGAGGTTAATTTATTACCCCAAGGCATTTTATGGATGTAGCCTCCAGAGGTGCTGCTGGGGCAGTGTGTACCTGCATGCAGGTTTCTGTGTTCACAAACCTACTACCTCACCTGGCTGGCACCACATCTCAGGGCTGGGCTGGAGAGACAATGTCTCGAGATTCAGTCTCCACGTGCCATGTGAGCTCTCTTGTGGGAAGGAGCACTCGGGATGTTTCTCTGTCTGGGACAGGCAGCTGTTCAGCTGACAATGAAAGAAGACCAGAGGTCTAATACTCTCCAGCCAGAAAACAACTGTGTAATAGTCACTGCAGGCTTGGTTCAGGTTCAGAAAAGACTAGGTCAAGAAACTGTTAATATTTTTGGGTTATAAACGATCCATGATAAGCCACAAATGGGAACAGCACTATGGGTGTAGTGAGGCTTGACCTAAACCAGCCAGTTCTGAAAAAACAGGGAAAAAAATGTTTGAAATCTTGCTTAAAAAAACGGATTTAAAAAAACTGAAAGTTTTTCAGATTCTCTTGTGTTCTGGGTCTAGAGTCTTAGCTAAACAAATAAAAAAATACATTAATCCACAACATTACCACCCATCTTGAAGAGTTTCTCTTCTGTACCTTCCTGGGGGGGGGGGGGGGGGGAAATCAGTGGTTTTGTCTTTATTGGTGATACTTCAGGAGTTCAAAGGAGTAAATATTCCATCTCCCTATTTAAGACATAAAATCCTATCACCTTCTGTTGCCCCACAGTGCACCCTTTTCATTGAGACAGCCTGGTTTATAGCAGAACTTTCAAGCCCACGTAACTAAGTATTTGTTTGCGGGCAGTCTTACAGTTGTCATGGTGAGATTAAGGCTTCTCCAGCTGATGTCCTACCAACTATGAAAGTGTAAGCAGAATGTTTGTGCTTTGGTTTGGATTTGTTTTCTCAGAGCTCTAATCTAAAACACAAAGACATGCAGTTGGGGAGACGGTGCTCAACCCAAATGAATAGACCGGCTGCTCTTCTGCAAAATATTTGAAGCCATAGCTCTACCTGCTGGAACAAAGGTAAATTACACAGTACCAAGAGGATAAAAAGGAATGAAAAAAACTGTCTGCATGCACCTAAACAGGTAAAGTTTTTTCTCTTTTATAATGTATTTGTCTTGATAATTCACAATTTAGCTCTGTTTGCAATGGCAGAAATTTTCACGAAGTTTTTGGGGTTACAGGGCATAAGGTGTGAGATCCTCAGAGTTCTGTCCCTTGCAGCCCCTGCTGGAAATTGTGCTGGGACACAAACCAGACTTTCTCTGTCGAGGGAAATAAGTGAGCAGCACAGGTGGGTTAAGGACCTACTCTGGTATTAAACTCCTTTGAAGTTTCTGGTACTGGCTGTTACAGACAGGGTTAGCCACTGGCCTGTTTTCTAATTAATAGTAAACTTAACAAAAAATGGCAAAGCGGCTCATGGATAATGTTTTCAGGACCATTCAAGTGAGTTAGGCACTGTAAACATTGCATACAGCGCCACTAACCAGCTGAAAGTCAGTGACCGCTTTTTGGTTTATTTAGTACACTGTTTTGCAGTAGTTCTTTAACGTTTTATTTACTTGCTTTGATTCTTTTTGTGTGTTGGATTTTGGAAAAGCTTCATATTTCATGCCAGTCAGGTTAAACTTCAGCCCCTCTACAGAACGAGTTCTCCGTAGGATTTATATTCTTTTATTTCTATAGTGCTTCCATCCAAGATTGTCAGTGCTGCTTTGCAAACACTCACAACCCAAGCCTTACTGTCTAAGTCAGGGGTCCTCAAACTACGGCCCGCGGGCTGGATACGGCCCCCCCAGGGCCCTCAACCCGGCCCCCGATATTTACAGAACCCCCCTGCCCCCCCCTGCCGGGGGCTGGGGGGTAAACCCAGCAGCCACAGATGACTACCTGCCACTTCATCCGCGCGCCAGCCCCCTGGTTAAAAAGTTTGAGGACCCCTGCTCTAAGGGATCATCTGTATTATACTTTTTCTGATGCACAAATCACTATCACTAGAGCATCTTCAAAAGCTGGCAAAAATAGTCATGTTTTCATGAAGAATTAGTGAAAAAATAGGTCTGGAAAATATCCTCAAATCATTTGTGTGGCTTTGTTAAAAATATATTTTATAATATATATATATATATATTCTCTAGATTACATATATAAAAATATATCATTTCTGAAAATTTATTTTCTCTTTCACATTTTGAATTTGACATTATTTATTGGACTGCACAGGATCTTTACTAAGAAGCTTTTTTGGTTTATGTTTTCTGTGAGGAAAAGGAATGGATTTATTGCTCTTCTCCCTATGATCTTTATTTCTATTTTGTCTAAAACACTGGAACATTAAAACTAGAACGCTGGGGTGCAAAAGGATATGTAGGGGAGCAGCCATGAGTGAAAACATTTCAAAATTCTCAGTTGTGTTGTGAAATCTATTTTGCAACCATGAAAATAGGCAGAAGGGATATTGCCTGGTCTATGCAGCGCTGGGCTGAGAGGCCAGCTCACTGTAAATGTGCCGGGATGCCTGCAGAGCCGAGCTCACTGAAAGGTAGAACCTTTACACTCTTGGAGCATTCCCACTGTGTTAATGCATGTTTTTTGTAATGGGTATTTAACAGGAATTCTACAAGGGCATAGTTGTGCTGGTCCTGGAGCTTACCTGGAGGGTGCAGGGTGAGCATCTCCACATGGCACAGGTACAGTGCCAGCAGACTTTTACCATAAGAGCCACCTCTCATAGGTAGCTGGTTCAAGAACACAACTATTGCTCTTACTCCTCCTAATATAACATGAAATTGTGCCTGTAAGATAACAGAACACAAATATGTGCATGCATGCATACTTCTATATACACACACACACAAAATGTAGCAGTTAACAGTGTTTCTGACAATGCTCCAACACTGAACATGGAACGAGAATTCTCCAAACCTACAGCTGTATCCAGTTTGCAAAAGCTCCAGCCTGTTTATACAGTCTATATGTAAACAGCTGCTCTTCCTTATTAGATGAAGCAACCCAGAGAACCCTTCAGAGCTGCTGCTCCTGCACATGTTGCTACTGCAGCGTAAAACCAAAAAACATAAGTAAGTCTGATGTGAAACTGAAGTGGGTTTGATAAGAGAATCAGAAACCCCTTTTTAATCTCCTCTCCAGCTGGCTCGTGGTTAATTTTATCACAAAGGAGAATTTGCTGCCTGTCAAAAAGCACAGTTACTAGAAGTTGGAAGGGTACAATGACTATTTTTGTTCACATGTTAATTATTATAATATATGAAATAGCAACTTGAATTACCATAGCAGAAGTTCTTTCAATAATGCAAAATAATCCACATCTGAGAGTATAAATATAGAATATCTTCTTAGACCTGTACTACATGCTATGTGCATGTATGCAAGGGGAAAGCATATCTTTTTCTATAGTGTTGTCCACAAGCTTGCACCATTCTGGCAACCAGAACTTTGTACTGAGAAGAGGTAATATTTTAGAAACAAGGAATGCAATCTCATCTTATGCTGAAGTAAATTCAAAGTGTGGCTTTTTCTATGACTTGGAGCTATTCTTAAACTGCAGTGGGCATCCATCAAAGAAAAGCAATGCAAAGGCATCTGGAGTGAGGCTGTGTGCTGTTTTACGTGGTGTCTCTGCTGGAGGGAATCATCCTTTGGACCAGAAAAGGGGCTTTTAGCTTTCATTTTACATCACTCCAGTCCTTTGATGCAGTGGCCAAAGTGAAGCTCTTTTCCAAGGTTTTCATGTGGAGTGAAATCCTGGCCCTTTGAAGTCTGTAACAAAACACACATAGATAGCTCTCCCAAGATGTACAAGATTGGCTTCTTTTGCAGAGAAAAAGCCTCTGACAATACACTTTGAGGAAAAGCTCTTTGGCTTTTTGCTCATGCCACATTTACTTCTCACTGAGTGTATCTAAAAATAGAATTGGACCAATACTGCACATAACGTATGACTGGTCTCTGCCAGTTTCAACTGTAACATGCTTGGAGGGGAATAAAAAGTGGTCATCAAAGTATCTAGAGGAAGATCAGGTAAGATAATTCTTTTTTTTTTTAGATCACTCAAAAATTTAAAAAGAAACCCCCCAAAAATGCCAGCCAGAACAACCTATTAAATCTTTATTTTTTTTTTTTTTTGCAAAAATACTGAAACTCTTGGCTCTCACTGCAAGGTTTTCACTGGAAGACTCTTCTTGTCTTGAAATTAGGAATTTCAATATGAAAAATCACATTAAACAACATGAAGTAAAGGAACAAAATACTAAAATACTGTCTGCTCATGGTTCTTCCCACTCCAGTGTCAGTGGTAGTAATTTAAAAGAACAATGTAATTTTGTCAGAAATAATCTATTAGACTGGAAACCAATTCTCTGATTGTTATGGAAGCTAATAACAGGAAAGAGCTGGGTTTTTTTACTTGGTTGTCTGAAACTCCAGATATCTTCAGCTTTAAAGCAATAGTGATAATTTAAGGGTGAATGGATAATGTCATTTATAGCTGCAGACCTGCAAAGATCCCAGGATAAAGATTCATAAATGTACAAGCTGAAATGTGTGGGAAGCTAAGATCTCACTGTGCAAGCTTAGAAAATAGGAGAAAATGCTGATATACCCATCTGAGGTACTGATAGGACATACTGCCATATATTTTAACAACTGCATGCACATGATGTGATTACCAAGAAAGAAAACAACAGATCTTTATTACCAAAACCACTGGATATTTCAGGACTTAAATAACAACATGATATAGAATCCATAAAACCTTTGGAAACAAAAAAATACCCCAAATCAGCTTATTGTGGTCAAAAGCATTCCAAAAGAAATTAAGCACCTGATCATGTTTGGGAGCCTGGGACTTGCTGCTGCTTTTCTTTTTCATTTTAAACCAGGAACATTTGAAGTGGAGATGGAAGCATAAGTGAAATCAGCACTGTCTGGTGGGCATTTTGACCAAAACAGAACATGAAGTATGTCTTCCTATATTTTTGTAATGCCACTTCTCTATGTCAGCTAGTATGATCGCACAAACTGGTAAGGAGAAGACCTGAACGAATGCAGACAGAAGGCAGTTTAGGAAATACTTTAAGATGGGAACCATATTCTCAGAAAGTTTCATCCCGACCATAGACCAGTTCAAGTTTACGACTAAAATCTTCCAAAACTCCCTTGCAACAGCTAAGAATGGTGGCAATTAACCTGTAGGTGGAAACGCCTGATCAACCAGTAAGGGCTGGTGAAGGCACGGGAGGTGAATCGTGTTCGACATCTTTGTTTGTGCATAGTGTTCTCTAAGAGAAAAGGCTTTCATTTCTTTTCAATGAATTTTGAGCAGGTTATTTTGAATCAGCTGTGAGACTGCCTGGGGTGTCTCTTTGTTTCAGCATTGATGAAATTTAAGCACCTTGCATGAGAATTGAAAGTGACCCTTTGCTATTGTGGAGTCAAGGACTGGAATGGGAAATCAAAGAGTTCCCCCCTCTACTAGCAGGGAAACATGCTTTCTCATTTAGAGGAAATAGGAGGGAATCAGGTTTCCATAGTGATCAATGAGGAAAGGACGTGGTTACCTGGAAACAGGACGGCTCCCATCCACTGAAAAAGCCTTTCTTGTATTTGTTTATTGATGAGAGATCAAAGCCGGCTCTTCACTCACACAGGAGTCAGGAGGTTGGACTCGGCACAGCTGCTCTGCATCTGATTTGAGTGCAAGTGAGCAAAGGGAGATACTAAAAACTTTCCGTGGGACCTTTCTATGGTCTATAGAAATAGACCATGTCTATTTCTAGAAATTACTATTTCTGTTTGTAAATAAAGTCCTTATTGTCATAGGCCAAAGAAAAGCAGCTACTAATTTGAATAACTGCTGCAGTCGCTGCCATCTGAGGCCATGTTAAAGCCATTGACAGCACTTCTTACAGCTGATCACCTATATCTGTGGAGAAAAGTCTTTCTCTGCCATTTGCAGTTGTACTCTACAGACATTGACAGAGCTAATACTGCCACCTATTCCTCTCCATGGGACTGGAAGTCTAACTCTTCCTTCCTTGCACCAGAGGGTTGTTGGGTCCCTCATTTCTTAGAGCAGAAGAGCCACGGAGGTGAGCTTTTGGAAAAGACTCCAGTAAAGATCTAAGGGGATAACTGGAACTTCTGGTAGCTGTATAAGTATCAGTGAAGCTATGGGAAATAGTTTCAAGTCTTTTGATCTCAGAAGGAGCAAGAATACAGGTCTCGTGCTCCCTGGGTAAGTACTTTACCCACCATGTGATGGAGCTGCACCCAAACTGTATATGCTGTCAAAGAAACGCCAAACCATTTGTCAGCACTCCAAGGAAAAGAGTGAGAGGTACTGGAGAAAATCATACATTGTGAATCCTACCCTTATCCTGACACTTAATTGTGGATACTCATATGCCTGTATCTGTGAGGAGATAAGGCATTTTACCAATGTTCCTCTTGAAGGTGTTGCCCATTAGTTTTCTGCAGGTGCTGCCTACCCTGAATCCCAGGCACTTACCTGCTTAATTCTCCTGAGCACCTACATGGAGAACTTCATCCCTTAACACACACTCGGTGATTCTTCTGCAGTCAGGCACTAAAAATCCCTGCTTAGATCCAGCTTTAAGCTTATAGGCTGTAAAACAAGGAAGGCAGATGTCTCCAACCACTTTGTCTTGAAACTACCAAACTACAATATTTTTCATGACATTTATGTCCTCCAGTACATATTCTGCCTTGCTTCTGGCAGCTGTTTCTTTCCCATCCTAGGAAGAACTCAACCTAATGAAAAAAGAGGGGTACAAGAAAGGTCCTGGCTGAGGTCTGAGGAATACTAAAAGCCTTCAAACCTAAGACTGGTATTGCCATGTTATGAACAAGACAAAGATGATAGCCAAGATGAAGTGATAGTTAAGCACCTACTTGCCCTTCAAACACCTAGTTCATCTTTTGGATCCCAGTAATTACCTCAACATTTCTGCCTAAATACCTGTATTTCTTCTAGTTGAGTACATACAAAACTCTCCACAGAGCATAGAAGTGACCCCTAAATAAGCAGCTAAATGACTTATTCTCTTACACTTTCTTTCTTGTGAGCAAGATTTTCAGAATAACTTATTTTTTCTGAGGTATTCATTGAGCGTGTTTTTGCATGTACACAAATACATATGCACTCAACTATATTCAAAGAAAAGTCAAATCATTCACCCCATGAGCGGGTGGTAAGGGCACCCACCTCTAGTATGGAGACTCAGGTTTAGATTGATGCAGCGTGTATCAGTAAACAGCTCAATGAGTGAATGAGAGAAACATTCCCTAGCAGGCACAAATCTGCTAGTCACATGAGAGGGAATCAGACTTCTGCATTGAATCAGACTGGGATATGATTTCAAGTCATAACAACCATACCCCAAGTATGTGTTTTTAAGCACAGACTACCGACTATCTCTCTTTCTCTCTGTTCATTTAATAACAGAAAAAATAGACAAAACTCCCCAGGGCCACATTAATAAGTTGGGATTCTGAGCACAGATAAAAGATGCTTTCTGAATTTCATTCCCAACTCCTGGCTTTTTGTTTGGCTATTGCCTAGGGATCAAGATATCAATTTGTCTTGACATCTTCTACAGAGAACCTAATTCAGAGCCAGGATTCAGCAAAAGTGTGGCAATAATGAAGGACCAAGTACCTTTGAGACTTGGGGACAAAGTGATTTACCCAAGGTTACGTAGAAGTGCAGCCAAAGCAAAGACCTGTTGCACCTGTGAAATGAGAATGACACTACATAGATTTTAATATTAGCTTGGTTTAAACCCAAGCACACTAATATGGTATAACTATGTAAGCATTTTTGTCCCCAGCGGCCCAGTAAATACAGTATTTTCAGCGTTAGTAACAGGCCATACATCTTATGCAAACCGTGCCAGATACAGTGCGAGGCCTAACCCTGACCTGTTAGGCTGCTTACCAACTTCTTTTAGAAACTTACTGTGTGACCCAGGGCTTGATCCCTGGTGTTTCTCTTTATGATACACATTTTAGGCATGGGATAACAGCAAAGGTCTTGAAAATATGGGCACAGGCTGAAAACAGAGGCCCTACAATTCACTGGTGGTCATTGAAAAAGCTTAACCCTGAGATAAGGGAGAAGACTGGTTTTGCTGTAAGAAAAGCAGCAGCAGCTAAGAAAACAGGGGGTAAAACAATATGTAGCTGAGCAGCAGGATAAAGCACCTTCCCACTCTGGGAAAGTAAACCCTTTACCACCACCACCAAGCATCACACAGTGTGTAGTCAGACAGAAGCCAAGGACTGGGAATCATCTTATGAAAGGGTAAGGTCCCAGATTTATGCAGGAAGGTAGAAGAAAGGAGGTGGCCACTTAATTTCCAGCTTATCTCCTCAAAAAGCTCTCAGCTCTTACCACCTGGGTAGCTAAGACTATCCACAAGTGTAGCCACCAATGCCGACTGTATGGTACCAGCTCTTTGGTATCGTACACTCCCACTGCAGCAATCTCTAATGGCCTGATGTCTGCACACTTAAATTCAGTGCAAAACTGACTGTCAGAATTGTCTGTATCTTCTCATCCTTACCACCTGTTTTATCCTCTCCACCCAAACTCCAGAGTTGTTTGGAGCTGCTCTTCCAACAACCTCCTCAGTCAACGAACAGCCTTGCACCCCGGTGGGACAGCCCCCATGTGCCAGCAGCCAGGTAGCAGTGGTGGGCACAAACTCTTCTCTTTGTAGTTCACTGTGTGAAGAACCAGCACTGGCAGACAAGGAAGAAGAGATTAAACCCGCTGTGGGAACAACAGAGTGACTGGCGATGGGGCTAGAGAAGCCAAACCAAGGAGGCACAGCTGCTGACCTGCAAGGCTCTCTGCTTGGCTAAGGCTGGTTCTCAGCAGCCAACAGCTCTTCTCCCCCTTGTCCCATCCTACTACTCTGATGCAAGCAACTCCTGCAACATCTGGTACTTGAATGTGTTCACAAAGTATTATGAAGACAAATACTTTAAGGCCTTTAAGGAGATGCCTAGAGTAAGTGCAAGAGCTCTCAAAAAGCAGTGAACAGGGATAGGATGGAACCAGAGCATCAGACAGCAATGTGATACAACAATGTGATACAAAGGCCAACATGCTCTCTGGATATGTGGCTATGGACGCAATTTCAGTAAAGAGAGGGAGATGTTAACGCCAATACACACAGCATGAAAAACCTCATGTGGGATGCTGTCCATAGCTGGCACAGCTATTCTATAGAGGTGAACTGAGGCTGAAAGAGATGGATTTTTTGATTGATGGTGGACATAAAGAGTGTATAGTCATAGATGCTAGGAATTTGTCCAGCTTTGCCCAGGAAAGCAATCACAAAGAGTCTGTAATTATCGATCTATTGACTCTCAGGAATTCTGACTCTGACTATGGGTAAGGAAGAGGAGGAAATGTTTAGGGCCTTTTTGTGGTTTTCAGAGAGTGTTCTCATTTGCTGGGAACAAGGCCATGAAGACTGTGCTTAACATTAACTTTAATGTCATTGCATGTCAGTTCAGTTATATGAGGAAAAAAGGTAAGCCTGTGATTATGAGGGTTTTTTCACTTGGAGACTGTTCCTCTCAGGTTTCGATTCCAGAATCAGACCTAATTCAAAATCCTGTCTTTGGTAAACTGACTTTGAAATCCTTCTGAAGCAAAGAAAAAAAACCAGAAGTACCTATCTAACTGTGTAATGAAGAAAACTAATCAGATGGAGCCCTGGAGCACTGTTAAGTTATTGCTCTAACATAGTTTTCTGGTAGTTTACAAGACCTCCTTTGTCCTCTAATTCTTCGGTTCATTCTTTGTTTAAAGAAAACTCCACTGCACAATATTTCTCAGATATCTTCTTATGGCAATCGCTTTCCTACAGTGACTTTATGCTCTGAAAAGGAAATATTTCCTTTTATCTACTTAAAGATATGCTTCAGTACAAGCCTTCCACAATTCTATATCTTTTGGTAGAGATAAAAAAGATTTTAGGTTGAGTACCAACAGTGTACTTATTTATACTCATATTATTTGTTATGTATTTATATTTATGTGTAGATGTGTATGTGTCTCTTAGGAAATTTCTCTCCTAAATAGTTCCTACAGTATACTAATATGCTTAAAAGTTTTGTTAACCTGACATCACTGTAAACAAAGGCCATTATTTTCCTGAAATCCTTTTGCTTCCCACATCACCCAAAAGAGAACACTATAATGTGAGAACTATGTGCTGCTCCTAGAACGATTCTGCAGTCTTTCAGAGTCACTGCAATTCAGTGATAAGGATACCATTTATTTTTAATTTATACAGTCTACTGTTGAGTCATAGTCGGGATTTGATTTTTCTTTCAATGAGGCAAATTGACAGGGATAAGAAAAACACGGTTTCTTAGAAAAATAAGTAACCCAAAGAACCTTGACAATTTCTACAGTCATCCCCCCCTCCTCACTACTAATGTTCAATATGTAACTCTGCAAGTACTGTGTTTGCAAAGCAACTGTCAGGCTTCAGGAAGGTACAGCAACATAACTCATTACTGTCACTCAGATCCTTGGAGTTAGCACACGACAAATTTCACATACAGCAGTTACTGAAGGCAGCTGGTGTTATCTGCTAATCAATTCACTCAGCACAATGTCAGGCTTTGAGTTTAATCCCTAGCCGCTTGCTTTTTTCAAAAGAACACACTGTAGAATAGCATTGAGGGGGTGCAGAAAGGGTGTGTGTAGAACAAATTACATGGTGGACAAAAGGGCATTCCAGATGTCAGAGCACAGGAAAACTACATTTATTTTTTCAGCTAGTAGCAAATGAAAAAAAATGAAAAGATATATTTCTCTCTGACTGGATTACAAGAACACACAGAAACTTCAGGTAAAATGTCTAAAGTCCATTTTAGTAGGTATTTCACAAAGAAATAGTAAGCCATTTTGCAAGAGGACTTACTATTGAGGTAGCCTGAAATTGGAAAGCTAATTCTGGGAAGAGTAAGGATTCTCTCTGCAATACCTTCTTCAGATACAGCTATCAGTTTTGCTGAGTGCTAACTCCTCTTCCCACAGCAACATTCCCACTATTTCTATTGACTCTGAGGGCTGTTATAATGCATCAAATCAGCAACTGCTGCAGTGCACTGAATAATTAGAACAGCATAAACAAGAGCTTCCTCCCTGCCTCATCCATATTTATTAACAATGAATTTTATGACCTAAAAGGCTTGTATTTCTTAGGAGCTAGGGACTGCAATACCTGCACCACCCATGGGAGGTACATGGACTTTCTAACCATGCATTTTGTATGCTTAACCTAGTCCTGACAAAGTTCCTTATACTTTGAACTGCAAATTGCTCTTTTACTGCCTTTTTGTTCTGGACAGCTTCTGCCTCAAGCTTGATTTGGTTGCCTCTTGGTAAGGCACACCTCCAAGTATTTGGGAGGAGAAGATGTGGAGATGTGCTGGACAGCTGACTGAGCAGTTGGAACAAAGTCAGTATCTACATCTGTAATGAGGTAACCTGGGTAGCACTAAGGACTCCTGAAACCCACATATATTTCAGATGTTTATCTGCCACTATCTGTTCTGAACCTGAATTCCATTCTACTCACAAGCAGAAGTACTTGTAATACCCCTAAGCTGCAACCCCTTTTTACAGATGGGAACTGGGGGTGCAGATGAGAATAACATCCTGTCCAAAATCACACAGGCAGTCTGAGGAATACAACCTGGCTTTTCTGAATCCTGAAGCTAATGCTCCAGCCTCTAGTACTTCTGTTCTAAACCCTAGCACCAAACTGAATTAATTACATCACCTGAGGAACTTGAAGGGATGTCTGCCTAAAGCCTAGGGAGGTGCTGCCTCTGTTAGAAACAGTGCTTGCCGCTACACAGCTCCCAGCATTGACACCCAGCACCACAGCTGGCAAAGATTACCAGCACAATACCACCAGAAAAGAGCTCATGAACTCCTGGCATGATGCTGCTAGTATTCCTACTATGTTAACAGAAGAGTCAGTAATACAGAAATGTTTCAATACTCACCGATCTACCATGGACTCCACGTTGCTAATGCCTACTGGAACTTTTCCTTTGACAGCGGCATCTGGGGCTTCTTCCTCCTTCCCAGTTTTCTCTCTGATCACAGTGTAAAGCTCCAGGATGCCACAGGATGATCAAAAGGCAATCAAGATGTATTGAGTGGTCACAGATCTCTTATAACACAGCAACTTTATGGTCCTTTCTGTCCTGAAAATATCGCACAAATATTAACTAAGGAAAGCTTCCTTTTTACAGTGCAATAAGCTAGAAGATAGCATCTGAAACAAGTCATAAGTGTTGATGATAAATTGTCCTCATGAGCACAATTTTCTGCTTTTGTACATACGTAACTTCACAGGTCCCAGGTGAGCAGGATATCGTGAGCAACGAAAGAAAAGATGCTCAAGTATGTTGTGTAAGCACCATACAAAAGAAGAGGAAAAAAACAGGGCAACCTGAAAAAATAGCCAAATGTAATCAGAACAGATTAGTAGGTTTGACATGGTGTCAGTAAATTTTCTTATTATGAGAAGATATTCATATATAATTAGGCTCCATGTCACAAAGTATCAGAACTGATAACTCTGATGCAACGTTTGCAAGCTGGGGATATAGTGTTCTGTCTCTGAAGGAAGCACTTTACCTTTTCTCTGTTACATATGAAGACAGCCTCAAAGATTTGGCAAATACTTCGAAAGGTCAGAGTTCTCTGGTGATACTAATTACTTCGGTGATAGTAATGACTTCCTTGCAACTGATTAACTTTTCTTCTTATTCGTAGTTGTAAGAGTTTACTTTCCATATGATCCATTTAGCCACCCCTCCATTTTGTGTAAAAAGACTGCAGATGTTTAATATCAATGGGAATATGCATGAAAGGCTTCTGTTTATGTTAGGTTGAGTTTAAGGCCTGGATGTGTAATTGCATTCAAATTCTGTCCCACTGAAACCACTGATGACTCCATTAGAGTGATCTTCTATCGCCTCACACCTGATACCTGTGAATCTTAGTCAGGTCTAGATAACAAAACGCTGTCTTTAAATGGTTTGAAAGATTTTGATTTGACAATACTTTTACAGCCATACTGTGCAGGTGTGAATATCTACATGAAAATAGCTGTGGAGAAACAAACTTCATGTTTTGGGGTTCTGTATATCGCATTACTTGGGACCTTTTGGGTTCACTTCTGCTCCGTGCGACCCTGGTAGCAGCTGTTATTTAAGTGTGCTCAAAATCTCATCAAATCAAGCCAAATCAGTTGATGAGCATATTAGTATACCAACAGGTCAACTAATAAACACAGATGCAATGTATGCCATGTTCTAATGCTTCTATGATTGTGGTGGGTTGACCCTGGCTGGACACCAGGTGCCCACCAGAGCCGCTCTGTCACTCCCCTCCTCAGCTGGGCAGGGGAGAGAAAATACAATAAAAGGCTGGTGGGTTGAGACAAGGACAGGGACGTCACTCAGCAATTACCGTCACAGGCAGAACAGACCTGACTTGGGGAAAATTACTTCATTACCATTCAAATCAGAGTAGGATAATAAGAACTAAAATAAAAACTTACTTTAAAACAACCTTCCCCCCACCCCTGCCTTCTTCCCAGACACAACTTCACTCCTGATTTCTCTACTCCTCCCCCCCGAGCGGTGCAGGGGGACGGGGAATGGGAGTTACGGTCAGTTCATCACATGTTCTCTCTCCTGCTCCTTCCTCCTCACACCCTTCCCTGCTCCAGCGTGGGCTGCCTCCTGCAGAGGACAGTTCTCCACAAAATTCTCCAACATGAGTCCTTCCCACGGGCTGCAGTTCTTCACTAACTACACCAGTGTGTCACTTCCACAGGTGCAGTTCTTCAGGAACAGACTGCTCCAGTGTGGGCCCCCCGTGGGGTCACAAGTTCTGCAAGCAATCATCTTTCAGGGCAGGCTTCCCACAGGGTCACAGCCTCCTTTGGGCACCCATCTGCTCTGGCATGGGGTCTGCCAGGGCTCGCAGGTAGATATCTGCTCCAGCATGGACCTCCATGGGCTGCGAGGGCACAGCCTGCCTCACCACGGTCTTCACCACAGGCTGCAGTGGGATCTCTGCTCTGGTGCCTGGAGCCCCTCCTGCCGCCTTCTGCACTGACCCGGGGGGCTGCAGGGCTGTTGATCTCACATCTCCTCTTTTCTGCTACAATTTGTTGCACAGATTTTTTTTTGCCTTCTTAAATATGCTATCACAGAGGTGCTACCACTGTCACTGATGGGCTCGGCCTTGGCCAGTGGTGGGTCTATCTTGGAGCCAGCTGGCATTGGCTCCATCAGATGTAGGGGAAGCTTCTAGCAGCTTCTCACAGAAGTCACCTCTGTAGTCCCCTCCCCCCAGCTACCAAAACATTGCCGTGCAAACCCAATACAATGATGGTCTTTTCCCATGTTCTTCTGACCATTCACATTAATACGTGTCAACTTCATTCCTTCAAAGTGATCTTAAATAAAGGGAGTAAGATGAAAAAGATGCAAGTGGACGAAACATGGAAAGAGAGAGGGAAAGAGGACAGAATCAATTAAGTTAATTAATGGCAGACAAACACCAGTAAAAAAAAAAGTTTCTCAGTAAGCTGCAAGTGACATCAAATTCAGAAAGCAGCTTGAGGAGAAATAATGAGGTTACCAGAGCATTTAAAATACAATTAAATAATACATGTTGCTCTAATCTAAAGAAAGGAAACAGCAGCAGTACTTGAAAAGGAAAAGTCAGATGATGACTTTGGCCTTGTACCGCAGGACTCCGAGGGAAGGGCATGTAGATCAGAAGACACCAGCAAAACCTCCCAGGGCTATTGTTTGCTTGCTGGGAGACACTAGGTAAGTCATTTACCTTTTCTTCAAGTGGGTTTCCTCAGAAAACGAAGCTTACACGGCCATATTCACTTTGTCTGACTTCTCAGGAATTGCCTTGGCCAATTTCCCACATATCTGACAGAAAGCAGACCCCAAAGAGATATATTCCCTTACATTTCATGAAGCCAGTAGTGGCTTCAAAATAAGTCTTATTACTGCTGCCTCTGGCAGAATATCCAATTATGGTTTAGATGTCAGAGAATATCCAAGACATTTCAAGAGATGGTAAGGACTAGCCTTTGCTAGTTATGCCATCCATGGAAGTCTCCTCTTCTATCCTGAATTTTCTCCATCTATCCTCCTTATTTACATTTTAAGTCACTTCAGTCATACCTGTCTGCTGCTTTACCTGTAGACCATAGCACTGGCAGGACCAGCAATCATCTTAGATACTGCCTGTGATGCATCTCATAACACAAAACTATATTCACCTCATAAGAGAAGTAAAAGGATAATTTCACTAACAAATGACATTATTTATAGAGAACTCACAGCACAAGAAACAAAAGGAGCTGTGTACATTTCCCTTCTAACATATGTGTGTGTGTATGTACGATGACAAGGAAGAAAGCTATCCATGATTCACAGCTTCATAGGACACACTGCGGCAGTTCTGTCACACACATCTGCCTGCTCTCTCACAAAGAAAAATTACAGTTTGCAAAATCAAGGTGAAGAAGTAAGTCAAGGTTAAAGAAAAGTAAAGTGTAGTTCTACTGGAAGATGTTACAAACAGATGTATGCACTGTTCCAATAGGTCATGCCTCTCAGAAATAACTCTCCTGGGAATACAATGCAAGCCAGAAGACTGTCAGACTTTCAGAAAAGTCTAAAGCAGTGCAGGAAGTGATAAGATTAAAGTCTTATGGTTGAACTTTATTCTAAGGGAGAGTGGAATATAATAGGATTTCTTGCACAACTTTGGCTTAGGACAGAAAAATTCATCATATGACCTACAATGTAGCAGTATTAGAGTTAAGCCAGTTTAAAATATAGAGCATTCTTACCTATAAGTTATTGCTGTGACATTACTTTATTCACTGTGCTTCCTATTTACCTTTATTATATGGAAAACATATCCAAATTTATTATCCAAACAGTATGATATCCAGGTGACACAATGTTTGAAGCACAAGAAATAAAAAGTAAACACATAGTGCCCTGTAGAATACATTTTTTTGGTAAATGAATGATTTAATAGCTGTCTAAGTAGAGATTTGTGGTACAATTCAGTAAAATCTTAGAATGAGAACTAGATAAAGATTCTAAGTACTCATGTGTGAGGTAATCTCACAAATTCAACTCAGATGTGCAATTGTTTCCGAACAATTTAGCACACCTCAGAAGCCTGATAACCTGCATGACTTCATCCACATTGCTCAGTATTGTACTACTGTAAAACTTCCTGAAAATCAAAATTATTCATAGGTACTTACTAAAGTTAAACAACCATCCCTGGAGGTAATTGAAGGGCTGGTACGTGCACTCTGCAGACTCTCCACAGGTATAAGAAATGGGTTACTATTCAAATCGCGCTACAAAGACAGCTTTGAGAAACAAAATAGATGAAGTGAAAGGTAAAGAAATGCTGGATTCCGAAGAAAAGTTCACTATTTCATGATTTTCCTGTTCATTAAGTACAAATCTAAACCTGAACAATTCACACAGCAGTTAAAGCAGATGATTATAGCCAGAGCAAGAATTAGTTCATTGAAAAGGTGTCATTAACTTCAATTTAAATCAGATTGAACTGAATTCTTCTTACTGAAGTCTTCTCACAGCACTAGTGTGAGCAAGAAGTGAATGCAGCCTGGTTTTGTTTGTTTTTAAGAGGGAGTTCTTAAGATGCATTTAATACATAAAACATTGTTTCTAATCCCATCTGAAGGAAAAGTTTTCAGTTAAGAAGACTATAAGAAAAATAACCCATAATCCTAAAAGTTTTTCAACATAGGCATCACTGAGTTTTAGTTGTGCAAAAATTCCGGTTACCTCATAGGAAGATAATTCTAGAAAAGAGGGGTTTTTTATTTTGATGGAAGAAACATTTTAGTCTTCATCCATAAATAACTTAGCAGTTCACTTTTCAATTCTCATAAAATTAACCTTTTACTGAAAAAGAAGAATCTGTAATTTTGAGAATATGTTGTGTTGTTCCTCTGTAATAAAGAGATTGAGCACTTGCCTGAACTGCACAGCTCATCTGCTGTTTAAGTACAGAACTATAAACCATCCTTCTTAAATGCAAAGACAAATTAAGGATATCAAGGTACAGAAGAGAAAGGGTTTTAATAGTTTGCCATGAAGCACTTTAGAACATCTAAACAACAGTACAATAAAACATTATTATATTTGAGGCATGAATTTCCTACCACATTCAAATTAAGGATATCAAGGTACAGAAGAGAAAGGGTTTTAATAGTTTGCCATGAAGCACTTTAGAACATCTAAACAACAGTACAATAAAACATTATTATATTTGAGGCATGAATTTCCTACCACATTTTATTTCTCTAGTAAAAGTTTCCATTGATAGTAGGAAAATCACTGTCATTTGTATTTTCAAGGAAAGTAAACACTCATCAGGAGAATGCGGTCGTCCTCTATGCTTATTTGATTTATAATGCTTAGGTTATTAATCACCTATTATAATATGATTGTTGAAAATAACCCTCTTCTCTTTCGTTTTCCCTTGGGATGTTAGAAGGAAATAAAACAGCTTTGCAACCAAAGTATTTGCAGAATGAGATTGACAGCTAGTATGTGACATAATTAAGCATAGAGTTATTACAGGATTACTTGATTTCAAAGTTTCTCACTGCATACTTAAGCTTTCAATAAAATAATTTAGATAGATGGACTGAAGGATACAAACTTTCTGTTTGGTGCCATAAGGCATTGGGCCACCTTGGCAAACGCACTAGGCAGTCAAACATAAATGTTTTTAATTTGAACAGGGCCAATGAATAATGTCACGAGCTTTTAAATTATGTTTGCCATGAATTGAAGGATTCAGCAACTGAAAAAGATCGATGTTGTTTTGCTGCTGGCTTTAGAAATTTATTCCAAATCATGAAACTACTCGTTTCTTGCTAAGCTTCATCAGGCTGAAAGCAAAACTGCCTCTTGCATTTCTTCCCTATCCATCAAAATACCTGTGCGCAATAAAATGTAACTGTTATGCTTCATGTTCTCTAAGAGTTTATCTGGCTTTAGTGGCTGTCACAGTAAATAGTGAATGCACACACAACCCATTTGTTTTAAAGGTGTTCAGCAGAGGAAAATCAAGTGTCTTACAAAGCTGCTTTTAAAAGGCAGCTTCTTGATTTGGGCAATTCTAATAACTCTTTATGAAAATGTTGAAATGAAGGAATCTGACAAAACTATGGCATCCTAAATGCAAGACAAGAGGCAAGTCATACTAAACTCTTCCAGTCTACTGTGAGGCAGTACTCGTCTGTTGGCTTTGCCACTCATGGGGGTGCCTGTCATCCCACTTTGGGCTTTCCAGGTGACCACCTCTCCCACTGGTTTGCCGTCAGCTTCTGGCTGAAGATGCGATTTCCTACTCCCTTTTTCCTCCTATTACTTCAAGTGTTTGAGCACTACCAAGCATTTTCTTGCACCTGTATGAGATAAACCTGGCCATACAAGACTCAGCATTTCTTGGCTTGTCCCTGAAAAACATTTATTGATCCTGTCATCTTTCACCTCTCGCCTGTGTTGTTCTCAAAATCTGTGATACTGTAGGTGGTGATGTAATGTATGAGGTGGTAATAAAACCCTTCCCACCCTTCAATAAGCCTCCCCAACACATGAACCATGTGCTCACTGGCTGTCCTAATATACCGTTTTATTTCTCTCAGCTGCAGCTATCAAGCCTGCTGCTTTAAAATGACAAAAGTCACACTTTCTTCTTAATGCTATCACACACTTGAATTACTTTCAGCTTGAAGTTAACTTGGCATGTTCTGGGTCATCAGGCAATATTATTTCGCAATGCTTTTAGCACTTTAATGAAATGCACTGAATTTTACTAAGCCTCATTGCTGTCAAGGATGTGGTATAGTTAAAGATGCTTTCCCCAAGGTGTAACTGAGAAAGAGTTTTTGTTGTCCAAAGGCTCCCTGGACTGTAGTCAGCAGCAAAGATTTCAGTGTTTTCTACTGGATGAGGCTTTAATTGGAAGGAAACACATTAATGTGGGAAGGTTTTTTTCTATCTCCTTCTAATAGTTGTTATAGAAACCCAACTCCTCATCTCATTAACTGCCTTAAGTTACAATATAAATACAAATATTTGATGGTGGAATGTTATTATCTTATCCCTTCCTGAAATAAGTAGATTATGTGATACATCACTGTCCACTGGAAGCACTAACTGCTATTGTGGTTAATTAATTGCTTAATTCTACTCTCTAAGCTGCAAGCTAATTAGTGAAATAGCACTTAACATTAGTTACCAGCTTTACAGTATTTCTTTGAAATGTCACTCACTTTATTCACTAGTGGGAGGAGTACTGTATGTTTCTATGAAGTTATGCTACTCCCAAGAATAAACACTCAACATGAAATGGTATTTAAGCATAACTGGAGGTATTCTCTCCAGATTTCAGATCAACCAAACACATTTTTTGTGCAAATGATCCTAATGCCAAGCTTAATTGTACCTACCTTCTGGCAAATGTTTCGGTATAGAAACAATATCGATACACAATGCAGAAGGTAAATTATTCTGTGTTCTCAAAGGAAAATGAGCAATTTCTTTGCAGTACATATAGTATTTCATCAAATATCAAGAGTTCAACAAATGGCATGATGTGACTCATAAGCTCACCTTTCTTTGGAGAGTACTGTTAACAGTACCTAAGTAACACAGTTAATTCTCTGGAATGTAACCACTGTGTGTTGATTTCTGTTCTTCAGTAATCCTCCAGTTCACTGCTATCATTCCAATATTGCTGTGAGACTTTGAGCAATGCAAAGGCTTTATACCCTTGGTAAATGTTACCCAGCACATCTACTACCATTAAAAAACATCACACGTAAACCCACATGCTACTCTTCCTGCTGTGGATAGGACTGACAAAAGTTATGCTGAAAAGAATCAGGAAAAATCATGTATCAGAAATAGATGACAACAATGTATAGTTATTTCAAACCTCAAATGGGTGCAGATCAATTTACATCACTATTTCAAATCCATGTTAAACCAGAAGAGTTCAAATTCCATCTGTTTACATTTTAAAAACTCAAGCCATTTTGTCTCTACATAGTTAATTTTTTTCATGCCCTATATTTCAGAAATACTGACATCCCTCCTTTCTTCTTTCTGTATACAGGAAACCATTTTCTGTAGAGCATTACATTTTCTCAAGACACCTGTACATTTTAGTCCACAGCAGCTTTTGTATGTTTGGTTTTTTTTTTTTACTGCATCCCAACAGAGCATGCATGCTAAGGAGAACAGCTCCAAACTTGTCTGCGGGCTAAGTCTCGCAACACCTTCAGCATTAGTAGTTAATTTTGTCATCTTAACTGTCATTACAGCTGATGGGAACTCCAGAATGTGCCTGTAGTAAGACAGTGTACCCCAAAGACACAGTTTTTTGCTTGGGCTCTCAACTGGACCTCAGTACTCCTAGTTGCACGCTGACATGTGACACAGAATGGTGCTGTGGACAGTTTGAAATGTCTGATTTCTAAAATCAGGGCAGGCTTTCTTCTTCTTCTTTCTTCTGCTGATCTATAGGCATTGCTGTAAACAGGGCTGCAGAATGTGGCTACATCTGCTTCTATACATGAGCTGAGAGCTGAGATAGCTGGAGCCTGAAGAGCCAACAAGACACCTTAACTTCATAGTGGCTACTTACAATGTGGCGGTTCCCAAATTCCATGTCTCGTTTTGGTGATTACTAAGATAGTGTTCAAGTGCAAAATTCTTAGGGTAAGGCATGTGCCATATAGTTGTAGTACAAGGGAGTGTTTACATATGACCAAATGTTCACAATTTAAAACAGGACATATTGAGACATTCCAAAATATAGTATAAAAGGAGTCCTGGTTATTGGCGTTACAGCAGTGCCGTGCAGTATACTACCTCTTGTGCTAAGCCTTATTGTACTAAGTACACTGCAAATGCAGATTGAGACACTCCTTCTCAAAGGTTTATAGTTTAAATATACAAATTTTCCGGAAATATACAATTGCTGTTCACCTCTGCTGAGAGACTGGCTGAGTAGCTTCCAGGAATTAATTTAAATGGTCATAGGTTGCAAGGCAACTATAGATCAAGAAAGAAGGCTGCACAGACTTACTGCTGCGAACTTTATGCAGTTGGGATGAGTTTATATAAAGCTCTCTTTGCTGCCATTTTTGCTTTTGTGATAATTAGAATATTAATTCTAATAGATTAGAGAATAAGATCAAAGCAATTGGCATAATTACCACATTGCTAAATCTTTCTGCTGCACAGCCCAGACACTGTATGACTCATTGTCACCATGGTCTGCACTTTTGCCTCTGGCTTTACGTTAGTTGATGAGAAATCACTACAGATTTAACCATTTCCTTCTTCATAGGTAGTTCCATACCAGTGAAAGCATCAGTACCAATACATTGTGACCAATTTTTCTGAAATTTGCACTTGGAAGGGATCTGCTGCTTTAGGGTTAAGGAAAATTAGATTTATATAAAAAAAAAATTATTATGAAGGACACTTGAGCATCATTGCTCTTTCTGCTTTAAACAAACTTTGGTTGATCAGTAAAGGCAGGAGACACTGTTTCAGAAACGCAAAGCAATCACTGAAAGGACAGAAATGTAATGTGCAAAAAAACCCTAAAGAAAAGCAACAATGTCACAGCCAGACATTTTCATTAGGAGAAAAGAATGGTTCAATCAAGCAACCCAAGAGGTTATTGTTATTTTCCTTCAGCAGTTGATTTAATTGCCAACATTTTATATTTTCAAGAAATAATTTAGTCAAATGACAGGTCTTCCTTTTGATCCTGAAACCCAAAGGATTGAACAGGATGTGCTTTACGTACATTTTAAAGCTCTTCCTTACCCTCAGTGAAACAAGGTCCCTTTAGACTTACATCCCCTGCTAGTGGCAGAGCTATATTGGATTATAAATTAGTATTAAGTCTTCTACTACTTCTGTAGAAATTCATGTAGTGGCAAAGTTCCTAAGTTCAAACCTTGCCTTCAGCCTTACTAGGGCCACATGGAAATGCCAGCTGTGCTGAAAGGCAATTCTGCACATGCACCTGCTAGCAAACAATGCTAATTTTAGTCTTTGTCCATCCTAAAATCATTCATGTGTTCAGCTGGATAGTAAACAATTAACAATCTTGTCTAATTGTGCTTGGTTGATCCTGGCCAGCAACTAAGCACCCACCCCAGCAGTACAGTGGGGAGAATCAGAAAAGCAAAAGTGAGAAAAACTCCTGAGTTGAGATAAATAAAATTGATGGGGGGTGGGGGTGGGGGGAAGAAAAAAAGAAAAAAACCAAACCAAATCAGTGATGTAAAGGCAATCACTCCCTCCCTCCCACCAGCAAACCGATGCCCAGCAAGTCACCAAGCAATGGCTAGTTTGCAAAAGACTACCCCAGTGTTACTGCTGAAAATAAAGTTATATGCTATGGAATAGCACCTTGGCCAAAGGCCTTGCACTTGGCCTTGCTGAACTTCACAAGGCTCGCACAGTCCCACCTCCCAAGCCTGTCAGGGTCCCTCTGGATGGCATCCCTTCCCTCCAGCGTGTCAACTGCAGTACGCAGCTTGGTGTCATCAGCAAACTTGCTGAGGGTGCACTCAATCCCACTGTCCATGTCATCAACAGAAATGCTAAACAGCACCAGTCCCAATACCGACCCCTGAGGAATGACACCCATCACCAGTCTCCACTTGGACATTGAGCCATTGACCACAATTCTTTAAATGCGACTGTCCAGCCCATTCCTTATCCACCAAGTGGTCCATCCATCAAATCCATATCTCTCCAGTTTAGAGACAAGGATGTCATGCAAGACAGTGTCAGATGCTTTGCTCAAGTCCAGGTAGATGATGTCAGTTGCTCTTCCCTTTTCCACCAACACTGTGACCCTGTTGTAGAAGGCCATCAAAATTTCCAGGCACTGTTTGCCCTTAGTGAAGCCATGGTGGCTGCCACCAATCACCTCCTTATTTTCCATGTTCCTTAGCACAGTCTCCAGGAGGAACAGCTCTATGATCTTGCCAGGCACAGGGGTGAGACTGACTGGCCTGTAGTTCACCGGGTCTTCCTTATTTCCCCTTTTTTAAAATGGGGGTTATGTTTCCCCTTTTCCAGTCAGTGTGAACTTCACCAGTCTGCCACAGCTTCTCAAATATGATGGATAGTGGCTTAGCCCCTGCATCTGCCAGTTCCCTCAAGACCCATGGATGCATGTCAATAGGTCCTATGGACTTGTGCACCTTCAGGTTCCTTCAACATAACTTCTAAAGTTAGGCAGTCATGTTTGGGCTTCTGTCAGCAAAGCAGGTTCTGCTAAATAATAGATTGTTAACAATAAGATGCTGGGATAATTTGCTCACAGGGGAAGGAAATGTCAAATAGCAATATGTTTGCATGTAATTAAGCTACTGTCTTTCAGAAAATCCTTATGCGTGCAGTGTTAGGCACAGTTAATCAAATACATCTGCATATCTAATTCCCTCTGTACTTCAAGGTCTGTTTTAGTGTGTTAGCTGCAGAGGTGAGAGGACAAGAGTGGATGGAATATGCTTTTGCCTGTGTGCATGCACAGCACTATCAGCAGGCATTTTGGTGTGCAGTTGGATTAGCATTATTATTCCCAGTGAAATTTCCCTACAAACAATTGGCTGGTGACAAGGAGACAAGGCTTAGACAGAGCCAGATAAAAAAAAAAATATAATACACGCCTTTGTACCTCAGCACATGATGCTTGTGAATTTACAGGTGGTAGAAGCTTACGGACTTACATTAGTTCTTTCTGGTCTGGCTGTATGGTCCTTAAACATAAACGAGGACATTTTGTTGGATTTTAATAAGCGAGGTGTGATTGAATTTTTAAGCTCCTTTCAGCCACAGATGCCATAACTGGGAGGCAGAGAAGGGCTTTTTCCAAAACTGGGTGGCTGCTGGTGCCAGCGCATCGCTGGTGCTGGCAGGGAGTGCGGCTGTCACTGCTTCTCTTCCTCTCCTGCCATCAAGCTGGTGCAGCAGCTCCGTCCACCCGGGACACTCCTGTCCGGACTCCAGGGACCTCTGCTGCCAGCAGCCGGGTGGCAGAGCATGGGTTCCAGGAATGGCAGAGATGTTCTGCCGGGGCACTTTTTGATAAAGACAGGCCTAAAGCCCTGGGTTTGTGCACCCCATATGAGTCTTTAATGAGTAAAACCCCAGAGCTGAGGGAAAACACAATTCTAAACGGAAGTCATGTTTCTGAAATGACCCAGCATGGAAAAGCCAATCGATCTCTTTGAGGAATCAGCAAACCCAGATCATTTCAGGGACAGGGTTTACTGGCACCACAGAGAGCCCAGCCCAGCATGACTGTGAAAGGGACGGAGCACGAAGGCGGTGAGCCACAAAGGTACACCCCGCAGCCAGGAGGAGACGGGGCTGGGCACTTACCTCTCCTGGTTCTCCATCAGCTATTCCAACGCTATGGCCCTGTTCCCAGACACCGTATGTGGCCACAGTGTTTATAGGGGAAGGGGGGGCTACATGCGTGCCAGTAAGTACTGCCCCCTGCCCCCCAAAAAATAAAACAAATCTGACAGCAGAGGTGGTTTAGCTCCAAAGATACACCTGCAGCCCTTGCTGCAGTTGAACAGGGAGTACTGGCTATGCAGCCAGCTTACCCAAAGGCTGCCTGCGGTGGATCAGCCACCCCGGGTGAGGCTTCTCTGGGTTTCCTTACAACTTACAGCTTGAGTAACACAACTCACCATGTTCCTGCTGGGTGGCAGTGATGACCTGACTCCTTACTCCCCGCCCCTGCCAAGCCGGTGCTCCCGGCAAGCGCCAGCGCCCCGCTCCGCAGCCCGCCAGCCGCCAGGGGCCAGCACCGCCGCGGCCGGCCGCGCCCCGGCGCCGGGAGCACTCAGCCCCCCCAGGCGGGCGGGGGGCGCCGCCGGGGCTGCGCTGCCCCCTGGTGGCAGCAGCGGGAACCGCCCGCCCGGTCCGGCCCGGCCCGCCGCCGCCTTTGGGACAAGGGAGTGACGTGGCGGCGAGCACCGGGCCGTGCCCCAGCGCGGAGGGGTCAGCCAGCAGCGCGCAGCCCGAGCCGGGAGCAGGCGGGCGCACACGGCAGGGACGGCGCTGCGGCAGGACAGCAGCACGGCAGGGACAGCAGCACGGCGGTGACGGCGGCACGGCAGCGCCCGGCGCGGCCGGGGCCGGGGGGCGGCTCCGGGGCGGTCCCGCCGCGGTAGCACCCGGGGGGGGCAGCGGGGCCGGGGCGGCCGGAGCCGGGAGCGCTCGGGGGGCGGGTGGTCGCCGTCAGCGGGAGCCGCCGCGCAGCCTCCAGCCGCCGCGGTTCCGCGCCGCAGAAGTTCCGTGGACGCAGAGGCTCGGCCCCGTTCCGCAGCCAGCCGCGCAGCCTGCGCAGGAGCGCTCTGCGGCAGGTCGTGTGAGCGCGGCTCTCCCGCGTTGAGGACTCCTTGAGGATGTGGTGATTTTGCTGCCCCTTCACCCAGCTTCAACCATTCTGTAGGGCCTATTGCAACAGTCCTTGTACGTACAAGCCATTGGGGTTTTGACTGCAAAAACTCACCAGTGAGGCGGCAGGTGTTGTGCTGTGTCATTATTATTACACGCTGGCCAGTAGCGTTATTTAATTGTATGTATTTTATTGCTACCTGCTGCACCTCTGGTATTTAAACCTAAATCTTTTATCTGACCTAAGCCTAGAATTTTCTGTAACGTAATATAGGGAATCCTTTATGTTAGTTGTTGCAGTTAGAGTAGGCTAAGATTGTAAGTAGTAGTTTAACATATATGAGCACCTATGCAAGGCAGCTGAGATCAGCCTAGATTGAGGTACGTTGAAATGAAGTCACAGGACGTTTTGTCCGAGGGTGATACAAAAAAGAATTAAGACTTTCTGCAGCTAAAGGTTAGAAGAATCATATTAAGTGCCAGTTACCCCAATAAGCAGAAGATGGTATGATCATACTTGAGTAACTCATGTAGATTTAACTGTCTTCCTCAGTAATATAAGTGAACAGATGAAAGTTCTAGTCCTGGTTTGCCTTCCTCTGTCCTTGAACCTTTACCCAGGAGATGCCCAAAGCCAGCTGCTGGGCTCAGGCAAGTTAAGGAAGATGTCTGCCATGACAAGTAATGACCCTGCTCCTAGATCATAATCTTGGATATCGGGCTTTCTTCTACTACTTTTTGTTAAATTTTCTTACCAGATCCATAAAAAATGTGTTTCACATACAGCTCCTGTCTGTCCCTGTGGCATGTGAGTGCCCTGTGTCATACCCGCTGCCTTGCTCCCTACTTAGTTTTGTTGCATGGCTAAGTCATTCCGTAAGATTTTTTTGGCAGTTGTTGTGGCAGCCATGTCTCTTTGGGCTGGTTACTTGAATTTTTCTCCCTAAAATGTTAGGGGATCGATACTATGTTTCAGGATCAATACTAATCCTGTCACCTCTAAGCTTGTGGTGGGTTGACCCTGGCTGGGAGCCAGGTGCCCACCAGATCTGCTCTGTCACTCCTCAGCTGAACAGGGGAGAAAAATGTAATGAAAAGCTGGTGGGTCGAGATAAGGACAGGGAGATCACTCACAATTACTGTCAGGGGAAAAACAGGCCCAACTTGGGGAAATTAACTTAATTCATTACCAATCATATCAGAGCAAGGTAATGAGAAATAAAACCTGAACTTAAAACACACTTTCCCTTCATCCCTCCCTTTTTCCCAGGCTCAACTTCACTCCCAATTTCTCTGCCTCCTCCTCCTGAGCAGCACAGGGGCATGGGGAATGGGGTTCCACAGAGTCACAGCCTCCTTTGGACATCCACCTGCTCCAGCATGGGATCCTCCATGGGCTGCAGGTGGATAACTGCTCCACCATGAACCCCCATGGGCTGCAAGAGGACAGCCTGCCTCACCACAGTCTTCACCACAGGCTGCAGTGGGATCTCTGCTCTGGTGCCTGGAGCCCCTCCTGCCTCCTTCTGCACTGACCCGGGGGGCTGCAGGGCTGTTTCTCGTGCATAATTTTTACTCCTCTCTAGCTGCAGTTGCTATCACATAGGGTTTTCCCCCTCTTCTTGAATATGATGTCAGAGAGGTGCTACCACTGTTACTGATGGGCCTTGACCAGTGGTGGGTGCATCTTGGAGCAGCTGGCATTGGCTCCATTGGACATGGGCAAAGCTTCTAGCAGCTTCTCACAGAAGCCCCCCCTGTAGCCCCCGCCCCTACCAAAACCTTGCCATGCAAATCCAATACAATGCTTAATCTGAAATTTCAGAGGCACAGCAGCTTTCTTTGTTTTGTCTTCATACAGAGAACTCTGCAAAAGCGACCATTCAGCTTTAGTTTGTCTCCTTTAGAGCTGACATCAATACAAATAGCAAAAGTAATACTGGTTCTGATAAGGGCTGGGTCCTCAGCTGAAGATCTGAATGAGTCTATGGAAACTGCCACAGAAGGAAAGAAAAAAAGAGGAGAATGAAAACAAAAATCTTGTTCAGAGAGATTACAAGGCTTGCCCAAGATCAGAAAGTGGATGTCAGAAGACAGGCAAGGAAACCTTGCACAGAAATGACTGAAGGGCTGGGTGGAAAACAGCAAAGGAAGATTGTGATGTTCTGCCACAGCCAGCGGGTTGGTTCTATCAGGAGCTGCTTTGCCCGTGCAAGCCTGTGGCACCAGCTTTCAAGTACTCCAGAAAAATCAAACCTGTGTTCTCATTCTTAAATCAGTTTCTTCCATAGCCACTAGCTGACGCTGCAAGTAAAGCTCTCCTCTAGCAATCAGCCGAAACAAACTGAAGACTGGCAGGAATGAAGGTGATTTAGTTATTTTTGTTCTCCCAGTTATTTTTTCCTCTCCTTTGAAGAGTTTATTATCTAGAGATGCACGCTTCTCCTGAAATCTGGATTTTTCTAAGTCATCACACATCCTAAGGGAATGCTGTGCTCACCTTCTGTTGCACGGTGGTTGAATAGGACTCGCCTGGATTTTCTGCTTAAGCATCTTTTCCTACAAAGTTAACAAGTATTTTCCAAAATTCTTAAACAAAGCTACTTTCATTCATGAAAACATTTTGGCCATCATTCATCAGAGATCAATAATTTCCATCTCTGAACTACTAAGAAAGATGGACAAACCTGCCATAATTTTTAGAATGATCTAATTTTTTTCCCTGAGTCTAGAATTAGAGATTAATCAAACCAAATGATGTGTATATAAATGTTCTCAAAGTCACCTCGGCTGTGGTCCCATAGCCCTGGATTGCTTTATCTGCAGTCAAAATACAGTTAAGACAAGGCTATTACAAATGACATGGTTTAGTGTTGGTGAGATCTGGGGAAGCACGGGAAGGAGATGGATGGATGAGCAGTAGCAACCTAAGTAGAAAGGGAGGGACAGAGGGAAGGGAGAAGGAAGAAAGTAAGGAGACAGCTGGGGGATGGGATAGAAAGTTTTCCTCTCAGATGAAAAGCTAGTCTGAGGAACTCTGCTTTCTTAAAGATTTCGCCTTCATCCATCTTTCTCATCTCTCTGCCTTCCTGTTGTTTGTCCTCACCTGCTGTTGCCTGTCCACGCCTGGTCTTTGTGGCTGACATCACAGCCAAGATTATTTTAGTTTTCTGAGGTATTTGTACCTCACCTGACACTGAAGTGTTCAAAACAAAGAATTTTTCTGCTGTGTATATATTTCTGCTGGGCCTTTAAGCCCAGCCTCAGAGAAAATCTCCGTGCTCCAGACAGTATGCTGGTGCTAAGCCTGAAGGCTGTCCCAGGACGCAGTGTGAAACAAGCGATGGGTAGGTGGAGACTTGGCGGTCTGTGGAGACCATCATGGTCCACCTTTGTAGTCCCTCGGTGGGCTGATCAGCAAAGGCCCTTCAGATCTATTGGAATGAAATAGAAATGAACAGCTGTAAGCTGCCAAAATGTTCTTGTCAGCTCCAACTAATTAATTCCTTTCCTCCTATTCCCTTCCACCAAGGCATTTGGCCATAAGAAAGAGATGAGGCACTATTGTTGCAGTATATTGTTAAAAGGGTGCAATGTAAAGTGGTGAAAACCACAACAAATTGTGTCTGTCCCAAAGAAAGGAGAAAAAAGAAGAGGCTGAGGGGCTTGGGGAGAAGCGATTGGTTTCTCTAAGCTTTATTTATTAGAACTTTATGCTCCTCTGTCCCCTCGTGATCAAAAGCCATGGTCCATCTTTATGCTGCCTTTATTAATTCTAATTACCATACCCTAGCATAGCTCTTCTTGCAAAAGCCTAAACAAAATCTTTGGGGAAATAAGAAAGGTTCTCAAACTCTGGAGGAAGCTGGCATTTAGGAAATCCCTGCATTCATTTCTTAAGTTCACAAGTATATGAAATTTATTTAACGTTTTCTCCGACATTTGCTCTAGCTTTCGGTTAATTCTGGTTTCAAACAAACAGCATAAGGGAAGCCAAACACAGCTGCCAAGGTGACTATCCCAAGGAGGCTGGGAAGAGCTGTGTACAATTCTTGCAGCCTGTTTCATATAAACATTGCAGCTACTTCATTCCTCGCGCTTCCTATCTGCAAGCTCTGGCAATGTCAAAAGTGTATTTCTTTAGCTCCAGATTAGCTAATTTTTGACAGGAAAAGATGAAAAAGCACCAATCCTAGAAATTTTTTTTCTCAATGCCTAGCTCATTTTTAAAATGTTTACTTTCAGGTAGTTGATACTTCTCCTCATACATGTATGATATACATAACACACACACTATCAAAGGGCAATCAACATTGTAGGGTAATACTAAAATTATTTAATCAATAAGTTAAATCATATCCTAAGCTAGAAAAGACATGACCTTAAAACTGATTCAGGGCAAAGTTTGATCTGTTGAGGGAAAGATGATGAAATTGTTATTAAAACCTAAACTTCTTTTTGGTCTTTCATATTGCAAAGGTTCTAATTAAAACAAGGATGTTTTCAAAATACCACAGAACCTGTCACATCTCTGTTCTGCCAAATCCCAAGTGAAATAGAAGCAACAGTGTCAAAGACTTTTGGTATTTGACCTCTGTGGGATCCTTTGGCTTGATTCTCAGTCAAGGATCTTAGCATTTAAGTAAAAAGCACACTTGTTTACCTTTTTATCTAGGAGTAGCAATTATTTGCTCAACAATGCATTTCCTTCTCAGAAAGTATGACCTTGTTCTTCTCCATTGTGAGATTCTACCACTTGCTTTCTGCCGTATGCATTATTTTTATCCTAATCTAAATAGTTAAGAGTAATTTAAGACCACAAGAACAATGATAAATATCAGCTGGCTGTTTACTGCATTACTAAGGCTTTTATGGAATGTAGGAGATTCTTAAATATTTAATACAATCTACTCTTCCTTTTAACCATTCCATTCTCTGTGAAGGATCTCATGAAATGTGAATTACATCTGTGTATTATTTTGCATACCCTAGTGGCTGCCTCATTTCAGTCATATTACATATGCAGCTTCTATGCAAATAGGAAAGAAAATGCTTAGTAAATGTTATTCTGTTCTTAAGTGAGTTCCTCAGGTTTCCGCAGTTACTCCAAATTCCCAGCTAAGCATTAAGAACTGGAATGGGTTAAAGAAAGCAAACTCATCATGACAATCGCTGCAATGAACCACAACATGTTCAATTTAAACCCATGAAAAATCAACACCAGCCTTTAGTTCAGCCTTTACAACTGTTTTGAAAACAAAATTTTGCAAAGGATTTGTTTTCAAAAGCAATTTCTCGTGCACCATCATGTACAAAATGACCAGCTGCTCACAGGTGCACCGGTTTTATTTGCTTATGTGAATGGTAGGCTTAGGTTCAGATGGGTGCACAGGAAGAATTAATAATAGAAGTTACATCTGGAAAAAGTTTTCAAGGCACCTCAGCCACACTTTTTGGTGGCTGAGTTCAGAAGCAGGAGCAGGGTTGTGAAGGGTGCTGCTGTCACTTCGAGCGGCTTTCAGCTGCACTGTGGCAGCTGTGGACCAGCTGGGGCTCTGCCTCATTAAAAGATTGCGTAAGACCAAGCACACATTCTGAACTGCTGTACGTGCCAGTTGCATCTAGGTGATGAACTCCATCTGTCATGTGTCTTAAATGGCTCATCTCCTTCCTGCTTGGTCTTCCACCTACGCCAGGACTATATCTGACTCTTGACACCTTTCAACAGTGTCTGAGATAAACATGTTTTTGAAAGGAGTAGAATACTCCCAATTCTTTCCCCGTTTTCAGGTGCTGGTGTTGGAGGATTTTTTGTGAGTTGTGAATATCAAAGCATGCATTTGTCATTCATGGAAATGAATTTGGGAGCAATTCTTCCCGGTTACATAAAAGAGCTGTTTTCTTGCCAGGGTATGTGTGGTATATGTTTCTTAATGAGAGAATCTACATATATAGCAAGCCCTATCCCTGTCTAGATAATATGTATGTGTCTAGATAATATGTATGTATCTAGATAATATGTATGTATCATACTAACAAGTATGATATTTTTGTAGTGTTTCAGGTAATATGGCAACATGAACTTTCCTTTAAAAAGAGAATTTTCTAATTTGCATGGTTATAGAGAAGAACTTGCTAATGTGAATCATTAAAAGCTCAGAACTATGACCTCAAGTAGAAACCTGCTTGACCCCATTGTATTTATGAGGCCTCCTATACTTTCAATATTTTGAGTTGGCAGTATGCAGTAATTCCTACTAGTTAATTTTCTTTCTTATTTGCGTGTGAATAGTTGAATTCGAGGTGTCGTTATGGTCTGTCTTTCTTTATGAACTGATACCTAGTGCCAGCACTATTCTTGTTTGGGAATATCTTCAGAGCTTGGAAGAAATACTGTTTTTTCTGGTTTATGCCAGAGAAAGATTAGAATAAGTGGTAACCCTTGTATCAAAATATTAGTATATTTGCCCCGTCCCTAAAAGAGCCCACACAATCCCATCCCTTTTCCCCAAAGGTCTGTTTTCTGTTTACAGCAGAATGGTCGAATAGCAGAGAAAAAAGGAAAAAATCCTCAAGAAAAAATTGTATTTACTATGGCAGAAGAGTTCTTTGTGAATATATGTTTTCACATTCTTCTCTCTTTCTCTTTCTCAGTGTACATGAAACGATATATTATTAAATCTTTACTCACCTTTTTCGTGCCACCCAATTTTTAAGTCTTCCTAATATCTTCTAGTATTATAGATTAGCGGTGCTGTTTAATTTCCCAGACAGGATGACATGCATACGTCACAATGCCTTGGTGAAGACAAACAGCTTTTTCACCCTTAAATTCCTCAGCAACTTTTATTTAACCTACAAGAAGGAGTGGGATTAGTGAACTCACTGGTTGACTCTTTGGACCAGACTTCAGAAGGTTCCATTCAGGAACATAAAAAGAATTAAAAACTTGCAGTAGTAAATATTCCCAAGGATATAGGGTTTCATACACCAAGCAGCTTGCTGTAGTTAAACAAGGAGAAAAAAAATCATTAAATGGTTGACTAGGTCATTACATAAATGATGCCTTATAGTGAAATAATTCATTATTTTCTTTAAATAAAAGCTACTAACCTCTCAGTGGCCCTAAAATATCTCATGAGACATTTTGTCTTAACTCATGGGAAAATTTTGTATTAGAAAATACGAAAAATAAATGTATAAGCTTGAATCACTTTCAAGCTATAGATTTTTAAAAGAAAAGCAGTTTAACAAATTATAGACAGCCATGTTTTATTAACAGATAAAAAAAAAAAAAAGAAAGAAAGAAAAAGTCTTGAAGAGAGATGCAAATTTACCTGGCTAGCATCTGAGATGTGTGTAAAACTGAAGCACGAGAGGAAGTACAGAAGTCCACTATAAAATTGGTCATACTTCCCATTTACTGTAAGTTTCATGTTAGCATTAAATACCTCAGCTTACCTCTGGAAAAGTAAGAATTATTAACTTAATCTTGTTGAGTAGTGTTGAGTAGAAAATGTAATCACCATGAAAAAGTTCTAAAACAAGAGTTACTGCAATCGGAGTACAGTGGTAATACCTCCATGATTATTTTTTTAAGAGTAAAGCACTGTGCTTTTTTTTTTTTTTTAACGAGAAAAGGCTGGTTTTCACTATGACTTCCACAGAAAGCATTTTTTTAATCTATCATGAGAAGAAATGCTTCATAGGGCCTTAAAAAACAGGTAACTTCCATCTTGCAACACCTCAGATCTAGGTATACAGGCTAGCTTCTGCTTCCCAAAACCTGCTACGGTTTGGATCCGTGTTAAATAACTTACTAGCAACTTGACATGCTTTCTTATGGCCTGAATAAACTTCTTGCAGGTAACCCACCTCCAACATCTTCCTCTTCTGCTGAAACCTTCACCGTAGAGGCACCCAGGCTGCTTTTTCCTTCCCCGTATGTGCTGTGGGTGAGGGCGTGCAGGCAAGCAGGAACAGGTACTATGGGGTGGAAAGCCCCACAGTAGTTGCCTCTGTCTACTATTAGCAAGGAAAAGTGTTACGAGACCTTTTTTTTTTTTTTCCTAATGCAGTAGCATCCCCCAGTTAGCCTCATCTAACAGCATGTGTTGTTTCTTTTTTATTTATTATAATCCAAATAATCTAATATGCATTTAATTATATATCTGTGATATCTTATCTCTCTCTTATTAAGCATCAACTCATGAGACACAAAAGCCCAAATCAAGCAAGGAATAGAAAGAAAAGAGAACAATAACAACAAAAAGACAAAGACTTCAGTAAGCATTCAAATTATTTCCCAGGACTTGCCATCTTTATTGAATCTTAGCAAATATAAATTTTCTTCCTCTGATAGCTCATATTTGAATTGGATAAGAGGGTACTTCTGCCTGTATAGCTTTATGCTATTTTCTCAGTTGCTTCTGGGTTGTTTTGTGTGAGGGAAGTATAGAAAATGTAACAAGCAGTGAAGTGTTAAATACTGTGTGCCATTTGGAGGGTGCAGTATTTTACTCTTGATATTAAAAAAAGTCAAAAAGCCAGAATAATACTGAGAATATTTTAGTTTTCTGATCAAAATAATTTCTATTTTTAGGGAAGCAAATACCTTCTCAGTTTTCAGTTTTAGCAGTTCAATCCAATGTTATTCTCTCCATGTATTTCTTTTCCAGCTTTTTTTTTTTTTTTTTTAGGAAGACTGTTGTGATTACTTTCCATATTTAATATATTAATGATTAAAATAATTTGTTTTTTCTCATCCCAAGCTTACACCAAGCTAAATTAAATAGGAATATATACACAAGAGAAAAGCAAACCAAGATTTTATCAGTGCACAAAATTATTTCAAGAAGTGTGGCAGGCTAATATTTGTGGGGTTCTGAAACCAGAAAGAGGAAAACATTCAGAAGATTTTAATTGGAAAAGTTTTCTTTATGTCTCTTGTTGCCCTGTGGAATTTATTTTTTTCCCAGAGAGTTTTCTTTTGCCATCATTTCAAATTAAGACACATCTGACGTGCACTGATGTAAAAGGGAGATGGTTATTCCTCGGTTCTTCTGAGGTGGCTGGGGATCCCTTCTAGCTGCTTAATGCTGGAAGGGATGTCATTATGATCTGTTGTCCTTAGTTCCACTTCGCTCAAAATACATCTGTCTTGTAAATTGGCTTGGGGTAAAATCTTCACCCTGCTGAAGCCAACAGAAGTTTTAATATTGGCTGCAATTGCATCCCAAGATCTCAGAAGGACACGGCAGATCACATGCTGCAAGTTTCTTCTTCATTGCGATGAAAGACATTGTACTGCAACACATATGAAGGCTCACAGTACTTTTTTTGAACCACCTGTCACCTTCCTGTGCCTTTTGTATCCTTCTAACTTGCTCTTTCCTCCTACATCCTGCTCCTTTACAGGGACATTTTGAAGCATGCTGTCAGCATACCCATTTGCAAAGGCTGCACATCAATGATTTTTAGGACAGATTTCATTCTAACTCAATATAAAAATAACATGAGTGAACAGAGTGAGCATGTGAAATGTATCTGTGCTTCACAGCGTGGCTCCTTTGGTATCTCTTGGAGCTATGCTTCCTCTAATCTGTAAACAGACATCACCTTGCACATTGCAATGTCAGGAAGAGGGCAAGAACGTTTGTGGGCTACAAAGTTCACCACACTAATGAATAAGATGAATGAACGTTCCCTGTGCACTGTGCTCTTAGTCATATGCATTATATATCATCCCAAGATGAGATGTATTCCAGAAGAGGGTACACGGATGAGGCTTTTGTGATGCCTTTGCACTTCTAGATGAAGTCAGGAAGCTTTCCAAAGGCAAAGTTTATTTTTCCAGTTAGCCATGTTCACGTGCATATGCATGTGTATGTCCCTCATATACCTTATCTTGAAATGCAACTGGAGCAAAATACCACCATGCCTCCTTCCCTGTTTTTAGTCCCACTGAAGAAAGAATGCCCCCATGCTGTGAGCAACGAGGCATGGCTATTTATTGCCATTTTACACCAGTCTTGGAGGTCTAAGTTGCACATTTTCTCCTGCAGATGGAAAGGAGATCGATAGATGGTATCTAAGGAGCTTCCACTTTCGTGTGCCTACAATTGGAAAAGTTAGCTGTAGTCCCTAAGGTCAACTGACCCAAGTTTTTACCAGCCTGATTAGTAGATTATACCTACTCCTTTTTGACCCATTGTCATGATGATCAAATGAAGGCAAGTCTGACTTTTGCAACGGGGAGAAGTCAAACCATGTGATGAAACCAATCACAGGAGGGTTGGAGTAAAGATATGCCAGCCTAATTAGACCCAGGTTTCCTGGTGGAGGGTCTGGCAAGCATATGTGATCTCACATCTCGAGCTATGGTCTAGTATATGCACACACAGGTTGGGATGAGGTCCTGGGAGAGTATCTGTGCTTGCAGGAGGTATTCACAGTGACACAGATTCTACCAGAGTCCTGCATGGTATTTTCATTCTGGTGCCAGGGGTTAGTCTTCCAGAGTGAATCAACTGGAACTGATATTTTATCGACATTACTAATAACAAGACTGTTAACATTAGCTACCTAATCACATAATAATAGCAAGAGTGAATGTAATCTTTTATATTAGATACCTAAACACATAATAGTAGCAAGAGTGAATGTAATCTTCTATATGCCTTCCCTTTTAAATTCCAATAGGACATGGTATTCTGCCTTTTCATTAGATGGGCTGTAGTATCACATGCTGGAAGCATGCCATATTCTGTCCAAGAAATGGCTGTGTTTAGCTCTACGGAATGTGTAATGATTTTTATCAATTCCTTAGAAATTTCATTAAGATGCTGAAACATCCTATTGTTTACAGTTTGTGAAAGCCTGTTGAGATCCTGTAAGAAAAAACAATACAGATAAGTGTTAATTTACAAGATTGGATAATAATTCGCTAAATTTGGGAAGAAGGAAAACTGCATCAGATTTGTTTGTCAATTGCCTATTTTCTTTACTATTTATTCATTCTACATTTCAGAAGAGTATTGTGCTTGAATGTTACATATGAACTTGTATTTTCTTTGAACTCATATTTTCTTTGGAAATGTCAAATTAAAAAAAAAGGAGAAATTATATAAAATATTTTTTGACTCATTTTTCATTTTTTTTGTAACAGCTCTTCTGAAAACAGCTGTATTAAAAGGTTTGGCTAGACTGCTTGTGCCATGTCACATTAGTTGTGCAGCTATGACTCAAATCTCTGACCACTTACACCCACAGTTCCTCTAGTATTCTTTTTTCTTCACTGTGTTCCTAGATCATTTTGTTCGTATGAAGCAAATTATTTTAAATATAAACAGTGAGATTTCCAAAGCAACGAATAACTTTCCACTTATTAGAACTGGTACAAATTTCTAGGAGAAAGGAGGGAGCTGGCTAAGAAAGAGTGTGTTCATAGATTCCAGTGAGGGCTATTAATTTTCTCAGGCTGTTTCTCAGGTTCTTCCCGCCCCTTCCTTGCCCTCTGTAGAAACCCTGTGGGTACAAGTGGCAAAAGCTGCTGGAGAGCCGGGAGATATGGAGGCAGTGGCCTCGTCTGAACGCGGCACTGCTGTGGCTACACTTCTCCCAGAGCCAGGGGTCGGTGGGTGTGCAGTTGTCCCCGGTATCTGCAAGGTACTGCATGTGCGAGGAGCCGCACTGGGCTGGCACTGGGACAGAGGAAAGTGTTCACACCAGAGAGAAGTCATGGGGGCTGAGAAGGGGCACAAGGCAGCAGCTCTAAGGAGAAAGCAGGAACATGCAGCTGAAATCTCTGCAAAAAGGAGGAACTGTGCGCTGCAGATCATTAGTGTCCCATCTGAGAGAGGTGGATTTGTCCACTTTTCGTAACATTCCCTGAGAAATAACCTGTCTCCACAGCACTGATCTTTGCGTCAAAGAGAAAACTGGCCTCTGAGCCACAAACAACATGAACATTCAGCAAAGATGAAGAGGTGTTTCCACGCTAGAGAAATAACTAAAAGAAAGAGGAGAAAATAATGGATGTGAGCAATGGAGCCAAGCTGGTGTTGCTTGTTAAAAACATGAAGCATTACAGTTTCTGACCTCCTCTTTTGTTTTATGGAAGCTGTTCCAGCTGTAGCCTTTTGTTTCCTCACAAGGGGAAAAAAAAATGCACAGAGCTTACAGCATAGGCAAGGCTTAGCTGGGCTCTGGGAAAAATTATTTCTGTGTGATTTTTGTCCAAAAAAAAATCAAAACTTGCAAATGACATAATAATAAGGAGTTTAGAGACTTTTAAGTCTTGATCCATTTTTGAGGATATTCCAAAGAAGTGTGAACAGAGCGTTTTACAACAGATTTTTTTGTACTGTTGTAACTCAGGATTGCAACATGCAACTCTCAGAGTCTTCATCAGCAGATTTTAGAGCATTTTGTGCTTGAAACCAGTGTAACTCCTTGGGTTAGAAATGGGCAACTTCCCAGGCTCCAACACATCGGTAGCAGAGCTGGGAAGATTATGGATGTGTCCAGTACCCAGGTCCAGTGCTCTAGGCAGTGTTAGGAGTTGGAAATAATTTTGCTCTGCCTTCATCTCTGGGCACTGCTTCCTGGTATGGTAGAAGGCTGAAATGAGAACAGTGTCTATATGTTTGATCTATAGTGACAGTTATGGGCGGTTACCTATGCCACAGTCATGGCAGGCATTCACAGCCCTGTAGCTGTTCAGTATATTTGATACTTGTATCTTCATCCTTCATTTGCTCTTCGTTGCTTTTAGATTCAACTGAATGTATATATCATGGATAGCAATAAGTTATCAGATTAAACAATATATACTTCATGGATTATAATATTTCTGTTTCTGCCTGTGTATATAACTGAAAAGTAAGGTTTTGGGGACATTTGCTTGTCCATTAGCATACTGTGTGCAGCACAGACATCTTTGCCACCAACGCCAGTTTAGTAATGCTGCTACAGACAATAAGGTATATATTTGTTCCTTTTCATCAAACAATCTGCAATATTGGTCTTCTTCCTAGAGGAGATCAGCCTACACCTTTCTAAAATAAGGTCATTAAAACTGCCGGTTTAGTTTTGTTGTAGCCTTGTGACTGACAATGCCTTAGGAGTGAAAGGTCATGACTTAGCTCTTACTTCCTAGAAAATATTATCAAAAAGCTGTCCCTCCGGCTGTTCTGCAAAACTGTGCTGGCTGGTGATTACACCAGCTAAGATATGTCATTGCTTTGCTCACAATAAGTGAGCACTGTAGTAATCGTGGACACCCCAAGTCCTGGTTCCCAGACACCTGAGAAGAAAAGTAGAGTAATGCAATCACTTGGAAAGCTTTCGGTGGAAAAGACCATTTCTGCTTTGCATAAACATCTGCTGGAAACAGAGTTGGCTGGCCTTTCTCCCACTTGGCTTTGTCCCCAGGATCTTGAATCATGATTTGCTTATCAAGATAGTTTCTTCAACTCCAGAAATGCTGATTTGCCAATAGTTATCAGTGGACTGTCTTTAACAACTCTTTTCTATGATTTTTTTCTTGTTTGATCAATTTGTTTCTAACAGTTCAAGTATTCTTGAAAGACAAATAGGCATTTTGACCTAGTGGCATGCCATCCTCGACATGAACTCATGAAAATCTGCATTATAAATGATTCATTCTGACTCCCGCTGTAAAAGTGACATATAACTGGCTTATTTAAGAGCATCAGATAAAAGTTATGCCTGTGCAACTGTCTTATTTCTGTGTTGCGTGTAGGTACCAGTAAGAAAGTGGCAACACTCTTTGACAGCTCAAGAGTATGCATCGATGGCATTTGGTGGGAGATGGCCTTTATAAAATCCCTGTGGCCATTTACAATAGCTTTTGCTTTCCTCAAATCATATATGTGGACATATTATTTAGATCTTGGGCATACAACTTTTCTACAGATGCCCCATTGCTATTTTGGCAGGCTTTTTTGGACAGCAGTGATCAAGATGTAAAAGCTGCTCTTCTATGTGAGAGATGTCCCCGCTCACCAGAGTCTCCTGCTTTAGCTTCCGATGCAATAGTCTTGCCACCAATTTGTTACTATTACTAGGGACTGTGTTTATTTAAACTGATTATATCAGAGCACCTTCATCTAGGGGTTGCTTAAGTCATCACACATATCTAAGAGACTGTGGAGAGAAGTGGTCAGATAATTTATGAATTCCAATGGTCCCTAACTGATTTAGTATCATTAGGTACAAGCAGCTGTTCATAAGTGGTCAGATAATTTATGAATTCCAATGGTCCCTAACTGATTTAGTATCATTAGGTACAGGCAGCTGTTCAGCAGTTTTTAAAGTTGTGGGACTAAAATACAACCTGTAAGAGGCAGTCAGAAAGGGTTTGTTACACATCTCACTGCATTTTTACCTCTTCTTTCTTCGCTTTTTTGTTAGTTCCCCAGACTCTTCTGTGGGAGAAGGGGTACTACGATCATAACTTTCTGTTCCTTCTGGTCCTTTTTTTGCCATGTTTTTATACAAGAATGTGATAAACGATGATGCTAATCCCTGTGAGACCTATTAATATGTCTTCCTGGCAACTTTGAGTCTTCTGCTGGCAATTTGATCTCTAAACAACACTCCCAACCACCTCTATTTACTGAGCAGTGTCCAAATCTGATGATACAACTGTATTTTTTATCCAGTAAGTCTCTTTGGTGTAAATTCCTGGCAATATTCTGGGTTTGACCAAGTTATGCAATACTCCTTTGACTTTTAGGAAGGAGCTCTTTTTAGGGCATTGAGTTGCTTGATCTTTGCAAAGGTGAAGCTGTGTGACTCCTCAATATCCAATAGGTTGTTAACACAACACAAGTTGTGCCCATAGCATTTTAGGAAAGATTTCTAATTATTCCATTGGCTTTATTACTCCCATTTTATTTCTTTGCATTTAATTGTTGTTTTCAGCAGCAGCTGTTTAACCATCTGAATCCTTTTATGCCAGCTATGCCAGTTGAAATGTATTTGGAAACCATATTCTTTATGCAAATACATCCCGATAATCTTTTAGCAACTCTTGCAAGGTTGTGACAGTGCATTGTCTATTGTGGGCACGCGTTTTGGTTTCCCTTCTGCATCTATTCTGTGACTCATTTGTGCCAGTTTTAGTTCCACCAAATTAAAGGATTCATTTATTTCAACTGTCAACACTAACTTCCATGTTGTAAGCACTGAGTGGAATCTCAGCCTCTTTTCCAGGTAGTCTGCTTACAATTTAAACTGCTGTAGTAATACTGGGAACATGTGGTCTCATCATTTTAGCTTGGTTTTACTTAGATACCTTCAATTTTATTTTTTCTCTTTTGCATTTTGCTGGGGTAGTTTGTAGCTTGTTGTGACTACATTTGGACTTCCAGCATCCTGCTTGTTTGCACGCTGCTTCATTGTTTCAGCTGGTGTGTACCCCCCCTGCATCTTCAGAACGGGCTGAAGGAACAAATGGCTTTGCCATCTCTGCTGTTTTCAACTGGTTTTGGAAATTTCCTTTTATATGCTTCATGTAGAAGTTTTTCTCTCTAAGCAGTATTCAGCAATGTGCTTTGGTTGAGGGGTGTGGAGTGGCAAAGTCCTTCTGCCTTTTTTCTAACTTGGTGCAGGTGCTTTACAGTTAAGGCCAACTGCAAAAAAAATCTATTTTTAATATTTAACACATCCAAAAGTTCATTCTCTCAGTCACTTAATATCTTAGCATGGTTTGGCAAGCACTTAAAGTTTGCAAAATAGTATTTTTTAAAAGTATAATTTGCTAAAATGTGTTCAAATATAAATGATAAGATGTTGCTTAAACTTAAGAAACTTCTTATGTGAAATTGATCCTTTGAAGACAGTTTTAAGGAGGTGAAAACTGGAAGTTACCATTACAGAGTATTTTGCAATATTGACCATGATGTGTTTTTTGCTAACAGCAAGAGTAATACATTGTATTTGTTTACAAAAGCTTGATGCCTTTCCAGTTCTCATGAACTGTGAGGTCTTGTGATTTGGTTCAATCCCTACTGGTTGGTTAGATTTGCCTTTCAGTTCTGCTACAATGAATACCTTTTTATGTAAGCAGAAGAATAGAAAGCTTTCTCCTCAGCATGTAGTGGGAAGAAAATCTGACAGAAGTCAGTCTGCTATACTTCAGCATTGTATCATCAGGAAAACTGTTCCTTGTGTAAGCTCCTAAATTTGTCGGGTTACACTGCTCATAACCTTCCACCAGCTTGTGTTCAAACCCACTTATCTCCAGGAACTGAGTCTGCATTTTCTGTTTCCATGCAATACAGAAAAGAGGGATTTTTGAATGTGTAGCATCCTGAGGCTGCTGCGGGGAATATAATCACTAAAATCATCAGGACTTCTAGTTTTCAGTTAAACATGAAAAAATTTCAGAGCACTTCAAGTTTTCAGGTACATGTAAGTCCTAGGGCTGAAGGAACTGCTACATGGGTGTGATCCACATTCAAGACATTGTAAAGGTTTGCAAATTAAAAGGCAGTTCCTCTAATACTTAGAAAGCATTAGTACTCCAGCATTATCACTGCTTTTGAAAAGGAACCATTTACAGCTCTTATTTATGAACATATAATGTAATAAGGACAAAATGTTATGTCAGCTCACCTATAATACTAGACAACCAGATTTACAGGTTTGCAGGTATGAGGTTTCTACATCGCTTCAGTGCTTTCTCTTAATTCTATGATCCTGGATCCAAGCATCAAAAGTTAATCAATCTGCTGTAGGCCTGTAGGGAAATGCACATCTACCTCTGTTCTTTCAGAATTATTATAACAGAGGAATTAAAGAGCTGCTCAAATGCCCAGTGCTGTCAGTGGAAAAACACCCCTTGACAAGACTTGGAATTTCTTTCTTTTATGAGCACAGTTTTCTTCTTAGATTAAATATATATTCCTTTTTTTATAACATGCAATCCTGCATCAAGCAAGGTATGCAAGAAAATACTATTCCAGTCAGACTCAGCAAAAGAGATTTTGTAGACCTTGGGAGGCTGAGAACTATAACGAACATTTGCAAGACAGCGTTTTTGGGTTTCCTAATTTGATTAATGGACATTTTGGCTGCAAGTACTTGAAATGTGGAAAACGGTATGTAATGAGATCCATCTGTCTAGCTTGAGAAATAACTTTCCAAAGAACAATCAGATTGTTTGTGATTGTACTTTACTTTTGGGGGGGTGTCCTAATGTATTTAGTGGAGAGGGGAAGTACGATGGAAGGACAGACGTGATGTGTCCGATGGAGTAATCAGCCTCCTTCATCTTATAAGCCACATGGCAAAACTCGCCATATGGCTAACATCCCCAAGACCTGGGCCATGGACCTTAAAAATGTGCGGAAATATGTCTAGGAGTAATGCACAGGGCAGGCAACAGACATGGCTCACAAACCATCCTTTGTGGAATGGGGACAGACATGCTGCCCAAATATTTTCCAATTTTTTTTTTCTTTTTTTGGTTGTTTTGTTTCTTTTTTTGGTTGGGTTTTTTTTTTCCTATTTGTATTGTTTTCATCTAAATGCTGGTAACTAGTTTCCATGAATAGATTTTTTTTCCCCTGTGCAGGCTTATTCCAGCCATCCTGACTACTCCAGAAAACTGTTGTGAATTATTTTATTCCAGCAGTGATAATTCATCCCTTGTTTGGTCATCTGATCCCTATATACTCAACATGTAGCATTTTTCTGTACACATCAATGACCATTTCAGTTGGTGAGAGCTGGGAGCAATGAATTGAAGCATCAAGGTCTGCTTAGCTGAGCAGCAGCATTTTTTGAAAACCTGGACAAGTCAGAATTTGAAACCTGAAGGCCAAAATAAAAATTTGTTGTGATTCAGTGTACAAACCTTGAAAGTAAGTGCTTGCTATTCAGTGTGCCGAGCACTATGTACACCAACCAAAATAATCTATGAAAATTACACCACTTATTTTGGAGTCTGTATATAAACCTAGGAGGAAATCCTAGAAACTTTTTCCTTTTATGTTTGCGAACAAGTTTAGAAATAGAAAGAAGTAATTCAAACTCCTAGGCTGAACTGTTGCTATGGAAGGATTTACCAAGACAATATGTTTTCCAGTGCTTCGTCCAGTCCATTTTAAGATTTGAGTATTTCCTTTGGCAGAGCATAATACTGTCTCATGTAAGTCGCTAGCAGGAAGTTTTGCCTGATACAATCTCCTAATTTCTAAGCAAATTCTCTTTTCCTTACCTTGTTAGCCTTCTGCCTAATGGGAAATTAATCTTCATGTTCAGGATTAAATCATAGCCTCACTTTCATTAGTAGGAGTATTTCTGTTGACTTCAGGGAGCTGGGATTTTACTCTTGATGGTTACATGTTTCAAATGCTTGTAGGTAATGATCATATCTATTGGCAAATCCATTCTGTCCCTTATAAGACCCCAGGATTCCTTGCTTGTTATTTGCTTAACTTTGATGGTTTTCCAGTTCTTCCCAATCTATCATAATTTGCAAATTTTATTAATGTGTTACTCTGCCATTCTTCTGAATTGTTACTGGTGTGGCTGGACAGGGCTGAACTGAACCATTTCTTACTCCTTGTTTGTTGTAGCTGCTGTGCATCAACAGAAGTTACGGACCATTAACTTTGATACTAACAGTGTTCACATAATTTTGAACAACACTGTTTTTCATAAGTTTTGAACTGTTCAAACATCCAAATTAATTTCTGCTTCATGTGGGAGAGTGACATCCTCTGCATTTCCAACAACAGGACACCCCCCCCTCCCCCCAGGGACACCAAACCTTGTACAGAAACCAGTGGAGAACTTTCTGGTTCAGTCAGTGGGACCCATTCTAGTGGGAGTTACTAAGCCAAGGAGTCACAGGCTTGCTAACACACATCTTGCCAAGTCCTTTGGATTGACACTGCTTTTAAATGACAGCAAAGAAAAATGTGTCCCATTTACAAGTTATCATCTGTACTCAGCCTATGTTGTATGATCTGCAAGTTAGGGAAGTTCTAGCTGCTGCTGCTTCTTTTCACACAAACACTGTGAAAAATTTAAGCCACAAAAGGCTTATTTTAACATATATTTACAGCAGTTTCTTTTTTTTTTTTCTTTTCTTTCCCCTCCTCCCCAGTTCCTATTGAATTGCTCAAAGGCTACAAAGCAGCATGCAATAATAGTTTCATTACCTTTTTGCATCCTCTGCAAATTTAGCTTTATGATGATACTTCTGATGCTAACTGCAGTACAAAAAAGGCAGCCGGGGAGTATCATTGCATTTTATTGATTAGAAGAAACCATGGACCAGTGGTACACCAGGCTCTCCAATTACATTTTTAATGAATAATTATTAACAGAGGCAAATGGAGGTCTCATAGTGATTTACAACCCTGCATGTGAAAGGGTATTGCAGAGGAATAACATGAGTTGGGATTTGGAAGCCCTCGGTCCAATAGTTCAAGCTCACCACAAATAACTCATTTGGGAGTATTAAATATTGAGCAGTGTAAATATGAAATTTTAGTGGTAGTGAACTGTAAATGGAAGGAAATGCCCAAAACTCTGCATGTGTGGGATCAACAAATGGTGATGAGAGGCTGCATCACTGCCAAGGATCTTCAGTAGGTTTGATCAAGTGTGATCCAAAGCTCTACTGAGTTCAGTCATAGTCCTGAACTAAAAGCACGGGACTTTTTGAGACATATTTTTTTCTGCCTCCATTCTTGAGAGACCCCAGGTCTAACGTTGAGCAAAGCTGTTTCCCACCATGCAGCTCATTCACCTCTCCTAAACAATCTGTCATTTTTATTATTTGTTCTTTCAAAGCACAGACTTTTTTTATAGTGGATTTCCTTTCTCCCATCACTGGTGGGACTTCTGAACACCAATGCAATGGTGAAGAGAATGAAATGAGAAATACCTGCTCGTGTCAGCATATCAGCCTCTTGAGGCAGAAAAATCCACTCTTTTATGTGTTTATGGAAACTCACTTCTGAAATAACACCAGCTAATGATTTTACTTGGTAATTGTGTGTGCACTTCCAAGTTGCTGAGTTTTGTCCTTCTTCCATTCATTTTCTGATACAGTCTCCAGCCATTTCTTCAGGACTGTTTGATGGCTGTTTACTGAGACCAGAACAACTGTGGTTTTCTCACTTGGTTTTTGACTGGTAAATAGGAGGTTTCTTGAAACTATCTCAGTTTTCTGATTTCAGCAGTACTGTTTTCAGATGCTCTGATTTAACCAGCTCTGCTACACTGTAATTATCCAACTGCATTGCTGATTTAGTTAAAAGAGCTATGATTAGGTAAATTCCTCTGAAAAGGCACTATCATTGATTGAAGTAGGAGTAGTAAAGCCAATATTTTGTATGAGATAAATATCACTTTTATTGGCCAGAAAAATACTTCGAAATTAAGCAGAAGCAAATACTAAAAGAGTCTGGTTCCTTCAGGTGTCTGATTCATACTAAGAAAACAGAGTGGATTTTGGATTTTGAGCTTTCCAAAAGCACGCTGGTGGGGCGAGGGCACGGCATGGCCTCACTGGGCTCAAGCCCCCATCCAGGCTGCTCCCTGACCCCTCAGGGTCAGTCCTAGGGCCTGTACGCAGCAATGTCTTTAGTCGTGACCTTCAAGATAGGGGATGAACCCTGAGCAAGAGCCCATGACTCCCACAGGGAGGCCAAGAGCACTGTTCTGGTGCAGCCTTTCTGGGAAGAGACATGGCCCAAGAGAAGGGTCCCCAGGAGGGCATAGTCCCCTCAGCCCATAGTCCCAGTGAAGGACACCCCTTGGCCCTGAGGATGCTTCCACAGGGCAGGGTTCAGGAGGATCCCCCTAGTGTTGGGGGACCAAGCCAGGAATGGCATCCCTGTGGCCTCCTCGTGTCACCAGTAACCTCAATGACTGCTGCTGCAGAGCTGTCACCAGGGCCTGCAGTGAGGGAGGGCTCACACGGTGAGCCAGGCAGAGCAGCTTTGACAAAGGAGGAGGAAGAGGGAAGATGGGAAAACTGTCTGGCACAGATGTGCCACTCTCCTTGTGACCACCACTGCCACCACACAACACATGGACATGGACCTCCCCGAGGATGAGGCCAAAGGCACCACGGCAACGGTGTATCACCCCTGGCCCACTCCTTGCAGCTGTGCTGCAACATCCACCCATGGGAGACAGAGATGGAGCAGGCATGTCCCTGCCATGGCCTCCCTCCACCTCCAGACGGGGACAGACAGCACCCAGGAATGGCTCTCAACACCCATTGTACCTCAAGGCCATGTTAACAACTTACTGTATTTATTATTATGGAGTAGTTACAGGACAGTCAGTTTATGGTTGGTCATATTTTTCGATGCATATTACATGCATAGTCAGCTGTATTACTCTCAGCTTGCAGGTAGCTGTTCTGTTCTGAGACCACACTTGTTCAGGTACCTGCAAACTAGACATTGTGTCTAGTGTGGAATTTGGTGTGCACGATGTGCATCTGACTTCAATGCTATGCAAGCACAGATCCTCCCCTGAGGAAGAGGTAACAGCATTAGGATTAAAGGCAAATGGACTTAAATTCGTGGAACAAATAAGTCTGCAAATATTTTTTGATTCTTTTTGAAATCAGAATGACTCAACAGTGGTGTAAAACTCATTGTCCAAATCATGAGACACATGTGGGAGTGCATAGAAAAGAGTGGGACTGCATGCACTGTAAGCACTTTTTGCATTTTAGGAAGAGTTGTTCAGATGTTTGCAAACACAAGAATAGGTATTAAATGCAGATTGCTCTAAAAGTAAATGTTTTTCACCATCAAAAAGCATATTTTGTCTTTGTATCAGTAGTGATATGGACTCACACTTTTCCCATCACAGCTCTGATCAGGTTTTTTTCATCTCTTTAGTATATGTTTCCAGTAAATATACATTTACTTCCAATGTTCATTAAATAAAAACACCCTCAAATGAACAACACTGAGCCAATTTGTACTGAGGTTGAGTCTCTTCATAACGTGTCACCTGGTCTAAGCTAACACCATGTAAAAACTAGGCTGCAGCAATGAGAGGGCTTCCCCAGTCACAGTCAGTCATGCCAGGTCACTTCATTGCATCGTTTCAGAATGAGGGAAATTTGGAAAATTATTTAAGCAATGAGTTGTTTCTTACCTTTACTGGAAAAAGGCAGCTCCACCTTGGTGAGAATGGCCCTTGCATGGTGACCCGGAGTAGCAGCTGTCCAACGCCAAGCTGTTCCAGTGTCTGCCTCTTGTTCCAGAGGTTGATGGGCTTGGAAAGCAAGGAAGCGCTGCTAGCCTGCTTCTCCTCTGGGCACGGCTCCTCATGCACTTACCTCCTGACCATTAGGAAAATAGCTGCATGTGTGTGTCATGGCCAGAGGCAGCCCAAATGCCAAAGACAGGCTGCCTTCAGCTCTGCACACCTTGAAAAATAAACCTGGAGCCCAAGGAGAGAGAAGAAGACAGAAGACTCAAAAGCACAGGCATGAATGACAAAGTGAAATGGCCTGGAGTAGTACAATGCTTTGCACTGGAAATGGGCGTCAGGGGAGGGAAGAAACATTCCCCCTTGGCATTAGGTGCCTTGGTGTCCATGAGCTAGGACACACCACTATTCTCAACCAAGCCACATGGCCCAGGGCATCATCCAAAAGGAGACCTTCTCGTACCACCTCAATGGGTCTGAGAAAGAGGGACTGGTGCTCCCGGGTCTTTGTGCAGGCTGGTCTACGTGAAGCAGAGTGCTGTGCTATATTAAAGGAAGCCATGAGTACCTGTGTCAGGCTAAGTGTTCAATGCTTGCCACTTTGTCTACCCTAACCTTGAGATACATTATCATATGTTCAGTGAGGCTGGGTGAGGTGTTCAGAGCATTTCCTTTCCTGGTTTTCATACAATGCTGCCACCATTTGCACTGGTCCTGTATGCAGCTCGGCAGCTCTGCTGAGGCTTGTACCCTGATGGATTCACAGTGCTTTGGCCCTGCCTCTGCTGTAGGCCCAAGTCACCTGTTCTTTGTTGGAGCTGTGGGTGGACATGGCCCGGAAGGGACCCAAAAGTAACCCAGCTGGTGTGTTGGGCTCTTGCCATGTGCTAAGGAGATATGTTCACCTCCTTGTGTAATCATCAGGTTTCAAACCTGAGGTGTCAGGCTTGGTATATCCATGAGGCCAGGTAGCTGGCTCCATAAGGATAGATGGCCTTGATGGGGCCATGGCTGGGGAGTATTTCAAACACCAGAGCTTGGCAGTGCTGGAGGTCCCACGAGCGGTGTTAGCAGTCCATGCTGGGCCAGGGGCAGAAGATCCCCAGCCAAGGGCAAGGGTTGATGTGGACAGGGCAGTAATAATTAAGAGTGGATCTTAGGAGAGCCTGGAGAATCCAGTCACAAGTGTCCATGATGGTATTGACCTTAGGGGAGCAACCCATGTGAGTCGCTGCCTTGGTTTCCTCCACAGCGTGGCAATTGCCTCACAGGGTGGCAGTTTGTGCCTTGCATTCCCCTGAGACATCAAAGCTGGACAGGGTGCTGGCATACTATTCATACATACATATATTATACATACTGATAACAAAAGGGCCTGTTCATGGGCTTAAGAAAGCAACATAAGCACTTGGCACAGACGATGAAACTCATCTCAGTGACACCAGATTTTTGTAGAAAATTGATCAATTTGAGTTAATTTTGGTTTAAAGTCTAGTGGTGGTGCATAGGATGGGACAGATTACACCTCTGTCCCTGGAGAAAATGTTACAGGATTGTTTCAGTTTTGCTTTTTGTTGGTGTCTGGTAGTGAACCGTTCCTTGTGGTTGCTCCCAGGCTTTCATTTGCTCAGCTATGGCAGCCTGGGACTGTCATGCCTATTGGTTTTCCTCTGCAGCAAGCAGTGTGACTTGTAGCACTCTGATACCACTCTGCCGTCCCTTATTTTTTGTTCAGCAGCATTAGTTATCACACCTAGCAGCTGCGGGTTTATTTCTGACGCTGGAAGGGATTTCAAAATTGTCAAGACCTCACACCAGAAAGCTGTAAGGCTTTTCCCTACTGGCTCTGTTCGTTTGGTGTTACCTCCTAGAGACAGCTATGATACCCCTGCTGACAGAGGCAGGGTTTTTACAACTGAATAGGCTGGCATGAGCTTGAACCTTTGAACCTTACACATTATGAGATCAAAGATGGGTTTAGGCAGTTGCGGAATGTACCTCTAAAATTATAATGACAATAGCTCGTATTTTTGTCTCCAGCACTAACTTCTGCTTTTCTTATGTTTACGTTGTAATAGCTTGTGCAGGTGAGTTATCCCAAGGCAAACACAACTAAGGCAATCCTGGGTTTATTCAATACTGCTTCCAGGAAAGAAGAATCCAGGTGGAGGCACAGACTGATATCAAAAGACTTGTCCCATGTCAGAGTGAGGTGATGGTCTTCCTAGGTGTGCTGGTTTTGGCTGGGGTAGAGTTAATTTTCTTCATAGTCGCTAGTAGGGGGTTACGTTTTGGATTTGTGCTGAAAACATTGTTGATAATTCAGGGATGTTTTCATTACTGCTGAGTAGGGCTTACACAGCATCAAGGTCTTTTCTGCCTCTCATCCCACCCCACCAGGGAGGTACCAGAGTGCTACAACTCACACTGCTTGCTGCAGAGGAAAAGAAATAGACGTGACAGTCCCAGGCTGCCATAGCTGAGCAAAAGTTGAGCAGGCTGGGGGTGCACAAGAAGCTGGGAGTGGACACAGCCAGGACAGCTGACCCCAACCAACCAAAGAGATATTCTACCATATGAGTTCACACTTAGCATATAAAGCTGGGGGAAGAAGGGAGGGGGGACACATTCAGAGTGATGGCGTTTGTCTTCCCAAGTCACCATTACATGTGATGGAGCCCGGCTTTCCTGGGGAGGGCTGAACACCTGCCTGCCCATGGGAAGTGGTGAATGAATTCCTTGTTTTGCTTTGCTTGCATGCGCAGCTTTTGCTTTATCTGTTAAATTGTCTTTATCTCAACCCACGAGTTTTCTCACTTTTACCTTTCCAATTCTCTTCCTCATCCCACCAGGGGTGAGTGAGCAAACAGCTGCGTGGGGCTCAGCTGCCAGCTGGGCTTAAACCACAACACTAGGACTGGAAGGAGAACCCCACCTGTTGATTATCTGGGATCTCAATTATTCCTGAACCCTCTAACCTATCATATAAAGTGATAGAAGAAGCCATGGCAAGAGCCAAACTATTCACACATTCATGCTCATCTTTCTGTTCCTTTCAGTTTGGTATTGAGAACAGGATTAATAATATCGACTGCATTTAAAAGCATACACATGATACACTCTTGTTTGGGACTTAAGGAAAATACAGAGAGAATTTAACATTCCTGTGGGTCTTTTATAGTCTACAAATAAACTCACTTCCTTAGTCTTTGTTTTAATATTTCTACTTCTGGACAGAAAGCATTTCTGAACCCATGATTAAATTATCCATCTTTCCTTGGAAATCATCTTTATTCCCGTTACAACCCTACTGGGCTTTTCAGTGGAGTGGTACATTCAGCAACGCGTTTGCTGACTTTGTTTAGTAAATGGTTTGAGCTCTGTGACCTGATCTTTCCAACATCATGTTTCAAGTATGTTTAATGCTCCTAGGAGTAAAACCATACCTCTTCCTCACTGGCCTTCTCATTTGTTTGTTTTTTCCCAGTTTGCCAAAACACTTCAGTCTGGACCAAGGACTGACTTTCTGATTTCATTGCTCTATTTTTATGTTTAAGGGTGGCTGTGCCTGTTTTGATCAAACAGTACAAAATCTGGGGAAAAGCTCAGCATACCTCACCACTGAACCATGTCTTTTTCATCTGTATACCCTCCTTCCTTTTTCTCACTGTCATGGTTTAAGCCCGGCCAGCAACCCACCACACCAGCACCACACAGCCCCTCACTCCCCCTCACCCAGAGGGATGGGGAGGAGAACTGGAAAGGAATGTAAAACTCAAGGGTTGAGGTAAGAACAACTTAATAGGTAAAGCAAAAGCCACACATGCACGCAAGGAATTCATTCATCACTTCCCATGGGCAGGCAGGTGTTCGGCCATCCCCAGGGATGCAGGGCTCCATCACGCGTAACGGTTACTCAGGAAGACAAATGCCGTAATGCCAAATGTCCCACCTTCCTTCTCCTTCCCCCAGTTTATATACTCAGCATGACGTCATATGGTATGGAATACTCCTTTGGCTTGTTCGGGTCACCTGCCCTGGCCGTGCCCCCTCCCAGTTTCCCATGCCCCTCCAACCTTCTTGCTGGCAGGGCCCAAGAAACCACAAAGTCCTTGATTTAGTAGAAACATCACGCAGCAACAACTAAAACCATCAGTGTACTATCAACACTGTTTTCACATCAGAGGCAAAACACAGCACTGCACCAGCTACTAAGAAGAAAACTAACTCTATCCCAGAACACTCACATTCACTAATCCTTTCACTTTTCCTGAAAGGACAGGCTTGTGCTTCTGCTGTTCCATTACCTGTCCCCAGAAGGAGAACTAGCTCCTTCTCAGCAACTAAGGTAAGGGTTATCATAGCTCCAGAAGGTACTAGATACGAGAAATGTGTTGTTTAGGACAGAACGATGAAGTCAGGACCATGGAAGAAAACTAGGGATGTTAAACTTGAGTATGCTCAATAAATGCACCAGAATCACATATGATGGCTGAAGATGAGCAGACCTAGATCTTGAGTGAGAGGCCTACCCTCAAAATCTCTGGGACGCAGAGTAGTAGTAAGAAGTTGCAGCCAAATTTGGCAAATGCCACACCACACAAATCAAATCTGTTAGATCAGTACTGAGCAGCTGTGGGGAAAAGGAGAGGGGTGTCCTTGATTGCATACCTTCAGCTGGGAAGAAAGAGACCTGATCCAGAGCTGTGTAATGATATACGTCTGTTTTTGTCAGAACCAAGTATCTTTGGCTGCTTTGCATTTGAGTTGCTTTCATCGCCTGTAGGAATTCATTTGATACTTTTCATGGCTTTTGCCTACACAAACAATACACTCAACATTCCAATCACTGTTGAACTGTTGTCTGAAATTTGGTTTAAAAGTAGCAATTGGAATTACACAAAACTTTGAATTAGCACTCCAATGAGACAAAACAATTGGCAATACTTTTGGTAAAATTTGAATACTTTTGTTTACTAGCTCTGCTGCTCCCTTTAGCTTCAATTAGCTTCCATTCCAAAGCATTTTATGCAATTGGGTATGAATGGCAATAATCCATATTAAAAGGTCCCGAGCTTCTTCCACTCACATAAAATTTCAGATGTTCATACAGTTGCCCTTCCAATAGTGATGTCAGTGTCAGGCAAGCTTACTCTGCAGTTCCTCAGCAGGTTAGCTTGAACTTGCCTACTCTTCAGATGGCTTCTTTGTTCATTTGCAAAGCTCAACAGAGTCCAGTTTTCATTCCTTTATCCCTGGAAGACTCCCTGCTCAAGAATTCATAATAATTTAGGGACAATTTTATGCTATATTTTAGACTATTTAACATGTTTCATTTTGAAAAATCCTGGAGCATGTAGGAGGCAGGACTGTCACAACTGACCATAGTGCTCAGACGTGCGGGTAGTCCTGTCAGCTGGGCTACAAATAAAGGCAAAAGCGTGTCTGTGCAGACCTCTGTGTACAATTGCTTACCCTCGAATGAAAAGCAGCAGTACTATGACATATATTTGGTAGTAATGTGACTTTAATGTCATCAGATACATCTTTAACAATAAAGTTTATGTACAGGAGGAGATTCAGTACAGTGATAGTGGCTGCAGTGATTTGGTTCACATCTGCCTTCTTAATAAATGTCCTGGGGAACCTTTAGGGAGACACAAACCACAGGAACTTTATTTTGTGTCTCTCTAGAAGGCTTGGATCTCCTGAACCACAACCTAGCTCTTCATCAGGCAGGAATATGATAACATGATGTTGCTGCAGAAAGAAAATTTCAGCTTATTCAGTCATGAGGGCCTCTGCCTGCTGCTGTTGCAAATACATATGCATCAGATTTTATCAGCACAGTTAAAAAAGACCTTTTCACCTCTGCTGTAGGGCCTCCTCAACAACTATTTGGTTTTTTTCTTTTTCTATATAGCCTTTTCTGATTATTTTTGCATTGGACATGCAGGTACTTGATTTCCTTTCTTGACAGCTGTGGCAATATTTCTGGAGTCTGTAACACAAGTTTTCAGGGCATCAGAGGAAACTCCCATGCAGTAAAGGCTCTCTGGTATCCAGGCAGGGAGGAGAAAAGACATAGAGACATGGAATTCCAGATGCTGCCTTCTCTCTGTTGGCAGCTGGAAAACAAGCTGCAGTTCAGTCTTCACTTCCAGGCAGCTCCACTACTGCCAGGATCCCTGAAGAGACAGTGGGGATTCAGGCCACAAATGTCTTAACACTTCCAGTATCAAAACCAGAAGGAAACACTGTGGTTTAAAAAAAAGAAATCTATTTTTGTGAGCACATCTTAATACATCAGAACAAGCGTCACAGGCACATTTTTGTTTGTTTGCACTTATTCACATTTAAAATGCCATTTCCTGTTTTACTAGCTCATAAAAAATCAAGCTTATATATTCTGTGGTAAAATCTGACACAGTTCCATTAATTGCAGGAAGGCAACTCTATTTATGCTGCTTGAGGCTCTGGCCCTTTTAAACAAGCTTCATGTGGCAGAGAGTCTTTAAGCATACCTTGATACAAGGAGAAGAAATATATATTTGGGATTCATGGTTTAATCCTGCATGACAATGTAACTCATATTACTTTCATGTACCCTAATACCAGTTTATTAAAAACTTATAACTGCCTTCATTTTATCCCTTCTCTGCATGTTGCAATGGAGTATTTCATGTGTACTGATTATATTGAAAAGTACCCAAGTGAAGATTTCTCTCCCTCTATTATTCCTGCATTTTACACCCTGTAAGACTTGATCTGAAATGTGTTTATTAAAAGTGACAGCTGGGAACATAAGAACCCGAGCACAATGAAGACATTATCTACCTTGCTAGGTTGTACTCCTGGAAGTCTTCTGCTTCAGGCTAGGCTGCCTCTTGCAAGATTTTGTCATCTGAAAAGTCATTATTACACAAATGTGCCCCTGGAAACATTGATAACAAAATTGGCAGAAAAATTCAAAATTTAAAAAAATTGCTAATTTTTAAGTCATTTTCATTCTTCAGGTTTTGAAAGGAAATAATTTTGTGTGTCTGACATAGTTTGCAAACATTTTCATACAAAATGTTTCTCCATCTATTATTCTCTCTTTCATATCCTTTTCCCCTCCATATTCCTTCCATATATCCTTTCTCAATCTTAGCATGCTGCTAAGCAAAGGAAAGAAATAAGATGAGAACAACTTAAAAGGTACAGAAAACAGATTTTTAAAGGAAATGGATGATGACAAAAAACTGCACATTTTTTCTCCCCTCCTGCTACAGAACAAGCAGAAAATTGAGATGAAAAGATAAAACATTCTTTAAAAAGTCTTTAGCCAATAATTTGCACATTAATGGTAATTAATTAATGGCATTAGTTCCTCCCAGCACCACCACCACCACTGCCTTGAGGGCATAATTTCGTTCTTTCCTCTGTAGAGGCATGACAAGGGGGGGCGAGGAGAAAGAGGAGGCTCCAGCCCATCTCTGCATGGAGCCCCAGGGTGTGGGTCTCAGGTTAAGTAGATGAGTGTGGGGAGAAGCAAGCCTCCCTGGTGAATCTCAGCACTAGAATTAAGCTCTTCATCCCCTTTCACAGTGGTCAGGGAGGTAGATTATGGGTTGGCGGCAGATTCAGCTGGGGGAGATGTAAATCCACGCTGCAGCACTGTGTGGTCCTTCACCCGCAGCCCACTGGTGACAGTACCAGCAGTTTTGGGGTGAGAGGGATTGCTGGCCAAAAGTGAGCTTTGTTAGGTACAAAGAGATGCACAAGAGAGAGGAACTACCATACCCAGGGCCAGCCTGGAGTTAGAGCAGATGAAAGGGGCCATCAAGGCATTCCCACAGGGATGTACCAAGGACATGGGTTGTCATGCTGCAGTAGGAAATCAGCTGTGACAGGGGACACAGTGATTCATGCTCTAAATGTAAATGCTTCACCCATGTTTTGGACAGTGCTGTACTCCCTGGGTAATCCTGGTAACAAAGGTAGGTTTGGATCTGAAACAGGGCACAAGCCCCAAGGCAAGGGGACTGATGCACCTCACCCAACAGAGAGTTGTGCTAGAACCGGAGTACGTGTCCACTGGGCACCATGAGCTGGTCCAGCTGGTCCTGTGCTCCATATCCAGCAGCAACCACTTTGCAGCACTTCAGGCAAAAAGGAAAAGTACCTAGAGCTAGTTACTTTGGAATTTAATGTCAGCACATAGGGAATGTTTCCAATTTCACCTTCTCTCTGTGATAACCACGACTCCATTGCTGAGCACTACCAATCATTTCTAAAACATACAAGCACAGCTGTGTGCAGATCTCTGGGTGGTAGGATAGACAGAAGCATGAACACTCCTCAGCAGAAGCCAAATAAAAAAAAAGTGCTGTCCTTTCCCTGTACCCAAAACCAAGCAGGGCTCTGGTTGGAGAAAGAAAGTTCTGCAAAGCTTTTATGGTTTTACTGCTCTTGAGAGGATTTCTCTCAGGGCCCTAAGGGCAGTAATAGACCTTAATGACCCCAACCAGCCTCACCTGGGGCCTCCACACACACCCACGAGCTCTATTTAAGCTCAGCCCTGAAACATTTGCTCCTACCTAAACTAAGTTGGAGAGGTGCTAGTTCATGGCTGCTGCTGCAGCCCCCTTGAGCTGGACCTCAACCCTTGGACTGGCTTGACCTGGGACCTGCCTTGTTGCTGTGGCTCTGCAGCTGGTGACCCCCCTCCTGGGAGGGATGGACTAGCAGGATAAGAGTGAGCAGCACAGGATAAACAGCTTGCACCACCAGACCAGTGGTATCTTGGATTAGGTCTTGATACCAAGTGATACTTTCACCCAAACTGTAATGCAGTTCCCGCAGGCAGGGCTGGGAAAGGCAACACCTTGCTCACAGCAGCCATTTCCCCAGGAGAGAGCTCTGGGATGCTTACCGCTGCGTTTGAGGAGCGAGGTGTGTGTCAGCCTGTCTGATCTCCTTGGGGGCATGGGGGTTAGGACTGGCTCTGGAACAAAATAATGAAATCATTGGAACTAGTTTGTTTAGCTTAACTTCTCTGGACAGCGCTTGAGTCAGTGTTGTATTAGTGATGCTTTAAAACTTGATCTGTAGCTGTTGCCTCTAATGAAGTGCTAGCAAAAAGTTTGCATGTGTGTAGTAAGAGAACAGCTTAGAAAGCTTACTCTACAATTGGCTTTCCTTCAGGGGAGGTATTTCAACAGTGACTGTGGGAAGTTTTCAAACAATTTATCTAGAAAAGAATGGTCAAAGGTGTTAAGAGTGGTTAGGGTCTAGGCAGCTCATGGGCAATAAAGTAAATGCAAACTGGGTGAACAGCTCCTACTTACCTCTGCTAAACCCTCCAGCTGCTAGTACTGTGGCATAACCAGCCTGCATTCCCTTTCTGCAACTGTTTCCTACCTTTGTATAGGGAAAGGAGTTGGAGAATCAGTCTACACGATGCTCCTGATGCTTATGCAGAGTTGATATGTCATGTGAGCTCCAACAGCTCCTGTAAATATTAACTCATGGACAGATGAGAGTTCAGACCATCCTACGTTTTCTATCATTTTAGAAAAAAGAAGGGGTGAACACTTGAGTGATGGATTTGTCAGGTGTTCTCACTGTTACAGCTACATCTTGCTCCCTTCCCACACCTATTTCTGCTCCAGCCAGCTCTGCTGGGTATTGCTGCCTAACTCTTATATGGGTGACTCAGAAGAACTCATTCTGGTTGGGTATTTCACTGTGTAATTATAGGGTACCAAAGTTGTTGTTAATGTTGGTGCAATGCAAAGATATTATCTTCATTCTCCATATGTTCTGTCAGAACAAATGTTATTGCTACAAATGACATTTCTGTACCAAGTCATACAAACCTAGCTGTTTTCTCCTGCCACTGCTGTTCATTTTTACCTTCCAAATAACTGTTTACACTTCAGAAGACGAAGTGGATCCATCTGTGTTTTGCAAGTAACAGGGCCACGTGTCTGGTATAGGTCAGCTGTAGACATTATGTGAAACCATGGGAGTCAAGAAAAGCAGTTAAAACAGCAGCCACCGCACTGTCTTAATGATGACAGACATCAGATTTGATGTTTAGCCAAATGCTTGTTCCAGACATTTTTGGAAGGAAGTGCCAATGTCTGTTCAACGTCCTCAGAAAGGGAGAATGCTCCATCCAGCCGAATCCTGGGAACACTTGATTACTTGCTGTAAGTATGAGTAAAGAGGGTGCTGAAGGAGGCAAGTGTAATGCTGTGCTGAAATGAGCGAAAGGGTGAGGCAGAACCACTGCTTTGACATTCGTGCTGGGTTGCAGGACTCTGAATTTGGCACCAACAAAGTACAGATTTTCTTCTCTCCTCTAGACAGAGGCCTGCTTTCATCCAGTAGAGCTATAACTGAAATATTTTACCTCCTGAACTTTTCCATTCCTTGCTTTCTCCACTGTGTTGAGTCAAGTTGCTCATCACTTACAGTGCAGTCATGATTCAAGTGTTACATTTCATTTGGGTTTTGTCTTGGAGGCCTTATGGAGTCTATGGCAAAACTTTCAGTTCTAGTATCTTTGCTCTTTGCTTGTGAACAGAGGTGGATAAGTGGTTTTTAGCCCACTGTTCCTTTACACAGTAGGAAGTAACAGTCACAATTTCAACAGAGGGCTACATCCCACCAGCCAACTCTAAAACTTTCACCCACAGCCTGATCATCTTCACAGAGCACCCAGAAATGTGGTAAAAATGAGAATTTGAAGTCTTTCAGGTATCTATCACTAGTCAAAATGCAATGCATCAGGTTTACCCTTGGAGCATTTTGTATATAGTCTACAGACTTTTCATATTGCCGTGGTGGTTCTAGCAGTGCTGGTACTCACAGCCAACTCCTTTTCATGGGTACAGATGCAGGAAAGATGTGTCAGTGATAATCTGCTGTAGTTGATGCAATCACAGCTATACTGACATGCTACTCATACCTTACTATGTCCTGTGAATACTTTCCTTATGATGTAGTACCATCATTCTGTGGGATGCAGGCAGACCACCCATTCAAAAATCATCTGAATTTCAGCCAGAGCAGTAAAACAGAATTACTCATGGATGTTTGTCACTAGACTTGCCTTTGTTCACTCTTTTTTGGAAGAAAAGTGGATAGTCTCTTTGCCGCCTTTAGTGCTTTAACTCTGGGCAACTGGAAATCTTCCAGAGCAAATCAACAATGATTCGTGCAAAGTGAATTAATGCAAGTCACAGATTAGATATATTCTATGCGATTATCAGATGCATATGGGTGTGTATTGTTAGCTGCCTTTGTGCTTATATAGGAATTTCCAGACTGTTCTGATGTGGCAATAATGAACTGTTAGAAAAAATCAGTCTAAAAAAAAAAAAAAGGGCATTTCTAGAAAGGTTTTTTTTTAAAAAGGAAAAATATTTAACTGCATATATTGCATGCAAGTCACTCAGGAAACAGATGTAGAGATTCACTTTTATTGTATCTCTTCTGAAATGCACTAGACACGTAATTCTATATTTCAGTTTGTAGACGAAAAATAAAGGAATTTATTGTCAATAATAGGGATTTCTTATAACTGTTATTTCTGTGACCCAAAACAGGGTATTTAATATTTTTTTTTTATTTTAATTCATGGTCTTTACTGATGTATTTCCTAGGTGTTCTGCAGCCCAGAGTAGCAGATTGCAGACTACAGTTTAACAAAAAAAAATCCTTCAGAGTATGTGTATCGGTAAGTATATGCATAAGGGTACCCCTGTTCACCATGGGCCCTGCCAAATCAAGGTCTCCAGTTCATACAACTTTTGTGCCTTTGGCATACTGCATGATTGATGCTATTCCTCGGCAGTTAAGTTTTATTGTGCAATATAATAGGGAATTTATTTCATCTTTTTCATCAATTTCATAGTGCATTTTGGCTCCTCTCTTTTAAAAGGTTGGCATTTTACATTGCAGATCCACACCTGTCTCTGAGTTATGGCCTCAACAATTTACCTGCAATTATTTCTTTTTTTTGTATTTCTTTATGATTACAATTGTTATTCCAGTCTAGTTTACTTATTGCTTTAATTCCATGCTCATCGTTTAGGTTTTGTTGAAAGCTAATAACATGATCATTGCTCTGTTGTAAATAGACAAGACATATTAGCTATCTTAAAGAGTTTATAATTGAAAACAGATTGATGACCAGAGTTAATGCTTTGCATTCCAAAGCAATCCTTCCTAGGTTTGTTTTTTCTGCTGACTTCCAAATGTTTCACAAACTCATTTCAATTTAGAGCGCTGGCTCTGTGGTTCATAACTACTCACCAAGCAAATTCTGTAGCTTACATTGCCAGCTTGGTCTTTGTTGGTTGTTGATCCTAAGATTTGTACCTGGGATTTATGTTGCTGCTTCCAGGGAATGGAAGTGATATGGTACCTGGGCCACATAATTTCCATTCTCCCCTCATATCCCGGATATCTGAGGGTGTGACTTCATGCACACCCTCTGATTTATGATGTGCTGATGAACGGGCAGCCTTGTCTTCATCAGCCTCTCTGCATTGAATATGGTGGTTAACAGTCTTACTGGCAGGAGATCACCTCACTCATCTCAAAGACAAGTTTATTTTCCTGGTTCTGCAAACTGATCTGATTCAACCCACGTCTGAAAAATGTGTATTTGATGCAATGAAAATAGAGGGAGGGTACAGCCAGGAGAGGAGAGACCAGCACCTGTGGTTAAAAAAGGTTAGGAATAATGTAAGTGGGATTTAGTGGTATAGTTAAATATTATTCACATTATTTCTAGATTTAAAGGCAATTGCTCTGAGTTACTCCTAAATCATTCAATAGGAGACTAAGAAGTGGAAAAAGAGTTAATAAGAAGTGACAAATGTAATTCATTATTTACTTACTTGTAATGGTGGTTTCCAGAATGCATTCTAAAGTCCAAGCTACAAATAGACAAAAAAGGAAAGGTTCTATAAGCGTTTGCCTTTAATTTTTGGAGTGCTCATTGTTTGAAAGATATGTTTTATACAGAACATCACCCCAAACAGGGAACAGAAGACTTTCTTCATTTTGTAGAAAACAATCCTGTCCTTTGCAATTCTTGAAGGTTTTGTATCAACAGTGTTTTTGTTGCTGTTATAATCTAGACTTGATCCAGACTCATATCTAGGATAGTTCATATCCTAAACTTGCCTCTCTTCAGATAAGTAGGTATAACCTCAGGTCATCTGAGTATTCTTGAGGGATGAACAAGTCAACCTTGCAAGCAGATCAAAGTCAGCATTCCCATTCATGATTATATTTCTTCTTTGCTTTCCTTGGTTTGTTTTTGTTTGCGGGTTTTTTCCTAATCAAATGGCAAACAGCTCAGATGAAGAATGAATTGACTTAAAAGAGTTTGGAGGAGCCCTGCATGAAGTGATGTGATGCTGGTCATCTAAAAATGTATCATGTTCCTTTCATCTGCAAAGAAGCCTGTTGTAAAGAGGGCTGCCTCGGAGAGAATTCCTGTCAATACAGGAAAAAGCAAAAAGCTGGCCCATGTAAAGAACTAGTAAGTGTAGCAAAGATTTAGGAATGTCACTTGCCATATGTGCATGCCAAGTAAAGAAATGCAGCAAAGTGTTTCTGCCTTGTTAGCTATGGGGTTTTTTTTAGGACAAATACCTTTATTGGCCTCTCTTCTGGTGCATTTGTGTTTTCAATCATGTAAAAAAATTTTTTAGAAAATTATTTATGAAGCCCATTGCCCCCACAGATTGTCTCCTTCCTTAGCAGAAACAAATGCAGGCAACTATGGAGCAAACGGTGATTATTTTACTGGAATATCATTAGAATTTTCACTCTGGTGGTTTCAGGTCTTGTGGCCAAGCAAAATAGCCCAAGTTTTTGGAGCAAGAGAATGGATCAAAAGGCCTCCCTTTTTTGCAAGTTCACAGCTACTAATCTATAGTTTCTCCAAAGTATTTTTTTTCAGTTTGTGAAAAGCATGCTATCCTCAGACTAGCAGAAGGAAAAAACCTTGCAAACCTATCCTGTGCATTCATTGCAATACTTTGAGGCCAAAAAGATGTAAAGATTAGACACGTGTTATGAATCCCAGCCAGAAATCTGTCTTCATCTTGTGCCCAAAATTCCCTGGAGAGCTAAAGATGTTGCTTCTTGGTGACGTTAGGCTCTTGTTTGCCCAAACGATATTTCTGAATGAGCCTGACCCTCCCTGTACTGTTAACCAGGCAAGGGTCCATGCCTGCCCTGGTCACCCCCTTCCCTCCCAGTTCTTCCCATTCATTTTACTGACATTCTTTCTGTGTTTTCTCTTTTTTCCCCTCTCTGTTACTGTTCTATTTTTTGCATGTGTGTTTGTGTGGCGCCTATGTAGCTTTCTTCTGCTGTAAACCTAATTAAATCTAATTGCACTGCCTGGGTAGTTTCTGCAGAGCTTTGTCTGCAACATCTCATTTGGTTTAACTCAAATGTTAACCAGATACACGTGTCTTCCTGAAATCGTGTCAAATGAGACCGAGCCTAGGCCATGTGAAGCAAGTGTGGTTCCAGCATGTTTGGCTTCATAGTGGCTAATGAGAAATAAAATAGAACACCATAGCTACTCTCTCTTCAATCTCCCATTTGCCTGGAGTCGTAAATGCAAGCAAATAGTTTGCAAATTTTGTATTTTTATTGTGTTGGGTTTTTTTAATGTGTAGGGACTCCTGTAGGCTCCTGAAGGGAGCAGGGAGGGTAAGATGAAGATAGGAAAAAGCCCTTCAGAGTTTGAGGTGAGCGTTAAGGGAGTGCAAGTGCTGGAGCAAGGTGAGAGCTCAGTTAATGCTGCAGGACATGGAGCAAGCTCCAGGAGAGCTGCACCCCTCAGTGCACCATTTTACTCTCCAAAAGGGGAAAGGCTGACGTTTATCAAGTGAGCAGTTTTCACCACCCATCTGGGGCTTGGACAAAGCCTGGTGGGACTGAAGAACTTACTAGAATCTCTAGTAGCAACATAAATCTTTGAACTATGTTTATACTTTTTATGCTAAGGTATAGTGAGTAATTTAAACTAGTATGATGTTCTTGCTTGTGTGTTTCACAGGGGCAAGAAGCAAAGTCTGCAGTAGGTATTACGATGTTAATCCAATGATCTAGCTGATGGGAGCAAGGGGTGGTGTGTGTAATAGGTTTATGTTCAGATTGCTACAATGTCCACCACTACAAAGAAGAAAAGGCCTTAAATGTTTGCGCTCCTTTTTCCCCCTCAAATTAATTACGTGAATTAACAATAAAAAGTTTGTGTTAAGAGGCAATAAATTGAATGAAATAAAAATTTCCCTGAGTTGAGACTGCTGCCTGTGACCTTGCTGAAGGACCAGGAATACTCAGCTGAAAAGGAAGAACAATCAAAAGTTCACAAGAAAAGCTTTGAGTAGGAGGCCCTGGCTCTCCAGGGCCCTGGGTCCAAACTAAAGAACACATGAGAGAGCAAAGACGTTGAGGCGAGGATGTTTACTGGGCTTTTTACTTTGCCTAGATTGTGTATTTCTTGTATTCCTTGGCTAGAGTCAAGAAATGCAGTAGTCTTGTGAGATTCACATGACATTTCTGTGTATGTGCCTATGTGACTGCATGCATATGTTTACACCTATAACACATCCAAAAGTTAATTGTAAGCCAAACGAATTGCATCTCAGTTGTGTGTTTAGATCACTACAGAGCCAGGACCTGGGAGGTGACATCAGTGTAGTAGTTCCCTAATTGGTGTGATACCTCAAAAAAAAAAAAAAAGTTGTTTGTCTAGCTCTGAACTTTTTTTATCTTCCAATCAATGCACCTTGTAGTACTATTTGCTGTTAGTTTAATTATCCATTTAGTATCACAAGTCTTTTCTGTATGGAGCTTGTTAAGAGATCATTATCAGGTCTCCTCAAGTGTTTATCTTGGGTAATGGAACGAAGGCAGGCTTTCTAGTCCTGAGGTCATCCATCTTACCCTTATACCTTCTTTTTGTGGGTTTTTTTTTTTTTTTTTAATATGGACAACAGCAGATAATCTGCTGCCTCGTAATTGGGAAAGAAAAAAGTCCAGAGACAGTAGATGATCTTTGAACATCTTCATTTTTTGCCATTGAATGTCTTTTCCTTTCACACAAGAGTCTAGATATTTGGGTAATACTAGACTTAGGCTAGATATATGCATGGCTCTTAGATTTACTTGTGTTTCTTGATAAAATGCAGATATATTTTCCTAAGAACATTTTAAAAAGTGGGTAGGCTCTTCCACCAAGATCCGGGACATGTCTATTTAATGCCTTAAAAGATCCTGATCCTTCACAGAATTTGAGTTGAATGTTTTTGGGAAACACTAATCAAATCAGCTGCTTTTGGCATTAAACCTCAGTGGTCTGAACCATCCCTTCCCCCCACCAGGAAACATAGCCTCTGTTATTCACTAGCTACGTAAGCAGCATCAGCATTACTCCCAATGCAAAAGAAGCTTAAGTTAAATGCCTCAAGAAACTGGTGTGAATTTTCCCATCTGAATACATATACAGGGTGCAGTGCTCTGTAAAGTTACTCTTATGTCCTTGTGGAGTCCCACTAAAGTCAGTGGTTCTGTATTTACAGACTCTTTGAAGTATCAGGTCCTCAGCTTCGGTTGTTAAAATACATATACTTCACTGCAGCTTAGGCTGAAGCAAGGCTGGTATCTTTTATATGTGCACAACGATGCAGCTAGACTCCAGTCTTCTGAATTCTACGTTTACACATTTCTCTGTTTGTCGATACGACCTACAACAGAAACCACTGAAGTGACTGCAGAGCATGAAAATATTTCAGAAATATGTTGGAAAATACATTTCTATCATAAAACTTTAACACATTGTGGTGTGTATTTGGGGGGAAAAAAAAGATATTGTGATTTAAGGCCTATCCCACTTAAGTCAAATTACTGGGGAAAAGAAGAAAGGAATTGAGAATGCAGGATTAAAATTGGATTTTCTGGAGCTTTTCCGAGCTGGAATGTGTATCAGCAACGTGATACCTGGAGCACAAATTGCTATGATCTTCCTTGTTGAAGGAGATGAGCTTCATCCAAAGTATCTTTCATGAATGTCACAAAAGTTGCATTTACTATTCTGGTGTATTGTCATGAATGTGTTTTAAATGCAAAAATTATATTTGATGTCTCTACTTTCTCTGCAGATTCACTGTAGTGGGAGTAGGATCAGGCTTTCGTTAGATATTTTGCTCCGCACTCTGTCTATCTGTCTGCACCTCCCTCTCTCGCGCTCCCTTTAATCTTTCTGAGCAATTTTCTCTCTTCCTGCAGGGGTGATTGAAATGATCCTTTGAAGCAACGAGCTTTGACATTTGGAGGAAAAAAAAATCAAAAATGAAAGAATGGCCTAATTAAGCAAAACATCAGTTAAAGCTCAAGCAAAAATATAAGATTCTGATTGGTTCTTTCATGTACGCTTGAAAACTGCACTGCCTTAGCAGAGGGGCTCGTACAGGGTGCTTGCAGGAATCCAGGTTATGGAGTGGACGCACCCATGAGTGATATCAGATTGTATGTAGGAAAATTAAATATTCACCACCTTCACATAATGCATACTGTGACCTCCTGCCCAAGCAGTTCAGGAAAAGAGAAAACTTTTGTTTACACTGGGGCTATTAAACACTGTTCCAGAAGTGGAAAAGGTGCTCAAAAGGGTGTGTGTAATTCTCCGCTGCTGGTTTCACTAAGAACTGCCCTCTGGGTCCAGGCACTTGCACATGTGTGTGCTTAATCATACTTGTGTGGTTTATCAAATATATGGCAAGATTAAGAAAAAGATCTCTTCAAGGCCATGGTCTTTTGTTCTTCCACAGTGTTGTCCCCACCATAGGTGTATGGCAGGCTGAGGAAGCTCTGAAGTACAAGCTTCACCTTGTTATCCACACCCATGTCTTATGGCCACCTGAAGTAAAAAGCTGAATTTGGATGTTGTGAGAGCTGAGGCCGGCACTTCTGCACACAAAACGCCCATAGCTCCTTGTTTCAGCTGTAACTGCTACTGTTAAGAGAGTGATTACTTTTGTTGTGGAAATGACACCCATGATACAATGAGATGCTCAGAGCTGAACCTCAGAGGCTCTCTGCAAGGCAGCGCTGGGGAGGATGTCGGGGGCCAGCGAGTTCACAGAATCCACATCATAACAGTAGCGAGATACAGCTTAAAAATGAATAATTGTGGCATGCCCACACACCACCCTTTGAAAAGCTGTTTAAGTGGAATGATATAAATTGTTTCCATTGTTTTACTCACTTATCTTTTTTGCTGAGTGAGGAATAATTTTCTGCAGTGAGGTTGTGCACTGCGGAGTGTTTTTCTGAAGCTTTCTCAACTCATTCAGTGGTGTTGGGTGAAAATGCTGGAGGAGCAAGATGGGTGGAACTCACAAAAGCCCCTGGTTTCAGCCTCCCTGAGTTTTGGGTGTGCCCTGTTCCTGGCATGGATGGTTTTCTTGTAGTCATCAGGGGGTTTTTTTGCTCTGGGCTTGCAGACAGTTGCATGCGTCCTTAAAAAGTACTACCACAAGCTCTCCCATTGGAAAGCTGCAAAATGGATGAAATGGGCACAGAGGCAGGAGCAAGTTCACAGTGTTTTGGCAGGATTGGGACTTTATTGCCTGCATTAATAGCATGCTGGTGCAGGAGAAATAAATTTTGAGAGCCAGTTGTACGTGGGGGTGGTACTATGGTAGTTTTTCCTGCAAGAATCCCAGTCTTTATCTTGCAGTGGCCGTTTGTCACCAAATGCTGTCCTAGGGGACTGGGCACCTTTAGCCTGGCTGCTTCAGGTGGTTCTTTCCAGATTTTGCTGACCTTGTCTGGCTTACAGCATGGCTATAATGCTCTCTTCCCATGGACTGCGGAAGGAGCCTGCGTTAGGGGGGCAGTCCGTGCATGTGTGCTAACAGGGTTTTTTTTGTCTTGCTCTTTCAAGGGCACCTTGCAGAAGTCTCACTGCTGGGGCTGAGCAAGAACCTCTTGCCTTGGCTAACAAGAACTGCCTATGAACAGGATTCACTGACAGACAGGGGTGCTTTTCTGGGGACAACAGACTGGAGAATTCCTGACCACTCTGGTTCAGTCTTAGTTTCAAGATGAGACAACATTGCACATACGTGTATGTGGAACAGCTTCCATCTACTTTGCATTTATTGTGGTGGTGCTCCAGAGATCTTCACACTGTATTTAAAAGTTGGGAAAGATGTGGCTGCCTGGGTGGAAGTTACTTCCTCATGTGCAAGTGCAGCATAGGTTAAAACAAATAAAGTGCATTTTGAAAAAAATGGGCTCTGCAGGAGTAAAATCTTGAACTGTTGGCAGAACAAAGAAGAGCTTGTTCTCTTTACTCCTTCAGTCATCAGGCTCTTATTGATAATTATTTTGGCATGCATAACACACAGTGATTGACTGTACATTTATGCAACTGCTTGAAAAAAAATAGCATTATGCTGGTGTTTGGTTCTGCAGGCATTTCTGATGCCCAGTGTAACAGAAAGTAAGAGTAATAGAGTAAGTCTTGTGTTCCTTTACTTTGAAATACATGTATTTTAGTTTTATATCACTCTCCCAGGACACTTACTGGCAGCAGATATGGCAATACCATTTTAAAGTTGACTCCTTTGATAGCTTCAATCAGATCTGACAAGGTGTCTGTTCCCAACATATATTTGTTGGGGTTTCTTGGCTAAAGCATCTTCCCAATCTTTTGACAAATTCAGTGTCTCAACACTGTGAATCTCACACCCACCACCCCCAAAATACTGTCAGAGCAAGCAGCTTTCTTTAGAAATGTCCTCTTTCCAAGTTTTGCATGATGAAAGTTCCTCTTCAGATTTACGAAGTCTAGCTGGTGGGAGGATCTGATGACGTCTTTTCTTTTTATCTTCATCTGCAGCATATTAGTTTTTCCTATCCTGCAGACTTGATGGCTGATCCCTCAGTGCACGCACCCCTCCAGCCTGCCTGTGTGTACTGATGAGGCTGGAAAGCGAGGCTGGCTGTGCCCGTCCTGTGAGCAGGATCTTGTGCATCGGCACCTGCATCACTACCACAAGCAAAGGCCAGAGAGTCAAGTCATGTCACCAGATCACCCAGCACAGTGCAGATAGTTTTTTAATTAATGTTAGTATTAATCATTTAATTGCCACCTGCTGACTGAAAGTGACGGCTACCTGTGACAGACTGTTTTGCTTGTTCTTGTTTGGTAGATTATCTCCCTGTAAGAAGAGAGCACCTGGGTAAAGAGGCCTCTGGAAGGAGAAGGGATGCTCCTTTTCTTAGGGAACAACTGAATCTGTCTGAGGGAGAGAGACATCCAGATTACGGGGTGGATCAGAGGAAGCAGCAGCACGGATTTAGCCACGCAGCCATTTGCAGCACAGCGGAAGACCGCTGAGAGAAGCAGTGAGCACACTTCGAGCTCTGTGCTGATGTAAGAGAGGACTTTTTGGAGAGCTGAGGGGACTCTGCAGGTAGTTGCAACCCATCAAAAAACCTCCAAAATATAGCCTGAAAGGATACAGTGTGCAGGGCAGATTTGTTTACAAGCCTCTTAAAACTGTTCTTCTGTCTTACCTAGTCCCTTGGCTGCTTCTGTTCTAAAATGTCATCAACAAGTCGGGGTTTTGAACTAATAAAGGTTGGCTTTTTCTAAATTTGAATGCCTTTTAGGTTGTCTTTGAGGAGCTCCTGTGAAAGAAAAGGTCTTGACAGGTTTGCAACAAAGCTTGGGCTAGTTTGGGATCCCATCACACCATCTGGTGGTTTTCATAAAATGGGTTAGCAATCTGACCTGATCTGAATTGAATCACCATAGTAGTAAATGACACGTTGTCCTTATGTTACCAGACTTAACAGAAAATCCTGAGACTGAATCATCAGCTAACCATGAAGGTAAGGTGCTTTTCGATCCTCTATGCCTGGACTCTGATCTGAAGTGCAAGGTTGGGCTGCCTCTGCCTGAGTGGAGGGACTTCATCTTTGCAGAGCAGTGGACACTTCAGTTCTCCACATCAGGGTATTGTACATCTCTCACACCGAGAAACTGCCTCCCCAAAATGCGTCTTCAAGTCGTGTAGCGTTCTGGGGTAGGTTATGCTTACCTGCCCTGACCAGGGCAGAAGCACATCTTCCCCTACTTCTGTAGCTCTGCTGACTCCTAAAAGATTTGCCTCTGGGCTCCAGCCCCTCCGTCCTGCTCTCTGGGTTTAGACTTATCACCAGCCTTAAGCTTTGGCAAAGGCAGAGGAAAAATTCTTGGGGAGAAAGAAGCTCTTTTCTGCCCAGTATTCACAAATATGCTGGTGTATATTAAGTCCATATTGTCCATGTCAGAAAGGAACATAGCAAAAGGAAAATAGGTACCTCCCACAGGGAAAAAAGCATCATCGGTACGCAGCTGAACTTGAAAAATGTTATACAATATCATTCTGAATCTTTTCAGTGGGTTTGTAGCTGGTCTAACCAGTCTTCTACGTCACGGAATCTTGTCCTACGTATTATTCATTAAACAAAGGTATTTATTAGGGCAGAAACTGCAGCACGAAGCATAGATAACATCTCTAGTGCAGGGAAAAAAAGCTAACCGTTCTTTAGAACACACCTTGCTTTTGTGTGAATGGCAAGTAATGTTCCTTCACTGGCAGGGACAACCTATGCCTGAGTACACAGAGGATTTCCACTGTTGGAGCAGTTAGGAGCCAGTAAATGCCCTGCTGCTGCTTCCACCCACCTCATTCATCTGTGACTGTTGCTCTTGGTATGCTTTCCTACCTTGTTTTTCTGCCTTTCCATGCAGCAGGCTCCCTGCTGCTCCTGAGGGGCAGCCTTTGACACTGGTACCTTTCACTGTTGACTTTTTGTAGGCTCCTGAGCGTCTCTGATTTTAAGGGCTCCACCCAAAGGCACAAACTAAAAAGCCATCCTCCTGGCAAGTGGGCTTACATTTGGCACGTAGGAGGCTTTACAGTTACTTGGAAGGCTTTACAATTGCACAGCGAAAAGGAGATTGAAAACCCTGGTTTAGATGAAAACAGAAAGGATTATTAAACTTGTACCTGTGTATGTTTTGGCTGCCTGGTAATGGCTTTGGTATTGGAGCAAAGGCCTTCTTCAAAGGAATTTAATTACATAGGCAATGTTTACCATTCTGGTGGCATGCATGCCTTTCTTCCAGTTATTTGTACAGGTGGTTCATTTTTCTGTATTGATAAATGTTTTTCTCTTTTAAATTTTCTTGGGCTGTCTCTCTTCAAAGTATCAACAAGAAACACTCCTTAATGACTGTACATTGCTCCATGATCAAAGATATTTCTCTTTCACAGAGCTGTTCTTTGGAAATTTTTTGGAAGTGTCATGTTTTGACCAGGGAGTAGAGTTGCCCATGATAGAAAAGCTGTCCTTTAAGCAGGAATGCTATGTACCTACCTATCCACATGGATATGCCACTTGATATTGATTTAAAGAATCAGTCACCAATATTCAAGTGAGCGGAGGTTATCTTTATTTGGCAGCGCTGGGTGCATGGGGGATCGCTCCAACAAAGTCATGCTCTCCGAGGGGATTTTTCAGTCCCCTCTTTATACAAGCAACTCATACCTATTCATTAACTTTCCAGGAAATCGTTTACGTATTCATTACAATTTCAGGAACTCATTTACATATCTCACTAAACTAGTGACCATGATTTAAGTCCTTGTCTTTGCCACGTTGTATAAACAACAGGAACTTAGGACCAGATAGCCTTTTTAAAGATGACAAATCCAAGGACTTAGCAATTAGTACATCCGTCATGTTAGCAATAAGGGTCCTTGGATGTTTCCCAACTTTTAGATAAATGTAAGTACATCATCCTATAGATAAGTAGTACATCATTCATCATTCAATATCTATTTTGAAAAACATAAAAGTTGCAAACTTTGACTTTTGATTGAGTAGCAAACTAACTACTGATATTCCATGTTATGCAACTCCCAAAGTCTTCAGCCATTCTCCAAAAGAGATAGTGGTCATGAACAGCTGGAATTTTCTCCATCTACCTTTATTGCCCCTCCCCCCCAAAGTGAGCTGTATAAAGGTGTCTGTAACGATGCCTCGCTGCCTTATGTAGCCAGCAGGGGCCAGCAGCTGAAACTCCTGACCCACAAATATATAAGATTTGAATTAATTTGTATTTGTTATTGGAGAAAGGTCAGCTACAGGTGCTGCTGCAAACAAGCGTTAGCCAAAGTATAAATGAGATGGAGCAGATCTAAACAGTCCTGGGCAGCCAGTCGTTATGCAAACAATATATCCGGATGCATTAAGAGAGTACAAATGTGGAGGTTTTCATTTGGAAACAGCAGTGGCTGTGCAAGGACAAATAGGATGTGCTGGTGGAGTCTTACAAAAATTTCGTGTCTTTTTATGGTTATCTTTTTGAAAGAACCGTTACAACACTGGGTATAAAGGAGCAAATATGTATGAATTATAACCTTACTACTTTTACTCCAGCATCAGATTTGTAATATTATTTATTAAAGTCATTTTGGTGTATGGATTTTAAAGAAGATGATACTATTCCCCACAGCATTACTAGTGTGCTGCTATTAATATTCAAAATCTGTTACACAGGACTACTGTGAGTTTGATCTTCAGGGTGTTAAAAACAGTACTTAAAAAAGAAAACACTCTCTTACAGAAGAGCCTTAGCAGGGTGATAAACAAATTGTTTAAAAAACGTATCAGAAATTACAAAGTGAAAAATACCAAAATGAAAATATTGTTGCCAAAACTTGAAATCACTGTGAATGATACATGTGGGTTCTTTAGCAAAATATTTCTCCTTAAAGTCTCTGTGTCATTTCACACTTGCTTCTGAGTGTCTCACTGTTCTGGGAAATTTTAATCATGATAATCATGTACCATTTCTTCTTTGACAAAGACCATTAGCACTTAACAAACTTTGAATGATATTATGAGGTGTAAGAATCACTTTTGCAGTCAGGAAAATACAGCGAGCACTGGCGTGGATTGTGGCAACCACTTAGTAGCAGGGCAAACATGCTACACAGTGGTTCCAATTTATTCATCTAAAATATGAGAAGGCATGGCCAGAGTAGTCCTATAACCTAGTTCCCTGGACCAGAGTGAGTTATTGATCCAGAAGGGCAAGAGTACGGCAGCAAGAAACTACCAGCATCATTCCTGACAGCACCTACAGCAGAGTGGTGCAGAAACAGTTTTTACTTCCCGCAACACTTCCCAAGATTTGAAATAGTTGTTGTTGTTGGAACTGTTCTGCTTTGAGGAATTCAGCAGATACTCTGCACGGCTGTAAAAGCCCCCAGTACCTGCGGGCAGGGGCAGTCCAGACCTATGTGGAGCAGGAGGGAGGTTTGAGAAATGAAGGGATGGAGGGAATGGTGGTGTCTGCAGCCCTGTTACATGGTAAGGGAGAGTAAGCCTCTCTACAGCCCTTGCCAACAGGGGTGAATAGGGTGAGAGGACAGCAATAGCTTCTTTGGTAAATTCCTATTGCTGGTGGATCTCATGGGCTAGGGATGGAGGTATTCCCATGATTCCTGTTATCACTGTGCAGTTCCCTGATGTCTAGCAGGAAGGTCACTGAGTAAGAGCCCAGTTTCTTTGCCCAGCTCATAGTGGAAAACTCACACCAAATAGTTCCAGAGACAAGACAGAGACGGGTCCTCTCTCAAGCAGCCAAAGTCACAGTTGTAGTTTTGCTTGTACAGAAGCTGCAGGAGACTCGCCTGCACATTCAACAGTTGAAATCAAAGCAGGAACGTGGGTCCCTGACATCCTGAACAAGCGTTTTCAGTCCTTAGGTGCATTATGTATTCTCAGGGCAGACTCACTGATTTGGATCAAAAGTTTCAGTCTGGATTTGAGACTCTCTTCCCAATCAAAGCTTCACTCCAAAATTACCCAAACCTGGTTAGTTTACAAGACAAGGTAAAAACAGGAGGAAAGATAGTCCCTCTTTCCCTTCTGTGGTTCATAGCCATCTCATATCTAGGATGGTGGGTTTGGGACTGTGGGCTCCTGCCAGACTTCACCGAAGTGTGTGTTTCACCAATTACAAGTGCAAAAAGAGCAGAGACCCCAGCTGGTATCTCTGCAGAGTACTGCAGTACTGCTACCAGTCATTGTGCTCAGGGCTGACTGCACTGAACTGCATCATCAAAGATTCTGGGGTTTGAAATGTCAGCTGAACTGCAGTTCCTTTTCCTTTTCTGCTGTCAAATTGAAACCTCTGGTTTATTTCATATATCCTCCAATGCTGGCCAAAACAACTCCGAAATCAAAAATCATTCTAATGTTCAAACCTGTTTGTTTATGCTGAATCCTTGGTGTCAGTCATCTACGGCTGTACTTAAATTTAACTTATGAGAACACTTGGAGATATCTTAAGGTTGGAAAGTTCCTGGGCCATGGAGAAGCAATATGAGATGGGATACAGGACATCTAAGACACATATCAGGGCTACCCTGCTGATTCGCTACATGCACTTCAGCAGCTCATACCTTCTTGAACATCTATTTTGGTGTTAAGTACGCTTACATGTATTTTGGTGTTTTACCTATTGCAGCTATTTTGCAAAATAGGTGTCAGTGTCTCAAGCAGATGGTTTGAGAGAACTTAACATTAATTAATGTTAGGGAAGCATTTGGTATTCTTGGATAAAAGATGCTACAGAAAAATTTTCATCCCTTACATTGTAAATCAGATTCCACTCAGTCCCTAAATACTTGCTTTATCTAAGGCTGATAGCAAAAACCAACAAACTCATTTTAAAAAAAAAGTAAGATACAGTTGCCTGAGGACATCCTTAACCAGAGAAGATCTTTACTTTTCAGATGAAAGAGACATCTACAGCGAACAATTTCACTAGCCAAGAAACAACAAAGAAAAGACTTCCCATGCTAAATTAAATAGGTGATAATTACTCTGCGGCTAGGGAAGGGGTGTGGGAAGAGGTTGAGCCAAGCATCCTACTTCTGAGCCACTTCAGTTGTGAAGGAAGCTAAAGTCCTATGGCTTCATTAACAATCAGAAGTTAGAGGTCTTTATCCCAGCTGTCCCATAGCTGAGAAAGTGTTTTAATCATCTACTTGCGCCTTGGTTGCCTAGGTGGGTTTTCCTTTTCTGCTGTCTGTGACTGTACCTCTGTACTACAAGCCCAATTTAAAATGTTGCAATTATGGTTCATCCTCGCTTCCCCGAGCTTCCCATCCTCAATTCCTCTGACAGCAATTCCTTGTGTAATCTGAGGAGGTGCAACAGCAGGGACATGTAAAACAAGCGTGCACACAAAACCCGTAACTGTGTGCAATAAAGTAAATCCGGCCTCGTATTAATTTTAACCAGCTGGTGAAAACTGAGCTTTCTCTGTGCTCTTACTTCATTGTTAGAAAAAGGACTGGTTGGCAAGGAACTGTTCTTCTAGATGGAGGGAAATTTCTGCCTCCAGTAATATCTGTGGAATGAAGTTGCCTGGAGTGGGCATGCTACAGCTTAACTGAGGACACTCGCTGGCAGTCACACTCTTTGACAGAGTGAGCTGGTAGTTTTCCACAGCCTTTACCCAGTATCAGGACATTAACCTTTTTCCATTAACTCATCCTTTCTGCAGCTCTCTGGTTTCCTGTGCAAATTTCCTTCTATCCACAACTTTGTTGTGCAGCTTTTACTTCAGGAGGCAAGAGGTTTGCCCTTGTTTTGATAATTGTGAACTGCTGAGGGCACCAAAAAAAAAAAAAGTGCTAACAGCTAATGCCCTGCATTTCCCAAAGCCCTACATATTCTTTCTGCTGCCATAGCTGAGACATCTAAAAAACGTGCCACTTCAGCGCACTCGGCACTAGGAAATGTTTGCTAAAAATTAACTTTACCGATCTCCTGTCTCTTTGGCAGCCTGAGAATATGAGCAGCACTCTCCAACACCACATGCATGACTATGTTTCTTGCAGAGCTTTTCTCAGAGCTTGGTAGCCTGGCTTAGCGCTGCTTATATAGATGCTCTCGCTGCTCACCTCAGTCTTTACTGCTGCCATTCAAGTTGCCCCGGTGATTAACACTGCTGGCAGTGGTAGCCCTGCTCCTCGCTGATATTCCAGTTGATTTTTGCCATCCAAGCCAGTCTCCTCAGTGACATCACCTATGGGAGAGAAAAGGAGCTCATAAACCTGGTGATCTAACATAAGAGCTGCTGCTGTGTCTATCCACATCTCAGGATATGTGTGTGTGATGCTGCTGCTCCCTTTGGTCACCTACTACAGGAAAACAAAGATGAAGATGAGATGGGAAGTTAGGCAAGGTCCTGTCAGTAGAACAGCCCCCAAGACCTGGCTCCTCCTGAGAAGCTTAGCACAGACCCTCTGCTAGACAAGCTCCCTCAGACAGAGGAACCTCACCTCCTACTCCGGCCATACAATCTTCTGCCTCCCGCAGCAGCCAACCGAGACAGTGCGTTTGCATGTGCAAGGCACCAGTTTGGCTTTTACTGTGGGAGTGTGCCCTGCCAGCTCCCTCTTGCAGTTTGCTAGCAAAGCCATCTTTGTGAGGAGGTGAAGAGCAGTGAGAGGATCATCCTGCACCACGACGCCGGCCAGCTGGCTCCATGTGCCTCCTGTTTTGCTGGAAGCATTTTCGGACAGGAATCTAAAACTGGCTCTGGGAAGGGAGGAACTGAAACACAGAGAATGGGGCTGAGCTGCTTTTTGGTTTGGCTTCTGCTGCTTTCCTGGGCATGCTTTGGTTGATCATTTCTGCTGAAGAAGGTTTGCTTTCTCTCTGGCTGTGTCCTTTAGGACAGGGGAAAAAAATTAACAATTAGTTCCTATGTAAAGATAACTGTACACCAGACTGTTTTGCTGCCTGGGCTGACTACAGTTACAACTTTCCTAATTGCTTCTTGATGTGGTTATATCTGTATTGAACTGATGGGGAGCAATAAAATCAGCTGACACTCTCTCTGAACTGTTGCTGTCTCCATGTTAGAACTGTTACCAGTGTAACTATGCTGTACTATACTCTGCCCATCATCTCTTGCACTTAAACTAGTAAAAAGTGTAAGTATACCGATTAGACCTTAGTAGGAAGAAGTTGCTAGTGATGTGGGGTCTTTTTCTGAAGCAACTGGATGCATTTGGCTGTTAGCAAAGGATCTGAGCGCATTTTGATGGATGTTACTTCATCTGGCACTGAGATTAATTTGAATCCTTTAATATTTTTTTCCTGTTGTGAAAACCAAGCATAATTAAATATTTCTCACACCAAGATGCCATATTGGGGGGTGGTATTTCACCTGCCCAGAGTAATCACAAATACTGTAAAATGAGGCTCTGCTCCCATAAGAGGTTCCTAATAGAAGGAAGTTTGTGCCTGTGCTAGTTTTGATAGAAGTCAGACGGGCTGTGGTGGGGTGCGGAGGGGTTGCTCGTTCGGTTGTAGCTGTGATTCTGGTAGTCATCATTAAAAATGATGTACCAATTCTCCCATTTTTATCTTGCTAGGGAGCATGTAGTTTTTAAAGTAAAGCTTTCAGAAAACTTCCAGAGAGAATGTAACCTGTATGGTTTTGCTGTGTTAAATAAAGAAATTAATGTATTCGAGGTTTCTGATGACAAATTTAGATACCAGTTCCTAACAAAACCCCATCATTTTATAGTGATTCTGTAACACTGATCAAAGACCCAACTCAGATTCCTTTGCACGTTAATTAGTTGTTTTAGTAATTCAGTTTAGATTTTCTAAAATGGAGACAACTTAAAAGAAAACAGACAGTAATAAAAATGTCTCTTTCAAGGGCTTTAGTTTGTCGTAGAAACCCGCCCTTTGAAAAAATGCCAGGTCTGGAGAAGAAACTGCTCCCCGATGCTCAGATTAACTCTTCTTTACATGCAGGGACAAGGGCTATCAGGGACATTCCTTTCATGCCTCCACCACAGGTTTAGAAGGACAAAGTTGTCCTCCTCCAGATTTCTGGGTCAGTTAAGCTGATGAGAAGTCACGGCTGCGTTCTGTGCAAGAGCATAGCTCTATGGGTTATTGGACTACTTAGTCATGAACCTGGTCGTTTTACCATTTAATCTCAAAAGACACCATGAACTCCAGAAGGTATAAATACCCAATGGCAACTCATGCACTGCTGCTGTTGCCTTTGCAGTCAGAAACTAAGCAACGGTGTGCTTTGTTAATTCCTTGTAAAGTGTAACAGTTTGCCCTGACCACTGCACAGGAGGACTTCTTTGTAGGATCCTTCCTTCTCCTCTATTAGATTCCTTCCTGTAGCGTTACCGTTGTTACCGTGCAAAGCCATTACAGCCTGAAGGCAGACTGGGTCAGATCAATACAGCAAGTCACAGATGCCCAGCTTCCACTGAAATGGGAAGAAAGCGAAGCATGAGCAGCCCCTTTGGGTATCAGAAGGCCACGTACTTTGAAGCCTACTGTGCCGTGGTGTTGTGGCATTAACACCCAAACACCGCCACCATTTGAGTCCGCTCCTTGGCACCGTCATTCCCACAGGCAGGACTGCTGCAGCAGGTAGGCAGCCGAAGCAGCGCGCTCGCCAGATACCCCGACCCAGCTACGATTGATGGGGCTGAAACTCGCGGTGGGATTGATTTGGATAAAACTTCCTTTGCTTTAAGTCCCCGCAGGGTGTACTTGAAATCCCCCAACCCTGATCAAAACTACCAACTACAGACCGAGCAAACCCACAAGTTTTGGTCGATGTGCAGGTCAGCCAGCCTTGCGCTGGCCCCGCACGAGATTCCGCGCTCCAGCGACACCCTCGTCCGGCCCCTCCGCACCGGCGGCTCCGTGCGCCCACGGCACACGGCGGGACGCTGCCCAGCGGGATCCCAGCTCCGCCGGCACCGGGGCGCCCGGAGCGGCACCAGCTCTGCTCGGGAAACGGCCCCTCCGCTCGCCGCCCGTGAGGGGCCCGTTGGCGCCGCCGCCTCAATCTACAGGGACGAGCCGCCGGTGCGCTGCCTGCGCTTCGCCTTTCTCCCCGCCGGCAGCCGCAGTCCGGCCGCTCGCTGGAGCGGAGAGGGGCCCCGGGGGCCGGCCCGCAGCTCCGCCGGCGCTCCGCTAAACGAGCCGCAGGCTGCACGGCCGAGCGCAGCGCCGAGCCATCCCAAAGCGGCCGCCGCTCACCTGCCGGGCGCGGGCACCGGGAGGGACCCTGCCCGCCGGGGGAAGGCGCTGCCGCCGGACGCGGCGCAGGGCGGGCGAGGGGTTTGAGGTCGTTTTCCCCCCCGGCTGCCCCCGCCGCTGCCCCTCCCGGCGGCGAGGCGCCCCCCCGCCCCCCGGCTCGCCCCGCCCCGCCCCGCCCCGCCGGCGCGGCTCCCGCGGCCGCGCATTGTGCTCCGCGCCGCTGCCCGCCCGGCGGTGCCAGCTCCGGCCCCTCTCGGCTGCGGGGGCCGCCGGACCCCCCCGGCACCGGGCCTCTGGCTCCCTCCCGCGCCGGCGCGGGCCGGGGTCGTGCACGGTGAGTGCGGGCCGGGGGGAGCCGGGCGCTGCCGCCGCCGGGTGGGTGCCCAGCCAGGGGCTCGCCCCGGCCGAGCGAGGGGAGCGGGTCTGTCCCCGTCCCCCCTCCCGGCGGCGGGCGCGGCGTCCGCGGGGGAGTGCGGGGCTGGGGCCTCGGGGGGCGGCTGCGGGGCCCCCTCCTGGCACCCGAGGGCCGTGCGGGTGGGAGGTGAGGGGCGATGCTGCGGGGGGGTCTGCGCAGCGGGAGGGGGGCGCCCGGCTTTGTTTATGGCTGCGAAGGGCGGTGAGGCGCTGCCCTCGCGGCCGTGTCGGCGGTCGCTGCTCGTCCCGCAGCCCGGGCGTGCAGGGCGTGCACACTGCGTGAATATTAAACGAGCGGCCGTGCAGACACTCACCTCCTTTTTCTACAGTCTGCAATAGCTTTCTCAGGTAACTGGAGTTGACTCTAAATGTGATTCCCGTGGGTTGACTGCTGTAAGCCTTATTCACGCAAGTAAGATCTTTATGCATGAGTAAGATTATTTTTTCGTTTCAGAATGATTTTGCATGTTTCCACCCTGAAGTGCATAACCTCTGATAGCTTTTGCAGAAGATGGGCTTGTCCGTTTCAATTTGTGTGTGTGCGTGCGTGTGCAGTCGCTGTTAATTTTGGCAGCTCGTAAGTAATCGTTGGTGAAGGTCCGGTGTCTTCGTTTTCTTCAAGAATACATGAAGTTGGATGCATGCCAGGGTTTTAATATTGTAGAAGCAACAAGAGAGACAGCCTTAGAAAAAGGATCGAGGAAATGATTTAGCTTTTCTAATGTTCATCGTTTCCAGCCAGTGTACTTTTAAGCATTTTGTTTTAAGTTGCAGAAGACAATCAGGTTTTGTGTTTACGGGCGTGCTGATTAATAGTGGAAATTAGTCATGGAAAGATAGGTCTTAGACTACATTTTAAAGCTTCATATAAAATAAATGCTTTTTGCTGCTTCTGTCTCACATGCTTATTAGCTTTTACAAAAAATACAACTGTTAGGTGATGATTAGGCAGCTTTATTATGATTCAAATAAAATAAATAGTTCAATATATGCCAGATATAGAATAATGGACACACTTGGCATCTGGCACGGAGTTGGATGTAGAGCTGTGGTGCTGTCGAGCAAAACTGTTCTTCGTTCCTAACTTCCCCCCTAGCCAAGGCATAGCGTATCTAAAACTTAGTTCTGGGAGTCCGATGAGTACTGCATATAACTAGTTTCTCTATGGTAGACGATTAATACAGACTTACTGTGAAACATGTATTGACAGGGATTTCATATTTGTAATATACACCATTGACTGACTTAATGCTTCATCTTTCTTTTTCTCATTAATCATCTAATTAGGGGAAGACTCTGGAAGGAATATGGCATTAAGACACGTTCCCAGTGGATACACAGTAAAAAAGCCACTGCAAAGCAGACAGTGTAAGAGGAACTTCCAGAAGTACTCATCACCCAAGAGAGAGCCAGATTTTGAACACTTCTAGGCTTGTGTTTAGGCTCCAGAGTAAAATGCTAAAATTTTTTGGTCTTTCTTTTCAGTTCTCAAACTTGTGTATCCAGAGTTCTTTACGGGACCTTGAGGGAAATGTGTCTGTGTAAGCCGAGTTCTGAGTCTTCAGCACTGAAGAAAATCAAGCCCTGAGCATTTCAGAAAAATCTGATCCTTGGGTTACAGTCATACTTCCCCACATTTCCATTCTAGACACATTTAATTTTTATGACAGATAGAATTATAATTGTAAAATGTAGCCACAATAAAGCAAGTCAGTAAAATTACTTGAAGGTTTTGTTGGGGTTTTTTTGTGTTTTTTTTTTTTAAATGTAGAAGCCAGTGAGATTAATGAACAGCTCTCTAAATACAGATGATAAAATGCAAGATTGGTAATAGAACTGTAAGTGGGACTTAATCTTTGAACAAAAATAATAGGTAATGGCTAAAAATAGGATTTCCTGTTTTAACAATAGAGTTAAATATTGTAATGGATATTAACTGCAGATTGGTCCAGAGCTGGAGGCTCTGACCATTCGCACCTGCTGACCTTCTGGCCTACTTCTTTATTTTCCTTTGAAGTATCACTCATGCATGTCTTTTTGATAATAAACCACAAATGCAAACTAAAAACCTGCTCTTTAAAGGGAAAATTGGAGCTTTTTTGCTGCACAGTAGTGGCACTATAATTTCTAGAACGTATTCTGATCTCATGTAGCTCAGTGCAAACTGGTGAGCTGTGTTCAGGTGGTGCCAACATTTACACAAGTTGTTGGTCCCACGCATGAGCAAGAGCATCCTTGCACCAGAAATAAAACTATTAGGTCTGGTTCTGATCGTGTGAAGAGTGTTTGAAGTGTTTCAGCATTATGGCTAGATAAATGCCTTCATATTAAGGCCAATAAAAATTTTGCCTCTCTGATAATGCTGTCCACAACCTCTCAAGGAACCGTTGAATAATGAGAGCTGGGTATCTGCCTACATCTGTGGCCAGGAATTCATTGACACTGAGCACAAAGAATAGAAGAAAATGACAAATGCTTGTCCAGAAGCACGTCCTTTTTGTGGCATTTGCTTTCTGCTTGGTTTCTTAGGATAAGACTGGCAAGTTTGGGGTGTGGAGAAAACAGTGATTAATTAGCTAGCGTGTATCTAGCCCATGAAAGGCAGAAAATACTGTATGGGGGTGATTTAAGTGCTGTTACTCCCTGCTATTAAAGAAATTGCTTGCCTGCTCTACATCTCAAGTTGGAGTCGTAGGCGATTTTAAGGCATTATTTAAACCGCAGTTAAGGTCTGTTTAAGCAGAAGGGCCAGGGAAGGTCTTTCAGTAGGGAGAAATAATAGGTAAAGATTTTCTTGCTTAAGTCTTTTTTTTTTTTTTCTTCTTCTTTTTTTTTTTTTTTAGTAGCTGCAAAATCTGTGTATGGGAGGGAGGAAAAGAGTCAAATGGAGCTGAGCGAGGAGCTGTGGTGTGAGGTAAAATTCTGATATTGTTCTCTCATGCCACCCTGCAAATACATTTGCATTTAAAATTCCCAGGCGAGCCAAACTGTAGGACCGGTGCAGAATGCTAAATGAAACCTGACAGCTAACTCAGAAAATACCACATAACGATGCCAGGCATTCCCTTGCTCGGACAATTGAGTTGAAGATTATTTCTTGTAATGATTATGGATCTGAAACAAAGACAGGTGCAAAAAAAAAATACGGGGCATATTTTAGTCTGAGCTATTTTCACTTTCTGTCACATTGCCCTGTGACTGCTGGAAGACTCACAGGAACTGTAAACCCCAAATCCCTTCCTGCCCATCAGCTAGCCACAGTATACTCCTTTGTGTTGCTCAGGCTGAAATTCAATCTGCTTGGGAGGCTGGCAAGTGGTTCGGGGCGCAGTTGTGATCTGAAAGATATTGGGTATCACCGCTGAGGTACCCTTTATGCCGCTTGTGTGAGCAGACAAAGCAGCAGCTCTTTTGGGGAACTTGGTGATGCATCTATACAACAAGAAAACGTGTTTGTGCTCAGTGGTGGTTTGATGTAGAAGCCAGGATGATGACAACTGAGGAAGGAACCTGAAAGGCATCAGAAGAGCTCGGTGGGTTTTACCTTTTCATGTGTAAAATTTGGGTGTCTGCAGTTATTAGCAATGAATTGTCCCTCTGCAGACAGACTGACCGTGCAGAACAATCTGAGGAGGCTGAGTGATGGAAATGGGAAAATAAAATGAGTGATAGGTTAACGGTGTATTAGGTGTGAAAGAGCACGTGCAAAGTCACAGGGCTGGAACAAATCCAGGGCCTGTGGTCAGGCGCGGCTGCTGCGGTGAAGCAGTAATACAAGGCAGCTCAGTTGTCCGTGATAGCCCAGTTATAAATGGAAGAGTAACAGGCTTTACATATGCATTGTGGATGCATCTGGCTCCCTGGGTTAAATATAGGCCACCTGTCCTTTGAATGTTTGAGAGAGAAAGGAAAGAGCTGTTTAGGAGAGCAAAGTGACTGGTTTCTGAGGAATGACTAGAACTGCTTAATATAGATGGGTTATCTAAGAAGCAAAGATCCCAACAATTTCAGGTGTGGGTACTCAAGAGAGAATCACTTAGCCTTGCAAGAGGGTGCAGCTAGACTCAGTGGGCTGCAAAAGAGAAGGTAACTTGAACATCAAGAAAAGCTGCTTAACGCACTGAAGCTAAATCATCTTCCATGAAAAGCACTGGTAACGTTTTTTGTTGTTTTGTACAGCTCGTAGACAGCCCTGGAAAATGTGCAGGGCTGGCAGCTCAGGGTCACATCTACCCTGCCTGAGCTGTGCCTGGGGATTAGGGTGGAGGTTTTAGAAACACGGCTTTTCAGTAAGCAGGCCACCTCCTCTGGTGAGAGTCAATTTCTCAACTCCTGGTGTGGTCTGCTGGAAGGGATGGTCATTCTCTGCTAGCTTGAATTAGATGCCTATAGGGAGGGAGATGCACTAGATGAATTAATAGATCTTACTCCATCTTTAGCCTGTGATCCAGGAAATCCGTGAATACTTATCTGGCTGGCCGCTAACATACATGCCATTATGCTGTAAAACAAACACTGTAGCATCTTGTATGCCTTTCTGATTGTGTGGCGAGGGGGGATGGGTGGAGGGAAGTGTTGGTAGACACTTCCCTGTGGTGAGCACAGCAGGCCAGGCTACAGATACTACTTGGTTTACATTGACTCTTGTTAGTTTGTGTTCTTCGACCCATGCTAAATTCTCCTCTTGAGGAGAAGCTGGAAAGCAGCAGGCTTGGGGTGTTTTCCTGCTTTGTATTCCAGCCATTATCAGCAAAAAAATAATGGATATTCTTGGACAGTAGTTACTTACGCCTTTGCCGAGTCCTGCAATAGACATGACATGGTGTACTTGCTGAAATGTGAAGAGCAACTTTAAAGGTGCGCACAGCTCTGCTGCAGGCATAGGCAATGCACAGACAGGGTAGAAGGGCCAAGGGCTGTGATCCAGATTGCACTGCAGTCACGGGAGAGACTGCCACTTTGGATCAGCTCCAGCAGCTCTTCAGTCTGAGATCTCATACTTGTTTGTGTTTGGATTTAATCAGTTTCTTTGGGATTAAAGTATTTGTTAGTACGTGGTTCCAAGAATATAATAAAGTTGCAATTTCTAGTGATACTGTTCTGTTTCCCTTTTCAGATATGAGTTAATGAAAAATCTGATTAAATTAAGAGACCGCAGAGTAGTGTGATGTATGGTAGTATGATAATGTACCTCTCCCAGGTGGTTTGATGTCCTGGCATGTTACCTTTCCTCCACTGGACTTGTTGTTGTATCCCAGAATAAACCAGAGTTTATATAAATTAGACAGGCTGGTACTGCAGAACAGGTGGAGTTATAAGTGCTCCAAGATGGTATGTTGTTGCTAGACAGGGAGGAATATTTTTATTCTGATTCATAGTGGCTGCTTTAAAAATTGGAGGCAGTTTGACTGTCTTCAGCATGAGTGGTTTATTGGAGGGCACACAAGGAAAACATTGACAAACATTTACAACACTGGCTTGAGGATGACTCTCCTTCAATTGCATGTAACTTGAGTCCCCAGATTTCCCCATCTGGTCACTTGGTACCAGGTTTTTACTTCCTGTGTTGTCCATTTGAAGTGGAAGGTCAGAAGAAAGGAAGCTATGAAATGTTGTCTTGATTGCAAAGGAAATCAGAAAGCTGAGAGCAGCAGTCTTCCAGAAAGTATGTTAACCCAGCTTGGATGTGTTCATCCAGCCTCTCTTGTAAGCCAGTACTGCTGGTTTTCTTTTCACCACTATATTAATATTTCTTTCTGTAAAATATTCTGTTAAGGTTTTCTCCAGGAGGGATGGAAAGCCGCTTCTTTTCCTTTGATTAACTACTTATATTCTGATATAGAGAAATCCCAGTGAACTGGTTGAATTTTACAATTTTCATTGATTCCAATGACTAAATTAATTTAACATCCAATTGTCCCTGTAAGAGGAACACCCACTGTTGTCTTCATTAGTTCATCGGTATGACTTGGGTTTATAGTATCAATTACTTTCTAAAGTATGGGTGCTAAGGTTTGCATACGGACAGTCTTGATTCACTCCTGACTGCTCCGTTGGTGGTTGCCATGACTTTGTGGTCATGGTTTTGCTTGTTTTGCTGTTTTTTGTGGTGTAGTTTTTGTTGTTGTTGTTGTTTGGGGTTTCTTAAAAATTCATTTTAATTTCTTATCTGGAGGACTAGGCAAAGGTTGCTGTCAGGAGGTTATCAGACTTAAAAGATGATTGGGTTGGTTTGGCATAACAAAACCTCCACTCCTAAATAAAGCGTAGTTCCTGATATAAATTGTCCTGTAATGTGTCCTATCGGTGAGGTCTGGATCAGTCCAATTCAAAATGCCAGGAAAAAGACATTCTTGTGGTAATTCTGGCATCCCTGAAGATAGAAAGTATTGGAAAATTTGAGAGAGCTTGTTCTCATAAAATAACCAAGCCAGTTTTGTGTAACTGAGAAGCAGCTTGGAAAGTTCAGATAAGAAGCCAGATGTCGGCCCAACCTTGTGAGATTTGCCTGCGTGGATCAAATTTGGCATTACAGCATGCTTCCCAAATTAATTCTGTGATGTGTAATTCCAGCATGAGTCGATTTTCCATTTTATTCTGCATGACTTTTGTTCATCTATCATTATTAAACAATTTCCTGGAGATACTCAGGCTTAAGTATGTGTTTGTATGACTACCAGAATTGTCTGCGGTTATACAGACAGGACAGAAAATATTAATGCAGGCTAGAAGATGAATTTTGCCCATCTACAGCACTGTGTATACCTTGTTACAGTCATCAAGGATTTCTCAGAGTTTACCAGAAGATTTAATCTGAAGAATGGTCCCGGCCAGGTACAAGATGCAAGGTTTAAGCTTAGCATACTCATATATAGTAAATTCCTCTTTCTTTTGCGATTTTTAGGCTCAAGTTTTTAACATTGATAACACACTATTGGCCTCATCCCTTTTTACTCTTTTGCTGGGAAAAGAGTATCCAAAAGAATATTTATTAGCTGATTTAAATCCCATTAACTTCATTTCCTTTTCATGGAGTTTTTAACAATGTTTAATGAGAGATGCAACTGAATTTCAGGGCTGTTACCTCCCCCTGGATACATCCAGGTCTTTCTTGAATTCCTGTGAACGTTTCTTGATCATTCACATTTTAATCCCCATCCTCATAATTGTTTTGTAGGATATGGAAAGTCCTGTAGATGCTGATTCTGGTAGAGTTTGTCATGCTTATTTAACAAATAGTTCCAGTCCCTCATTTATCTGCCTTAATATCTGTTGTTTGTTGGTGATTTGATTTTTCCCCCCCCTGCCTTTAAGCCCCGGGGTGAGGTGCTAAGACCACACTGTGCTAAGCAGAGTACAAACACAAAACAAGGTGCAGTCCCTGCCCTGCACATTAAAACTTTCTTTTTATGACTAAAGGAGTGAGGTTCCTCCTAACTGATCTGTACTGGGACCCCTCCAGATTCTCAGTTGCAACTTGAGCAGCATTTAGATACCCTAGAAAGTAAATCTTCATTTTAGGGAAAACAAACTCAGCACCGCTGTTGCAAAAACAATCCTAGTGCTTGTTGGAAGCTGTGAAAATTTAAGTTTATAAAGCCTACCTGTTATCTGTGTGCTTAGGCAAAAATATGATGCTCTTTCGTCTTTGCCTTGCTTTTCCTCATTCAAACAAGTCGGCTGATGAATGCTTTAGATGAAATGTGCCCCTTCTATTCTCTGTCATCTTTGCTTGCCGCCTTTCAATAGTTTCTCTATTCAGTGTTAAACAGGAAAAGAAAGCCAGTACTAAAAATTAAGATATTCTGTTACCACATAATCCTGTGAAGAACCATGTTCTGCTTCTCCCACAAATGGTCAAACTAGATTTTAGGGCCAGCAAGGAACCTTTCTATGAATGCAAGAAGAATGATAAAAGCACAGTGAAATTACAGATCATTGCATTGCTGAGCACAAATACGTGGAACACTCTGTACCCTTTGAAGACAACAGCCAGGAGTGTGGTTTTGTAGGCAGCAGGGGGTCAGAGGAAGAGCTTGGGAATGTCAGAGGGCAGTTAACTAGGCTTTTCTAGGCATTCCTTGTTTTTTCTTTGGTTTTCCTTACAGCTGCTTATACGTGCACAGACATATATAGATACCCATGCAGATGCATGATGTTTAACGGACCAAGCATGGAGGCTGACCCACCGTGCTTGAAACAGCAGCCACCACTCAGCACGTTTTACATGTCCTCCCTAGCGCCCTGTGTAGCCTTGTTTGGGGAATTAAATGGAATATGACTCCTGGAAAGATACGTCGGATATCTAGATGACGCCTTTCTTGTACTGGCACAGCTGGTGGAAAAAAGTGTATGGGGCTTGCCATTATTTTGATCCAGGAGGAGGCATGTCCAGACAGACCCTGGATGGCTTCTGTGCCTTGATGCCCTCACCAGCAGGTGCTAGGAAGGATGGATGTGGCTTTCTGCTGCTAGGACCTACCCTTGAATGCTACTTGCTTCGTGCTCTTAGGGAGCATGTGGGGAATGCTACGTGTTGTGAAGACCAACAAAACGGCTGACACATGTATTGGGATTCCTACTCTTTCAACCCGAGCTTTCCAAAGCCTGGCAAGATACATCTGGTAGAGCCCTGAAGAGCTCAGAATGGCTTTTTATCCACAAGTCCTGTTGAGCAATATTTACATAAGTTGGGGCAGGATCTCCTGGGGTTTGATCTTTGGGTATGGCCCAACTCTTTACCACTGTACGATTCCATATAAAGTTTAGAGGCATGTTGTGGTTTGGGATGCTCACAGTGATTAGGAGGACTTCTGGAGGGGCGTGGGGAGCTTAGGCAACCATTGCTACTCTTTTGGCTGGCCCCAGCAGCTCTGTGCATGCATTCAGATTCCAGATCCAAGCAAATAAAAGCTATTTGCTTAGGTCCCCTCCCACTGCCTTTTTTTTTTTTTTTTTTAACTCCTGCATCTGCTGTGTTGCACAGTCTCCTGCCAGCATCTACAAATGAGACAGTAATGAAGCTAATTTATTAAGATGATAGATTAAAAATAGGAAATAACAGTGGATTTAGTGGAATTTGAAGACAATTCTGACCTCAGAGGAGCACAGCATGGTGTGCTGGAATAAAGCTGAAGGATGGCGCCCTTGATAGGGATGTCCAAAGTTATAGGGGATGTTTGAAGTCATTGAAGAGAGACTCACTTTGCTTGTGTTTTAAAAACACCATTTTTTGCTGACTCTACAGCAAAGCCCCTATCTTCCTACCTTGGAAGCAAAGTACAAACCATTGCTAAAGCGCACTAGTGATGCAGGTCCCCCTGCATCAGTTTAGTTCTTAATTTATTATGTTTTTTGCTTACTGAGAGGAAGTGTGAAGTGGGTTGTGTGGCTTTGGATGGTGGCAGAAGGTATCTGGGAGTGGCGAGTCTGGCACTGCTGCAAACAGAACCTGGTGCTTGTGGCTCTGTAGCTGCTGAGCAGGGTGTGATGGGCCAGGGCTTACACTGTTGTGTAACAAGAGTTGGGTGAATTCTGGGAGAGTGCCTGGGTAAGAAATCTAAGTGCAGGGTTTATGTGAACAAGTGTGGAGAAGTTGAGTAATGCCCATGCATTTAGAGTAGCTAAAGGTATTGATTAATTTTGCATTGAGTTTTTAGGTACAAATCCTGTCTATAAGCAGCACTGTGTGCCCTCTTCCTTGGAGCTTTTCCATGCGAACAGTGCTGTCTCGTGCTTGCATCACTGACAGCCAAGTCGTGTGTGCTGTTCTATTTCCCATCCCTCCATCTTCTCTGATGACTTTTCAGTTTCTTCTATTTAAGAACTGCAAATTACTACTGTAAACCTATTACTCTCTAGGGTTATGTTTATCTGATGCTGATTTAACTGAATGGAGCTGCGCAACAGCCTAAAAGCTAAGACCATGTGAATTAGGATGCTAGGTCATGTTGGGGACTCCCAGTTTCTTGCAGTATTTACTCTTCCACTTAGTAGCTTGAAGAAATATAAGGGAAATACTTACTGCAGCCTCTATGCATGGAATAACTTCAGGGGAGTATGCAGATTCACCAGCCCTGCTGTACCTCTGTACACCTATGTGAAACGCAGTGCAGCTCCCTGGTACCGAAGTGGTACCTAAGTGGAAGATGGATGTTTGGCACAGCACAAGCTTGATACAGCTGTGACCTTGTGCTTTGTCCCAGCAAGGCTGTGCAGTGGGGGACAGTGTCAACAGGGAACAAGGACAGAAGGGAAATGACCTTCCAGTTACCCCTCCTCCCTCCCAGAAAAATCTGGGCCTTGTCAAGTCACCCTGAAGCTAAAACAGTTTAAAAACTCATTAAGTCAACCCACCGCCCTTGCTGGCTAGCAGAAATCTGGTCTTCATTTCAGTTAATTCTGGTTCAGCCACCAAAACCCCTTAGTATTTGACCCTTAGGGTGAATTCCAGCTGTTTATTTTAAAAAGCCAGTCTGGCTAACACTTTCTTGGGGCAAGAGCCTTCCTCTTATGGGGGATACCAAGCCTGAAGAGTCCAGGCTCCACAGAGGACATTTATATTCAAATAGAAACAAGCAGAGCTTTTTACTGAGTCGAAAATCCCCATCTCCGGTGTGTTCGCCGGCTGACTGCTGCAGAGTCTTATTTGCTGTGCTTTTGTGGCTCCCTGGCAGTGCTCTCTGCTGTCACATTTCATTGTATGTTTTCCATGAGCACAAAGGCATCTGTGTTAATCTCTCGTTTTCCAGGCAATTCAGTGTTTTCTTCCAGCCTCTGGCTGCCTCCTTTTTCTCTGCTTCTCCCAAGGTGGAAGTCAAATTTGGTAAAATGGAGTAACAAATATGTATAATGGGGATTGACCCAAGTTTTCAAGACTTGAAAATTACTGTGAGAGGAAACCAAGTGGGCTTATGCCCTTCTTTATTTCTGGGTTTGTTTTTTTTGTTTGTTTGTTTTTTGGGGTTTTTTTAATAGAAAGTCAGATCCAGCCCAGGCTGTGAGTCTCTGTGACCACAGTAAGTCAGGCAAGGCAAGAGGGGCTCTTGCATTTCTTCCTTCAGCAAAACCTGCAGACTTCTGGTCAAATCCTGCCGCCTATGAAAGGCAGCATGTTATTTCAGCTCTTGAAGGTCTGCCTGTGGACTGCTCCATCAATGAAGAAAATGTACTTGGGGAAGCTAGGGAGGAGGAACATTCTCTTGTTTTTTTTGTTTTGTTTCTCACTTTTGAGGGCGATTTTTGTTTTTTTCTGTTGTTGTGGTTGTTTTCACTTCTTTGAGCATCATGATCATGTCAGAAAATGTTTTAGAAAGACTTATCTTTCTTCTCCTGTCCTTTAATTAGTGGATGAGAGCTATCAAATATCATCCCAAGAATATTTTGGCAAAACCAAGACAGTTGTGGTGTATATGTAAGATAAACAGAAGGAAAATACCAGGATTTTATAGCAGTCATATAGTATTAATAGTAGGCTTTCAACTTCTGAGGCTTCAGAATTAATTTTGAGGCAGGGAAGTAGTTTTTTAATTACCTTTAAATAGAGTGCTGAGGAGTAAAAAAAGCTGCATTGACTGTGCATGGGGAATGGAGCACCAGTAACCCGGACCGTCTTTATTTGGGGACCACTGCCTTATAGTGGTCTCAGTGGGGTCTTCAGTATTGAGCTGGATACAGACTCAGTGTGAAACAAATGGAGTCTGCTGGCCTTTTGTGGTGTCTGGTAAAGCCTTTTTCTCTTGCATGGTTTGAAAATGAAGGGAAATAGGCAGTAATTTTGGGGTTGGTTTTTGAGTTGTCTGGCTTGCTGCTATGAGATTATGTGGAAATGCTTTCACTGCTCTTTAGTTACCCATGAATGATTGTGCCTAGAACATATCCCAAGAGAACATATGCTTCTGGTTTTGCTTATGCTTAATTATCTTTTTTATGCTGCCTTCCCACAGCACCTGCCTCAGTCAGATTTTGGTCTGTGACTGAGGCTCCACAGTTTGAGAATAATGCAAAAAACCCCAACAAGTAATAATTCAAAATCCTTAAATACAACTACTTCTGTAGTTGTAGATGCTTAGGAGCCTGCTCGATAAAGCTTGGAGGAAAAATTTTCTTGACTTGCAGTTAGTTTTTATTTTAGGTGCGATTGCCTTTGAATCTCAGAGAGTTTTCTCCGAATAAACATTCTGAGAAACGATGCTTAGGCTTGTGCAGTCTCTCAAGCAGTTTTCCTGTTTTGGGTTTGGTTCTTGGGGGTTTCCCCCCTCTTAATTTTCTTTGCGTCTGAACCCTTGGCAGCTTTCCAGCATTGTTCTCAGACCTGCTGAGAAGGAGTGGAGGAGCTATGCTGTCTCGATGCTAATTCAGCAGAGATTGAGCGATAGGGTTTGGTAAAGGTTAGAGATGTTGGCTGAGGGTAGGTTCAGAGTCACCTACCCGGTCATGTGCCTCAGCTTGTGGTTCCTCCAAGTTGTACGTGCCTTTTTCTTTCTTTCTTGGGGAAGGTGTTACCAAAGCTGGCCATTGGTCTTCAGGATCTCTCTTCTGATTAACTTTTTTTTAATTTATTTTTTTTTTTTTAATGCATAAGTGGAATAACTGATGCTTTAGTGCGAATACTGTGGTCCTGGCAAAAGCCTGCCTCTCTCCCTTCGTTATAGAAGCTGTACAGGTGATTGTGTCTCTGCATAATGCAGAACAGTGACAAACAAGACTCCAGGGAATTTCATGGTCAGAGCACTTACTGGCCAGAATTGTCCACCAGCACAAATTCAACAAGCTTCGCAGTATGCCTTGATACCCAGATTTTTCCTTCTCTTTGGTTACCACTTAACTTTTGGCTATTGTAATTTCATAAGATTTCCCAGAGTTTGGTTTCACATGTAGCAAGGTCTTCTGGTTGGGTTGTGCTGCTGGATCTGAAATCTAAATCACGTTGCCTTTCAACCACTTGTGATAACAGGATCTCCAGTGTTTCCTCTGTTTTCATGGAAGCTTGAAAATTCTCCAACTATATAATCTTTTGTTGAAGAAGCAGTTTTGTTCGGGTTTTAAATGGCTGCTCCTCCTTGCACAGGGTTTTCACCTGCTTAAAAAAGGGTTGTAGAAATAGTGTTAAAAAAGTTGTATGTTTACGTTCTCCTTGCACCAGCAGAAAATTGCATTGAGGCTTTTGCTGGATGACTCAGATAAAGCACAGCAAAGATGCTGCGCTGCCATCCACTCAGCAAGCTGCTGTTTCCCGGTAAAATATGGAGAGGCCCCCTTTGCCCCAGCTGTTTGATACTGCCCCTGCCCCTCTGCCAGCAGTTAGTCTTGCACATGTCTGCTTAGCAAAATAGACAGTGTGAGCAATCCCTAACATATTTCAGGGAAAATCAGAAAGCTCTGGTTAAACTGTGAATGGGAGATGCTTAAATGAGGGTGGCTGTCTTGGTGCTGGTGTGGCTGCTCCTCCTCAGCCCCAGGCAGGAGTGATCTCTAAACCAGTGACTACTTTAACCCTCCCACTTACATCTGCAAAGGGATCTGTTTGCACAGTGTGATGGTATCTGAGCAGAAACTTATAGTGGTTTAAATAAATCCATTTAACACTAGTGCAGCTATCATGTTGTGCATGTTCTGGCAGAACTTGAGTTTTCCTGTGAACCTGGATAACGTGTTAGTTTGCAAAACGTTCATCTTTAAATTGCCCGGTATTGTTTTTCTAGCAGCTTTTTTTTTCTCCTCTGCCTGGTGAGAGGCTAATGCTTGGGGCTTTCCGTTATGAGTGGTTTTTTCTGTCCACAGGTCTTGGTACATGCCCCCAAATCTCACAGAGCACTGTGCTGGGAGCAGGCTGCCTGTGGCCTCTCAGCAGGCAGTAACTCTTCCTTTGCTGGAAACAAACTCATCCATCCATTCATGTGTGACAATCTCAACAGTCACGGAAATTTCAGTAGAAATAAAGACATGACAATGAAAGTCTCTTAGGACAACCTGGCAAATTCAGATGGGAAAGAAAAAGACATCACCACCCAGACTGAAAAGGGTGTAATTTTAAAAAGTTTAAAGCTGTGTAGACCTTTAGCCAAGTTGGGAACCAGTTGGGTAGTCCAGGATAACTCATTGCTTTTACCAAGTGGAGGAGAATAGAAATGTTTTAGGTTTTTCTCTTTATTGGTGAATCAGGGTTCCTTTTTTGTTCTTTTTATGGTAAAGATGTTTCTTTTCAGTTCAGCTGATACCAGTTTAGCTGTCTAGATGGTCTTGAGGCTTTTGTGTTTGTATGCTCACAGTAGTGGCAGATTGGGACAATGCCATGATGATTGACAAAGTCACATCATTTTCTGGCTGTAGAATGACCAAAAGGAGACTTTGTGATACTGCTACTGTTGCTGTTATTTGATCATGATTGTACTTAAGCAACTTACTAGCATAACCATTGTATTAGACTTTACACAAATACATGGAAATAGATACTTAAAATGCATATATATACACACACATATATATGCATAGACATTCTCAGTTGTTAAAAAATAAGAGGTCTGGTAAGAATTCTTTGGAGTGAGAAGATACCTAGAGTCAGTGCCAGTGAGGATGCTGCAGCCTCCTTCAGTCCTCTGATAAATACCTGGTGTCAACTGGCATGATCTAAGTCTTAATGGACAAGTTTATATTAGATTTTTCTCTGATTAAACTGCCAGCAGTCCAGCAGGAACAGCTTCCAAATCATGCTCTCTTCAGCTGATAGGCAGTGTTTTCTTCCTTGATTTCTTTGCAGCTGGTGAGCCAAACCAGCATTACACCTGCCTGCCATTCATCTGGCAGCTTTGCCAGTGCCAGACCAGCTGTGCAGCAGCAGTTGCCATCTGTCTGGGGTGAGGACAGATTGCTAGTACAGAGACTCAGGAAATAATTAGAAGGTGAATTTAATTTGCTCGTCAAGCACGTTGAGGTCCAAGTAGCTCTCCCTCCCCCTGCTAAAAGAATCGGGGCGGGGGGAAGGAAAGAAAATTATAGGAGGGAAATACAGTGAGGAAAGAATCGAGCTGTGTCCTTGCCATCTGTCCACTTGGACGGGTGCAGCTGCTCTGCCATTGACAGGTTGCTGTCTCTCCACCCAGCGCAGATGGCCAAATGACTTGCATCGTGAACACAAATCACTGAAGATTAATACTAGTAAATAGCCTGGTCAGAATAAACTGTACCTGGAGGCAGAGCCTCTAGCTGCTTGAAAACGATTAGGTATCCTCTCCTTTCTCCCTGCTCTCCACTGAAGATTTTCCCACAATTTGGGAGACAAACATAATTTCAGTGCACATGCTTTTTTTTGGATCAAAGCCCGTACCTTTGAATGCAGCATGTTCAGTTTTGGAACATGAAAAGGTTATCTAGAAGCAAAGGGGAATAGCCAGTTGGAGCTATAGTGGGACTACTGTGCTTAAAATTAGTTAAGGATGTGCTTAAATGCTTCGTTAGCTCAGGGCTTCCATCTGCTACTTGGGGCTGTACCGCTTCTGACAGTCCCAGCTCCAGGGGCAGGTGGAAACATGGAAAACAGGCAAATGCAGACTTCAAAGTAACGAATATTCAAAACTAAACAAAAATAGCAAGGGTGTAGTGTGCTTTTGTGAATGGCTTTAGGCACCTTTCTTGAAAGTTCAGCTGGGCACTCAAGAGGTGTCTGAGGGGTTCCCCCAGCATAAAGTGTGTGTGAAGTCCATGTCTCCTCTCCTGGAGCCACAGGCTCTTCAGGGTGGTCTTGTAACAACCTGGGTACTGATCCAGTATCTGTTGACATCAGTAGAAAAACACCTTGTGTACCCAGTATAAAAAAAATTCAGCACATGACTTTTTTTGGTTTTCCTCTCCTGGTATTCCTAATGATCATAGAGATTTTCCAGAGATTAGTCACTGGCAAGTTTTCCATTCCTGAGCCCAAAGGACCATTCCAGCAGTTGTTAATCCTCAACAATAGCTCTGCACTTGAGTCATTACTGCAAAACTGAATATTGTTTAGAGGCTCAGGGTGGCTCTTGTAGCTGTTCAGGGAGGTGATGATGGGGTGGCTGTTTCTACATCCCTGGTATTTTTCTAGTCTACAGTACATCACTGTAGGACTTTAGATTATGGATGGCAGCAGCACAGAAAGACAGCCAAATTGAATCCAGGTGCTTTTTATGATAGTCCTGTAATTGCTGCTGCGTCTATTAACCTCTTCTTTTTTAAACTTACTATCTTACTCTCTTATTTCCCACAAAACCCTTCCCTATGTACTGCCTCCAGCATACCAAGTCCTGACATGGTTGCACAGTTTATGTGGCCTCTGGCTGGTTGCAGTGATGGAGGATTGATGAAGCCATGAACTTGCTGGCTTCTGTATAAGTCCAAGCCCAACATGCCCATCTCCCCAAACTTTGGCAGCCGAGAGATGAGAGACTTGGTCTGTCTTCTCCCAGCAGTAGTTTATCCTCTGCTATCCAGACATATCATCCTCACTGTATCCTTTTCCCCTGTTATTCTCAAGGGGTTCAGGCAGCTGTACCTGCTTTGAGAATGGCAGCCGATGTAGGCTGTGAGCTGTATTCTCATGTCACTGGGTTTCCTCAGGAAGGTTTTGACTGAGCAGCTGCCATCTCGTGTGTAGTCAGAAGCAGAGTCTGAGAGTGTAGTAGAAATGTCAGAGGAAATATAAGGAGTTGCTACCTCCAGCTATTTACTACCTTTCTTCAAAATCTGCAAGGCTGGTAAAGCAAAAAGTATCTCAATATTGCATCTGGCAGCTTCACTGGAACCTCACCTTTCCTGGCAGCAGAGCTGACACCATTGGATTTTGCAGAGAAACTGTGTAACACATCCCCTCTGCCAGCTTTGATTCGCTAGAGCGGGGGAAGGGGCAGAAGGGGTAGTAGTGTTATAATTTCTTAAATTTCTCTGCAAACTTGGAAACCATCTGTAATGTGCTTAGGATGAACTGCCTACTTACTGTTCTTATTGTTATTTCCTCCCCCCCCCCTCTTCCATCATGAAATGCAAGTGGCAATCACTTCTGCTTTCAGGATGTGTGACTGGAGTACTACCCATGTAAGGACTGGTTTTGGGTTTTTTCTTTCTTTTTTTTTTTTTTTTTCTCCTCTTTATTATTCAGTCATCCTGGAAGGTGAGAATTACCACGTTTCACACTCCGTTTGCCAAATCCATGCCACCCAACCAAAATTTTCTTTTGCAGCCAGGACCTTTTGAGCATCTTGTCAAACTCTGCTACAGGTCCTGTGTATGTCTCTAATCTGGTTCCGATGCTGGCGTCGTTAGGTTTGGTTAGCCCTACTGTGACCATAAGTAACCCCAGCTCTTCTCTAAAAACAGAGAAATGTGAGTGGCTTTTGCTGTGGTGTATGCCTGAAAAGTTTCTGGCTCAGCACCTGGTGATTTGAGTGGAGATGTCCATGTTAATGTTGGTGGGCCTTAGAGCATGTTCAGCAAAGTCTACAGATTTGTGAAAAGAGACAAAGTTGTCAAGGGAGTTTGCGGGTCATGACCTTGTCATTCCTTTTTGCTGTGCGGACTTGAAATTCTTGCTGCGTTGGAAGTCAGTTTTGGCTCTGCTCTGCTGTCAGTTGTCTGTCTCTGCCTCTCCTGTTGCTTCTTCCAAAGCCTGTTTATGGCTGGCTCTGCCAGGAGCGATGGATCAGATGAGGAGGGTGTGATTTGTTTCTCTAAGCTGGCTATGAGTCTCAGTTGCCCAGGATCCATCAGTCTCTTAATCTCTCCCTAGAGGGTTGCTGCTGTTCTTAATAGGAAGCTACTGTTCACAGCGGGTGTTTTTCATGTAGCCTTCAGAAGCAGCTTCCTCAAATGTGGTCTCACACCTCTGCAGACAGAGGCTGAGCAGTGGGCTGGGAGAGGGACTGGGGTGAGGGTGGCGGTGGGCAGGACCTCCTCGCAGTGCAAGAATTGATTATAAATGAGAAGACAAATTGAAATGTTCCCTTTTTGTTTTTCCACCTCCCACAGTCTTGGGAATGAGGAAGGAGGCCAGTAAGAAATGTTGGCATTTCAGTTAAAAACAAAGGTAGCTGAAGGGGAACGACTCTTGTGTTTCTTTGTTTTGGGTTTTTTTTTTTTTGGTTGTTGTTATTTTTGGACAAATGTTGCTACAGAGATAGTGCCAGATGCTGTGTAAAAAATCCTGGCTGAATTTGCTCAGTTCTCAAATACAGGGGTAAAGCAATTGACAGACCCCATCTGTGAGATTGCCTAAAGTGACTGAGCCACCAAAGGGGTGTCAGCAGGTGCTCAGGTGAAATTCTTCCAAAATGCCCTCATTTACACTCACTGCATCCTTTCCCAGTAAAACCCTTCAAACGCTGCTTCAAAAATTCATGAATTTGAGTGCTTTAATGGAAGCAAAGGAGAGACCTTTCTGTTTTGTCCTGAAAGGGCCTGTGGAAAATTCAAAGGGAACTTTTAATGTTTGGTTATGCTGCATTCACCCTCCAAGAACCCTTTTCCCTGAGTTAAGTGAAGCTTTAATGTCTTATTGAGATTGCTGTGGGATGTTGACTTACATGTGAGACCTTTAAATGGGCAGCCTGTAAACTAAGGCACTTAAAATCAAATATGGATTTAGCTTAAAATGATGCACATTATGAATAGGATTTTCCTGCTAAAATTGTTGAATAATTTTTTATAATTTTCATTAAATCAAAGCCAGGTCAGTGCAGAAAGATTTAAAAATGTTAGTCAATAAAGACTTTTATGAATTTGAGGAGCACTGCCGTCAGGATTTTTTGTGTGTCTGTTTTGTTAAGTCGTAGTTAGCCCTTGAAAAATGTGTTGCTGTTTTACCTCTACAATTAAATTCACAGCCTGCTTGCAGCATGGAAATGCTGGCAGTGATGTAGTTGCATTTGCAAGCTTTGCTTGTGAGATATTTTCACTTAAATCCAAATTAAACTTGGGGTGCTGTGAAATCCAGTTCACAAGGTGCTGTCTGCAAAATGGAGCATCACCACCTACATTTGTGCAAGCATGCTTGCAGTTATCTGTGTGCCACTTGTCCGTGCAATCAATTAGTCCTTACATTTAAGTTTTGGTCTATAGGAAATGTAGAATGAGAGACGTTTAAAATAGGAGTTGATGGAGTTTTGAGTGTGGAGAGAGATTTTAAGTAGCAGCTTTGAGTGTGGAGAAAGTCATAATGTGAGATAACAGAGGAGATCTTCTGGTGCTTTTAGACAAGGGTAATCCTGTAATTAGCCCCTTAAAGGTTTTGGGTTTTTTTTTGTTTTGGTATATTTGAATTTTGTCTCCATGGAGTGAAATTAGACACTTCTTTTAATGCAGAGCTTTCTATAACTTCTTCATCTGACTTCTTTTAAGAGTAACACCAAGGATTGTCAGGAGAAATTACTGCCTTTAGGTTCCTGTCTCCATAAGTTTATGTCCTCAGAGATATAAAAGCAGATTAAGTGTCACTATTGCTGCAGAAAAGAAACTCAGCAATACATGCAACAGAAAGAGTCTGTCAGCAAAAAAAAAACAACAAAAAACCAAAACCCATCTATGAGAAGTCAGCTTTAAAAACAATCTTCTTGTTTGTCTGAGGTATAATGTTGTCCCAGGGAAAGTCAACAGGGGTTTCCCTATCCATTTCTGTAGCCAGAATTCATCCTTCAGTTGTAATTTGAATTTGTGGTATGAGCTTTAATTCCATTAAAGTGAAATACTTCTCTAAAGGAGAAAGATCTGGGAATTAAAGCCCAGAAGACATATTGCCATCTTTTTATTTCTGGCAAAAAAAAGAAAAAAAAAATTATACCTGCAAATTGTTCACAGATCTGAGAGAAGAGTGATCCAAGGTGCTTGGGAAGCCAGGTATAGCATAGTCTGAACTCCACGGTTTGCGTTGTTGGAACCAGTTGTAGACTGGCTTCTTAAGTGGCTGGGGAGGGGAAGGCTAAGACCACAACAAGCCACTTCATAGACTGAAATAAAGCTTAGCTAGCCTAAGGAAAATCTACATGTGTGGAGCTCGGGGAATAAAGCCAAGAGTACAGATGTTATGGTTTGTATTGATGTCTTTTCACTTCATTCTTCCAATGTGCTTTTTTTCCACGCTTCTGGTTGATTGAGCTGAGCTTGCAAAATTCTGAAAGTAGTGACCAAGCCGTTGCAATTTCCAGCCATTGATATGCTTCCCGGTCATTGCAGCCCCAAGTTAAAATCTTCCAGTAGAAAAGGGTCCATAACGGTGCTGCTCTGGGTTTTTGCACAACAGACTTTGGTCATGTCACCCTGCCAGGCTGATTGTGGTTTGATTACAATCACCATTTCCAGCCAGTGCGTTGATTCTTGGCTTGTACCTGTGTAGCTGCAGTCACTGAAATGATAGAGCTTATTTGCTGGCCACTCATAGCTGAATTGAAAGACGTGTGCAGTAATACCTAAAATGACAGCCATGTGACTGACTCATCTGGCTGTAGCTGGCTGAGCAGTAGGTGTAAGTGGGGCAACTGTGTCAGCTCCACTGAAATACCGATTTACAGCAGCTCTTGCCAGTCCTGAGGAGCAGCTCACATTCCCTTGAAATACCGATTTACAGCAGCTCTTGCCAGTCCTGAGGAGCAGCTCACATTCCCTTCCTGAGCAAGTTCATGCTATATGAGAAATGAATTTCATCCACACTCACAAGTAAGTTAGTCACTTAAAAAAGGAGGGCAGTTATATTAATGTATTCTTTGTAATGCACCTGTGATGCATGATCCTTTGCTTTACCCTATATTTTTGAATACTCTCTAGCATTTGCACAACTAGCCTTTCTGACAGAAAGAGCATTTTGGTTTTGAACAAATTTCAAACTAGCTGTTTTCTTAAGCAGCATCACCAGCCATGCTCCACCTTTTTCTCTTCTGCCCCCCACACAATATACGTGGAAATTACCCTGCCCTGCGGCTCAGAGCAGTTTGAGCCAAATCTGGATTTGTGGCAGCTTTGGGGTCCAAAAATCTCTGCAGTCGTGTTTCTCTCCATGCTGATCAGGAGGTCTCTAAAGCTACAACATGACAGTTATCCCTGAAAAAGTATTTTGGGTTGTTCATAGTGATTCTCCTCAGAGACTTGTATCGCTGCTTTCCCTATAGCAAGGTGGAGGGATTGGGTAAGTAGTATGAGCCTGAGAAAACTGTAAAGCAGTTCTGAAATTCTGCCTCTGGGAAATGTCTGGTTTAAGGCATGGCATCAATACTTGATAACAAAAGGCTGTATGAATTTTTGATTTGCTTTACCTGCCAAAATAACATACTGATTGCTCAGCTGGTGTGAGGAATATGCTTAATTACAGTCTCCTGGAACTTCTGTACAACAGCATCATGGGTTGTTTTTTTCCCAGGCATTCTCTTTTTTCTCTTTCCCCTGAACCTATAAATAGTTTAAGATATACAAGATATTAGATGAAAGCAAGATAAATGTAATTCACAAGTTTTTAAAAAATAATAATCTATACTTCATGCATGCATTGATGGAATAGCTGAGCTTTGATCATCAAAGTTAGGTCGATTTAAATAAAAAAGGCAGTGGAGTTTTATTCTGAAATAACCCCATCAGATCCTGAAGAATAGTGCTATGATGTTGGTTTATTATCTCAGCTAATCAAATTATCACAGATTACAGGCAAAATGGAGGATTATTTTTTTTATCTGCTAGCATAGAAATGTCAAAGCAGGATCTCCATGCAAAATACTCTTTTCGTACCCATAAGCATCTAAGCTTTTGAGAACCAAATGGCTATTATTACACTTCCTGTCCATCAGATCTGTCTAAACGCAGTGGGATTTCTCATATACTTTAAATTAGAAGATTAAGAATCTTCTTCAGTTTGCCTTTTAAGCAGGGAGGGAAACAAAGCCAACATTCATGACAAGACCTATTATTTTGGATACATGATTTGGTAGTATCCACTCCAGCTGAGATCAGTTGGTCGTAGCTTTTGGAAGACCTCAGTGTCCTGACTACTCCAGCAGTTTTGGCAGACACTCCTAATAGAAACCCAGCTGTATCAAAGAAGCGCTAGTCTGATATAACTTGCTTTGCTTAGAGCAGTTTTTCATATACTAGTCCAATGCCTAGCTGTGTCCACAGGAGTTTTTGTTGGTATAGCATGTTTGTATCCAGTGTACTATGCTCATATCTTGTGGTTTTGCTATACATCCCTCACTGCAAATTTACTTGTGTCATCTCACAGATGCACACACGTCACTGAGAAGGTTCCTTCCCCTGCCTTGCACCCAGGTACTCAACATAACAGTTCATGGCTCTGTAGCCTACAAACTGCGGGTAATTTCTGCCATTCTGCAGGCTGTCTGCTGAGCTGCTTATGTGTGTGCTTCTTAACGCATTGCAGTCAAAATGCACTGTCTTTGCAGAACACTGTTACTTAAACTAACACCTCTTGTTTTGACTAAAGTAAGTGGTACCAGAATGAAGCCGGCACCCATAGAGCAGACAAAAGGTGGGAGTATAAGGGGACTATTTAGTTCTCGAATGCAGGCAAGATTAACCTTAAAGGAAGTATTTTTAATCACATGCAGTTATTTACGTGCTTGCAAAATGGCTATGAAATGCCACAAAACAAAAGCAAAAGCAGTTTGTACCCGGGATAAACTGAGCCAAAAAGGACGTCTATATATTCCTAGTGAAAATTAGCAATGTGTTAGAGCTGGTACTAATGACTATGCAAAGTGCAAGGCATGAAGAACTGTACTCAGAATATGGATGCGGATATGTGTGTGTATGTATGTGTATTTATATTTTTTTATAATAAGTTTTTTAGTGTTTTATACTTATTGACCAGTGATTAAAAAAGAATTATCTTTAAATTATGAAGATGTTTGTATTGGAGTTAGAAGTCACACAATGGTAAATTCTGTGCTGCACCGAGATACCCACTCTGGGGTGGTTTATTGTGTTAATAGTCATCTCAGGGAGGCACTTCAAGACCAGCTTGGAACAGGCAATGATAATTACAGCCATAATTTGAAGGCCTAAAAAGGAATGTCGAGTATTTCTGAATGATGCATTTAGGGCTTTTCTGGGCCTTATAGGACAGCTGCTCTCCAAAGGTGATGACCGCAGATCATGCAGCATATTTCAAACCTTTTTCTGTCACCTCTTAAGTGCTGGAACACAGAACCACTTGCACAGTGTGTGCTCATGGAGACTCTTACCCTCCTTAGTGTGAGTGTAGCTCTTAGTGTTGGTGTCAATAAGTCTGTCCCCTCAAAGATAATAAAAGTGCAAGAAGAAACATTCCGTTCTGTCAGTGATGAGGTGGAATGGCACTGATTATTGCACTTACTTCTGCATTTCATGTGTAGGCTTATTGGTGCACTCTTGAGAAACAATTCCTAGAAGAGCAGTATTTGCAATATTACTACTTGTCCATCTTTTGTTGCAGAGCTGCCTTTTTTGCAAGGGGCTTTTTTCAACCAACTTGTATCATCTGTCAAGAATTTTCATGTGACTCGGAAACCTGTTGCAGAGTGTTCCCTGTTTGCTATTCAGTCCTGTTTTCATCTCACTTTAGCAGGTAAGCACCTGTTTCTGCAACACTATTTGCAACTGGAAAATGTTTCCAATTTCAGATACCCAGAGAGTTAGTTTTGTTGGACTCACTAGGTTTAACGTCTTCCAAAATTTCCCACGGAACCCACTGTATTTCCTACCATAGAAAAATATCTGAATAATGCTGTAGTACTTTGAGATTCTTAACATCAGTTCATGTCAGTCTATACCCCTCTAGCTTTAGTGCAGCTTAAAAAATGGTATGCATGAACTTTCAGCTGTGAATCTATTTACAGCTGAATCAGGGTTGTGAGCAAGCAATACAGAAAATTGCTTGAATTTTCTGCACTCTGAGAGGAGCCTCTAAATAACTTCATGTCCTTGGGGGGGAAAAAAGCCCTGAAGTAGAGAGCCAGAGTGGGTGATGCCAAAGCTCGGGTGTTACCCATCACAGCGACCTCGAGCTGAATGAAAGGGTTCAGATACTGTTCACCAAGATCACAGTCAGAGGACGGTTGCAGAAACAGATTAAGCTGCCCAAGCTGACTGTGCATTGAAGCATACAAGGAATTCTCTAATGTTTTATGTCTGATTGATGTATATGTGGGTGTGGCAAGCAGCAGCCCTGAACAGCTGAGCGGTAGTAGTATCTTAGACAGCTGCAGCTGTTTCTGCAGAGGTGCTTGGCACAACCTCTAGAGTTCCTTAAAATTCATTGCTATAATTGGATCTGTGTTTGAGAGTCAAGGGTTTTAGGCAGGAGGAGATTTTTACACATTTCTTGAAATCACTTTCTGTACATGCTAGTCATTAAAGGAGTGTGTGTATGGGGGTGTGTGTCTGCATTTATGTGAAAGGAAAGTAAATGTCCTTAACCTGTCTTCAGTGTTCTGTTTTTTTTTTAAACATCATCACATGTAGTAGTTCTTATTTATTCAAAGCAACTTAGAAATTTTCTCAGAAAACAGTTGTCAGTTTCCTCCTCCAAAATAATTTTATTTCTGAATGTATTAAGAGACTTATTTTCTCTTAAAGATTTATTTACTTTGTTGCTAAGCTGCAGAATCGAACTTCTGCCATGGCTTCAACTTTTTTTTTTTCCTGTGGTTTTAAGCAAAGAGGTGTTTTCTGAAGAGTTTACTCTTGAAAACGTACATTGTGATTTACTTGGTAGTAATGCGTGCTTTCTTTCCAGTTTGTATCAAGCAGTAAATGATGGGAATGCCTAGTCCATGCTACTTCATTGCAGTGGAGCTGGATTTTGCTACAGTGGTTACATGGTTTGATCTCAGGCTGCAGGGGTAAATGGTCCCCTCTAATCTGCAGCTCCCACCAGCGCCTTGCACCATAATCCAGTGCAAGGCTGTGACCTGCAGCAGAATTTAGCTTGGTCTGTAGGCTGGGCACAGATGTTTAAAAGTGAGAGAACTAATTTTTACTTGTGCTGTACTTTTTTCCCTAAGGATTTCCAGGGTGGTGTTAGCTACTGCCTCTCTGGATTCCCTAAGAAGCGAGCAGTATCAGCAGAGGGGGGGGGGGGGGGGGGGGGGTATTGCACCATGGGAACTTGGTTGTTGCAGGTCATGAGGCGTTTGGGTATGGGCATCGCTTTTCTCCTTATAAGTGATTCCTCTGGAAAACTGGAGGGAAGAATTAGGGTATAACTCAGGAAATCCCTGCTACCTCTGCCCACGTCTTCAAGCATACCCTAGAAATCTCTGCTCCTGAACTTTGCAACCTTCTCTAAAACAAATACCCATGTCTGCTGTTAACTAAGTTAGCCGTCTCCCAACTAACCTATTACCAAACATGAGTTCTGTCAGCACCAACTCCAAATACAGCTGCTAGGAGGATTCAGCCATTGTCAGCAGAACTAAAAGCTGCTCTAATGCTTCCCTGAAATATTTTGAAAAGTTCACTGTGAATATTCCATCTTTGTTTTGTTCATTGTTAAACTTTTTATTGTTGGTATGCTAAATAACTGCCCCTCAGAGTAAACAGACACACATGTGCATGCCTTCTGTTTTTAGCAGAGCATTTCCAAACCATCCCATTGTAAACTGTTTATAGGTTACTATGTAATCCGTAACCTTACTATGATGGACAGTCAGATCAGAGTTCCCACCACACAAGAAGGCATTATTAAACATTATGCCTGGAGCAACTTGCCACCACCCTGACAGTGTTTGCTGACTGGGAATACCAATGCCTTATGAAAAAACGCTGCCTGCCTGCTGCAAACCCAGCATTTTATAACCACTTGGGGTTTTTTTCATTGCAAAAGCCGTAACTTGCTGGTACTATAATAGACTTTAAGTGATGCTTACAGTTTTATTGTGTTCAAGCTTTATATTCCAACAGTGTGCATATTTTCACAGTTACATTTATTATTTGCTATTCATTGTGGTATGATATAATTTAAAGGTCTTAGGAGTCTGGTCCTACTGTAACAAGGTCTGTAGAAAACACATATTGAAGGTTTCAGGCCCCCACTAGTTTACATCTGCAGGCCATGGTCTTTTTAAATGGCTGCACATAGTTTTTACCATCTGGATGTCCCATATTATGCCATGGAAATGTCACAGGTTTCAAACCCAGTATATGCAGAAGCCTTGGGATGGCAGGAGCCTCATCAGAGCAGCCAGGTAGTATGTTTGCTGAGCTCACAAGGAGACAGAAGTCAGTAGCAGAGTGTTGAGATAATAATGGAGGTTAGCAGTGTTTACTGTCACAGCTGATAAGCACTCAGTCTTCTCATAATTAGTATTATGAGAAGTTCCTGGCAAAGTTTTAACTGTTTCCTCCCTTTTTTTTTTTCCTTCTCCAATACAAAGAGGAGAACCTGACAGTATTTTTATTTATTAATTCTCTTTGTCCACTGCTGGAGTGGGTGTTACTCTCAGCAAAACACTTTCCTAAAATTTCAGTGGATTCCCTAGTCAGGAGATGCTCTTAACTAGGAAATCCCATTTGCCTCTCTGTTGAAGCTGTCCCACAAAGAGTGCGAACTTTGTCCTTTTCTCTCAGTTTGGTCAGCAGCAGACTTTCCTAGAAATATTCCTAATTAAATATCTCCCTATCTGAAATACCAGCTGAGTTTATGAACCAAAGATAGCTCCCAAAGGTCTCTTCATTTAGGGTCAGAGCATGTACTTGAGGAAATTAAACATTCATTAGTAGGATGCCAGATTATTTACACTTGTATCATGATCAATCAGGCAATAACAGACTGGGGATGACATTCATCTCGTGTAATTTTAGGTACTTAAAGCTTGGAATACCGTATCCACATCTGAACTACTCACATTATGCTCTCTTTATAGTTGGTGGAGAGAACAGGCACATCCCCAGCACGACTTTCCTGACCATCTTTAAATACCTTTTATAGGATGTGATGAGGTGCACCCTGGATATATATGCCCAGTTTTCTCCAGCAACTACAGAATGAGGTCTGGATTTTCCTGTACATCTCCACTTGTGAGACATACATATCCCACTCCTGATGTTTCTTACCTCATTTCCTAGTAGTGCTGAATGAGCTCAAAAAACGGAAGGCCAAGGTAGCGTGACTGAACTTTATCACAAGAGTGTCTTAATTGCACCTTCCAGCTCTGACCTCCAAGGTCACTATGTTACTGTCACTGTGATCAAGAGTGTCTTGTCCCTTTTCAAGCTGTTACAGAGAATTTAATCAAAAGGAAGGAATTATTTCAGATGTTATTTCCAGTCTTCTTCCTGTTACTTATTTACCATCTCAGTAGAATGCAGACAATAGTAAAGTGTAGATAAAAACATAAGTATTCTATGTATAGATCTACCTATCTAACTGTATGTAAAATAACTCAACTATTTGACAACTTAAGTCTTACATTTATTACATTTAAATTTGTTTTAAGTAAAGGAAGGAGAAAATAGTGTCTTTCATTCCTCTCTTTTTTTTTTTACCCCCAACTCCACACAACTGCAACCCAAACAACTTTCACAGAGCTGAGAAAAGGAGGACAGGTCACCTCACTGAGGTCTGAATAATCTTCCAAAAGTTAAATAATAAGGATTAACAAAATAAGGCCTTTAAAAGTCATATGCCTAGCACAAAAAATCATGATGTGGGCTTGAAAATGGATTTTTTTTCAAATTTTATTATTTCTTTAGAACTTGTGTTCCGCATTTGAACTTAAATGGGACTTTTAACTGTTCCAGCACCTAATATTGATGACTAGATAGAACTTCTTGATAAAGCTGTAAGAAAACATGTGAAATGCAAGTGGGTCCTGGTCATGTTTTCATTAAGCCTCTTTACTAGGATTTAACAAAGTATCTAATAATTTTGGATGCCTTTGGTTTTGGCTATAAAAGTTTAGTCCCTTCATAGGGACAGTTATACGATATTAAGGATTCAGCCTCTAGAAATTAAGGCTCCTGTTTTTGGTTTTTTTTTTTAACACTACTGCATGCCAACAATAGAGTTGAAAAGCCTTTTGCCTTTAAAACAAAATGGTTCAGAATATTTGAACCGAGAATATTTTCTGTTGAAAGCATTAGGTAGGAAGCAATACACTACAGTAAGCAATCATTGAAATTTTCTATTTTATTTCAGCAGAGTAAGTTTAGATGTGTTTACGTTTCATATGACACATGCAATTCTTATACTAAACAAACCAAGGAAACCCAAATGGAGTCAATGAACCATAAACACGGATACAAAAAGCCATTTATCTTTATGCCAGTCTGAATCAAAAGTTCAGTTCTGGATACTCTCCTTGCTCAGAGTATTCAAATCTGGATCCAAAACTCTCTGTTGGAGTCAATCTCTAAAACAGATGACAAAACTAACATAATGACACGCACATATATACACATGCACATACCTCCTTTTTAACATGCTGAGTATTAGCTGAGAGCCAGGATTGTTTTCAATTTATTTAACGTATAAAGTGATTCAAGGCTCCCTTCCCTGTCCTCCTCCCTTTTCCCAGTCTGGCCAAATCTTTGTGCATAGTTGGCTTCTACTGCTGCATAGCCAAATAATGCAGAAAGCAAGATGGCTGCTTTTTTTTTTTTTTTTTTTCCCTTAGCAGAAAGGTAAAAGTTTTGTTTTACTTTTTTCCCCTGTGTTTATCAATCAAATTAAACAAACGGCTTAAAAATTGATGCAAGCAAATGGCAGCCAGAGTGCCCTTATGCATTTTATAACTGCACCCGGCTGTGATAACAGTCCCACAGAATATATTTCTGCATTTTCTTTTTTTTTGTACACTTCACTGGTGATTCACTCCCTAGAAGGGATTCGCCCCTTTTAGGAGAGGGAGAATTCACTGGTTTCATGACCTTTTACTTCTGCAGCAGAAATGGGTGAACTCACTTGGAATAAATATGAACCAAGCCAAAACATTACACAGGACAAAATTAATTCTGAATCTGACCTTTCTGAGTCTGGGGGGTGGGTGGGGGAATGGGAAGAAAAAAAAAAAGTGTGTGTCTATCTTTTCATCAGTGCCTTACAAATTTGTAGGCACCAAAATATCAGAGCAGGGACTAAAGCTTTATGGATGTGTGTCCTGGTGAAAAGCAGATGAACAGCAAAACTAGAAGACTTAAGGTACCACGGCTGCTTTTTGGGTGTGTGCCAGAGCGTGGTGGGGGACCCCCTGCAGCCGCCTGGAGATGCCCAGATGCCCTGGCTGGTTGGAAGCTGCCGGTGCGCCTTGCCGCTCCGACCCACCTCATCACCACTGCTTGTGGTGGCCACGGCTCGAAAGGGGGGAAACAAGAAAAGCAGCACTTAAACATGCAGTGGTGGTTTGCCCCCTACTCGATGCTGGGCTGTGAAGAACAGAGCAAAAGTGGGAGGGGAGGAGGTTCTGTTGGCTTGCCCAGGATGGAGGGTGTGCCGCGGGAAGCATCTCCCACCAGGGAGGGGAACTGGCCTCAGATTTTTGTCACCCTCTGGACAGGGGGTGACACACCGCTGCCCCTGCACGCTGCCTGAGGTAACTGGGCCTGCTGTGTGTGCCCTGCTGTTGCTGCCCCTTTCATGCTATCTGGAAAACCAGAAGATTGACGTGTCATATAAAAAAACCCACACAAGATAGAACAGTGGTCAATTTATAAATGTTTGCAGGAGTTAAGCTGTTTCAGGCATGGGGCCTCTGGCCAAGCTGTCAGGCGTTCAGGGTCTCGGCGGGCCGCCCTGGCTGCCATTTTGTGTCGCCTCCACCAAGGCCGGTGGGGCCACCCGGCTGGCAGGGGTCGCAGTGGCGGCCGGCAGCCCCAGCCCTGCCCCGTTGCCGCTGTCAGGACTCGGGGCGCAGTGCGGCCCACGAGGAGGGATCTGTTGCCGCTGGCAAGCAGCAGTGACACCACTTCCTTGGCAGCCTCTCCTCAGCGTGGCCATGCTAATGTGCATCCCACCCAGAGGAGGCTGTAACAGGTTGTGAGGGGCTCTGTCAAAAAGTTAAACTCTAGTTAAAAGCAACGTGCCCGAGAGCATGCCTTCACAGATGTTATGGTGCATTTTTCACTGGTTTTTTTGTGTGTTACGTGGCTGTTTTCAGGGCTTTCTCCACACGCAGCCGGTGGGTGTGGGTATTCAGCACAGCTGCAGCAGCCCCCATGCTGCTGAGGAGGACACAGGCCCAGCATGGCCTGGCTGCCCTCGCAGGCATCCTCATCACCTCACCTCTTCAGGTGTCATAAGGCTGATACCTGCCATGGGGCTCAGATGGGCTTGAAATTAAAAAAAAAAAAAAAAAAAAAAAAAGTAGGCTGACACAAAGTTTGCCAGATTTTGAGTCAGGGTGAGCAAAGGCAGCAGTTTCTCCATGAGGCCGAGCTTTGTCATCCTGTGATGCTCCTCTCAGCGATTACCCTGTTTCACCATGCAAATGTTAAGTTCGTGAAGTTTAGTACTACCCTATTTATGAAGACCAAAGTATATTAAAAGGTCTTGAGACAGAGATTTGAGCGTGGAGTTCACCACATTCCAGTTTTCCACACTCATGAGAGGTTTTAAATTTATTTATTTTTATCAGTGACGTTCCCCAAATGGAGTATGCTCTGCAGGAAGCAATTCAAGCAAGTGCTGGCTGCATGCCTGGTGCTACTTGGCCTATGGCTTTCTCTATGAAGGAGCCATGCGTTCTAGAAATAATGGCCCAGGGCTTTTGGTAGCAGGATCCCAGTGGTCCAGGGGAGCATCTGGGAGCCTTGCTCAAGATAAGTCCTTACCTTTCTGGTTTGGAGTGGGGGAACTTAATCTGCATGGGCTTTCAAACTGCTGGCCCTAGAGCAGCAAGCCTGAAAGATCTTGGAGGGCTAACAGCCCCTGATACCATGAAGCTTAAAACTTTTATGGTCCCAGCAGTTTTCTGAGGGGAGATGAGAAAGGAATTTTAGTTTTCCACTTGTTTAGAGAGCTTGAATTGCTTTGCAATGAAAAGTTAATATAGCCTAAGTTTGGAGAACAGATCATTTGAAATGACTAAGGGAAGCCTGGTGAACAAGAAAGCTGGAGCAGCAGGACTCATCAGGAAAGAGCAACAGGAAAAGTACCACAAAGCTGCTGAAGATGCACAAACCTTTGGAATGACACCACTGTTCTTCCATTGCATGCCTCAGTAGCTTGAGGAGGCTGGTGTTTATGCTGACTTCAGAGAGGGAGGAGTATCTACTGGTTATCTAGTTGTTGCTACCTTGTGGTGAAAAAAAAAATGTTTTCTGGAAGGAAATGTAATGGAATGTGCCTTACCTCCTTGATAATGAGGCATTCCTTCCAGGTGATAACTCAAATGGTGATGTCATGTTGATGTCTGATTGAAGATTGAGACTGGCTGATGAGCTTGCGTGAGAGTGAAAGGATTTTTTCCAAACCTTGCTGCGGAGTCTAAAAACTCCAGCAGTCAGCCCTTTGAGATGTGTTATTTCCAAGAGCATCCTGAGAAAACACTGATACGATGCATACTGGGAGGTCATAGTGCTGGACCAGCTGAACTGGTGAAATGAAAACTTAAAATCTTCATAATACAAGTGTACAATAATTTATGTGATGAAGGCCTTTTTTACCCTTCCTGTTTCCACTGCCTAGTACCTCAGTCTGCAGGGACTGTCTCAGCATGTGTGTATGAAAAGATGAGAAAAGGTCCCCATTTTTAAGTTCCTAATGAAAGTTCCACCATGCTGAATGCTACAGAGTCCAACTACACAGCTAGATGTTGGAATTTTGGATTACCTTTAAAATCTCTCTGGTGATTTTTCCATTCAGAAGAGTATCCTTGTGATGCAAAGGGAGAACAATAAATTTTCTGAAAGCCTCTATTTGTATTGAAGGCCAAGCTTTTGTGACTTTTACAGGACTACAAGATGTATTCCAGAGAGCATTTGGGTAACAGCAGCATAGCACCACCAGAGTCAGAAGATCCCTCAAATTTGCAGAGCTGTTTCTTGCATTGCTCAGTACTGGTGACCTCCCTGACATGCACAAGAGGTGGCAGTAATCTCAAGGCATGGTTCATGTTTCCAGCCGTGCTCACATTCTTGGAGAGAATATCACACAAACGATATCCTGGCTTTGAGAGTAAAGCCAGGATATCACTCGTAACTAACAGCTGGCCACCAGTGCAGTTTATTAGAAACTCAGCTAGTTACTGAAGTGGGTTCTTTGTCTTGGTGACCTTCCAAGGCAATCAGAGCCTTCTTGGAAGACCTTGAAACAGAAATGTTTGGATGTAAGAAAAATAGCACTGCGCAGCACACAATTCCGATCTCCCAGGGTTCACAGATTTGGAAGGCACTGTACCATATGTAACTGCAGAAGACAGCACTGAAATACTGTAGCTGCTGCATCAAGGTCATGGTGTTCTGGGATCCAATTAAAATTATGCAAGATAGGCAATTTAGAAAGGAATTCACATAGAGCTCAGGAAGGAAAAAAATTGTATGCATTATGCACTCAAGTTACTTCACAAGATTAATTTTCCACTATCTCATGATCTTGTAATAAGAGCACAAAGTATTTTAAACATTTGATTTCCTTATTGATCAGAACTCTTGAGACCTTACTTTCTAATTCACAGTTACAGGTTTGACTTCCATGTAACAGCAAAGTTGTGGGCTTGCCTTGAAGTATGCACTGGTTGCAATGAGTTGTGAATTTGGTGAGTGAGCAACAGTGAAACCTGGAACAGGCATGTCTGATGCTAAGAAACCCACCTCCTTCCCTGGAGGTGATGTGAATGGAAAGTGGTAATGCTGCAGGTCCTATAATCCAGAGCATTGCTCCTCACCTCCTCCAACATAACGATCATGCTTATTCAGATCACTGCACTATCTTTAATTCCCAGAACCTATAAAGAGATAATGAGGAACGATACTGCAAGCTAGGGGAATTGCAGTTTGATGGAAAGCCTGATATTTTGGGTGGAGGCATCACAGGCCTATTCCTATCCTAATTCTCCCCTAATTCCTATCTCCTGAAGAACAAGGATAAACAATTTAGCTATCTACTGTATTTTAAGAACTGCTTACATTGTTCTGCTCTGTAAACCAAAAACTGCTGCTGGCAAAGGGGATGGGATTTCATGGATGCTTTGAGCAGAGGTTTCCTTACAGGTATTGCTAGATTCATGACCTCTGTTAGATTAGGCTGGTGACTAGGGACTTATTCTGAGCTCAGGGCACTGTTTTGCTAGCTGGAGTAGAAACACCAAGTGAAAAGGGTAAAGAAGAGATAAAGAAGAGCTCACAGTCCAAACAGGCAGGACAAAGATTTGATTCCCTTAGAGCCAGCTGAAGAGTGGTTTGCAAACACCTTCTAAGTACCAGTGTTTTAGTCTCCTTTTTCTTTTTCCTTGCCTTTTTCTTTATATTTAAAAACTTTGCCTGAGGAAGAATTGGCTAACCAAGAAAGACAAAAAATGAAGAGGGAGCACAAGAGCAAAGAGTGACAGAGAGGCAGGAAGGGAGCAAGGTGGGGAGACTGAGAAGCTCAAACAGTCAGTGAACAGGTAAGAAATGTCATCCAGCAGAAAACTGTGAAAAGAAACTAGACAGGGGTGGTTGCTGCAGTGTGGATGTTCCTTTGCTCAGGTGCAGGTGTCTCTACTGAGAAAGTCTCCTAGGCACATTCATGTTGCTGTGCCTCACATTGAACAACACTGGGAAGGGAAGGTCCAGGAAATTGGCTCTGATCCTCCGCAGGCTGCAGTGATTGCAGGTGTCCATGTTTGGTGCAAGCCGGTGTATCTCCAAGGCAGGCAGTGGGACTGCAGCAGCCGTGGCTGTTTGCGCGTGGGGTCTGAAGCTTTGTAGGGTGGACTGTGCTTGTAGGTGTTAAAGCAGAAATGGTGAGGGGGGCAGAGCATCCCTTTCTAGAAGTAGTCAAAGGACTCTTCTTAGGTGTCACCTTCTGCTTGCTTAGGAAGGAGATACTGTGTTGGACATTTCTTCTTTTTCACAGCATAAAAGATGAAATGCCATGTGTGAGTCCTACGTGCAGCTGAAGGAGCAGAAAACCCATCTCTGTCTAAAGGGGGGCAACTGCGGTCATGTGGGCATGACTGGTCTCAGAATGCAGAAGTATAGGAGTACACGGAGGTGTTTCGGAGGTTTGATAAATGGCCCAGTAAGCCCTGATCCCCTCTTAATAATCAGTGCTTGGCTGTGGTGAGGAGAGAAATTAAGCAAAGGACTAACAAACCCAAGTCTGTCCTGTGACCAGCCTCAATAAACAACAGGCAGAAACTGTCCTTGAGAGTGCCTTTATCTCCAGAGGTTGCAGAGTCAGTGAGATGGAGGGAGAAGGGTGTAAACAGGGCCTGTTTGGTTTCATACTTTATTCTCTTTATTCTTTGTTTTCTGATGATAAAGGAGCTTTATGTGCATATTGTAGCAAAGGAATTGATGAGTCATAAGGATTGCAACTTCATTTCCCCCTCCACTCTTTTTATTTTTTTCCTGATAGTCACCTCTCCTTCCTTTCCGTCTTGCCCCTCCTCTGCTGGCGCAGCAGGACGTGCTGCGCCTTTAAGAAGTGTGGTTTTTCAGAAGACTAATTCCTGAGCTTTGGCATGTGTTGAGGCATGCCGTAAGTTTTGTGGTGTGGTGAAAAACTAAAGTGCATTTGTCTAGGGAGGTTTTTAACTCCTTTCAGCCATAGATACACTTTACCTCTTTGTTCTTCACTTACAGAGCTTACACCATTCAGCACTTCCATAGGGATTTCTGCTTTCTTCTCCAAAAGAGGAGGGGAGATAAAGTAAAGTATCAGGCTTTTTTTTTTCCCTCCCCCCCACCCCCCAATTAAAATTTCTATTTATTGAATTGGTTTTTACATGGCAGAGCTCTGGTGAATAAAGCTGAGATAGCAAATTCTCTTGCTGATTATAGCCTCCCACTGGCACCAATATCGCTGCAGTGTTAACCTGTCATTGCAGTAGCAGAACAGTGTCGCCGAAGATGCACTGACCCTAGCAGTCACAGCATTGGCAGCTTTATTATAAATTTCATATACTGTGAATTTCTTAAAGTTCCTGTTCATGAACGTTGCTTTTTGCTGCCTTTCCCCTCTCATCACGGTCAAAAAGAAACTTGTAAGAAGACAATACAATTGTACTGTGAAAATTCATATAGCATTGCATAAATAAAATGTAGGATGTCCTTTTTTCCTTTTTTTTTTTTTTTAGCAAATCTTATTCTTTTGAAACTAAGTGTATGCTTGGGGAGGTCTGCCTGGATATTTTTTTCACATTTGCTAGAGACAGTCTTTAAACCACAGATTCCAGTTGGGAATGTTGTAGGTGTTACAGGCATACCAGGAGGTAACTACATAGTTACGCTTGGTCATTATTTGAAAAGCTGTGCTTGCTACGAGGTCCTGGAGCTGTATGCCAACGTTGTCTTGTAATAACAGCATAAATCCTCCTGGGCTGTCAGCCTATATTCATGTACCATACATTGTTTGAGGCCTCAAGATAGCAAGTAAGTCCAGGTGAGCAGAATTCCCCTATGTCTCCGGCACTGTGGCAGCTCCAGGACTTGCTGTGTAGTCACCTGCAGGATGTGGGCCCCACGGATGAAAGAATGGCTTCCAGTAGAGACAGGCCTGTTTTTATGAGAGGAGATGTTGGAGGGGAAGGGAGGGAGCAGGAGCTAGGGCTGGATGTGCCTTCCACACTGAGGTGGTTATGTGGCTTTGATTAAATCACTTAACCTTTGAGATGCAGGTTTCGTGTGAGTGAAATAGTGGAATTAGCACTGTGTATGGCATGCTGGGATTAAATGAATTAACGTAACAGTACTTCACAGTCTCAGCTCTGTAAATGTGCTGAGTGCAGTTCTATTTAAGAAGCTTGTAGTGCTCCTTACTGAGCCTACAGGAGGGCTCCCACCAATCCCCTGTCCTCCCCTCCTTCCCAATTAGTCCGGTCAGTGCTCTTATCCCTCTCCATGACCAATAGCGAGCGGTCTTTGCCACTTAGCTTCTTGATCTTGAAGCAGTGCTGTATTGCGACAACTCTCTTCACAAGTGGCTACAGAGGAACAGCCGCATCTCAAGCCCTGGCGAGGAGCTCTGTCTTCTGCATTGCCCTCTGGCTGCCTGGGCCCAAGGAGTCCCCAGCTACCCAGTGCCTGCAGCATCCCCTTGATAGCGTGCTGGAACAGGAGGTAGAAGTCCTGGGATCTCTTGACATCTCTGCTACCTGCTCATGGGGTGGCCTGGGCAAGTCACACCACCTTTCTCTTCTTCACTCTTAATGCTGAAGTGTGGATTGTATCCTTTACCTTCATACCCAAGAGCTGCTCAGGCTGAGTTAATGAATGCCGTGAAGTCAAGGATGTCCATGGACGCGCAGCACAATGTAAATGTGAAGTATTACTCTCTAATTATGGGTGGAGGTAACCCTTCTTGAAAATTATTTGTTTTATCATAAATCCACATTTCATCAGGTGGAATTGTAGGAAGGAAGAAGAATATAGAAAGCCTGTGCTCTGTTACCTCAATCCAGATTTTTTCAGGAAACTGGAATGCTGCCTCTCCCATGTGTTATGTGCATGTGTCGCCTCTGAATCTACTACTGGTTACTGAGATTGATGGGGTGGCATAAAACCAGTCTGACTTCTATAGGTGTAATATTTCAATATACAGATGAAAAGAGGTCCTTTTTTCTTTTTTTATTTTTTTTAATTTTTCCTCTTGGGATTTGGCGTTTTATAAGGAAGCTTAGTACTGCTTTTTGCAGCATTGTCTGGCATATCCAGGGTTGACAAAGCAGCTCCTTGGGTTCAGTCAGTTAGCTAGTTGAGGATTTTAGGAAAAAAGCAGATGAAACATTATTATTTAGCTGCTGACATACTGGCAACATCAGGGTACAGTTTGTAAAGTCTCCAATGCTGCTGAGGGATCAAAGAGTTAAAAATTCCAAGGGTTTAATCCAGTATAATAATGTTTTGCAAGGCCTATCAAATTCACAGCAAGTGAGAAGCAGAAAGGCAAGTGAACTAGGTGGAAGATGAAATTAGATGGAATTATATTGCTACAGGTTTATCTAACTAGTTGTTTGACTTAACAGGGTAGATGCATGTTTATCTGAGTTCTCAGCAGAAGCTCAGACTGAGTCCTGCTCTCCTGCTCTCCCAGGCTGTATTATCCACAGAAATTCAGTGCCCTTCATCTGATTTGAACAAAGCAGTGTTCTGCTGTATCTATTTTTGGTCACTGATTTGTATGCTGTAGAAGCCATCTCATTCCTTAGAATACAGCCATATATTGTTGTGTTTGTTTTCCTTTTGCTGCTGTGTACATAGTGGATTGTTGTTCATTTGTTTGAAGGATTTAAACATCTGAAAGAGACCGGGGATGGCAATGCCTTTGTACATAGGTTAGATGTGGAGCTGCAGGTTCCTTCCGAAGTGAAATGTTATGTGCCATCTACTGCGATGCTTATTTGTGTACTTGAGGCTTTTGGTGTGGGAAGGACAATCAAAGTAATGCTAATCCAAGCAGCTGGGTAAAACTACTACTGCTAAAACTAGCACAAGGCAAAAATGGATATATTTCCCTAGGTAGTTCTGCAACTAGAGGTAATACCAAATATAAATTATGGAAGTAAATATTTGTATGCAATAAGCTTAGCTGAGTTCGGGGGTGTAGTGAGAGGAATCAGTTTGTGTACTTGAGGGCAGATCTCATCTGTGAGAAATTCAGTTCTTCTGTAATGTAAGCTTCGCCATATTATTTGGACACAAAGAAAACCAGTTATAGCCTGAATCTAGACAATAGGCTATCACTGATGAAAAAAGTAAGTAGAAAGTGGGAGATAAAAGGAAGGCTAAGTTGTTCTATATTGCAGCCCCTTTCCCGTGAGTGGAAGGTTACTCTGCAAGGAGCCGTCGTAGCTTTTACCAGACTATTTGCAGAGCAGTGCTGTAGCAACAGAAAAGCAGTTCTTACGCTCTGGCTCAGTCTATTGCAAACAATTTATTTTCTGAGAAAGCTAATAGCTGTTTTGTTACATTACTTCCCAGCAGATGAGCCAGGCACTCCTGAATTTAGAACAGAACCACAAGTGAGTGACAGCGAGCTAAGCATGGGCTGGAGTCTTGTGGCAGCATATACCTTCAGCTCCAGTGCTGCAGTCGGAGAGAGAAAGATTTTTCCTTTGAAGCTAAGACACCTGGGGCTTTTGTAGAAACTAAGTATGCCTCGAGTTGTGCAGCTGTTATCTCAATTAAAAAAAAAAAAAAAGAAAAAGGCAGAGAAAGACAAAGCACCCGGCTTTTCTATGCACCACCAAAGATTCCTCAAAATGCTAAAACCCAAATCAGCACTTTTCATTCTGCAGTTGTGTTGCTTGCAAATACTTTCCATCTTGTGGCTTATGTGACACTTTCAGGCGAAGCAGCCTCCCAGGCGAGCCATGAGGCTGTGCTGTGTGCGTACGGGAGAGAGGGAGCGCCGGAGTGTGCATATGTATATGTATGAGTGAGGGAGCGAGAGCGCGTGTGTGCAGTGTCGTAACATGGCAGGGCACAGGCAGTTATGAAACTTTCCAATAAAGTCTCAGTGCGTCAGTATTGGTTGCTTGGGTGGTGGTGGTTTTTTTTTTTTTTTTTTTTCCTGTCCGTTGCCCTCCAGTTTCATTTCCATTTGTGAGCGAAGAGAGAGGGAGAGGTTGAGAAATGCTAGCAGACCCCCCCAAGCCACTGGAGGAGCCGAGCAGTTCCCACGACAGGTGGAGCACGCCGCCGCGGCACTGAGCAACATTCCCGGGCCATGGTGCCTGGGGACAGGGGGAGGGGAAGCCCTCGCACTCGGGGCAGCTGCGCTTGTAAGGGGCCCCTTGAAAGTGCTGCAGCAGCAGCCAGAAATTCGACTTTTATTTTTTGAAAGGACTGGAGAAATTATTAACCACAGTTGATGACGTCAGAGTTGATCTGATTAAAGGTTTGTTTTCTTGCTGGCAGAGGTGTGCTCTGTAGAGACTGGTTCTCTCTTCTTTTTTTTTTAAGTTTCTTTTTTGAACAGCAAACGGAGGGAACTGCTCGCATTGCTGCTGCTGCTGCTGCCGCTGCTGCTGCTCCAGCTGCGTGTGTGTGTGTGTAAACAGGATGGTGTATCTGTAGCTGCCACGCGCAAACACACATTTGACCATGAGGACTCTTCGCAGGTTGAAGTTCATGAGTTCGCCCAGCCTCAGTGATCTGGGCAAGAGAGAGCAGGCAGCCTTGGATGAGCGGGGGACCCAGCAGCGACGGGCCTGCTCCAACGCTACCTGGAACAGGTAAGGTCTCGCACAATGTGCTGACTCCCCTGCAGCCTCTCCACCCTCCCGCGGCTGCAATGTAACGTGTGGGTAGCCGCTCTGTTAGCTTGCAGGCTAGGCTGCCTTGCTCGCAGCTCGGCAAGATTGCAGTACGCCAGGCTTCTGCTTAGCCTGTTAGGCGTACTGGAGTTTGCGTTCAAGTAAAAGACGGGAGTGGCTTTTTTCCCGTTGCTGTTAACCTTTCTCTGAAGGCTGATAGCAAAGAGCCTTTCCTGCAGAAGCCTCAGCCTGCTCTCCTTTGTGATGGACAAGGACTTATTTCACAGGGTCCAGCTACAGATACCTCTTTGTGTCTATCTGGATATTCTCATTTGTGGTTGATTAGGTTTATTTTAGTTTAAAAAAAATTAGGCATACACAACTGTTAAAATAAAATTTTATCTGCGTGAGTATATATATTGCTGGTTGTTGATACAGATATGACAAAGTCTGTTCAGTTTACTCACATTAATACATATACGTCTGTGCATGCATGTATGCGCGCAAGCAAGCACATGCACTTTGGACAGGGAAAAGTAAGTCCTGATTGTTTCCTTTATTGTGTTTATACATTTGAATTCTATTACTGTTTGACAGAAATCCCATGCAAACATTTTGTTATGAATGTATCACTTAGCACAGATACTGAGAAAGCATCTTAATGACTGTTTTGGTGACACTTTTAAAGATAAGTCATTAGGAATTATATTCTTATGTCCTTTTTGAAAAGTAAATGTCATTTCCTGTGTCACAGCTTGGAAAGCATCATTTGTAATGTTTTTTAATTGTATGGTGGTACAGCTTTAGGAAGAATAATACCAATGAACTGTAGACACATTTGTTAAAGGTATTTCAATTTTGAGGAAAAAAAAGACTTACAAAGTATCACATCTTCTGTCCCTCTCACCACTCGGTTTGTGGTTTCATGTCTGCATTATGAATTAGTTGTTGAATGCCAGCAGCACACAAAACAGTGAAAGTGTAGCAGTCACAAAAGAGACTGAGTTTCTGCTCAAATACCAGGCTATTTATATGACCCTGAGTTGCACCCAAGGTCTGGTTGGTGGTGATAATTAAAGGCTAGATTGGACCATCTTGGCTTATGCCATTTGGGACTTCAGTTGACCAGTAGCCCCATGGGAAGCAGCAGGGAGTAAGGTACTCCTTGGCGTGAGCAAAGGTGACAGAATATGGTCCCCGAAGCCTTTTAGTGGTGGTGTGCTGACAGCATTTGCTGGCAGGATTAGCATTTCCAGGTCTCACTTGCGAGGAGGGAGCTGTGGAGCTGGGTGTGCATGGAGGGCAGGTCAGGCACCGGCCACGCTGGGAAGAGGAGAGCTCCAGGCTTACAGGCTGCTGATGTTAAAGCCAGAGGATTTTTCTAAGTGAGCTGGAGCAAGAGTTTATTTTTAATTCATACAGGACAGGTGTAGCTCTGGCCAGAATTGATTGCTGATCAGCGAGCTAGATGTCTGCACGTCTCATCCAAACAAGCAGACAACTGTCCCTTTGCCTGTTCCTGGGGCAGGTGCCTGTGAGGCATCCTGTCACACCTTTGCATGAACTCAGGCCTAACCGTGCTTTCCTGTTGTGGGCTGCCTTTTCCCTGTGCAGGAATTGCTGAGCTGTCCCTTGTGTTTGGTGGCACATGGTGGCCTCCAGATCGCCTTGGAGGCTCTGGCAGGGCTGCTGCTACCTGCGGTGGCAAGTCAAGTGGGCATCGCGTGTCTGTGCTATCAGCTGCCTAAAGCTATGGCTAGTACTGCAGATTATGAGCCAGTTGCACTGCATGGGCAAAGGGAAGGTCTTTCATTTCTTCATCAATAGTGCAAGGCTTTCTCCTGATTGGAGGTGAGAGTGAGGGTCAAGATTTGTATCCTGTCTTGGTTTTAGGAAACACAGATATTCTGCAGGCTGTAAAACTGGAGTTTATCCTCAGGAAAGCCAGGGCTTAAATGATGTTGGATCAGTTGTATTAAGAATGTATGCAATGTAGCTTCTGCCTGTCACCAGTGTGTGCCCATCTTGGCAGGTGTAACAGGGCTGGTCTGGAGGGAGTTGATATTCAGCTTTCCTGGAGAGACCGTAACATTAGTGTCACAAACTGAGCATCTGAACTTCCACTCACCAGAAATCTTGGGTGGGTTTTGAAAATCCTGGGCTGTGGAAGTTTTTTTATTTTTCGCCTGCAAAACTAAAACACTCTGACAGGACTAGCATACCATACTTTGGTTTATGGGAATATTCTTCCAAGGAAAAGATTGCCTGTGCTGTTTCATTCTGTGCAATATTGAGCGTAAGAGCTTGCTGATCAAGGAAGTCAAGATGCACCAGCAGAGCTCTTCCCTCTCACCAAGCCTGGCTGTTCTATATTTAAATGTCTGCTGGTTTCTTGCCTAATGTTAGCAGCTGTGCCTGGGTGTGGTGTGTGTGTAACTGCTTTTGAAAGAGGCTTTGAACCAAATCCGTCAAAACTGATGTGGGGAGAGTTAAAGCACAACCCCACGGCAAGTGTTGCCCCACACAAGACTGCCAATCCTGTGCTGAAAGACAGCCCTTTGAGGTGGAGTGAGGATACTGCCTGGGCCCTGCTGGGGACCGCACTGAAACACTGCCAAGCCGCAGTTTTGTTGGTGGGGTCTTCTGCAAGGTAGTGGCTCTGTTACTGTGGGCTTTTTCTGCAGTTTACTGGTATGTGGCTGCCGTTTGGCTGCCCAGTGACATCCCCTCCTCCACCTCTGCCGTGCAGACCAGTCTCAGCCCTCAGACTGTTTATGCCAGAGGATGCCTGCTGTTTTCTGACACCAGGGGAGGGCAAACTGCAGGAGCCTAATTGCAGGGTTCAGTGTGCAGGGGGCACATAGCACTCAGTGCTAGCAAGGGAGGTCTCTTCCTCCCTGGTAACTTTCCTTTACCTCCAAACTAAAATGCTGTAAAACCTCTTGACACTATTAGGTCAGAGGGCAATCGGTGCTGAGCTGCTGTCTGCTACTATGCAAATTAGACTTTTATGTCATGGCTTTTTCTGAGCTTGCTTTCCCATGAACCCCAAAAGATCTGTACAGCCACACACCGGCAGTGCACGTTAACTAGCAACCAACAGCAACATAGTGGAACAATACAATTTCATTACAGCTCAAAGAATTTGCATTGGATTAAAATAGCTTAGATTTTTTCACTAGCATTGTCTTCAATTCCTTTTCTCCCCCCCTTTTCTGCTTCAGGCAAAAAATGAGGGCTGAATGCTGACTGAACCAATTGGACTGAGAAACACAGGGGTTTTAATCTTGAGCTTGCAAGCCAGGGGGGGCCCTCTCAGGGCAAATAAAATCCATTGCGAGGTTTTCATTCTGACTGAGCTAGCACAGACTGCCTAATCAGGAGCTGATACTGTCTGAGTTGTGCTGTGGGAAAGCCTCTAGTCAAAGGCATTTAGATCCTCTTTGGTGTAAGAAAATGGGGAAAATTCATGGAAATGTGAAGGAGTAGCAGATAGTAAAGAAAAGGTGAAGAAAACATAGATGGGATGCCTGTGTCATTAGTGAGATCAGCAGTAAATCCAAGGAGACATACGGAATCAGAAAGAGTTTTATGGTTTGGGCTAATTTTTACAGGGTTGTAATAAGCACAATAACTTTCTGTAATTTTTACAGTCATGAGAACCATATTTCATCTTCTAATTAAAAATGAATGTTTTTTTTCAGATCACAGGGAGGCTTTTCAGTGGAGAAAACATTCCAGACCAGCATATTTATCTGTGACTTCTACTTGGAAATTTTCTTTCTTCCAGTATTTAGTGTCTATTTAGAAATACTCTGAAATATTTCTGCATTTCTGAGGATCACCTTCTTTTTCCTGACCCTTTATTTGAAGAACTCTTTGAAGTATTTAGCTGTGTGCATGCATGGGGGGAGTTGAGCTGTGGGATGGGGAGGAGGGACAGAAGTATGAAGGGGACTTCCCAGCTGGTCAAGCCACCACTGCATCATGGAGGATATGCCAGCCTTGACTACAGTAATAGAAAGTGGTGATGGTGAATAGCTGCCCCCCATAGCCCTCCAAACATAGCTGTACTTGATTGAATGCAGGTACAATTGGAAGCCAAAATCTCCTTAGTCCTATACTCTGCAGAGATATAACTCTTCAGTAGCACCTCAGGGAAGTCTCAACTTCGTATGTAAGAGTAGTGTTTATAGTTGGTGAGGTTAGTGAACTAATGCTTCTCAAAGTTTTTGGGGATGGAGTTTTGCAGACCATCTTATTTTCACATGTATGATCCACTGCATAATTGCAGCCTGTTCCTCTTTGTAAACTGCTTTACCTTGGGTAAAAATTTCAGAAACCTTAGTAAACTGGCAGCTGCAAGCTGACTTTGAAAGGGTCAGGGCCTCATGGACAGCCTGTGGAGTTGCAGCTGGACTAAAGCTGTGCTGAAAATGGACTCTTCCAGATTGGATTAAGCTAATTCAGAAAAATGAGGGTTTATTCTGGAGCGAGGGTGTCTTCAAGGAAATTTTGATGCAGTTATATCAGGTTAATTATTTTTAATTAGCTATTCCCATAACTGTCCAGAGGATATGAGCTCTAAGTCACTTAGTTCCTTCTGAAAATGAAAATGTTGCCTTTACCTACCCGAAACTTGCAGGGTGTGATTATTCACCCAGCATTGGTTTTATTCATGGACTTCAGCTCGAGCTCTGGAAAGGAGAGAATTTGCAAACACTAAATAAAAAATGCTGTGATATTTTCACCTATGCTGTTTGCATACAAAGGTCATGACTGCTTTAGAGAACCAGAGTTGCCTGTGTGCTATGCATGAATGAAGACGTGGGCCACTCCACCTGCTTTGCCAGGAAACGCCAAGCTGGGAGGTCCATGGCCATGGTTGAAGCAAACGGTCATGATTCAGACAGAGACTTGCAAGCCCAACTTTGCAATTGTTCCTCAACTTTGTGGACAAACTGATTCTGGCCAGGCAGAAAACAGTGTTTTAATCCCAGTAGTTTTTCCTTCTTGGCTTCTTAAAAATGTCAATGAAAGAACAGGTGTGGAGAGTATGTAAGTGCTGGAGGGAGCCAGCTTCCCACCCACTGAAGGCAATGGTGTCTGGGTGGACAACTAGCAACTCAAGGGAAATGTATGTTTTGATCATAGTGAAGTACACAGGCAGTGGCTTTCTATTATGCAAAAATCAGAATAATAAACCCCACCCTCCCCATCCTGGCACTCACGCTGTTAGGCTGAATGGGAGTGCCATCAGCAAGCATCAGACTTTGTGCTCTTGGGATTTACACCTTCATGCTGAAGCAAATGGTGGGGAAGGTCTGTGCTGTGTGTGCTGGAGGTGCCATTCCCCACATTTCAGGCAGCTGACTAGTGAGTCCTGGAGCCACTGCCTCCTTTGGAGGATTGGGCAAATTTAGAATGAGTAGTCTCTCCAAAGAGGTGAAGTTTCTTAAGCTGCTGCATTGACTTTTGTTGCTGTGAGTGCCTTCTTGGTTGTGGGTAGTTTTCTTTTGGCAGTCTGGACACTGTGGGATAGGTGAGTACAATACATTGCAGGAGCCATTTGACACTTTGTCTTCATTCTGAAGGCAACCCCACCAAAAAAACAAACAAACAAACAACCCTGGTCTCTGCAGTTTTCTGATCCTGATTTCCCCTCCTACAGCCAGCCTGCTGTAGCCATGCTTCTGCCTTCCCTGCCCACCCATTGACCAGTGGGAAGCCTCATCCCAGGCTTCTTTCTGCGCTGCTGCTGCTCTCTCAAAACGTCTTCTAGCTACAGTCTTCTGACCATGAGTTATGCATGGCACATGTTTTTATGGAAAGTTGCCTGCACAGTGTATCTTAGTACTTGGACTCAGGTTAAATAATACTGCCACAGCAGTATTTACCCTGATTCAAACCAGCTGAGGAGCTGGCTAATGAATTGGTGGTGTGCTTTAAAGAAATGCCATAATCCCATAACTCAGAGATTTGCCTTTTCTCATTGTGTGAGGGTGTCTGTAGCTTGTCTCAAAGATGCACTGCTCAGGTGCACAGAGCTTCCAGGTCTGCCTTGTTCCAGCAGGAGATACTGGTGGGGTGGAGGAGCATTGCTCATTTTCTTAAGCAGGAGAAAGTGCAGCGCTGCAGTAAGAGGTTATATCTAAGCTTCTGTGGAAAATGTATCTGTTGATACAATACAGCAAACCAGAAGCATTTATGACCTTGGACGTGTGAGGTCTGGTCTTGATTGGAGACTGCCACCTTGTTCAGCATAGAGCATGACCAGTTCAGGAACTGACCTTCTGGGGGGCTCTTTTTTGTCTCCTCTGCAGTGCTGTTTTTGTGCACACATTTACATACACAGCAACTACAGGGGAGGTGTTCAGAGTAATATCAGTGCATGAGTGTACCCATTATTAACTTTCATGTTGTAGAAGAGTTGCAGAAGGGAGTTTACAAGACATTTTTAGTCCAAGTTAACTATTTAAATAAAGTTTAATTACATAAATTATTGACTTAAGCCTCAGTGGAGGCTGGTTGTAGCCACAAGTAAAGGTGATCCACCCACCTGAAGCATCTTGCAGGACTTCTGTGTGGAAGCAGCAGCTCAGATTTTCTTTACACCAAAAGGTTGTACCATTCTGACTAAACCCATTTAAACAATCACTCATAGAAACCATAGCATTACTTTAATTTAAGCAGGGGTTGGGTTGTTGTTTTTTTTTTTCATTAGCTTAAGGTAACTAAGAAGATCTAAGATTTTTGTTATCCTGACACCAACCTATGGCACCAATAGCATCCCAGATATTCCAGCTCCTCTTTGTTGCCTTGAGCAAGTGTGGAGGGCCAGATCACAGTGGCATTCACATGTCACCTGCATGCAGCCTGGGACTATATGCCTGCAACCCTGCATGCAAGCGCTGCTGTCTGTGATGGAAAGATAAAGCCAATGTGGCAGGGCCAAGACTTGTTTCCTAGTGAGTTGTCCCTCACAACAAGTGAGATCCCAGGCAGATTAAATGATCACCGCTAGGATATTTTATGTAGGTGCAGTTTTACTACACAGGCAATAACTTAAATGCTACAACCTGTCCCCTTTAGTTCTTGTTAAAAAAGCTTGCTCTCTCTTATTTCTTTGAGGAATAATAATGGACCTGTTAAGCTGGAAAGAGAAAACCTCCCCCTCGTTTAGAAAGAAGTGCCAGAGAAAAAGGGAGCGAGCACGTTGGCTTTTAGGAGAGATATTTAGTCATTCTTCTCTGCAGAAGGCTGGCAGGGAACATTGCAAAGTTCATTTCCGAATCAGAAGAGCATGTAAAGACTGCTTGTTTTATTCACTACATTAATCGTACTTCACATATTACTCATAATATTAAAATACCCAAGTCGCTTTACTGTATACCAGAGACATTTAGCTGCCAATTTTCAAATAATCGTAAATTGAGTGTGTCTGTTTGAGCCAGCCAAAATAAGCCTGATTAGATCATGAATATATATCTTTGCACGTGGGTGTAGGGAGGGAAGAGGGACCACCATGGTGAGGGGGGTGCTTAACACTTTGGAAACATCGTCAAAGGAGCAAAAGAGAGAAGAGGATTATGGTTCCTATTTTTATCTGCTTGTGTATTTCTCCAGAGTGGGTCATATCCTTCACCTGCCATTTTTAATTTCCTTTTTCCACAGATGAACATGGCTGAGCTTTTCTAACAGTGCATCTCTTTGCAGTTCAGCGTTGTGTGCCTGGCATTTTGAATCTCTCAGTGAATAGCATCAGGTTTATCTTCCAGCCCAGTCCTCAGCTCCCAGCAAGCATTGAAAGGGATTGTCTTACAGTGGACCTGGGAAGATTTAACGTGAGTGCCTGAGGTCCCCAGGCACACTCCACTGTCGCCTGGCATGGTGCCTGCAATGACATCCCCTTGCAGTGGGAGCAGCCACGTGTGGCTGGATCTGGCTCCAGACACTAGGCCAGAGCTGACCAAGCTCGGCTGCTAGTAGGAATCAGGCTTCCTCCCTCTGGGAGACCTTACAAACAGATACTGCTTTTAGCTTTCCTTCACAAGACAGGGCAACCCCAAATCCTTGTACCTTCAGATTGGTTCCAAAGCTGGTTGCTGCTTCATTGCACCAGACTCCAGTGCAGTGTGAGCAGGGGGAGGTCAGCTGCAAAGCTCTGAAAAATGATATTGCAGAGTCATTGGTAAAACCATATCCCCAGGAGGAATGTGCATCTGTAGCTTCTCATTCTTGGAAGATCTTTTCAGTAGATGTAGGGGTGAGATTCAATTTGGAGGCTCCTAAATACACCTCCTGAGCATCCTTGAGGCTAGCTGTTGCTGTTCCTTCCTCTGGCTGAGTACAGACTGGGAGGTGGAATGTAGAACAAGACACCCAAAGAGACAGTGCAGAGCAGGAAGACTTCTGCCCTATGTTTTTTGTAATATGCTTTAAGATGTCATCTCCCTTTCTCGGGTGCAACTTTGAATAGGAAGAGCCACAAGCCAAAATCTGTGTTTTCTCTTTGCAGTTAGTAGGGTTGAGAGGGAAGAAGGAAAAAACAGCTAAAATGATAGCATGTAACCCTGCTGTTAATAATCACACTCATTGCTTTTGTTACCATTTTCATAAATATATCTTAAAATACCCTTTAGTCGTCAGTTTCATCATCTTTATTTCACACATGGTGTAACTGAGTCAGACAGAAATGAAATAACTTGTAGTCACTGCCAGCAGTGGGAATGGTCATTTCAGTAAAAGTCATATTGGAAATTGAGTAGCAGCAGTACAAGCAGTGGAGCGGATAAAGGCTACTTTCTTGTGTGTTAGTGTTGGGAAGCTGAAGCACCTGTGTGCATGTCAAACTGTGAGGCTATAAAAGGTGGCACCAGGTTGGGGAAGGAGACTTCTACTCCCTTCCACTAATGCTGGAACAGGTTTGGTCTCACCTTTCGCTGGCATTTCTTTACCTTTGTCCTCAGACCTAAGCTCAGTGATTTAGGCTGATGTGTCATCAAACTAATTGTGTCAGGTGTATTTCAGGAGTGTTTCAGAGCTTCATCTTGAAGCACATACTTATTTCAGTAACCCTTTGAGGTGCAGTCTTGCTAAGTTCGTGGGACCAGTAAGCATCCCTGCTAAGCATGTGGATTGCTAGGTACCTGCAGTACCTGGCAGGTTTTTGCCATTCAGCGTCCTGGAATACACGGTACTGGTGGCCATACACGTCAGGGACAGACAGTGTTGGGTATATGACTTCCTGTTTGGCTAGAGAATTTTGTCGTCTCCATCCTGTCTTTGGTTGTGTCTGATTGCAGCGGAAAGTCACCACCTCTAAGCAAGATCTGCTTGCAGAAGTTACAAATTGCATTGAAAATGAGAAAGGAGCGTTTTTGTAGGACGGTGGTTGGTCTCTGCTGAGCACATAGCTGCTTGTCTCACTGTCTGTCTTAGAAACTCTAGACCTGTTGTTCTTTCAGTACAGCCTTCATTTTCCTTTAGCTGAAGCAAGAGCGTAAAACTTTGAGAAATGAGAAAGCGGTAATAGGAAACAGTCTTTGTAACCAATTGCCCCTTTTCTGTTCTTTCATTTTTGAAAATGAATGATTAGTTAAATTGACTTAAAATTCATAATTGTCCAGTGTTTCTTCTGCTTTTTTAAGAACTAACAATTCTTGAGATTACATTCTAGTAAAAGGATGCTGTGTTTGTGAGTGAAACATCAGATGTAGTGTCCAGCCTGGATAAATGCTGATTTGTTGATAAAGAAATCAAGTAACCGTAGCTCAGACAAATATATGCCAACAATGCTGGGAATAACATCACCAATCTTACAGTGAAACTGTTAGTTGTCTCTGCGATGAGCCATAGAGACAAAAATATACTTTTAAATACTTCAAATATATTTAATCTATGAATATATGAAAAGTTATACTTAATATACTTAAAACACCTAAAATATATAAGCCAGAGTTTTCTGAAATTACTTATTTCAGTTGTGCAGCTGTTGAAATTACCAAGTTGGAAAAAATCAAAAGGAACTGATTTTTGAAGATGTAATCTATTTTCTAGGTAATAATTCCCTTTAAGGCATCTGGGATGGGGTACCATAAGTCACCTATGACTTTTAAAAAGGTCCTGCAGTGTCTAGGCGGAGATGTTAGGCTTAATGTGGAAGTGATACCCTTCTAAAATGTGATCGGGTGCTAATGACTTCTAATGTCCTCTTTCAGTATCCACAATGGAGTAATAGCAGTGTTCCAGCGTAAGGGTCTCCCGGACCATGAACTTTACAACCTCAATGAAGGAGTCAGGTAAGAGACTTGACTCTACACAAGGTGTCATTAGGCAGCGTGCATAGCACTGTTTGCTAGCACTCACACTCGAAAGCTTCTACAGCAGTATTACGTGGAGATTTTTCCCAGTGGTAGTTTCAGCCAGTACAGTCAGTTTGGCCTCAGTGAATAGCTGTTGCTGATGTGTGTCAACATCTCGCTGCGTAGTGAGAGCTGAGCTCCTCCTTCTGCAGGGGAGATACTCAGCTGTGGGGAGGATGGATTATTTCAGTCTGTCTAGATGTACTGCATTGAAAACTAAGGAGAAAAACCTGGATCCTTCTAGTAATGCAGCCCTATTTCACTGCAACGATGCCCTTTCCGTAAGTGCCAGCCTAGCTCTGAGGTGCTTCCCTTGCATCCATGGAGGATGTAAAGCCTCCAAGTGCTCAGTGCGACAGTGCAAGGGAACATGTCCTGCCTGACATAGGCTGAATATGCTGTAGACATTACAAAGCTGTCTTGTCAGCACGCTGACCTGAGTAAGGCACCTTAAGGTTCCTCTTTCTTTCTCATACTTTCGTGATACTGTGTGTAACAGACTAAATATAGACCAGTGAGATGTATAATGGGAACTCTTTCTTTCCTGGAAAAAAACATGTGAAAATCCTACCATTTGAATTATTTAAGTTATAGTGGCAAAGAAAAGTTTACCAAGAGGTAAGCTGGTATCTGAATTTACACAGCACTTCACCTTTTGCTACTTTTTATAGCATATATTACTATTTAATAAACCCTCTTTCACTGACAATGGCAAGGTAGCAGATTTCCTTTTAGAAATTTGTCCCAGCACTTTGAAGAATAAATGATAGAAAAGAAACTACACTTTAGAAAGACAGACAGCTTATTACATTTCCTGGCTGTCTTCTGATAAGAGTCTCAGTGATTCGCTTTCCCTTACTGCATATTCCCACTCTATCCAGGCACCAGAGTCTGACAAAATCCATAGGATATCCAGATACTCTCTGGTTATCGGTCCGTGTGTAGTTCCTGGTCTGGGATAGCTGGCCCAGTCTGGTTCCTTTAATAGTGGGAATATCTTCAAAGAAGCCCCGGCAAATGGCATTTGGCCTGTGATCTCTCTTTTCCCCTCTCTGTCATTTTGAAATGAAAATAATCTTATTCTCCAGTTATATCGTACTTCTCTGGGGAGAAAATGACATACAAAGAATAGCTTTTCTAGGGTGGCTGTCAGTTACCATGATCCATCAATCATTTTGAGCTAGTTATTGGAATAATGGTTGATCATTATTACTGTAAGTGCAGTTAGGATTCTACATCTTTATCTGAATGACAAAAAATGGTAGTTCTGGGCTGAGATTTCCTGGCCCAAAGCATTTGCCTCAGGATGCTTATCTGGTGGTGAGGGACAGGAGAGGAAAAATTACCTGCTGATGTGACAGAGACAAATATAATCTTATATGAACCAACAAACAGAAGATAGACAGATAGACATTATTTGGTGAATTGTGCCTAGATTTTGCTTTCATTTACCTGGGTATAAATGCTGCAACATGATGATGCTTGGTAATCATTGTGGTTTAACCCTGGATGGTGACTGAGCACCATGCAGCTACTCGCTCACTCCCCCCACAGTGGGATGAGGGAGAGTATCAGAAGAGTAAAGTGAGAAAACTCATGGGATGAGATAAAGACAGATTAATGGATAAAGCAAAAGCCGCACACACAAGCAAATCAAAACAAGAAATTCATTCACTACTTCCCACTGGCGGGCAGGTGTTCATCCATCCCCAGGAAAGCCAGGCTCCATCACATGTAACAGTGACTTGGGAAGACAAATACCATCACTCTGAATGTGTCCCCTCCTTCCTCCTTCTTCCCCCAGCTGATATACTCAGCATGGCATCATATGGTACGGCATATCCCTTTGGCTCGTTCAGGTCAGCTGTCCTGGCTGTGTCTCCTGCCAATTTCCCATGCCCCTCCGGCCCTCTCACTGGCAGGGCCTGAGAAAAACTGAAAAGACCTTGACTTAGTGTAAACATTCCCTAGCAATGACCAAACCCATCAGTGTGCCATCAACATTATTCTCACACCAAATACAAAACACAGCACTGCACCAGGTACTAAGAAGAAAATTAACTCTATCCCAGCTGAAACCAAGACAGTGATATAGGTGTGTTGAGTTTATTGCAACATCACAGGCAACTGAACAGGCAAGTGACTGCAAATAGACTGATTTTTTTTGCCTTTTTATGATAGGCTTTGCTGCTGTATGATAGACCCATTTCTTTTTGTTAGGGTAAGGATAGTGCTGCTTTGTTATTAGCTCAGCTGATCACTCACTTCGGGGAGAATGCCTGGCGACTCATACCTGAGCTGATGGACAAAATATTGTGAAATCTAGACCAGGCTAGAAAGCTGCTGTTGTAAATGAGCAGCGTAACTCTCCTGGGATGAGTGTTTGGCGAGATGCAGCACAGCTTTCAAGACTGGTTCTTGTCTACTGCTGCTTTGAGGTTGTTCCCTCTTGCCTCCAACTTGGCTTGAACAGCCTTTTCTAATTTATTGCTAAAAGCTTTCCACCCTCTTGGTGACAACCGAGTTTGGTTTTGTAAAGCTTCTTATGTGTGTCCTGCTTGCTTCGCTTACAGAAAAAAAAATGAGAAAACTGTGAGTGGGCGAAGAGGACACAGCAGCCAAAAGATCTGTCTGTAGAGGAGAGCATGGTAGTGGTATTTTTGAAACATGCCTCTACACACGTGCAGCCACTGGCTCTTTGCAGAAGCTACTGCACTCCTGCTGTTTGCTTCATTTTACTGCCAACCACATTCAGTAACATTTTGGAGCCTCCTGATTATTTGCAACCAAAGCCCTTTTGCCTCCCTTAAATTCAGCTTGAAACCTAACTAAGAAATTACTTACTTGGCACATACCAAAAATATCTGGATTACTGCTATTGTTATTTAATTCAAAATAACTTTCTTTGGGTTAATATTATTGAATGCAAAAATGTCTGATTCATAAACATGACCTCAGAAGTTGAACAAGCGTGTATTTGCCTTACGATTGTTTTAGATGCATTTTCCCCACAAGTACATAAATAAAAAGAAACAAATAGCTGTTATTCCCACTGGGCAGAATTTGAATGTGGAAGCATTCAGGTAAATGGCTAGAATTAGTAAATTTTTTCAACAGTTACAGGATAGTAAAAGAAGTTATTTTATTTTACCACTTTAATTAGAGCAGCTTCTGGGATACCTTTCAGAATTAAACCTTGAATATCCATGTTGACTCACAGACCAAGTGTAAATATTTAAGTTAGGTTATGCCTGCAATATCTGCATCGTTTTGACTCAGGAATGTCACGTATATTCAACTACTGTATGTCACATATGTGCAAACATAACGTGTAACTTCCTTTTCTGAACACACATCTTGAGGCTTTGAACCCTGATTATGTGTGCTCTGATTATTTAAGAAAATATCAGTGGATACAAATCTGTACAGTACCATTTACTTTTCTTCCAGGTTTGGCTCATAAAAGCTGCCACTCATTTACACCCATGCCTTTTGACACCATTCTGGCATTCCTGTGGCATTAGAAAGTGGCCTTAGATGTGGAGTTACATACCACACAGAAGCCCTATTACCAATAAAGCAAGTGTGTGATTTGAGTCTGTTTCACATCGCTGTAATTCCTGAATAACTCTGCTAAAGCTAATGAGGTACAGTACAGTTGTGAGAAGATACTCCAGTGACTGCGAGTATCACCAGTGTGTGACCTGTACATTACTACTTCTGAGCCCTTGCTAGGTGAATTAATAGGGGATTGATTCAAAATTCAGGTAATAAAAATCCATATGCATATACTTACTGTTTAGTATTTCTCTTGGTGTATGTGTGATATTAGTAATCATATAGTGTTTTTTCCTTTCTGCATTTCATGTACCATATGTCGTTTCAAAGTGTTTATTTACACAACTTGTAAATCAAGGAAGAAAAAGAAGGAAAGGGAAACACAGTGGAAGCAGGATGTCCTGTATTAAAGCTAATACATATTTATAGCTGCCTCTTTTCTGAGTTTCAGGATACTGATTTCATGCAAACAAAGCACATTTTAGTGGCATTTCCTCTTTCGCAGCAAGAGTTCAAACCCAGTAAAATCACTTGTTTCCATTTGCTTCATTTAACAGATACTATACAGTGTTAGACTTTCCATTCTGAGTAATGTTGCAAGAGTTCATTTCAAAGTCAACTAACGCAGCAGCACCAGGAAGATACAAAAAAGTCAGGAGCTATTTTAGAATATTTTATGTGAATTTATATTATCATCTTAATTTATGAAGTCATTAAACATGCAATGAAGATCTGATACCGATGGTATATAAGCTTCATAGGAATACAAAATGACTGGCTTTAAAGTCAGATGTGCTTGAAACGAGGTGTGCTGTCTGATCAGGGATCTCTTCTAGGTTTAATCAGATTTTTGCTGGATTCCACCATGATGTCCACATACTGAGATAAGGTTATTCAGTAATCTGAATTATCCAGTATCTGACAGGTGACAACCTAACTGATTTTTGTTAAAGGAAGTTAAGCAAGGATGAAAAAAATTGCAAGCAGTGTCTTAGATTCAGTTTTGTTGTGGATCTGTTTTAAATGAATATGGGTACAGAGAACATCAAACACCAGTGTTCTGATGTGGCCTCAGGGCCTCACTGTTTCACTAGAAATTAATTAAGTAGTGTGAAGTATCTTTATTATTAGGGATTCAAAAAGAAGGCATTAATTTTGCTGTCAGTTCTTCTACCCTGTAAACAGAGATGCTAATGTAGCCATAGTGCCGCTTGGTGTGATGCACTCCAGTGCATATAATTAACTACAGGCTGGTTGTTTAGTTCATTCACAGCTGAAAAATGGAAATGTGGTGGGGTTTTGTTTTATCAGAGGGATAATTGTTGGATAAGTGGAACATAATTCTTATTTCCTGCTCTAAATGCCAAGAATTATCAGTAGAACCTAAAATATGAAAAGAGAACATATTTGCAAATCACCTGTTCAAGACTATGAGGAATCCAAGACTAGACTTCAAAGAGCTGCTAGCTTGAGGAGAAGATAGAAGATTAAGCAAAACCTGTCAGCATAAAATATCAGTATTTTTTTGAAACAGTGGCACAAAGAGATATCTGGGAATAAATTGTCTTTATCATAGGAGAATTCAAAACTGCTACTTTCTTGTTATTTTAACCTAAAAATGGTTTATCTATCCATGCTCAAAGTAAGAAAAACCTTTAGTGCTATTGCTTGTCATCCAGAAAAAAATCACACCACTTGGACAGTGTATTTCCACTTTGAGTGAGCATGCCACAATTTGGCTATAGCATCCTTGTACTCATTGACATACTCCTAAGGCTTTAAGACTTCAACAGTCTCTGGGGGAGGTGGGTTTGAACCCCTGCCAAGGGCTTGTCAGTGGGTACCATTGAGGATGGGGTGTCAGGGCACTGCAAGGGTTGTCCTCTCCTGTGTGTTACAACAGCATGCCAAGGTGGCTAGCCATACAATGGCCATTCATGGCAATGAGAGACCTGTGGCTAAATCCTGATCTGGCTTTGAATTTTTTTGTCTATAGTTTGTCTGAATTAATCTCGTTTAGCTGAAAAGGATTTTGATGCTTAGGAGTATCTGAAAACCACTTTCCTTTTGTTTATTTTCTATTTCATTTATGCCTAGTGTTTCCACGGGGTGCTGTGAGGTCAGTGTGGACATGTGCTTAAGGACAAATAAATAAGATATTGTATTTCAGCCTCCTAAAGATTGACCTGCTCGTCCCTTCCCTGGACTTTTAGATCTCAAGGGGCTGTGCTGAAGCATGTGGTGTTAAAAACATCAGTTCCAACTGCTGCAGACTTTTTCATGATGCATAGGGATACGCTGGACTTTCCAAATCAGAAGTGTATTTTTTACTAATTAAATAATTTGATTAATTAGTTATTTGTTAGTTAAAGACATAACCCAAAGGGATAGATGATAACATGCTGCTGAATATATAATTTACATAACTACCCTAATTGAAGTGGGCATTTAGATTTTAAGTGGAATTTGACCTCATTTCATCATGGGACCTGAGGTGAGCAGACAGAGACAGGTTTTCAAAAGGGCTCCATGCCAGATTTGCATGTGTTCAGAAAACCCAGCTGAGGCAACATTTCTATGTTCCAAGCTCTCATTTGTGCATCTAAACAGTGACCTGAGTACAGAGAAGTGTATCTAGCATCCAGCGTGAGACATAAATGACAAGAAGATTTTTAGCAATGTAGTGAGTTTTACCTGGATACAAACATTTGGCTTGCGGATTGGGTTGAATTCAGCTTCTGAATTTGAGGGTTGTTTGTGGGAATTTTTTGCATGTGAGTTTGGTTTGCTCTCTGAGATTGCTTTGAAGGTTTTAATGTAGAGGAATCATGAAAGGCAGACCTAAACTGTTAAATTCCTACCTGCTTTTTCACTGAAACTATATGAAACTTCAGCTGTCATGAGTCACCTGAGTGGAAGATCGTGACCCTTTCAATGGAAACTGGCCAAGTTTCACACCTGCAGCAAAACACACAGAATATCATTGTGCTTCAGATTTCTTTCTAAACATTTTGTCACAGCTCTTTTTTTCAGGCTTATGCAGGACAGGGATGATTTGTCTCTTAACACATCAGCCATGTGCTTAGGTTTTTCTCTCAGGCGCACAGATGGACAAAGAGCACCAGGAGTTCTCCCATGTCTGCAACACCAGGTGCCAGTGAAGCCCGGGCACAGCAGGAGAACATATTCAAGCTTTTTTAAAAGGATTAGATGTAGGATGGAAAGCATCCTCTTTTAATCAAATCTTAATTTCCTTTCATATGTATTTGTGCAACTGGGCCATCTAAAAGCACAGCAGATTTTTTTCAAAACAGAGAAGTGCTGCTTGGGACTGTTGGTATTGTTGACCTTGCCTGCTCTATTTGTAGTTAGGCATTATTGACAGCCTCTGTGCTCATATGAAAATATTTTGCTATTAGTGACTTCCCCTTTTCCATGCAATGCAGAGCTAATACAATTTGCTGATAACACAGATCCTTTTCTTATTCTTTTAATACAGGCAATTACTGAAAACAGAACTGGGATCCTTTTTCACTGAATATCTACAGGTAGGCATGTGTTTTCTTCATTTAAATCAGATTTCATTATATGCTATTGAGCAAAGTCATTTGACCCACTCTAAAATCTGATCAGGAGACCCTTGAAACCATTCGGAGGTGTCCACTGACTTCTCTGTGTTCTGTCATTTATGGACTAATGAAATGAGATTTGGATTTTTATATATATATATACACACACATACATAGTTAGTGGAAGCCCAAGCCATGGAATAGATTTGTGCAGTCACTGTGTTCCTGTATATCATTGCTGTCTTTCAGCAGACTCCAGACATTCCCTTTTAACTTAAAATTTTAAGTTCCTGAGTAAAGTAGTTCATTGTAGTACAGTTAATAGGAAAGACATTTTGCAGTAAGTACACACTGTCTGTTGAAGCAGGATTCTTTCTGCTTCTCTTAAGACAGAGTGCAATGCTTTGTCAGCCATTTGAAGTTTGACAAGCACTTTGTACCTCCCAGAGTATGTGCTGTATCCGGAAAGCAGTGGGTAATTATATCATCATTTGACAAGTGTCCTAAGTGATTGAAGCAAGATGGACACAGGAGGAGTCCTTTGATGAGTGATCCTTAAAATAAAAACCTCCTTCATTGTCAAAAGTTAAGAATGAACAAAATGTGAAATATGATGGCTGTAGGGAAGTTCAGAATTGAGTAAAGGTAGTCTGTATTTTATTTACAGAATCAGCTGCTTACAAAAGGCATGGTGATTCTAAGGGACAAGATCCGGTTTTATGAAGGTAAGTTGGATTTTAGTATGGTTATCTATGTCTGTTACAGGAGTTCTAGCAAATGCATTCTGGAGGTTGTGCGATGCTTTCCACTGTCTTCCCAGGACTGTGGATTAGCTTGTATCAGTTCATTGCTGCAGCCTGTTGTGTCCTGCCTTGGTGTTCCCATTGGCTTTCATCAAGGAGAGGTGATTGCCTAGAGCAGCAGCAAGGGAGTAAAGGAAGGATTACCTCCAGCATGATCACTTCCTTCTCCTTCAATTATGACTGTTCAATATTAAGGAAAAGTGGAAAACCAGACTGAGATATCTTAATAAACTAAGTACTAAGATCCCAGTTAGCTGAAGTGTCTGGCTAAGTCCAAAGTAATGCTGTAGGTTGTTTTTAGAGTTATTCTGGATTCATGCTTACTATGAGGTCAGACACTGTCTCTTTTTTTACAGTCAAGGCTCCGTTTGTCTGTCTCCACCTTCTGGAGGTGTCAGCTTATGGAAGTAAACATCAAGAATAACCTCCACCCAATGTGTTGTTTTACGGTCACCCTCATTTCTTGTCCTATGCTATTGTACAGCATTTAGATGTGCTGCTAAATATTCTGTTTTGTCTTAGATGTAGGCATACAGGTTGCACCAGGGGAGGTTTAAATTGGATATTGGGAAAAATTTCTTCACCGAAAGGGTTGTCAGGCATTGGAACAGGCTGCCCAGGGAAGTGGTTGAGTCACCATCCCTGGAGACAGTTAAAAGACATGCAGATGTAGAACTTACGGACATGTTTTATTAGTGGACTTGGTAGTGCTAGGTTTGCAGTTGGATTCTGATCTTAAAGGTCTTCTCCAACCTAAATGATTCTATGATTCTGTATGTACATCATCAGAGGGTGAAATGGTTTCAGAATATCTTCAGGAATTATTGTCTGTGTAAACAGTCTGAAGTTCTTATGGGAGTCTTAAAGCAATTTTAAAGAAATGTGTCTTTCCTTTTCCAAAGCTGCAGTCATAACGCCATTTGGTCTAAATATACTGTTCAAGCAGTAGCCTGGAGACAATTGTTTCCATTAGTTTCTGCTATCTATAAATCCTAAGTGTGACCTTTCATTACTGACAGTACAGCTGATCAGATTAAGACGGTGCTATGGGACCCAGCTTTTCTGATGAAAATAGTCCTGTACAGCACAAAAAGAGAACAAATTTCACATTAAAAAAATACCCCCCCACAAAGTACCCAAACTCTTTAAGCTGAACACAGAATTCCTCAGTTATATAAAATAACAGCTTGGAGAGCACAAGGCGAGCTGTAAGGATCTTGAGGCCTTCATGGCTGATTTGTAAATCACAGAGGAAGGTGGTTTCTAAGTATCAAATCAGCAAATTAGTTACACAGACCTAACAAAAGTCCAACCTCTTTTTTTCTTCTGGTTTTACTAGCTTGAAAATCAGAAATACTCTCTCTGATGCTTGAGATCAAAGCTGGGGTAAAAAATTTAAATGTGAGACCACTAAATGGATTTCAGCTGTAGGAGCATGTTTAGCAAATACAAAATTTCAGCAAGCTGTTAAGTTTATTTTGGTCTTGAATTTGGTATATAATTTTGTGATTGCCCCTTAAAATATGATCAGAAATGCTAGTAAGGCCATGTTTTTTCCATGTCAGTCCTCAAAATGTCATCTTACTAAAACTGGCAAGTTGCAGGAGGGAGGGTACCATTAATTTAGGAATCTCATTCAGAGGCAAAGGTCTTTCTAACAGACAGCTTTCTGTTAGCTTGCCTGGAGGGCTACTGATGGATGTGAGTTTCCAAATCTGGGATTTGGGTTTCTTGGCAGCAGAGGCAGCAGCACCCCGTAGTCCATCCCATAGCCAGTGACCCCATGGCTCCCAAAACACCTGGGGCAAAGTTGGGAGCACAGGAATCTTGGGAGCTCCCATTCTGAGCAGGGCTCCCTTCCTGGGTCTGCAGCAGCAGCAGTCTGCCCCTCAAATCTCAGGTTGTCCCTGAGTTTCGTTGTTTGAGTTTCTCTATCCAGTTGGTGTTGAAGTTTTCAAAAGAGAAAAAAGATCACTTCTGGGCACACTTTGGAGGGGTTTTGTCCTGCAGGTGTTTTTGAAAATTCTAACTTTTCTTTTGAAACAATGATTTTTTGTTCTTGTATTTCTTTCAGGAGTTTCAATTAACTTTTAGAAACACTGTGGAAAGTACTGTATGCATTTTTATGCCATAAAAAATTGACTATATTTTGCTTCATTAAAATGAGCATTTGAATAACCCAGTATTCTGGAATCCAGCAAATGCTTATGGTAAATGTAGGGAACTTTCCTGACAGTAATCCAGGCATATTCTTGAAAGGACATGCAAGTCATGTTCGTCCGTGTGAAAGATGCTCATCATCAATAAACCATACGAATTCTCTTCACAGCCCCCAGCAAAAGGCCTGCCTGGCAAAAGCAGTTAACTCTGTAGCTTTTCTGAGCTGCTGTAGAGAAATCCATCACTTCACAAAACAAGCTGCTCACAACATGAAAAGAGTGTGTGACAGGAAAGGCATGTTTATCTCAACAGGGTAATTTGACTTCATACAATATTAGCAGCAAGTTTCTGAAAGGACCAATGCTAAGCACTCTCATCTGGAGCCAGATTTGTAAAGGCTTAGTTTCCACTTAACCTCAACTTGTGGGCAACTAACATACTTAACTTAATACTCTGCCCTCAGGGCATAGAGTGGTTGAGCTTTTTCTTCATGATCAGATTTATATCTTTGAAACACTTGAGTGTTTCAGACACTAGTATATGGAAGTTATAATGCAACAGTATTGTTGTGGTTTAACCCCCAGTAGAGCAAGCAGTGAAAGCAAAAAGCAGCCACTAACGAGTGCTGGGCTCTACAGTAAGGCAAGCAAGCCCCGTGGCAAGCACAGAAGCCTGCCAATTAATAGCTAAACAGTAATAACAGCTATAAATTTGATCTAGCACATTCCAAACACACTTTCTCAAACACATTGGGTGCCAAAAAGGACTGTCGTGGTTTAACCCCAGTCAGCAACTGAGCCCTACACAGCTGCTTGCTCACTCCCCCCACAGTAGGGTGGGGGAGGGAATCAAGACAGTAAAAGTGGGAAAGCTCGTGGGATGAGATAAAAACAGTTTAATGGATAAAGCAAAAGCTGCACATGCCAGCAAAGCAAAATGAGGAATTCATTCACCACTTCCCACTGGCAGGCAGGTGTTCAGCCATCTCCAGGAAAGTCAGGCTCCATCACGCATAACGGTGACTTGGGAAGACAAATGCCATCACTCTGAATGCCGCTCCCCACCCCACCCCCCGCCCCTTCCTTCTTCTTCCCTCAGCTTTATATGCTGATTGTGAACTCATATGGTGGAATATCCCTTTGGCTAGTTCAGGTCAGCTGTCTCGGCTGTGTCCTCTCCCAGCTTCTTTTGCATCTCCAGCCTGCTTGCTGGTGGGGTGAGGTGAGAGGCAGAAAAGACCTTGATGCTGTGTAAACCCTGCTCAGCAGTAAGAAAAACATCCCTGAATTACCAACCATGTTTTCAGCACAAATCCAAAACATAAACCCCCTGCTAGCTACTATGAAGAAAATTAACTCTACCCCAGCCAAAACCAGCACAGGTATTTGTTATTACTATTACAGCTACAGCTGCTAGAAAATTTTGGACCTGGTTCCTTGCAGTGTTTGACTAGAACTAACGCAAGACACTTGTAAAAAATTGAAATGTAGAACACCCTTTTTAGTCTTGTGCACTAGTGTGTAGGACAGAGAGAACTCCTGCCTGGTGGTGCAGAAACTAAGACCTTGGTATGGTTCACAATCCAGCAGCTGCAGTATAGCATGGTGATCCACATTTGCCACTGAAAGCATTTAAAGTCATCAATCCAGTAATAATTCAGGAGTTGCAGATGGGCCAGAGCTGTGCTATTAGTCACGTGCTTAAAAATGCAGGGAGATCAAGTAACCCATAATAAAGTTTGGCACTTGGCTAACTTTGAGTGTAGGTGCTTTCATGCAGTGTTTCTTTGTGATATGTGTGTAATTCTGGGCAAAATGTGCCCTGGCTAAGACCCTAAATAACATTGTAATACAAAAATAAAGAAGAATGCCTGATTCTGACACCAGTAGTAATATTGATTGATTACTATTGAAATTGCTTCCTGATAAGTCATACTGTCTTGTCTGAACACCTCATAATCATTCATGTATTCATCTCCATAATACCTGTTGGTGGAGTTGCAGCAGCATTGCTCTCCTTTCACAGTCGGGTTAGGGGCGCAGGGATGCTAAACAGGTTGCCCAAGGTCACACAGGCAATTTTGAGGAGCAGGGATTTGAAGCCAGCATCCAGCTGTCGAGTCAGCCTTCCTTTCCCATAGACCTCGGCTCCTGCATGTGCCTCTGTGTTTTACAAAATGTTCTGTGAGGATCTTGACATCCAGCTTCGTTGTATGACCTGGCCAGAGTTTCTCCAGTCTCCACTGGGGAGGCTTCTGGGTGGCTGCAGCTGGGGAAGGAATGGATGAGGAGTTGGCCTTGCTGTGAGGACCATGGGGAACTCACATCATAGCAGGTTTTGACTGCATCCTTTGAAAATTACAGTAAAAAATAGAGCCGCAACACTATTGTCTTTTTCCGTAATCTTGAGTGAGATTTTCTATCTAAGTGGAGATGCAGGGAGGGGATCAGTTTGAGGGGTCGCTTTGTGGAGCATCTCCACAGAGCGCAGTTTGCTTTGCTGCCTTGCAGCTTGCAGGGCAGAGGGAAGCACGGTGGGGGAGATTTCTCTGCAGGAATGCTTCCACATTTAACCTGCTCTGTCCTCCTCCTACTGCTGTCCTCCATTGCTTTGTCCGGTAGGTAGGTATTACTGCAAGAAGAGGAGGGGGTAACCTGGGCTATTACTCTTTGCTCTTCATGGTTTTTTTCTAAGTAAGCTTTAACGTCAAAGTCTGTGAGTTTACTAAGAACATTAGATGTGTCACCTGAAAAGATACAAATAGTGAATGATCTGATACACTAAAAGGAATACTAATTCCGTACTGCTAATAGTAGCTGGTACATGATTCACCTTTGTGTATAATAGCAGATTCACGTTGTTTCCTTTATGTTTTAGTCTTTGCAATTAGCTGATTACAGCCTAAATGGTTCACTAGTTTGTTTTGCATTTTTGCAGGGCAGAAACTACTGGATACGTTAGCTGAAACCTGGGATTTTTTCTTCAGTGATGTCCTGCCCATGCTTCAGGCTATTTTCTATCCTGTGCAGGTGAAAACTTATTCTTATTATAGAATCTTGAAAAACTGGAAAAAGCAACTTTACTGGTTCATCAACAGATTGATGCAGTCCGTAACTCTCCCTGGGCCAACCTCCCAGTGCAGCTGTTCTGTATAGTCATGTCATGGAAATAAGTTACTTACACAGAGAAGTTTGAAGTGCTTGGGTGAAAAAGATGAAGGGGAACTTTGAAAACAGAAGTGAAGTGCAAGGGGGATGGTTAGCCCTTCTGCCAACTTGCACTAAAAGTCAAAAAAGATTATGAATGGTAAGCTGAAATACACATACAGTAAAATAAGTGGAGCTGTGTTGACTTAAATATATGCATTTCCTTCTCTGCAGTGTGACTTTGTCTCTGAAGTATCTCCACTTTTGAAAAGGAATTTTATTTCCAAGGTCAAATTCTATGCTACTGTAAATGGACAGCAATAGTCAGTGGAGTTAGACCAGTTTACATGAGCACAGAACTTGACTCTAGTAATTCAAAGTCCACTATAGGTAGTTGATCTGATTTGGATGAAGGCTCAATCTTGTAATTAGTGATGGCCACCGAATGTTGTTTATCACTTAACTCCTAAGGAAATCTCTACCGGATAGGTAGAAGCGACCATCTGGAGTTTCTCCTAGATGCCTGCAGATTTTAGTGGGAACTTGGTGCCTGAACATATTTGGAGAAACTTCAGAAAACTTCTCCCATTTTTCCAAATGGATTTTATGCCTAGAATGGTTGTCCAAATGTTGCATCTGCAGATAATTACAGGCATGATTCAACTCAGTGGAAAAGGTGCAACTTTACGCATAATTTAGTTTTGAAAGAGCTCTAAAAGCATACAGGCTACTTCACCCATTAACTTGTGTGTTACTGTAGAAACTTTAAAATGATAGAAATAAGTTGGTGTTAAAAACCTGTTAGAACATGATGAGAGATTTTTCTAAGTGCCACATAATTTAAATACAAGGCATTTTGGCACTTACAGATACAGGTAGGCTCTCAACCTGGTTTTCCAAAGCACTTGACTAAATTAGAACTCACTCAGATGTTTCTGAAAATTGCACCAAATACCCCTTTTCACTGTTATGTTCCTGAGGCCTTTGAAAATAATTTAGCAACACAAGTCTCCTCACCTTTCAGATGGAAATAATTGCTTGACTTTTCAAAGGAACATAGAGCGGTTAAGAGCCCTAAGTCCTATGTAATTTCAAATAGATCTAGGCGCCTGACGTTCTGAGGTTGCTTCCAAAAGCACAGCTGGTGCTTATGTGCTCTTGTAAATTTTATTCATTAACAATTGAAGCAGTTTGGGGCTTTCTTTGTTTCAGTATAAATAATTAAAAAAGTGAAAAGGCATGGGTGATGTGGGGTTGGGTCAGGCTTCTTTATTCCAAACTAAGATAAGTCAGTACCAGCTGAATAACAGACTTTCCAGAATTGTTAATGTTTGTCTGGCAGCACTCATAACTGCAGGCAAGAATATGTATGTGCAGCCATATATACCCAAGGAAGAAACCCTGATGCTAGAAACAGGAACAGATTTACAGCCCCTCATAAGGCAAGCGGCGTTCATCTCTGCAGGCAGAGCTAGCATTGTATTCTTCAGTTGAGGTTTTCATCAATGAGAAAGTATTCTTGAACTGCAAAAAGATGTCTTTTAAAATGCAATATGAAACTTCATCTCTGCTCCTGCCTTATAGGGAAGCCTCCCTAACTGTAGAGAAAAGGAGGATACACAGATGGGCTGAGTCAGGATTCCCAGCATAATTTGAAGACAGTACCCAGCCAATACTCAAAATCTTGAGAAATAATGGAAATTCAGCCCTTTTTCAACCCTGCCTTTTTTTTTTCCAAACATTTGATACATTTCATTACTGTTAAAATACAAAATGCTCGTATATATCCTGCACTCAGGTATGATTCCCCACCCCAACCCTTCATCATCTTCACACACAATCAGACTCAGTCATTGTCTTCAGTGTTCATTACTGCCAAATCAAATTCACTGTGCAGACTTGTAGGCTGCTCTGTGTCCTTTGTTATGTTTCTTTTGCTTTTCATTTAGGTTTACCATTCTTGTAATCCCTCAGAAGCGGAGGAAGGAATTTTGACAGAGGAATTTGAAACTCATTTTCACACTGCTTATAATCCATCTTGCTTTGTTTCTGTTTCTAAGGGGAAGGAGCCCTCGGTTCGGCAGCTGGCTCTTCTGCACTTTAGGAATATAATTACCCTCAACATTAAATTGGAAGATGCATTATCACGTTCCAGAGCCAGAGTTCCACCTTCTATTATTCAGATGCTGTTAATACTGCAGGTAAATTCATTACTTTTCTCAGGCTTTCTTTATTTGTCTTTCTGTACTGTGTTGCTGAAGTCTTCTTAAGCAGTCTCCAATTTTGCTCATTCATTGAAAATTTCTTACCCAGAATGCCAGAGCTTCTGTGCAGTTAAATATGGTCCTACTATCTAAAAGTAGAGACTGCAGAGGCTCAGATTTCATGCCTTAAGATCCAGAGGGTTTGAGAGTAAAGACTTGTTTTGAAACTCTAGACCTTGAAATACAGTTTTGCAAGCAGACCAGTATGTGGTAATAACGTGACTTCCATTAAATATTGTGTGTTGCTGCAGTAGCGGTTTTGGATGTGAAGCTTCACATCTGGCATAGGCAACAAAGTGAATATGCAATTATGGTTGAATCGTGGTCATATTTGGTCACTGGAAACAAATTCTATCAAAGCTGTTGATACAAAACCATTAAGACCAGATACTGGTATTTGCCTTCAGTGTTAGATTTTTACTTTTATTTTTTTTTAGTAGCAATGAGGAGAGGCAAAGTAGGGAATTCCAGGCAAAAGGAGAATTTAAGACTTTCTTTTGCTTAATTAAAGAAAAGCATGAGCTTGTGTGGAGGGATAAGGGGGATAAGCCACAAGGGAGAGAGTGACAGGAGTGGATTTTTAGGGGGAAGAGGAAGGAGATTTTCCTGGGTGGTAATTTTTTTAATAAACAAATAGACTTACAGCAAGTGATAGGAAATAGTTTCTCACACTTAAAACATCTATTTCCTCTTCATCACCATATGAAATAGTTCTGTATCTAAAACTGTTTTAAAGAGCAGGATAATCTAAAGGCCAGTCATGAAAATGGAGCATGGAGTAAGATTCTCTCTGCTGGGTCAAGAAATGGTATTTCACCCCTGCTGTTGCTTGATACATGTTGGAGTGTATAATGGTGTGTTTAACCTCGTTTTCTCAGAAAAAGATATGTGATAGGACTGCCTGCTTGTTCCTTGTCTGCCTTCCCCCTAGCCTCTGTCTTGCCAAATGCTTCTTGAAACTGCTGGCTGATTGTGGCAGTGACAGCAGTATCAGAGATTTTAAGATTCCTAGGAGCTTCATGGAAATTAGTGTCTGGAGAGAGGAGAGGAGCCTCAGGGAAAAACTGGAGCATGGGCTTAACTGCATAATGAGACATCAAAGAATTCACATAATTGAACTGTGAACCCAGCTGTGTTAACACACACCAGAGACTCCACGTGAAGAGTACCATGGGAAAACCTTAATCACAGGAAGGTTGTCTATCAGGCCTCATCCCTGCTTAGATGTGAGGTAAACTGTCCGTTCTAAACCAGGCTTCAGCAGTGTCATTGCTAACAGATCTGCTAGCTTTTTTGTGTTTTCTTCTTTAGAGAGTCTGTGTTGGCTATGGGCAGTATCCGGCTTTAAATTAATTCAGTGGTGAGCTGGGAACTAAATAACATCCTGATTTAGAAAGTTCATAGGAGGTGATGTGGAGTGATTTGCCAGGATCAGGGCTACAAGAAACAGTTTCTTTGCAGATCTGCTTTCTTCAACAACCAGAAGTGTTAACAAGGTGGATGCCTGTTCAGGGTAAAAGGCCAAATCCATTCTTATTGCAAAGCTGTTGATGGAAATCAGTAACGAAGTGAGAGGGAGTTTGCCCCAGCTGTTTATTTCTGCATGCATTACCCACGGTTGTGTAGTGGGGGTGGTGAAAGTCCTTTCTCGGCAATAGGTCTGCCAAACTTGTGGCTTAAAATCTTGTGGAAATTACAGGAAAAGGTCAGAGAAGATCAGGGAATGAGATATATACAATGTTAGTCAATAATTTGTTCAGAGCAAAGGCTTTTTCCCGAACTCAAATGTCACATTAAACAAAAGCAAATGTTATACATTTATGGCATAATAATGGAATTTTCTTGACTCTGATTAACTCAACATGTGAATAGGGCTGGAAGAGAGATAAAAATTCAGCTGTCCAAAGAGCACATCGTGGACTTGTGTGCATCAGTTTCCAAGACTGAGACTATGTCTTGGTGTGGACATTGTCTAATCCCTATTTCTGTCTACTGTAGATATCTCTTCCATGACAAACTTGGTGACACTAGAGGAGACTGCCATGGCTAGAATATGAGCCTAGTGTGTTGCTCCTGGACGAAATGTTGAACGTGGTGCTAAGTTTCCCCATTTCTGTCCTTGACAGCCTTGTGCAGCTGTGTTACGTGATTAAGGAGTAAGTCATGTTCTTCAGGACAGCAGCTGTAACATCAGCTGAAGGTCACAGGCTGACAAAGGTCCATGCTAACATGCACCAGTTTGTCCTGTTAAATTGGATTAAAGTGGCAGAGATTTGGTAACTAACACAGGGTGCATCTGGTATTGCTCATGTTTTAGCTTCTCACAGTGTAGAGGAAAAGCTCTGTCAGTTTGTCGGGAGAAGACATTTTCCTTACAGAGTGGAAGGGAAACTTTTTAAAGAGGTAATGGAAGCTGCAGCAATCTTTGGACTTTATTCAGGAGGTAGGCGCTGATTTTGGCAGAGCTCAATAAGCACACATTTTACCTGAACTTGGGTTGGCTTCATTGGCTTCAGCATGTGAGCAATTTCATTGACCTCTGTGAAGTTACTGACCTATTGCAAGTTGCACGCATTGCTTGCTTGCTCAGCTGGCCACACTTTGGCAAGAAGAATAAAACAGTCCCTGCCAAAGACCTCCTGAATAAAAGGACCTGAAATGACGTTGCACCCCTTACTTCATTGTTTGGGTGATTGTTTTTCTTATTTGCATCAAATCTGTTCCCAGTAAACTATTTGCTGGACGTATGCCTACTAGCTATGCATTTAATACCCTAGCATGTGATACAGCACCCACACCAGTCCTCTGGCATACAGTGACATAATAGAGTATATATGTTGGGACAGAAGGGGTCACCAGCCTCACCACCTCACAGCTTGCCCAGAGACACAAATACCTCAATTTCTTTGTGTTTAAGACATCAAAGGAAAAAAAAAAATGCTGGAGAGGAAGGAAAATCTTCAATCTTCTCTATGCAGTCCCTTTTTGAAGGAAAGAACCTCCATGTCTAGGATAAAGCTGTTAAAAGTACCGTAATAGCAGACTGCATATCTGAAGCTTTCTTGTAAGATAGCCTCCATTTAAAGGATCAGAAATTAGTCCTTGGATTAATTATTAGACTTGGGTTCTTTAATCCAGTAGAGCCATTTCTCACCAGTGCTATAACCTGGACTAATTACAAACCAGCAATCTCTGAGGAAAGAAGCAGACCCCCAGAACTGGGGGGAAGGACTGGTACTCCTGTGCTGTTGAAGTCAGTGGCAGTTTTGTCATGGCTTGGAAGAAGGGCCTTATACCACTCAAACTTTTGGTTGCCAGCATAGAGTGACCCAGTTACAAAGCACAAACTGAAATGTTAATGCTTCATGGTTGCTTATAGGCAATGTAAGCTGAAGCGCCTCCAGGATGCTCCTGTTAACTTGCAGGGCCTTCAAGAGTAGAGTCATGACTGAGAGAAGTAAAAGAACTAAAACTGCTTTTGAGCATGGAGCAATGCACAGGAGTTCATGTAACTACACTGAGTTGTCAGTCTCAACTTGATGACCTTTCTCTTTTGGTGAAATTAGGAAGCTGGAGTTAGAGGGATAAACAGAAGCAGAGATTAGAAAAGAGTTTTCTCCTTTTATACTCTGTGAACCTAAAAGAGCAGAACTACCACCAGAGGATAAACAATCCGACTTCGTTCCCAAAGTGTGTTGTCAGAGAAGACCTTTGCCACTGAAACTGGAACATCTCTCCAAGTATGTCTCCAGAGGTCTGAGACAGTTGGAAGAGAAGAATTAAAGAGCGTTTATCTGCATCTTTCTGTCAACATCAGGATTATTTGAGTTCACAGAATCTGTCTGGGTGACCCAAGGTATTAAAAACCTCTAGAAGCACACAGCACAACCTCTCTCGTACTGAGGGATGAAGCCTCACTAAACATAAGCTCTGAAGAGGAAAATAAACCCTGTGGTTTCCTTTTTGGCTTCTCTGAGCTTCATTTGAACTCCCTTGCCTGTTGCCTTTCTCTGTGAACGAAGACAAAATAAATACATAAAACTGCCCAGTGGGACCTATTTGTTATCTCCGGAAAGTTCCTAAATGTAGATTCAGCTCCTTGCACTTTAAAGGAGTGGAAAAGCACATTGCAAGAGCTGAAAGCAAAATGCAGAGTGCTTTTTTTCCATCTCAGCAGCCACAAAGCAAACCAGACAGTGTAGTGGTTAAAAACAAAATACCCTGTGCTATCAGAAAACCTGCCTCTAGAACAACAGATTTGCTGTAACACTACAGTGTGTGTCAGCTGGGGTCAATTCTTTATGGCCCTAGGCTTTCAAATTTAGTGGCTGCTTTTGAGAGGTGGTCTTAGTCTCTTAGACCTGAAGCACAGGTTGAACAAAGTGGCGTGGGCGGGAGGTTTCAACATGCTCTTCATTTCTCTTTACCTTTTTGTGAATTCCTGGTTTATAAGACACAAAAAGTAAAACCCATTAAACAAAGGTATTGTAGACCCTTATCAAAACCCTCTGCTTCCCCTGGGTCGTGCATAAATGTGTTTTCTTCCTTCCTGGTGAAAGGGTGGCTTGTCTATGTGGTTTGCATCAGCCCCATAGGCATGTAAGGTATCAGGTAAGAAATCTTACAGCTGGGACACTGCCTGACACCAAGGGAAGAGTCCTCCATTGCTTTGTTTTGACCTATGTGAAACTGAGAATCTGGCCCTCAAGATTTACACCTTAGAGTAGTTTGTAGAAACAACATTTACTTCTAAGCCATGTCCTCTGTCTTACTGTGTCATATTTATTCTCTCTGTCAGCAAGGGAAGTTTGCAGTAATTAAATTGATACAGGTTTGTTATCCTGGAATTAATTTGTATTGTCATGATTTTTAACAAGGCATAGCATTCATTTGTTGTAGGAAAAAAGTTCTTTTTAAAATAAAATCTTGACCTTTTTGCTAGCGAGGATTGCTTGTCGCACTTCATTTTTAATTTCTTCATGTGGATTTTATTGTTGTGCTAGTTTTCTGGTCTGGGAATCATTTCTGTGAGGAAGCAGTAAAATGCTAGAAGTATTTAATCTACATCTGGGAGAGCTGCCTCCAGCAGGTTGGGATATGCTGTGTTAATGAGTACGAGACCAGAAGCTGTGAAGGGACCGGGGAGTTAAAAAAGTGACAGCAGCAGTAGCCTGAGTGCAGCACAGGGGAACCAGAAAGGTCTAAACGTACATTACAGTGGTGCTGACTTTTTGGTTGGCTGATAGTGCCAGGCAGGAGTTATTTGTACTAACCAACCTTTGCTTGCTTGCATGTCAATCAAGAGCAATTGCCCTGCCATAGCTGGGACCTTGGTGAAAGTGGTAAGGACGTGAGTCAGTGACGGTCAGTGGCTATCCATTTTCCGTGTACAAGCTGTAGGCTTATAGTTAGGGAGAGAAGCCACTTCAGAGGTTTTTTCCCCTCTATAATAATGTTTTTAGCTCTGTTTCTACCTGGCAGTTATTTCATGACTTACCATGAGTATGTTTTCTGTAGGGGTGAAGGTAGGGGGAGGGAGTGTGGTTGCTCTTAACCACTCTGTAAGCCTGCCTGATGGGAGGCCTTTTCAATAGTAATTCCAGTGCATCCAGTGTTTCTGCACCACGGACCCTGAAAGATCTGCACTTGTGTGGACCCTTTTTGTAACTTAAGACCAATGGAAGCCCACTGACATATGAAAACTTCATTTTGAAATCGAGTACTCTCCAGATCTCGTTCTCAACATATTTGACAACACTATGTGTTTCCACTTGCATAACCTTAAGCAGTGGAAGAACAGGAAAGCAGCATAAGATGTTGTAGTTGTTTTGCTTTGTTATATGCGAACCTGTCTCATGAACACCATGGCACAGCAATTCAAATGTGCATCTTGGCCCTCCTTTTAATGCAAAGATCAGTGTTCAAGAGAACATGAACATAACCTTGTCCATACCCATTAAACACAGTTGTTTTAGGAGGTAATTTGCATTGTGCAGGCTCCCTTTGGACATACACTCATAGTGCATTTTAAGAGTACCTCACGTTAAGTAAAATGTTGCGTCTGTGAAGGATAACAGCTAACCAAAGGTACAGCTTCAGGCAGAGTTGGTAAAATGCTGCAACAGTTGTCTAGACTACCCAGAGTTATGCTGTTGCTGTCCATCAGGTCCTCTGCAGTTACTGCCCATCTGCTGTCTTGCACTGTGCTAGGTGAGAAGTTCTTACTTGTCCTCCTTCAAATTACTCAACACTTGCCTTGGGGCTAGAGTGGGCGTGCATGGAGTTGCTGCATGGAGTGTAGCTGCTGCCTACAGCACCTGAGGCTACCTTAGCCCACAATAACTCACTTGTGCAACATAAGTGTGAGTTGTTTCAGCTCAAGTCAGTTAGACATCTGTTGAACCTCAACTAAACCAGGTTGTCCTTGCTAAAATATATGCCTTGTCTCCTGGAGTTTGCCTCCATTAACGATACGGGCCTGTTAAAACCAGTACAAGTTCATTGGTAGGCAAATCCTCAATCCTTAACAAAATAGACCTAAATCAGTAAAATCATTCCTAAATTAGAATGTCCCTGCGGACCCTATAATTTTATCAAGTAAGAGGGAGAAGGTTTTAACTAATTGCAGTAGTTTGTACAAATGTCTCTTGCGGACCCACTTGGGCCAGTAAACTGAAAGAGGCATAAAAGATAGCATAGAGATTTTGACTATTGAAGAACTCTGAGCAGGAAATGTTCCCACAGTGCAAGAATCCTTAGAGGCAGGGTGCTTGAATACCATAATTCATGAGTTGTCTACAGGGGGAACATAAGAAAGTTAATCTAAGCTACCTTTTAAAGAAGATTAATTAAACCTCATTAAAACTCTGTATGTACGCTCATTCTGAGAATTAAAGGGGTGAGAAGGGAGGTGAGTTAAATTGATGACACTTCAATTCTATTTCAGAGGCCTAGGCACAATTTATCTAAACAGCTTTCTGTTCTTAATTTAGTGAATATAATTTAGTTTTCCTGAGTGTCCCCCGGCGGGTAAAGTCACGAAGGTATTGTGGCTGTTGAATTGCCCAGGGGGTTCCCTAAGAAGTGGCAGTCACTTCTTGGCTGTTATGGACAGGCACAGACCTGGAAGCCATCCCATGTGGGTAGATACCGTGGGTGGTATCTACCAGCTGCAGCAGTGGTGGCACCCAGCACAAAAGGACCGTTTGCTCTCCATGACTGCATTGTGTCCATGCAGGTAGTGAGGTCCGCTGATGCTGTGGTCAGGGTCGCTGGTACAGCACCTCCTTCTGTCCTGCTGGGGTGTGCTTGGCCCTACTCAGGAGAAGAACAGCGAAAGTAATTTCCAACAGAAAGGCTGTGCAGGGTTGTTCCATAGTGTTGCATACATGGGCTTCCCCATGGTTTTTGGAGACGAATCAACATTGGTTTCCAGTCAGATCTGTACAGAGCTGCAGCTGTGTGTGGAATGGCTTGGATAGTCCCCTGTGCTGGTAACCACCATGGTCCTGCCTTCTCACTGCCAAAACTTTCCGGCGGAGCACGGGGCTAGCAGAGATGCTTCCTGCCAGGAGATTTCAGAGGCAGCACATGTGCTCATTCTCCTTCTTGAGCCTGTGCTGCGGCAGACACAGGGCTGCACAGTGCTCGCTGGATTTTGAACACTGGTGCTTGCTGGTAGCACAGCTTCTTCTCCCATTATCTTGCTGGCTGCTTCATCAGCTTTTACCTTCAGATATGTTGCCTTCTGACTGTTTTCCTCCCCCAACCACATCGTATTTTCCCACAGGGCAGAAGGAAGGAAGGAAGAGAGGGAAGTAGCTGGCAGCGTTAGTCACGTGGAGGACAGCTAGAAGCTCATCCTTGCAGCCAGCTCTTTCTCTGATCTGAGTTTCCCCCTTCTGTCTTCGATTATGCCCATAAACCGGGTCAAGACCCAGTAGCAGCTAGTTGCAGAGTGCCAGGACACAACGGGGGGAACTCCCTGCGCTGTGGGCCTGTTAGACGATCGTGACTGACAGGCATCAGCGATGCCCAAGCTGCTGAGTCCTCCTGGATTTGGTTGGTGACCTGAGCAAGTTACAGGGACTGGACAGCAGCTGACAGAAATGCAGATGCTGTGAAGCTTTGTTTGGCATGTAGGCAGTGGGAGCTGGAGCTGGCTGTGCTCTCTGGCAGGCAGCCAGCTGCCAGGCTGGTTTGGGGACAGACAAGGGCCAGCACTCCCTGCTCTGGAAAGGAGGCGTCCCCCGACTGTAGGCACAGAGTGGTTTGCCCACATCCATGTGAATGGCAACTTTGTGGAAGGTTCCCCTATAATTAGAGAGCCACGAAACGAACAAGTTTACTGCATTAATTGTTGTTTGGAAGCAACTCTGGCAGCTGTTTGCTTTCTGTCAGGAGTGATTTCTCCTGGGGTTTTGGTGTTTGCCTGTTTCTCAGTCTATGCTGTAACAATTTATTATTATGGGAAGATGTGTTTCCATTTAATCCAACAGGGTGGTTAAAACACATTATATAAAAAGTCCTAGCCTCTGCCTTTTCCCCAGAACGTGCACTGGGAAAGGAAAGAGTTTTGAAAGGTACAAAAGCTCCTGCTCTGCAGTGCCACCTAAGCCCTGTCCCCAAGCCTTTCCTCTCGTGGCCTGTGGTTGCTAGTGCCAGAACCAGCAGCCCACAGGGATAGCGTGTACCAGGCTGGTGGCACAAGGGCTTGTGCAGAGGGTAAAACGGCTTTGTAGTGGATTTCTTCCAAAAATAAAGAGGCTGTGTGTTGAATTCTGCAAAAGATAGGGGAATGATTGAATGGGTCTCTCAGAGGCATCCTTTCTCCCATGGTGAGTGGACAGGGTTAATTGTCTTCTGTCAGTAATTTCACAGTCTTACCCTTAGCTCTGCTGTGGCTGCAGAAGAAACAGCTACGTGGCATGGTGATATGCGACATGTACTGTGAAATTCATTAACTTGCCACCACCCAATTATTACAAGCAATTAAAAGGTAAACAGTTAATCATGTGACAGAGCAGGTTTCAGATTACATTATTTGATTTAAGCAGTTATCTGTTGGGAGCCTTCTCCTGTTTCCAGTGAGCTGCTGGGTGGTTGCAGCAAAATTTCTGCAGCACAAGGTGACAATGATGTGACAGGTCGTACCTGTGGGTCAGGCATGTGGGCAGTTGTGCCAAGTGTCCCAAGTAGGTTATGGCTTTGCTGTGAGCGAACTGGCTGGCCACAGTGGCACAGTTTTGCTGAGAAGGGACCATCCATCAGGAACAGGGTGGGAGCTGCAGTGGGGCAAGCGAGGGGCGCAGGGAGTGCCTGACTCATGTGCTCTTCAAAACAGATCCAGAGGCGTCTGGTTTGAAGTCATTAGGCAGGGGATTGTGCTTTAGTGCTCTCTGATCCAAATGCAAAGCAAAAAGCAAGCATGCTGCAATTAAGCAGATGGTGGCAAGAGGAGAAGTCATCATTTAGCCTGTGAAAATCTGTCGGAAAGGTATTTTACAAAATACAGCTGTTGTACTCAGAGTGGCTCTTGCATAAAACCAATTAAATTTCTTCTCCTTGAGCAGTTAAGAGCTGTCAGCTGCTTCTGTTACCAGCCGCCATCTATCTCCAAGCCTTCTTTCTTGCTAGCATGGGTGGACAAGAGCCTTCATGCGCTGACCACTGTATGAACACAATGAAAATACGGTCTCTGCACTAAAGATCGTGCAGCCTTGATGCAAGAGACGGTAGATGTATCTGGACAGACAAATGGGGAACAGAAGGAAACAAGGAGACAAATATACTAGAAGTGATTTTATAACAAATAATAGAACATTAGCCTTAGTGGTCTAGATGTCCTCTAGAGACTTAAAAGCAATGTGGTCCTTCTTTCCTCTTGTAGGTTGCTTATTGGGCTCCAAGAAAAAAAAAACAAACAAACATCCCTCGTTCTTCCTGTATCACCCATGAGCTGTTCTTTTGGTTTCCTTGCTTAGTTGAAGAAAGCAAAACCTTGGAAGAAGCAGTTTCTCAGAGAAGATTGTTTCTCAAAATGTCTGAACCACATGCACACAGATGTTTAGGCAGAAGCTAATACAGCTCTGCTAAAGCCCATGTATAGTAGAGGAGGAATTGGGCAGTAGTTTTGCCTAAACAGTTCTGGAGTATGGTTATATATGTAGATGTGTTAACATTTAAAACAGAAGCAAGGAGAAAGCTTGCTTCATGGAGGTGGTTGTGTGATATTATGTGAATTAATTTAAAGTACCAGCCAGCATTAAGGGGAGGGGGAAGAAAAAAAAATAAATACTTTGTGGGAGCGTGGAGTTGCCAGTGTGCATATCCCTGGCAGTTAATGGGGATGAAGGAGGGAAGGTCAGCCCTTTAGAGCCACTTCTGTGATCACATCCCCAATCCCTGTACTGTTTGCATTTGGGGAGTGTGCTGCTCAGTGCTTTCTGGCTCTAAACTCAGATTTTGTATGCTTATTTCTGTTTCCTTTTATCCTCTACACATTGGGTTGCTGAAAGAGGGTTTCTGCTCTAGATCCAGTCAGTTACTTTCTAAGTATTTTGGATTGGCAAATACTTTGTTCTGTAGAAATGTGCTGCTTTCAGCGAAGCTTTTGCTGTATGCCAGGAGAGCTCCTTCAGGCCCAGGCTGCCAGGCACCTGGGCTCCAAAACTTCTGTGTTCTGGGATTGATGGAAGGTTGACCTCCTTGTGCAAGAGAGTAACCATGAAGTGCTCACTCAAGAGTGCACTGCTCAGTTCCCAGTAATCCCAGTGGGTTGCTCTCTGGCCCCCCAAGCAGCAGGCTGAGGGCAAGCAGCTGTCCTGAGTGCCTGATTACCCAAGCAAACAGCTACATGTAGGTGGTGTCTGAACCACACACCTTCTTATGCCAGGATAGGTGATCTGGAGATGATCTGCTGCTTTCTGGCTCACAGGGATGAGTTATTGGTGATGAAAATGGTGTCGCTACCATAAATAGCAAAAGTTAAAAAAAATCCAGAAGGCACAGCTGACATGTCTGCGCAGTCTATTAAAGTGTATTTCAGAAAAGTCAAAAATTTGTTGAGTAGATTCAGTCACCTGCAAAGGATGAAGTAGCATGGAGGATGCTGAGGAATGAATGTTCATTAATGATTTAAAAGGGGAGTGTGGCTGTGAGAGGCAGTAACAGAAATTCTCACAAGTAGGTAACAGCAGTCAAGTTAATCTTTGCAGCTCTTCAAAAGCATTTCTTGGATATGTCTTCAAAAGACCCTGGATGCACTGTGGGAGGGCTCTGCCATCTTTTTTTCTGTTTAAGTACCCACCTGAAAGTAAGTGCAAGATGGATTTTCTTGTAATAAATGTTAAATGAGAAAACACTGAGAGCCAAGACTAGGTAAAAGACTTGAATGCTCTGACTTAAAAGTAATGAATTCCCCAGCAAGGTTAGATGAGCTTAATGTGTAGAGATCAGCAAGAACTTCAGGAGGGAGCCTAAAAAGAAATGAGAAGCTTCATTCTCTTGGACACTAAAAATCACATCTAATTATTTGGTAACTTCAGTGCACATGTGTGTTTGCCCATGAGTGTAATGTGGCAGTGCTAAAGCATTTGTAAATGCAGATAAATGAACTCCAGCTCAAATTTATTCCATAAACAGCTCTTCAGAGACATTCACCTCTGCATAGATGCCTTTGGTGGGTTCTTTCAAAGTCACATTAGCTTATTTGACTGAGATGATTGCAGCTCTCATCTATGCCCAAGGGAGTCACCTAACCAGGAATCAGACAACCTTTAGCCCTAAAACTATGAAAGGCAGAAATGCAAACCATTATTTTTGTTGGATCTTTGTTAGCAAACTGGCTGTGCAGCTTCTGCAGGTTCCTAAGCACTGTATTTAAAGCCTGAAAGCAACTTCCTACCTCTAATCATTTCGTATCTTTCACTTATCTTCAGTCTTCATCAACTGCTTTGTCTTTTGCAGTCTTATATAAAATGTTTAATTAATTGCAGTTTAAAGAAAAATGATAGATTGGATTTCTGTGGGTCAGTGGAAGACTAGCCTGTTCTTAGTGTCTGATCCTTTCTGGAAAGAAAAATCCCATTGCTAGCTTTCTGATTTGCAAAACTCTTACCAGCTGAACACAAACCGTGTCTGGGTGTTTTGTCATCTTTATCTTTTGTCTGTGTCTCAGTGGCACCAATGAAAGGAAGAGAGAGACAGAGCAGCTTCTCACACTGACATTGACATAACTTGGCACTTGCTGGAGATGAAAGTGAATATGACAAGATCTTTATTTCTGAGGCAGTCACAGGGATCTGAAGTGCTGACTTCTGTCAATACGGCAATGGCAAGCTTCTCTGCCTCTCCCTCCTGTGAACACTGTTGCTATGAGAAAAGCAAGAGGCAGAGATGAGACAAGACATGATTTAACCCTTCAAATATTCTAGGCTTTACCAAAATGTCAGTGGCTTAGGATAAAATGAAGAGAGGAAAAAATAACGTGAGGCAGCACTGTCAAGGGCTCATAATGATACAACCATGAATTGTGCAGCTGCATCTGTCCAACAGCAAAAAGGATTCCGGTGCCTAGGAATGGACATGTAATGCGCAGGGCATGGCCTCCTGTGGTTGTAAACCAGTATAAAATTATTAACCTGGCAGGGGTTATTCTGACTTAAAGCAATTGAGAATTTGATGTATGAGTCCTACTTTTCACATTTCCTCCTGCCATGAGATACACCTGTTTGTGAACACACGTAGCATAGTCTTAGAGATGTAGTGAAAATGAGTCCCTTATGAATTCTTAGTCCCCTCCACCAGGCTGAGATAGCCCTCTGAGAGGGAAAACTGCTTTCTCCCAGCTTGTTCCAGTCTGCAAAGGTGTGGCCTCCATTTCCTCTTAGCTCAGGCACATTTTCTTATTCTGCCTTTGGACTGCTGCAGAGAAATCCCCACAGGGAAGAGGGCACACATAGTTTAAGCAGATCAGGTTCAGTTTAGTCAACACAGGCTTGGACAAAGCAAAATTTAGGCCCTGCTTGAAGCAGTTTTGATCCTCTTTTAAGTCTGTTTCCTAAAGGCTAAAAAATGTTTGTTACCTGCTTAGGATGAAAGTGGCATGAATCACCAGGGAAACCTAGGAGGAAGTACCTGAAATTTTCTGTCCTGGCAAACACAGACATGTGGGCTAAAAGTAGGAGCAGGAAGACTGAACTCCCAGTCCTTGACCCCCTTCTGCTCCCAGTTAGCTTGATGCAGAGCATTTCTTTTTACCCAGATGTCTCTTCAAAATGGATCAATTGATCTCGCAGTCCCTCTTGGTGAGCTTCCAGAGTTTACTCGATGTTTTCATGGAACTTGAAGCTCTCAGACGGAGAGTCTTCTAGAAATGCTGAGCCGCATTGAAGCTAATAGAAGAACATGGGCCAGCAATGTGCCCTTGCTGCAAAGAAGATGAAAAAAGGGAAAGACATGGATGTACTGGAGAGAGTCCAACAAAAGGCCATGAAGATAATAAAGGAACAGGAGCATCTCTCATGTGAGGAAAGGCTGAGAGAGCTGGAACTGAGAGAGCCTGGAGAAGAGAAGGCTCGGGGGGAATCTTACAAATTGTTAAAAATACCTGAAGGGGAAATGTAAAGAAGATGAAGCCAAGCTCTTCTCAGTGGTGCTCAGTGACAGAACCAGAAGTAAGGGGCACAAAATGAAATACAGGAGAGTCTGTCTGAATGTAAGGAAACACTCACTGACTTGCTGTGAGGATGACTGAGCACTGGCACAAGTTGCCCAGAGAGGTGGCAGTCTCCCTCCTTGGAGACCTTCAAAAGCCATCTGGACATAGTTCTGGGCAACTTGCTCTAGTTGGCTCTGCTTAAGCAGCGGTGTTGGACCAGATGACTCCAGAGGTCCCTTCCAATCTTAGCCACTCTGTGATTCTGTGAACATTAAGGTTTTGTCCTAATATTTAGGAATATAAGTGGAAAAATTCATCATTCTCTCCATGTCTTGACCTATTTTCACTCTGTTTCCACCCTTGCTGGCTTGGGCCGGACCACCAGCTGATGTCAGTCAGCGTGGTTCCACTTAACTGCAATTAACATTCAGGGTTAGGCTGAATGATTGTTGTCAAGAGTCCAGTGCTTCTCTGTTGGACAGCAGAAGGGTTCAGCATTGCACTTGCTCACCTCCTAAATAGAAAAGCTGCAACTACACAAGAAAAGCACTTAGTGAAAGTACCAAAGAAATCTGTCCTTTTCCCTGTCCAGAGGACTCGGTAGTTAGCTTGATTCTTTAATTCTGGAAACTAGTTATTCTAGCAATTATTGGCCATCTTCATCTTGTTGGTTAAATAATTTCTAGCACAGATTGTTTATGCTTAAGGGCTGCTGCAGAGTCCCATGCAGCAAGCTTTTGCATCACTATTTGCCAGAAGAACCAACATACTCTCCAAGAAAGCCTGCACAGAGCATGCCCTATTTCCTTTTTTTGCCTATACACTTCTCCTGCTATCACTGTTATCAAGAAAATGTTGAATTCAGTTAACTTTTGGTCTGACACTGAGCAGGTAATTCTCTTCACTGTTACCCTTGGTGTCAAGATTGCAAAGGCTGAGAAGAATCCATTGTCACATCAGATATACCTCCTTGAGTTTACTCATAAGTTTGCATTTACTCCATGTGTAAATGGAGGCCAGATGCTGCTCCACAAATGTAGTTCCATTTGTATAATACTGGGGGTCTCATTCTGCAGGGCTGACTCCCAAGGAACAAGGTGGACAGCTGGGGATGAGGGAGCCCAGTATCTCCACCTGTTTGGGCTTCCTGATTTTGTATTGGAGCCCAGAGAGTTTCTGAAGGGAATTGAAGAGGGAGATCTTTGAGGTTTTCAGTAGTGTTGTGCTTGTCAGTTGAAGATGGAGTAAATGTGAAGTGGGAGGCTCCACGGTGATGATGCTCCACAGTGCAGTAAGAGCAGAAGCTCTGAACAGCTGTGTACAGGACAGCTTCAACTGTTTGGGCAACAGTTGCTGCTCCAAGAGCCACTGTGGTCTCCTCCAAAGCATGAGGCTGTGTGGGCTTGCTCAATGGAAGTGTCACAGTGCTGTAAAGAAAACGAAACTTCTGCACACCTAGGGACCACTCCTAAAGCCTCTTCTCAACCAAGTAAACCATAACATATAACTTCTCTGCCATAGGTTTGTGTGTGAGCATTTGCAAGATCAGTAAAAATAAGATTATTAGCTATTAGATGATATTAAGTATGTGCATGTGTCTGTTCAAAGGAGGATTGAGGGATGGAGACCTTATTCCAGACCCGTAGCATAACTGGGAGTGCATGTGCTGTGCCACTGGTGGTGCACACGGCAAGGACTGGTGGCCCATTTGTCCCCAGTTCCTCCTCCCAGTGATTTCATGCATGCCCTGAAACAGGATTGCTCTGTGTTGCTCAAGTTTTAGAAGGCTAGATAGGGTGAGTGAAAGGGGTTACATGGCACCGAAGTGGGGTAACAAGTAGTCATGGCCTGTAAGGGCACGGGTTTCCAAGTCTCTTACAAGCAAGGCTGGTGCTATCTCTTTGACTAAAATAAGAAGCAGATCTTGCCATTTCTGTGGTCATTAGGGTGTGGACTGCAGTATACACACACACCCTTACCAATTCTCCACCAGCAGTGCTGGCTGAGTAATCTATGTTTTCACTATAGATACTATTCTGTGTCTGCCTTGTGGTATGTCTTGTGACTTTTAGTTTCAGTTTTCGCTGGGAGTATTTGAGCAACTATTATATCCAGTATTTGTGAGATTATCACCACTGTGTGCGTGTGTTTCAGTCATACTGGTCTGACCTGTTGCCAGTTAAAGAAAGAAGTGTGGTTGTTAATGGTTCTTCTTTCCTCCAAGGAATTTGCTGCTTTTAAGCAGAAGATAGTCACATTTCTTTTTCTTAGCTGTTCTCCTGTGTGGTTAAGACAGGGCAGTACATGAGGCCAAGACCTCACTTTGCATTTGGGCCTGACCCTGTAAATGCTTCCAGCAGTGTTTGTTTCCTTTCACATCACACCAGGTCAGGACTCTTTCAGCAGGTGGTAGGTCACAGCTTTCTGTTGGTGGACCAGGGTGGAGGCCAGCCATCAAGGATGTCCCAGAAGACACATGGGCAGAGGACTTTGCTCTTCTGGGTCATCAAGTCACCAAGAGTAATAACTGCTGAAATTACTTCATTAAATGATGCAGAAGTCTGGCTTTTACTCCTTCCTTTCCTGAGTCCAGAAGCTGGTAAACCAAGATCTAGCTCGCAGCTGTTACTGCTTGGTGGCCCCTGTGGTAGAGCTGCTCCCACATCAAGCAGCAAGACTTGCTGGACCTCCCTTGGGACCTGGCAGGGTGCTGGGCTTGGGTCCAGAAGGCCTGCTTGCTTTGCCCACCCTGACTTGGGGGAAGACAGATTTTATTTATGTTTTATTTTAATATGATTTTATTTTATTCTATCCGATTTCATTTTTTGTTTAAAAGCTATCCAACAGTTTGTCCGTTGAAATAGAAGGCAGTGTTCTGCACCAGTAATTATGTAAACATGCTGATCATCTGAAGCATTAAAGCTAAAGTTGAGTCCTACATCATGTAATCAATGACCAACGTGTACTTCAGCACATCTGCAGTTGCAGGTGGGCATGAAGTAGTTCTCACTGTTACATCCAGTTGTTAGGGTACACTAACAGTACATCACAGTGGAGATGCCTTTTAATGTACAGTTTATTAAGTAAATGGTCCTGTAAATACTCTGTGCTAAAGAAAGAAGTGAAAAGCAACAGAGTGATACCACCATTTCTAGAAGTTATTAGTGGTGAGTGCTATTAGTTAGAAATGGAAATTGTAGAGGACCTATCCCCTTTCATAAGTATTCAGCAAAACACTAAGTTACTGCTGGTCAGTTAAAAAGCAGTTCGTGATTTAATAGTGGTTTATGATTATTTTCAGACACAGATGAGTAAGGAGTTACCTGGGGCAACTTACAGTTGTCTAGCCATAACTAAAGCAGCCTGCGGTAAAGATGAATACAGGGAGACTCATACAGCAGAGGAGCTCAGCAGATGGCAGGGGGCTTGCCTGGGACCTGAGAGAGGAACTCAAGATGGATGTGGGGTATTACAAAACAGCAGATGTCCAGGGGATGAAGCAAAGGGTTAAAATGAGTCAGGCATGAGAGTGATGGCCACGTGGAGATCCAGCTAAGACACCAAAGTGGAATAACATGAGCCAAGCATCAACAAAAAGCAGCCAGGTATCAAACAACACCCAGCAGCTAGGTTTATTTCTAGCCTCTTGGCATGCATGAGACATCCCCCTGAGGTGTACCTGATAGCCAGAGGACGTGACAGCTTTAGCTGTAGCTCTTGTGTCTCCAACTGTTGTGATTTATGTGCTCAGTTCTCCAGTCTGGTGCCTTGCCTGCCATTAAGAAGGCGATGCATTGCAGGATTTTTAGGATAAATCATTTTTCAGTCAATGTAACCCACCAATTCCCAAGATTTCAAGTCAGTTGGATGAAGTGGTGAATATACTTTTCTTCTGCTGGTGGCTGCTCTGCCCACCAGGAGTACTTGAGAAGAAAATTTCATCTTTGTTCTATCTAGTGCTGTGCTAGCAAGCTGTAATTCACAGAGCGAAGAGGCAGAAGCTGGTGCAGCCTGCTCTGTGGCCCAGGAGCAGGCTGCTTCTAGGGCTGGATTTCATTATGGGTCTCCCTGGGCAGGTTATTAACGGTGGGGATTTGCCACCGGTTTTTGCCACTGAGAAGTGAGCTTTGGCCACCTCTTTACTCACCAATACAGGTAAAAAGATGTGCAGCTTCGCATCCAGTTTTGGAGTGAGAAGTGAGAGACGCAAGAAGCAAACAAAGCCAGCATGCACAAAACCAGCTGCCTTTCTGCCACACACCAGGGTTTCACGAGCCAAGTCTTTTCCGTAGGATGTCCTACATCTGCTCACAGGAGCATGGGAAGCCTAAAACTGTGTCCTAATTTAGCTGGGCTATCTAATGAGACATACCAGACCATCAGCAGCCAAAACAGATTTTCATGGCTGTGACTGCCTTTGGGAATTGCTTCATGTCTGTGTTTTTTACCAGAGCCTGAGGAAGTGAAGTAGCCAATACCAGGTGAAAAGTCGTGGAAGGTGGATGATTAATTTCTGGGCTCCTTTGCAACTCACAGCCTGAACGCCTCCCTGGTGCGCTGGGCTTGCAGCCCAGTTTGTGGTCATTTCAGAGCATTCATTTGGAAGGGCTGATACTCTCCAGTTATATTTTAGGTGTGCTTTTTTACCAAAACCGAAAGGATTTCAGTTATGGTGATGAATAGAAAGGCAGAGCTGAAGCCTCAAGGGGTCTGCAGCAATGACCACCTAGTTGCACAGAGACAGAGGCTGCAGGCAGGCTGGCATCTTGCACTGAGTTGGACTGATGGCAGGTCTGCTCATCTGTGTGCCACTATCATTGTTGACTGCCTATGAAGAGAAGAGCAGAGTGTTAAAAATTAATATAACAGGATAGTTGTGATTGTGGTTATTTCATTGCCATGGTAAAATAAAGGAAGGGCATTTGATACTTTTTGTTTTTTTTAAAGGAAAATTATGGCAAATGTTTGCTACATAAGAGTTTACGTTTCTGGCAGCATTGCAAGAAATATAGCCCCTGCTTAGGTACAATGTTGATAATGGCTTAATATTATTTTTTGTTAAAACATTCATTCATTAAAAACTTCAAAGCAATCCATCTTGGTTGTACAGCATGCAAAAGGTTAAATCTTGGCCTCGGGCAGGTTTTAAGGTCATGACTGAGGAGGATTCTTCAAGTCTGTAAATGCCTGCCTAGAGTGACCTCCGCTTTAGGACCACTTTAAGGCTTAGAGAAGCCCTATATACTGGAAGAGGAGGCTGTGGCCTTACATGGAGTTATAAAACCCCCAGCTTTTTTCTTCTGAATGTACCTGTTTATTTGCAGTGCCAAATGATTAATTAATTCTTTCATCTGTGCTTTCTTAAGAAGCCCTTGCGCCCTTTAGAAACTCAGTAGGCATTTGTGGTTAACTTACAGAATTAATAGGGATGGAAACCTGAGCAATTTGGTGTATCTGTTCTTGCTGGAATGACTTATGGTTTGGACTCATGGGGTTTTGTTCCCAAACACAAGGAGTGTTTTGTTCCAGCAACATACTTGAATGCAGCAACGGAGGGCGTGCGCACAGCTGGTGCCATGGTTCAGCAGATGGGGCACTAACTTAATAAAGTAGCTACCTTAATTACCTGTGGTCTTTAGGGTATATGGCCCTTCTGTGAGTGCTTACAGATTTACATATCAAAACCAGTAGTGTATAGGGTCCTTTTAATGCTTTTGAACTATAATATACAATTCTCTGTTTCCAAGTGATTTAATTACAGGTTAGTGAAGTAAGGGACTTGGATAGTGTGTAACATGCAGAAATACGTCTCTGTTCTTGGTGCCGAGTACAGAACTTTTCCATTTGCAATAGTATTCACATATCCAGGGCTCAAATCCCCATTATCCATGCCTTGAGAGTAGGGCAGACTCTTGTCATAATATCACATTATAATCCTTCCAAAGATAATGAGGTGACTCTCGTTGCATTTCAAAACAGTGTGACCAAGATGAGGTTTTGATCCATCAGCCACACTCTTCCAGAAGTACTAAGGTACTGGCAGCTATTTGATACTGAGCCAGTTTGGCCCTCAACTGAGAAACAGATCAGGCAAGGCCTTTGAAAAGAATTTTAATAGACACATCTCACACTTGCAGAGAAGCATGAAACTCTCCTGTTAAAATGAAATTGGGTTCATGAAAGGTCACAGTTATCTTTTTAAGTAAGTTTTTGCATGTCTGCAGAGCAAATATTGCATTAAAGATAAGGGTAGAATCGCTGTTTTACTGATAATGCTCCATGCTTTCTTTTTTCTTCCAAATTACGATATAGCTTCCTGCAAGCTAAGCAACCAGCCTGCTAGATAGCACTTTTTTCTTTATTGCTATACAATGACTTACCAAACTAGCGAGGCCCCAAGCAGTGAGTACTAGAAGAACCACGAGCTGCCAAAATAACAGCAAAATACTTCCTTTTGTTATTTCATTGGTGAATTTTAAGTCCCGCCAACAGTTTTTCAGAAACTATTGTGACATAGGTAAGAATCCGAAGTTGGCTTTACTGTAAAACTATTTTTCCTTTATATGCACAATCACTTACAAATTTGGGAAAGGATCTAAAAAGGACTTCATATATCTTTGAGTATCTATAGATATCCATGTAGATAGGTGTATAGATGTCTGTACATGTATATCTATCTCTGTGTATATTTGTGTATAGATATGTGAAGCATTTATAACCATACTTTGCTCCATCCTAAACTTCCACCAGAAGTGGCTTCCCACTGAATTTGGTGTCACACAAACAAGTGATTTCGCATGTCGCACAGTGGATGAGGTGGAAACCTCTGGTGGAGGGAAGAGTTTAAATGCACCCTTGGGGCTGGTAGCTAAAGGAAAACAGAAGCTTCCCCTGGCCTCCTAAAGTTGATCTGCTTTAGGAGGTGTCCGTCCTTCCCCTTGAGGCTCCTTGCCTCCCTCAGCCCCTTACAGTGCCGAATTACAGTGCCCTCTGAAGTGAGGTTTGCACACTGTGGTGATAAGAATTGGTAGGTCAGTCACTGTTTCAGACCCTTCCCTAACCCAGCTGTGCTGGATACTAGTACCAGTGAGGCAGTAAGAGCTGGGATTCTGCAGCCCCTCCCCCCCCCCCCCCCCCCCCCAGCCATAGGATCTGCTAGGTGCTGCTGCCCCTGTTGCTGTGGGCTTGCCGTTCCCTGGTACCAGCTGGCTCAGAGGCGCCGGTGCCACAGCAAGCCCCCCTCAGCCCCCGTCTGGCTGCCCTTCATCTGCCCCAAGGGCAGCACCAGCCACGCCTGGGGTTCACTAAAGAACTGATATTGGATGAATTGCAGAACTGGGAAGCACTACTTTCTCGGTAGGGATGTGGGGCAGCCCTGCCCCGTCACTACCTTTGGTATATCTCAGCTAACCTGTTGTGGGCTGACATATGAACCTGCGCTTACCTTCTTCATGGGCCATGATCTTAAAAGCTCATGAAGAGGAGCAGGGGCTGCACATCAGCAGCAAGGACCAGCTGGCTCTGGGTCACGGCCATTGGCTTCATGAGCAGCACACAGTAACTGCAGGGCCAGGTGGAAGGTGGCCCCAGCTTGCTCTGAGCCTGCAGACACTCCTCGGGGCCAATTGGGCTGGGATAATTTCTAAATAAGTGATGGTGTTGTTTAGGTCATATGGGAAGTTTAGGTTTGGAGAGCTGAGATGGTCCTTGCTGAATATTGGGATGTACTTGTATGTGGTTAAACAGAGGCCCGGAGGATGTTTGTCACTGAATAACTATCGTGGTTTAACCCCATGCAGCAACCAAGTACCATGCGGCTGCTCAGTCACTCCCCCCTCCCTGCTCCAGTGGAAAGAAATGCAGGAAAAACATTCTTTTACAAGTCCGCAGGCTGTTATGCTCCTTCTCACAGAAGCCCCACACCGAGAAAACGGTTTAAGGGAACTATCCCGTCAGGCACCTGCAGGAAGGCCTGGAACAATGGCCAGTGCAGGAAGGATGTCGCAGGTGGATACAGCACATTTGTGCCAAGGTGCAGAGCAGAAGAGAAGTCACCATGGCTCCAGCAGGCGCCAGATGTTTTATGACTTTTCAGTATGTTTTGAAAAGTATCCTGTAGATGATTGCAGAGCTGAAGAATAAGACTGATGGCAGGCTGTGTTAATACTGGGTGGGTTTACATTGTAAAGGTGGTACTTTGTGGCCTCTTCAGAGGTGAGAACCAAAAGAGGCTGAACGGGGATGGAGATTAGCCCTGCTCTTGGGAGAGCAGGAGTGAAGGTTGAGGGCAAGTCTGAAGAGGAAGCTGATGCAAGTGGTTAAGGAGTTGTGATTTTGAGAGAAGAGGGTGTTTCTTAGCAGCAGTGAGCTGATGACCTCTCCAGGCACAGGAGCTGCAGGGCAGCAGCGGTGGGGACAAGGTGCATCTGTGTCCCAGCACAGCTGCTCCCCAGCCCTGTGATAGAGGGGTGCCGAAGCATCTGGAGCTTGTGAGTCGAGTCTTCATCCCCTCAGCTAATCCCAGGAGCCTACCGCAACCCAACAGAGCTGCTGGAAGCCTCTTGGTGGCCCTGCCAGAGCAGCCATCAATGCAGAATACAGCTCGGGCTTTTGAGGTGTTCATCAAGGAAGAAGGAGTGTATAGCAGAACAGATAATTTACTACTAGGAGGGAAGTCAAAATAACTTTTTAGGCATGTAAAGCCAATAGGAAATCAGTGTTAAGATGCCAGTGAGCAAGGACACTTCTATCACTCAGTGTCGCAGTTCTGCTGTTTTGTGGGCAGCATGTACTAGTGAATTACTGGGTTTCGTTCTCTGCAGCTGATAGTTAGCTACCCTCTTTCACAAGTATCAAAAATACTTCAAATGGCAAAAAAGTAAATAAAGCCTTACTGCGAAGTCTGGGCATGAGCAATGCTAAATATCACTGATTTTTGCCACTAGGATTATGTATCATGTTTAGGACACCAGTTCTGGAGGTAATTGGTGTGGGAGCCTGTAGTGGATGGCCTAACGGTCTGGCCTTCATCAGTGGATTATGAACTTGATGCCATCATGAATATGTAGTAAGGTAGCAGGCGTATTGCCCTTCTGAGGACTGAAAAAATCTTGGCTAAATCCCAGCAAGATAGGAGGGGAAACCCTGGAGCAGATCTCAACATAACAAAAATTGAGACCCTTACTCCGGTTACTTGAAATGTTTTCTCTGATGCAGAGGTATCTGATATTCTAACAGTGACTTGGAAATAATGCCTGCACCTTCACTAAGTCTTCAGAATTACTCCAATGTTATTTTTTTCTGGCTAACATTGGTTGATTAGCTATGGGGTCATTCTGCTGTTACTTCCATGTTTGCAGGCTTTCAGATTCACTGCATATGCCCTTATGTTCATGTTTGTATTTGTGACTCTCCCAGAGTTTTACAGGGCATTGCACATCTGCAAAGATTGTTATTCATTATTTAAAATGCACTGAACTGGAATCCAAATTCTATCTGTTCTCTATTGGCCATTATTTATTTTCCATTCATAAACTTTTATCAAGTAACAGCAGGCGGCATTCAGGCAGCGCAGCAGCCAAGAGGTGAAGTAAGCCATTCACAAACAAACTGCAGGCTTATAGCCGCCCATAGACACTGGCTGGTGAATCATACTGAGCAGCGAATACATCCTGAACATCAGCATCCTTTCACATACTGAAGGAAGTGTTGCAGTTTTACTCACTTGATCTGCATATTGCTCTCCGGAGGCTTTCATCCCAACATGTTTCTTTTTACAGTAATTCAGGGACATATTATGAAATCTGGAATTCGGCTAAATTCAAGCAAACTTCTTGCTGAGTATGAAATTTAGGATCTTAATTCTGCAACAAGCTATGTCAAACATATGGCCACGTAGCAACACACTAAAATGTGAATTTACTTCGGGTTGCAAGAGGAATCTTACACGAGTATACAGGGCTCTGCTCAGACAATGCAGGAGCATGCACACTGCAGCTGCAAGTGGAAGGGAGACTACAGCCTCACAGGGTTTGCTGCCACCCCTGCAGCCTTATAAACCCATTTGTGGGTGGAAGTGCAGAGATAACAGCTAAGGGCAAAAGATTTTGCCTATAGGTGAATCTTGCTGTGCTAGTTATAATGTGACTATTGCCTGGATAGTAGCAGGTGCTGGGGAGGGAGTGAGGAAGGAGATACAAACCTCCTCACTATACATATTTCTTGTTGAAAGTATCCTGGAAGAAAGATATCCGAGTCGTTTCACCGTTTTCTTAACCCTGTTGGTATTGCTTAGATGGCAGTGACACCCTGTGGTACCAGCCGCTGGTGCATCACTCGGCAGTAGTTTAGGCAGTCAGTATAAGATTGCACTAACAAAAAGTCCAGGGATGTTTTTAATTCATCTTCACAGACCACATTTTCCATCCTCCCTGAGTGCCTTTGCACTAAGCAGGGTGCACCTTTCCGGATTTAAACGTCCTGGAAGTAGCTACTGCCTCTTTCTGAGCGTTTGTGCAGTGCCTGCATGGTGACTCTCTCTGGTTCAACTCCCATCTCTTGGCTTTACAGTGAGAGGAATCAGCTCTCGTTACAAACCAGAATTGCATGACAGTGTACCTTTGCTATATAATTTAGTGAAAATGCTTGCTGCCTCTCTGCTTGCCCCAGCGAGCAAGGAAAGCTTCTGGTTGGAGGGGAAAGTGCTCATCTTGGGTATTTTCTCTCTTTCAGGGGGTTCACGAGTCAAAAGGTGTGACTGAAGATTATTTGAAACTGGAATCCCTGATCCAGAAAGTCGTTTCTCCTTACTTGGGCACATATGGCCTGTATTCCAGTGACGGACCCTTCACACACTCTTCCTGTATCTTGGGTAAGAATAACAGAGGCTCAGTTTGACACAGCACAGAGGGCTTCACCAAAACCGTGGTCCACACAGGCCAGGGCCCACACGAGAGGAGACTACCAGTACTAATGCAGTGTGGCCAGGCTCCTTTTCTAAGGCCATGCTCTTTGAGTCTGCAAAATCGTAGTGCAACTTGCCAGTGGTGGAAGACGAAAACAGATCGTCATAACAGTGCTCATTAATAAAAAAAGTCTGTGAATCTAGAGTGTGTTTAGCATTTCCGTTCTACCTTTTAATGAGAGAGCTTTAACACAGGATGTTTTATGGACGGAAGCCATTTGTAGAGTGCTGCATAGTGTCTGTTCATTAGCACACAAAGATCATACAAGGCTGTTCAAAGCAGGGAAGTGAGTAGGAATTTGTCTTAGAGAAGGCAAATGGGTAAGCCTTCAAACATGTAAAAGCTTTCTGTAGAGTGGAAGGTAAAAAGCTGTTCTCCTTCCGTCTGGAGATAAGAAGAATAGAGTGGACCACACGTAGCAGGGGAAATTCAGATTGCACAGAAGGAAAAATCTCTAATGTCACATGAACCACCCCTGGAGGCTGTTCAATCTTTACTGCTAGAGATCCTATATACATGTTACGTAGATAAGCATCAGAAGGAGCAAGGTGGGTAAACATGGTCCTGCCTGGTAACAGAGCTGAGTGACCGACCTGCTTGAGTCCTTTCCATCTTATTTTCTATGATTCTTTGAGCTCTGAAGCATTCAGTGACTTCTGTGAAGGTAAGATTTGGCCAAGATGAAGGTCTTTTGAATATCCCACACAGTAATTCAGTCTGTTGAAAATGCAAGGGGGATGCTACCAGCATAAGTTAAAAAGGAAATGTGATAGTATGTGAGTATTTTAATGTAAATACTGTGATGGCCTGTTTGAACAGAGAAAACAGGGAAATACATTAAATTGTATGTTTTCTATGCAATTTAATTTGTTTGCTTGTCAGAAATGGTCAGTAAGGTAGTTGATTTCCCCTTGAAGCTGAATGGAAAAATGGTTGTATTGCAGTAAGTGTTTAAGAAACAAATCAGTTTTACATAAATAAATAGAGGCCAGCTGTTTATGGAAAATGGTTCAGGATTACTACTTTGTTTTCATTGCTTGCCATTAAAAGGCCACAAGCATTTAAATGGCGCCCCAAATTGTCATTTTCTGAATACAAGCTTTTGTATGTCAGGACAGAGAAAATGTACCCAAATATTGTTAGAAAATAAATTGCAGTCTTGTTGTATTATAGGACTGCAGAAGATAGGAAGGTTTTGGCGGACTGGGCGCTGGGGTGTAGATCTGTAGCAGTACCCCTGAATAGGTCTTACTGTAGTCAGTGAACCTGTATCCAAAGGAGCTGAGTGCATAAGTCTCTGCTGCTTTTAAGCTACTGCAACTAGTTCTGTCCAGCTATTTTGGTAGCGTGATTTGAAGCTGTGACATACGGTCCTTGGGACTGGTGTGGCCACTGACTTTTCTTCCCAGTCAGGCTAGCACACCCAGCCTTCCTTTCTGGCCAAGCCTTGGTGTGACCAAAAAGCCAGAGTTCCTGCGGCAGGACAGCCCAAGGAACCTTCTCTGTTTGCCGGGTCAAACTCCCTAACAAAGAAAAAGGCTGAAAGTGGACTTGGCTCAGTTGATTTAATTACTGAGGCAGACATAAGTGCAAAATACAATCTTAAGTACAGAAACTGGCTTTCTTGGTATATATGATTGGAATTTGTGTTCAGGTAAGCACATAATTATACCTAAGTATAATTTTAGAAGAGACAGGCATTTGTAAAGGATATTGTGTGATTTGCAGAGGAACAAACATATACCAGCATCCTGATTTAAAGCAGAGAATTTATATGCAGTGGCTACGGTTGACTTCCAGAGCATAATTTGATTCCCTTCTCCAGCCGTGCCCCTTTCATGGGGATGGCAAAGTGAACGTAGGAGGGAGAAAGCTTCAGAAGTGAGACCTATTAATCACACCACTTATTTTTCAAGCACAAATGCGTCTGAAGCACTGAGGTCTGCAGAAAGTTTGCATGATGATGACTTTGCTGTAGCTGCGGGCGAGCGCGCCAGCCCCAGGCCGCTGGTGGCGGGTCTCCGTGCTGACTTGCTGCCACCTGCTGCTCGTTCCTTGGAAGGAGCCCGCTTGGCTAACGGCCAGCAATCCCGGCCGGACTGAGCGCAGGTTTGTTCCCCAAAAAGGTCGCTGTGGGCACTACCTTCCAGTTCATGTTTCCAAACACTCTTGGGGTTTTCTCCTTGTGTGGTCTCTGAACGATGCTTTGCATCTGAGTTTTCCCCAAATTATTAGTAAGACTGCCTGTCTTAATCCTTGTGCCCCAAATCTGAAGAGACCCGATTTTCCCAGGGTGGGTGGAAAATTTAAATTTGAACTACTAGAAATTAGTGATGACCTTTATAGCCTGATCAAGAACAGAACTGCACTTTCCATTCCTGTCTAAAGAGAGTATTTGCAATTGTGTCAGGTCTTCCAAAATATTTACTGTTTTACTCCAGCTGCTGAAGTTGTTTGAATATAAGGGAATCTCAGCTATTACTTGTAAAGATAGGTTTGGGGGTTTCAGTATGCTAAAGAAATCTAGGAAGTCTGAGGTCTACGGATCTACAAAACCAGTAAAATGTGTTCTTTTATAGAAGTTTCTGTTATTCAAGAGAAGCTCATGAATATTCAGGCCTTGACTTTTCTTTTAAACACTCGTAATTATTAGTTGTATGAAAATAGGTGAGTTTGTAGACATTACTCTGGATTTTTCTCTATTTACAGAGAAGCGATTCTTCAGGCGTTCAAAATCAGGTGACATCCTTGCCAAGAACCCCGTGGTGCGATCAAAAAGCTACAACAATCCACTGCTGACGCCAGTGGCCGAGTATGAAACCGAGGGCATGGCTGCCAATGGAACAGGCATCCGAAGGCACTCTGTTTCAGAAATGACCTCCTGCCTGGAGCTCCAGGGGTACTCCAACCTCACCACCATCATGGACAACGGTTCCAAGAGCTCCATGACAGCCACAAAAAGCTCACTGTCAGGAGACCAGGAGAGGCCCAGCACTGGGTCAGTGCAATGCTCTAGCAAACTCAGTACAGTTGAGCAACAGAAAGGACTCTTCCACGCAATGGATGACCCACATAGGTCTTTTGAGCTGGACAGGGACCCTTCCTTGATTCCAGTTCCCTCTTCCAGCCCTGAGAACATAGTGGATCAGATTTTGGAGTCGATCGACTCTGATTCTGAAGGTATTTTTATTGATTTTGGCCGAGGCTGTTCCAATTCATCAACATACAATGTGGATGTGAACAGACAGAGCATCATGTGAAGGACGTTGGGAGACAAACCTTGAGTTTTAACATTATATATGAAAGTTACTAACGCACTGAGACTGTGGGCAAGCTATGTATGTCTAGGGCAGAACCTCTGTTGTAGGTCATCACAGCTGTACTGAAGTACACAAACGCAAGTTTATAGCAGCTGGGAATCTGCTGCAAGTGGGAAGAAACTCCAACCACTTCTCCCTTTCCCTGTCACTCTGCAGTCAGATTTCCTATTGTCTTTATAAACTTAGGCGTTCACAAGCTGACAAGTGTCTGGTAAAATGCTGTTAGTGCAGCTGGCAGTGTTTGTTCAGGAAAACAGCCTAGCAAATAGCCGTGTTCACTTTTAATTTTCTCAAGAGGTTTCCTGTTGACAGCAGGTTGTTCTCTGAACTGTAACACCGCAGCCAGAGTAAAATCATATCCTTTTAAAAAATGAAAAAAACCCAGAGACTGTGGGCCTTCATGCCACAGAATACAGTGGTAAAGAAGTCTCTTCTAATCTTTTTCTTGTACATCTTGTATGCACTCCTTTGCCTAATGGTGAGTTAGGGTTCTTGAAGAAAGGCAAATAAACAGAAATGTGCTACCTGATGTCACGCGATGCCTCATGTCTCATGTTCTGTTTCACAGCCAATACCTTGCGTCTGTGAGAGAGTTGTCTTGAAACTGGCTTTTGAGGCCAAGTTCATTTGCTCTGAAAGTGGCAATTCCAAGAAATCTGTGCACTATTGACTCCTGGAGTATCCATTGTATGGAGAAACTCCAGCAGAATTCAACTTACTTGTTTCCTAAATAAATAAAAATATGGCTTCTTGGTGGAAATCTTCATTGTATATTTATGTTATTAAAGAAATACAATAATGCATATACTGTCATTTATGTACTGATACTTAGGGAGTGTGAACCTTGCAGCTCTTCTCATCCTGAGCGCTCCCAGCTCTTTGATTCTCTCTCAGTAACATGGTGGTGTAAGAGCTGTCTCAGTGATTTTATAGAGGATTGATGCACATAGACATTAAGGTGAAGTAGAAATCTTGATGCATGCTAGATTTTTGACCAGATGGTTTTATGGTGAAGAAAGAGCTACTTCAGGGCACTCCATTCTAAGCGTCTCCTCTGGAGGAATGAGTTGGTAACTCCTGAGCTGCTCAGCAGACAGGTTGTCAGTTCAGTTTGGCAGTGCCTGGCACTTAGCTCAGATGCTCAAGGAGTTTGTAGCTTTGCTCTGCGCTGGCACTGCTGACCCAAACATTTGCCGAACTTCCCCAGGCTTTGATTACATTTCTAGGCTCAAAGCCCCACTTCTGATGCGTTAATTTCTTTTGGCCTCACTACTTGATCTTTTGGAAAGTGTTAGCTCTATCTTTTGCTACTGCCTTACTTCACTGCTAGGTATTTCAGCTTCTGGATGGATGTGCAGGCTCCCCATAACACAGAGGTTTGAGAACCTCAGAAGCAAGCTGAAGAAGGAGACCCATAAGTGAAGCAGGTGTTTGGTGTCTGTTTTGCTTCTTTGTATTTGGCATGTTCAGCTGTGCAGCCTTCCCTACAGGTGAGCACTTACGTTAGGTCATACTTAAAAGTTTCTTTTACAGAGAGATACATAATTGCTTCTATGTGCCACCAGTCTCAAACCTAACAGCCAGGGAGTGCACCTGGATGGGACCATCTGATGCAGGGCACAGTCAGCACGGAGCGACTTCACACCAGTTGGCAGAAACGCAGGTGCAGCAAAACATACCCTCAGTGAGAGAAACTCCGGTGCCTGGGGGAGGGAATGGGATCTTTGAGGTCCAATGAATGGAACTGCTTAGGATGCAGGTACCTAACTAGCCCTCTGGATGTGCAGCTAAAAGTTGCAGATTATCAGGCCACCCGTTTGGCCGCTCCCTGGCCGTGGCACTGCCTGTACCATCCTGCAGGATCGCACTGAGGCGCGCTCAGGAGTGCTTCACTCCTGGTGGAGCTGAGTGGGTTGGCAGCCTGCTCACGTCTGAGGTGCAGCAGGTTCCTACCAACTGGTTGGTGCTACCAGTGGGTGTTTGCCCACCCTCTCCTAGCTGGGGACATGATGAACCTGTAGTCTCAAGGCAGGTTTGGTGCCACATTTGGCCCTGTGCAAAGCACAGGAGAGGGAGGAGGTCTCACTGAAACAGGCTCTGATATATGACAGGATCGGTGATTTCCGAAAGTGTCCTAAAGTCGTACAAGCCCCCATTGCTGGCACCCTCAGTCTCCGACCTTGTTCCTTCTGACTGCCACTGTTTGCCCAATTATTACTTAGGTTGGAGAAAAAGAATATCTGCAGTTTTGTTCTAAGGACACAGTGCAGGGAAGGGGGAGATAGATCGAAACCCCTACAAGAAAATTTAAAAAATCCAGTGGATCAAGGCCTCAGCACACTTTCTTCCCTTAGGGAATATTATAAGCGTCATAAGCTTACTTAATTACTGGGGAATATTCAAGCACACTTTCAAGTGAGAGTAGAAAGGCACTGCTAGGACCCTCCCCACCTGAGCTTTTGCACGGTCAGTGCCCTCTCCTATATTAGGAGACCTTGGATCCCCTGGTATGCTGGCAATGAACTAACCTCTCCCACCTGGCACGGATAGAGCTAGTGAATGAAAATCCTCCTGTAGCTGGTTTAGAAGGTTATTTGAGGACTGGGTTCAAGACTCTGACTGCTGAAGAGGAGTACTCCTAACAGGCACCTCAGATAACCTCAAAGAGGAGCAGGGTTTAGGAAATAGTCTTGTCTTTAGTGCTTCCTCTTGCCCAAGGCAGGCAGCCTGGTGTAATGGCTGGTTCTTGGATGCTTTGCCTTCTCACATGCACTGCGGGGGAAAGCAGCTACCCTGGAGCATTGTAGCACTGCAGCCCAGCACTCCTGATCTAGCCTTTACATACCTAATTCTTCAAGTGGGCTCTTTGGGGTCAGAGCTCTAGCAGCAGAAAGATCTTCTGTAGGCTTTTCTCAGCAGCGCAGACTCTTCAGAAGATACAGACCAAGGCACATTCACCAGGACCGCTTTGGAAAAAGGCAGAAAAGCAAAGCCCAGCCCAGCCCTATCACCAAAACTGTGATTACCAGCTGTGATAGGGTTGAATGAGTTGTTAAGAAAATTGGGTTCAGACCTGTTGGGATTCATTGCGACTTGTTAGGTATTGGATGTTCTGTGAGTGCTGCTGAGCTGAAGTAAAAGGCTTCTACTTACCCTCTGTAGGATGAAGAGGTCTCAACTGGCTTCAGTTAAAGTAAGTTTTTTTTAGATGATAAAAATAAATTTATTATTTAAAGGTGATGCTGCAGGGGGACAAACTGATCTCTGCTCTTGCTGTGGTTTAGGGCTTGCTGAACTAAACTTGCCTCTGCTAGCAAATGTGGTATTCACAAAAGTGTTCTGTCTGCTATGCTAAAGCTCTGCTACTGGGGTAAGGACTGAAGGAGGAGCAAATGCATTCTGACTGTAAGGCTTCAAGCTGCAGTTTCAGGGCTATTTTTTAATTAAAGAAAACTTTATAAACTCAGCAGGCTGGCTATGAAGAGCCTGAAACCCTGAAGTCACATTTAAGTTCCCTACTGCAATGGTGATAGGGTAGCATCTTGTCTCCCCCTCGAAGTTTGTATTAAAGTACACAGGCAGATAAGACTGTAAATTGAAAAACCGTGTGTAGTGTTTTCCCTGATTCCTGTGAAACCCAGCATGTCCTTTGTCCTCAGAGATGAAGTTTCTCACCAACTCATTCCCCAAGAAGTGGCATGGCTGGGGGCACTACGTTCTCTGCGGGAAGATGCAGGTGGAGCTGGGCTCTAGCTTTGAGCTTCTGGGCAGGTCTGGTTTGTAGCCGCACTGTCGCGTGTGTGAGTGTGCAAGGTGCAGAGGGGCATAGTAAGAGGTGGCCCTGGGAGGACAGATCGTGTGAGTGATGCTGAGCCAGGTGTGTGCAGGCAATCGAAGCCAAGTGTCCGGTGACTTTAAATGCTGCACAGATGTGAGACTACCCTAATTTGTGACCCTTCTCTTAGTAATCCCAATGCAGACAAGTCAGGGATGCAGGGGATGCAGTGGTCTTAGAGACAAATCACAGAGTCATTACAAATGAAAATTTTATATCAAAAAGACTAGTGCAAGTCCTTGCCAAAATACATTTAGGAAGTGATGGCTTTCTGCTTTCAAATGCTGCTATATGGTAGTGTCCCAGTGCACCAGTGTTACTAAAGCTTTGTCCTTAAGGGGACGTTCTCAGTACGCCAGTTATTCCGCTCCACCCTTCCTTTGTTATGATAAACTGTGGCATTAGAGTGTATCCTCATCCAAAAATCAAAAGCTCTCTGCTCTTTCCCTGGTTGGGACAGGTTCCAAAACCCTATGAGGGATAATACAGAGCAACAGATAGCACTTAAATCTCCTATCATCTGGCACTGCAGGGTGAACGTTATGCAAGCAAAAGGAACTGGGAGACTAACCTAATGAACAGCTGCTGAGCTCTGTGGAGAAGAAATACAGCTCCCTGGAGCACAACTGGAAACAACGGAATAATTGGCTGCAAATAATGCTGCCCAAATAGAGGGGTTTTTTTCATAGAAGTGGGGAAAATTACTTTCCATTATTCAATTAGCTCCTGGCAAGCTTGTTTTGATAGTGCTTTTGACTAAAATAAACATGCTTGCTGATATCATCTGAACCACTAAGCTGTGGTGATAGAAGAGCTATGGGCCACCTTCTTCTAAGGCCACCACACAGACATGAGAGTATATGAAAATGCCTGCGCTCTCTCTGAAGTTCTGGTTAGAGGTGTATGGATTGCCCCTTTACTAGGATAATATGCTGTAAGAACATCTTGGAAATAAAGATGTCAGAAAGCTCTTAGTGTGATTTTTGAGCTCTGGTCTGCAGCGGTGTGACTGTCGTTCCAGAGCTTTTCTCAAAGTATCAAAATTTGAAGGCAGGGAGCAGAAACCCAAATATCAATGGAGCTCGCAGTGCTGCAAATAACATATGCAGCCATTTTAATAATACATAAATCCTTGCCACCATGCTCTCCGGGAGAATAAAATGCTTGGTTTACAATTGAAGTCTCGTTCGTACCTTTCCACAAAGGAAGAAATACTCTTCTAAGGGGAATAAATATATATTTGCCTTGAAGAGCCTTCTCGCATCACTTTCTCTTCACATGGTGTGGTAGTAACAGCAGCAGATTGCTGTGCTCAGTGGTTTGCAAGTTCCTAAACTCCTTCCTGCGCAAAGAGAGGAGACGGTGCCTGGGGCTGGAAAAGCAGGACAGCATCTCAAGCTGGGTGTAGAGTGAAAGGTGCCAAGAAAGGAGCTGGGCCATTGTGCCCCTAAAATCCAACTCAGGTTAGAGCTGCTCAAGGCAGAGTGTCTTAACTGGCAGCAGGCTTCAGACCACCTGATGGGTTTTGGGCTGCCGTGGCTCAGTTGCCAGCCCACCCTTCCCAGGAGGGTGATGCAGAGGCGAACTGCCAGGGAATAGCTGCTGGGGCATCCAAGGTGACTCCAGCTCCCTCTGTACACCCTGAAGGACCTCAGGCTTCTGCCTGTTTTCTGACATTAGCAACAGATTAGGGATTTCTGAGGGATGGAGATGACACCAAATAATCGAACCTCCCAAGCTATCGAGAGAAGTAGTCCGAATATTTTGTGTGGTCCCAGGATACTGCAAACAAGCAGACACCAAGTTCCCCGCATGCTATGTGTTGGCCTAACTGCTTCATCAAAACCAATGGTTAGATGTGACTGGTTTCATCAGACTTAGAATCAGGCTGATGTGTTTTATCCCTGAAATGCTCTACCTGGCTTGCAGTTGCTGCTTACTCCTCTGTGTCACCCTCAGAAGTTGCGTTTTGGGGTGATCAGCAGAAAGGAACTAGCTTTGACCTAGTATCTCAATGCCACAATTACACTGGCATTTTAATATTCTTCAGGCAGGTAACTTGACTAGTAATTAAATAATGAAAATGGCCTATTCTTTCACAAATGGTGCACCCCTCAGGTCTTGTGTTGCATAATTGGATTAGCAAATTGGCTGCTGCCCTGCCTATAGCAGGATTGCCTACCTGAGGAGCTGCCAGGATGCTCTGCCAAAGCCCGGGGAGAGAGGGAAGGGAAAACTGGGTGTGTGAAGACCCGTGGAACTGCTGGGCTAATAACCCTGCCAGAAGTTTATTGTTAGTTGCCTTTGTAAAATGAGGTGTCAGAGGCTAAGCTTGCATTTCTATTACTAAGGGTCTGCATCAGCATTTTCACCTTAAGATTGCTAACTCTTCCAGAATGTATTTATTTTCTAATTATTTTAGGATGAAATATTTTTTTCCCTTGCAAAAGCAAATAGTCTTAGGCAGAGTTTTAGCTAGATTTCAAAATACATTCCCTTTATAAATCCTAGCCCTCTGAACCCTGCATTTGAAAATCAGGATTTGAAGGGAATTCTTAGGGCACTGTTGTCTTTACAGTGAAGTCTTGGGAACAGATTGCTGGGCTGGAACTAAGAGACGGGAATGGCTTAATTCCATGTCCCCCACAGGCATTTTGCATAGGTTTACATCACTTAATAGCTCCACACCTCTTCAGAACATGGGGATAATGTTCTTACCTGTCTTCCTCACATTTTAAATTGTGGAGTGGATTGTCTGTCGTGTGAAGGTTTCATGGTAAAGCATGCACAACAAGAGGAGAGGACAGTGTACCGGAGAACGACTGAATGTAAATTAGCAATGCAACCATAATTTTTGTGTATGTAACTTTGTTGCCATCATATTTTTTTAATGTAGCTGCATCACTGATTTAGGCCTATACATGCTACATTAATTCTTGTTTATGTTCCATTCCCTATCTATCCTCATGCCTTGTTTGGCTTTCTTCCTCAACAACAATCTTCACAGATACGTTTTCAATGACACCAGGCTCTGTTTCTTTAGCTGACGTTACCTCTTTTATACTCTGTGTGCTTTAAGCACTTCAAGGGGTTTTTTCCTTCAGTCCATGTTACTTTGTTCTTATCAATGTCAAGCTTCCTGTTGCTCATTACTCTAAATAGTTTAGGTCCCTCTGAAATTCCTCGTGTTTTGTCCTGAATATACTCAGTAAACCCCAGGAGCAAATATCTGCTTCATGCTTCATCCATCTTTTCCAATCAAAAAACTGGAAAGCATTAGGCTTGATTTTCAGAGAGGAAGATTTATCTTCCCACTTGCAGTAGTTTTGTGGAAAATTGAGATCATAATGTTCTGTTCATGATCACTCAAACTGTTTTTTCCCAGATACAGATGTAAAGGTTGCGAGTTTGTAAGCGTTTGGATCATACCCTCAGGCTTACGTTAAAATACAGGTGTGGTACTTGTGCTCCCCAGTTCTCTACAACAGTGTCTGTCTTTCATAAATACTCAGTTTGCTGTGAATTACTAAGCTACTTCATTCTTAAACCCCATGGGTATGCAGTCATCTGGGATGGTAACACGCTGCAGGAAGCTGGCGAAGCTGGCAACCTCTTGGGGGTATACACAGGCAACCTCTTTACACAGTAAGAGCAGTAAAAGTAGAAATGGAAATGCTGCACCTAAAAATTGGAAGCAGAGTGTCAAGTGGGTGCTAAAGCGGACAAAAGGTGCAAAAAATTTAAAGGCAAAACTGAACTGACTTCAAATGCAGCCAGGATCTTGCCCCACATCTGCTTAGGAATGACACTGTTCTTAAACCTTGTTCAAGCCTACCTGGGGGAGGAGGGTGAACAGAAATTGTTTAGAAGAAAAAATGGTACACAGCTCTGAATAGAGAATTATGTAAGGCTTGTGAGGGGATGAATTTATCAGAGTAAGGGTGGAAAATATTTTCAGTTTCACTGGTTCAATTGAAATACTGATTTGTCATACAAATGTTCCCAATTTTTGGCAAAATGGGCTTTTAAAATTATTTTTACCTGCTTTTTGTGTCACCCACTGGAGTGAAGAGTGGTGACAGTCAAGTACATTGTACTGCTAGCAAACCAGTACTCAAGTGGATAAAAGCTTTCTGAAGAAAACTCCGAATTTCCACGGCACTTGACTGAGAGGAGGAAGAAAGGACTGTGTTGCACAAACATTCCTGCAAGTCCCCAGCTGCTGCTGTGCACCACGAGGGGGAAGGCGATCAGCTGCACTCTCCAGGATATGATGAACACTGTCGAGAAAAACAAGGTTGGTACGTTAGTGATTTTCTGGATTCACTTCTTTCTTCCTTGGGTCAAACACTAAGGACTCCGGGCACAAAGTGGCACTTGGGTGCCAAGACCCAACGCAGCATTTGAAGTTTTTCTCTGTCAGATCCAGACACAGCCAAACATATCTGTGGCAGTGCTAGTCCCCCTGCCTCCTCTTTTTCTTTGACTTCCTATAAATGAGTAATTGCTGATTATTTACAAACAGCTCTAATATTTTTAAATTGGTCTTGCATGGGTCAAGCCCTGGAAGGTACTGTAGGTGCATCCACAGTGCATGGATGCATCCAGATACTTCCACTGAGGTTGTCCACGGAGCATCAGGGAGCCTTCTGTAATCAGAGACTGCAAGCATCCAGCACAGAATCTGGCCCTGTCAGTCTGGAATTAGCAAATGATAAAGAAACAGTAAAACTGATGCTACACTTTGCAGGGAAAGAGACTGCACATTGATCCCTCCTGTTTGCATGTGCAGGCTCAAAGGACCATGCACGTGGTTACTGTGCAGATTCAAGTGAATCCAACTTCCCGTCAGCATGAATCACTTAATGATTTGCTCACACCGAAGACATAATTTGGTATTCTACCTTTTGCATCTTCCAAAAGTTGTTCCTTAAATGCTATGTGTAGGCGGGGGTTCTTGGCTGGTAATGCTGTGGTTGAAATGCTTCACAGCGGATGTATCCATCTTGGTTCAGGTTGTAGTAGTATTCAAATATGCTAAACAGTCTCATGTATACAAAGATAGGAGTTTTCTTTTTCCTTACTCCCGAAACTGTCATATATTTTCCTCTTACTGGTTAAGTAGAGTTCATGGATTTATGTGTGTGGTGGGTGGATTTTTTTACTTGCTTGTTTTTACCCAGAGGACGCTTTAAATCAAACCCAAAGCCCTGCCTTTCTGCTCTTGGTACACGCTAGGGTTATCCCTCCGTCTTTTCTAATGCAGATGACTATACTGTTCTTATTTCCTTTGTTGCACAGTAACCATGCCAGCTAGCTCATTGGGACACTGTGACAAAAGCTGATGACTGGTTCCATGTGAGGAGCTGCTCCCTCAGCAGTGTGCCTGTGGCTGGGCTGCTTGTTTAAGAAGGGAGACATAACTGTAAACAGGCCTGACTCACAATGCCTATGCTGCTTGCTCTTTCCGCTGGAATTCCTTTTTTCCGTCATTAATCTAGCTGCTGTTGCCGTTCTGACCAATCCTGTTGATGCTACAAGCTACAAAGACACCACAATAACGTGGTTGGGGATCAGGATCTGTTTCTTGGGCTCCTTTTTGCATGGGCAAGAAGCCTGTGGATGAGGGAGACGAAGATGGCAAGGAGATGCACCCAGAGCTGAGCATCTCCTTGGAGGTACTTCTGTTGCAGCCTGGCTTGCAGAAGACAATTTCACATCTCATATGGTCAAAAGTGGTGAAGAACTTCCTTCAGCAACACCACATCCTCTTCTCCAGACTACAGCATGTGTAAAACTACACGGAGTAAGGAGTCTACTCAGCATAAATGCTTCCCCTTCCAGCAGAGGCTTTTCAGGAGGGCCCCGCAGTGCAAGGTTTGCTCAAGTCACTGCCACAAGCCAATGTTTTCCCGGTGCAGGAGTCCAAAGGCAGTTCCCAGATGGGAGATCCTGCCTCACAACTGGCTGGGTAGCAGTCAGTCTTCAGACTAAGGTTTCCTACAGTCTATTTCTGCAGGGTTTCTATGGCCTCACGTCTGTGATTCCTCGGGTGAGCAGTGATATCAAGCTTACACCATTTCCTATTGGGATGAAAGGGTCCTGCAGGTCCACTTCTTTGCCTCTCTCCATGTGCTCTCCAGGCCAAAATGCCTAGTTTATAGCATACAGATCAAATAAATCCGCATTCCTGCCTCCAGATGCTGGCCCTCAGAAAATGAACATATTCAAAATGTTAATTTATTACTGACAGCGGCAGTGCTAATGCCTTCTAGGCAGTGGGCCCCTTCCTTGCTGGAGGTTTGTGGTGGAAGTTGTGTGCTCCCTGGTCCGGGGTGCAGGTCCTCTTCTGGGATGTCTTTTCCGCTGCAGAGTGGTGTGGTGCTGGGTTTGATGCCAGCACCTGTGCTTAGCACCACAGGGGGAAAATACTCACAAAAATGTTAGGGGGGGTTGTACAGTTTTGTGAGGATGGGTCTTACTGCCCCTAAAGAAGAGCTGCCCCCGTTATTGATTCCATCAGCTCAGTCCTGAGCCTCGCTTATCAAGAAACATGGATCTTCTGTGCAACTCTTAAGATCACTTATCAATAGGCATCACCGCTTCTCTGCAGGCTCAGAGGTATCGCAGCTCCCTTTAGGTGCTTCCTGGTTTTGCAGTAGATCAGAATTTGTACAGTATTACTGTGTTACTATCCAAACTGGCCACTGGATTGCACCATTGCTCCAAATAAATCTGAAAGCAATGCAGCATCTGAGAGCAGAGGAGCCAGCTCTGTATATAAAACGCCTTTTCTGTTCTCACTTTCCAAAGTCCCTCTGAGAGACCAGCAGCAAATTACGAGCTTGCTACAAGAAAATCAGCCTCAGATCAAACTTGTGTCTTCATTTGCAGGCTGACACAGCAAAGGCTGGGAAACACAACAGCCTCAGCACCCTTTGATCACCTCGGGCCCTGGCTCCCGCGGCGTACTTGGCCATGCACAGGCTGGCGAAGCACTGGGCAAGAGCTGCTGCACGGTGATTTAGAGGAAGACATCTTGTGGTGAAGGTGAGAAGACTGATCAACTTGGAGAACTAACTGCTCTTTTGAAAGACCCTGATGAGAGGAAGGAACAGCAGGGGTCAGGACAGAAAGGTAGAGTCCAGGCTGCCCAACACAGCTGTCACAGCAGGGCCATCCCCAGAGACATGGAGAGCTGGGATGTGGAAGGCCCTTTTGATGAACTGCATAAAACAGTTCTTGCAATATCCGTCTTGCTTCCACCCTGCATGTCACCTCTCTAACCCCAGGCATGCCTGGAGTTGCCAATGCCTTCCCCATACCACAGCCCCGGAGCCAGCAGTCTGAGACACAGGCACCGCCACAGGGCTGCTGAGGCTCCGTAACTAAAACATCCATTTCTACAGAGAGATCAGATGACCCTCTACAGATTTGGACCAGGGCCTTCATGTGTAGCTCCTCTGCCTCAGGCACTCTGCAAGGCTGGGACCTCTATCATTGATGTTTAGGTCCACCAGTGGGTCTCCCATTGAGGGGCTTCCCCCTTCCCCAAACCTGACCTGCCACAGCTTGTGCTTGTGTTGGGGGTTTCTGGTCATCCAGTTAGACCCTCTTTAGTCTTGGCTTGGTATTCAGTTGTCATAAGTCTCTAGTGGACCATGACTCTGTTGTGACTGGCAGCTATAGTTGTTGCATGTGCTGCCCATCACCTCAAAGCCAGGGTTTAGGCATTTCTCCAGCATGTGCCAGGTGACCAGGGAAGGCCCTGCAGGCTCCTGCACAGGTCCCCAGCAGAGCCAATGGGCAGGTTACAGAGAGGCACAGAGGGGCTGGCAGGGGGTTGAGGGCTGAGGGCCAGGGTCTCCCCAGCAAGGCAGTCCCTTGTTCCTTCCCATGTGAGAGGTTTTCAGGATGCAAAATACTGTTAATAAGCTCCCGGACACCTTTCCTCTGAGGGGCAGCCTCCCCTGATCTCCCTGGGTTCAAATGGCACACTTTTCCTCTAAAGTGGTAAAGCAAAAAGGTAGGTTTGGCTTTCAGCGATGAGATAGTCGACTTCTCCATTTCATGCATCTTTACGTGAAACACGTAGTTCTTTATCTACTAATTGTGTATGTGAGACCCCTGGGCTTTATTGTGCTTTCTGCCTGGAGAAGCATTTCAGCCAAGTGCTTAGTCCTGTTCCTTTCTGTTGCCTGTGCCACAGCTGTGCCCTCTGTGCTTCTGGATGTCTGGGCTGGACTTTTTGTATCTTCCCATCTCACCTGTGCCCGCTTTCACCTCACAGCTCAACACAGAATATTATCTGTTTCCTCTGGTGACACTGCTCCTCTCATGAGTATTAACTTGATTGCTTGTATCTAAACCTGTGGTATTAACTCTGTGAACCTTTTTGACAATGAGATCACCATCAAAGACTCTGTTATGCTGACCAAAACTTTAATGCTGAGGAAAACCTTAGCACTATAGGAAAAAATTCTTCACCGAAAGGGTTGTCAAGCATTGGAACAGGCTGCCCGGGGAAATGGTTGAGTCACCATCCCTGGAGGTAGTTAAAAGAGGTGCAAATGTGATGTTTAGGGACACGGTTTAGTGGTGGAATTGGCAATGCTGGGTTAACGGTTGGACTCAACGATCTTAATGGTCTTTTCTAACTTAAACAATTCTATGATCTGTGATTGATGAACCACCTTGCTGACTTTTCTGAGAAGTGAGAAAGATATAAGGCTGCTTGCACACAACCAGTACAGCTGTGGGAGCAGAAGAGGTGGCACTGAAAACAGAAGAGCTTTGGTTTGCCTCGGGTGGTGCAGTGGGCCAACACAGCTAAGGGACACCCATTCCCAGAGCATGCAAGAAGGGGAGTGACTATCATTGCATCTGGTTGTTTAGCTCGTGTATAGCTGGTCTTAAGGCAAGGCAGACTTCAAAACAAATTCAGACTGAGGTGCTTAACTCATGTCTAGCAAGACATATTAATTGCTTCATCACTGTGCCCCAAGATCTCAAATAAATTAAAAAAGAACTCTAATGAAAGTTAGCAGGATACTAGTATGTACAGAGAATCCAAGAATGGTTATCTATACAATATACTCCAGCATTTTAAGAAGTAATGTGCATTTATTTTGCTGAAAACCAGATATATTGTGCAAATGTGAAAGTTAAGCTTTGCGGTCATTGTTGAGTTGTAATTTAAGGTGCCCTTAGGAAATGGTGAGTTCAAAAAGAATCTATATCTTCAAAACAAATCCTCAGTGTAGGGAGGAAGTACCCTAGCTTTGAATGTTGCCAAATATTTGTGATTGTTTGAGACTATTTGATATAACTACTCGGTCATTTTCAGGGATGCTTTGGATGATTCAATTGGGCTTGCAAGAAGGCTTAACAGTTTGGTTTTGATAAAAGCTCTATGCTGCTATTCCTGACTATGATACAAAAAAAATGTCTACAATATTTGTCTGATGAATGACTGAATTTAATATATATCTTACAGGATGAGATAACGGGTTTTGTGGTTTTATTTATATGCCATTAGTGTAGTAACATATTAAAGTGCATAGTAGCTGCTTTGTTTTTTACACACTTAGCTTAAAACCAAAGCTACAGTTAACTGGCTGATGTTGTTGGATCAACATATTTTTTATACCAGGAAGGTGAATATTGTGCTCATTTTTTTTAAAATCTTTAGGTATGAGGAGAAGGAAGGTATAGGTAAAGGCAAGGGCAGGTGTAGCTCTCTGCTTCCATTTTACAGTATTTAGAGATAACCTGGGACAGCATTCTTGCAACCTAGGCACACTGTCATATTAACAGTGTCCTTTGGGATTTTCTGTTATTCCTCTTAAGTAACCAGCAAAAATGACCCAGAAGATCAAGGGCTTGTCCAAGGCCATAAAAAGAACCTATCTAAATTGATGATTGAACAGATTGTTTCATAGTCCAGTGAACACACAGTCCTCCAGGCTCAGGCACGAAGCGGGGAGCTGGGGGACATGAATGAGACCCTGCGGTGAAAACCTGAGGGCTCTTGTAAGGGTACTGCAAGGAGCTCCCATCAGTGGAGAAAGCCTAATTCCTAGAAAACCATAGACTGATCCTCTACTCCTTTGGAAGAACTTCATTTTTCTAGCTGTGCTGAAGGCTCACATCAAAGTAGCACAAGGCAGCTGCATCAGGCAGTACCAGAAGATGCTTCTGAGAGCTCCACAGGTTTGTGGTGCCCAGGCACCTTGGCTGGCAGGCTGACAGAGCCCACGCTGAGCATTGCTTGCACAGTTTCTGCCCTCGGTACCAAGCAAAATGGTCCAATCTTTAAGTGGCACATTCACTTGGCATACAGCCTTTTCAGGCTCTTTTCTGCTCTGTGCCACACAAGGACAAGTAGGAAGAGCACAATAAGAAGCTTTCACAAATCGCTTTCACCAGGTGGAGTGACAGAGCTCAACACAGTTCTCATTTCAGGAGGGGACATCACAGTTCTTCCCAATGAAGGCCTTCCTCTGCCAGGAGGACAGACTGACCTCTTGCAACCATAAGTGACAATGCCCCATGGCATCTCAGGGCAAGGTTTTCTCTCTTTGGAGGATACAGAGGTGGCTCTGAGTCCTCCTGGAGAAGGAGCATTGGAGTCGGGGCACAGGACTGCAGGTTTTTGCTTGTCTGGGAGACTGAACACAGCCCTTTTTGAAAAGGATGGAGCCCAGTCCCAAGGAGATGCAGTGATATCACCACTTGGAAAGACGCTTGGTGAAGAGGTAAGCAAAGCCAACGCTTTGGAATCCTGGGTGTCTGGGAGAAGAATATGAGGAGCAGGATCTTGAGCCCTGTGACAAAATGCCTCCCAAACTCTGGCTGTTGGCCAAGGCCCATGGCAAGGACCACTGCTGACAGAAGAGCTTTACAGGGGTTGCTTTTCCTTGAAAGAGCAAAAGCAGGCCAGTTCACCCCATGTCTGCCACCCAGCTGGGGCTCTTGGCTCAGTGCAGCCTAGCAGCCCTCTGCAGAGTGGCCTTGGAGGTCCTGCAAGGGCCTCTACCCTTGGTTCTTTGAAGGACCACTCAGTCACGTCTAGTTCAGCTTGACCCAAATGTCTCTGGTTGATCCAGAACTTTCTTGTGTGGGTGCACTCAAGCTGCATAAAAGGGAATCAGCCCTTGCTAAGCCTACAGACCACAGCTTCCACTTGGTCCCTGCCTGCTGCTTCCTTCAGAGGCCTAACCAAGCTACAGAGAAGACAGTCCAGCCAAGGCTCCAGATTATCTTCTGCCCAGCTCCTTTCAAAGCTCCAGTGATCATCAGTCTCCTGTGCCAGGCTACCCAGAGAGCCCTGCTCAGTATGGGCACAAAGGCAGTGCTGGCCAAAGAAGGGTGGCAACAGTGACAATGTCCTGGGAGGAAGAGAGGTCTTTGCCAATACACCAAGCTAAAAAAGCAGCAGAGGGTTCCTGCATGGGTGCAGGAACAAGCCAGGACTTAAGAACTGGTTGATTCTTCAGCATGTCATCAGTTTGGGGGTTGTGGTTGTAAGAAAGAGCTCTTGGGCACTTCTTAGGCATAAATGGGAGTCTCTGGTCAATAGGTTTCTCTTTGCCTCAAAGGTTCCTCTCAGAAGCAGGTTCCTTAGCTCTTGAACACCATGTCTACCCTCTGTTGTGGATGGGCCCTTGAGGAGGACCATCCCTGAAAGAAGCGTTGTCAAAGAGGCCCATGGACAGTCCATTTGGTTGGAATTTCCCACCATCTACACTTAAAAAGAAAGTGAACCATGGTGCATCTCCTACACTTTCAAAAGACATGGCTCTGTTTTAGTTGAACTTCCATTTGTTTCTTCTGGAGAACCAAATCCCTGGTTTGTTTTGTGTGCCTTCAGACTGTGGTCTGGGAAATGCACCCAGTTCTTGGGTAGAGGTGCTATGAAGACAAAGTTACTAGAACAAGGCTGGCTTTTATCTGGGGGATAGTTTGGTGTCATCGTTGGCATCAGCATGTGTCGTGTCCATGTCCGCCCCGCCCCCACCCCTACCCCCCCATGAAAACATTATAACTCTCCACAGGCGTTTCTCATTCTTGTATCTCTCTTCTCTCGAGCCCAGTGCTGCAACCAAATCAGCCAGGAGGAATCCAGCAGAAGAGGGAGTTCACTGTGCCTGCACAGTCACAACTGAGTTGGGATTTTCTCAGTTAGTAACAAAGTCAAGGAGACAGGCATGGGGCAGCCTCCCATGTCAGCAAAAATAATTGTATATGAAAAGGTTATAAAGTCCTTTCCAAGGTAATGGCCATTTCTTGTTGCCCAGTAACTTACAGTCTTCTCGTTCTGCATGATTTTTTTTAATTTATTTTTTTATTGCATTTCTCCCATGTTTGCACACACACATATACTGGAAATTTTTCTGTTAGGATCCCCATGCCCTAGCATTGTCACCGTATGGCAGTTTAAGGCATTGCCCCATCCTGCTCTCCTCCTTACCTCTCTGCTGATCTCAGAACCCTCCAAGATACTCAGCAAAGGCAATACGGGTCTCCTGTTCTTCTTCTCAGGCCTGTAGTCAGTAATATGAAGGAACATACGCTCTTGTTGTAGTCAGTCCAGAGCTTGTTCTAAATTAAATAGGCTCAAGCAACTGAGCTGTGAATATATTCCCTGCTAAAAGACACGGGCATGGGGAGAACGAGGTGGAAGAGGGGGAAAACAGACCACTGTTTTAACAACTTCCTAAAATAATCATAGCAGGATTTATCAGACTTGCTTTACCTGTTTTCAGCCCTCTGTAGTTCAACAGTGCAGCATGTCCAGTTGTGAGGTCTGTAGGGCCAGATGAAAACTGCCACAGCCACAGGATGCAAATTGCTGAACTAACATAAAATTCCTCTACTGGTCACATTTGTTTTTAAAGTAATTATAAACCAATAAGCAATAGCAAGGTGAAGCCGGGGTTGTTCATCTTTTTACACCTAGCATAAGTCTCTGCATCATGTGTGTTGGTGAACCTGATAGAAATGTGATCGATGCTTGACCCAGACTGTATTTTTGTGGTTAAATGATCTGGTCATACGATGGACTGGCATTAGGCTGTGTGGAATCCTGTGGTCCCACAAAAGCCACTTTACTTTGTACATCCAAGGGAATTTGCTACAGGGTTTTTCTAGAAAGCACTTAGAAAAATACTTCTAATTACAAGCCCTTGCTGTATGCTGGATTAATTAATAGCTTGAGCGATGTGATGGGATTTCTTTAACCTTGTGAACTAGAGAAAAGGGCTTGTAACAAACAAGGACTGCGGTGTTTAGTCCATGACCTTTCAAGGAAAGCATAGCAGGAACATCAAATTGCACTCCCTTTGATAAACTTTGTGCAGCCAGATATCAGAAATGCAAAAAGGGACAGAATATCAAGTGGAAGTAAGGCATGTGAAAGCCTTGGAGTAGGAACACACTGTGAACTCAAAGCTATGCACATAAGATCAGACTTTAAGTTGAGATTTTCAAAGAGACTGAAAAAGAGCAGTGTGGCAGTATTGCTTGTTTTTTCATCTGGAGCAGAGTAAGTAACTCTCAGGTGGGTTTTTTCCAAGATTTCTAATCTGCAGGGATTTGGTCTCATCTCTCTGCTTCCACTGAGCATTAACAGAGAGGAGAAATGTATGGGTATAGCCAGCAGAATATTTTATTTTCTCTTTACAAACACGAAGACTGGAGGCAGAAACTAGTCAGTGTCTAATTGTTGAATATGAAGAAGGAACAAGATGTGAAATGTGTTTTCTCATGTCTTTTGTCTTCAGAGCCTTCTAAATGTCTTTTGCTTTAAGGAAGGGCTTAGCTCTGTTTCCTTCTCTAGGAATCTGACAGACAAATCATTTGGGTTCTCAGCAGTACTGGGTCAAAGCTCTTCAAACTCATTATCTGGTTCTTAAGTCAGAGGAAGCACCTTTTTTTATTGTAGACTCTGTGTTATATCTGGCAGTGGCTGGGTAGTACTATGAAAGGCTTTGTAAAAACAGAACTGGCTGTTAATTAGGAGAAGGATGTATGTCTGTCCGCATTTTGTTCCAGGTAAGAACACCAGCTGCAGACAGATGTGAATTCTGGAAATAGTTTCTCCAACCACATTTCCCCAAAGCAGCATCCTCTCACCCTGCCTCGAAACACCCTCGAGGAAAAGCTTTCTCTCGACTAGAAAGTATTCTCCTTCAAGAGCACCCAGTTTATTATTTTGTAGGTGGAGTGCGGACCTCTATAAAGCTACTGCCAAAAGCATGACCGAGGATTCTCTGCAGAAAACCTTTGGTATTTGCCACTGCTTTTTGTTCCCCAGATGCCAAGGGTCTGTTGGTTTCAAAATAGGAAATCCTTTCGCTACTGTGCACTTTTTGTAATACTTGCAAAGTGGCACTGAGGTGTGGGGATGTGCAAAGGGATCTAGAGAGGGTGAAATGACAGAGCAAATCACTCAGTTCCCCACCCTCCCACTGGGACTAGCTGCAAGAAGTGGTACAGAAATTAATTCTGCAGGCTTCAAACAGTCTCCCACTTAAATAGAAGGTCTGAAATTAAGTTTCTTTAAAGAAAAAAGTTCCCCCTCATCCCATGAATCTGAGCCAATGAGCAAAGATGTCAATACCTTGCTAATTAGCAGCACCAATTAAAACTGTATAGCCCGGCCATATTCCTAACCCAACTCAAGAAAGTCAGTGGATTAATTCTACTTTTTTCTCTACCTCCTCCCTATTTTAACCTAAGACATATTTAAGTTGTACAAATTTGGAAGAGAGAAAGGAAGAGATACATTTTAGTTATGTGGTTAGTTGTATGCAAACCAACAAGAGTTAAACCATGGCAAAAGGTCACTAGCTGACACCCATTAATAAATGAAGATCAAAGCCATAGAGACATGGCACTTAGGAACTACTTATTTGAGGTATGAATCTAGTCATCTTCTTGCATTGCTTACACCCTACTTACACATAGTAAAGCCCTTTTACTTTGTTTTGGGGTTTTTGTTTTGTCTTTTTTTCTTTTTTTCAAGCAAACCCATGGTGGGGCAGGAGCTCATACGGTATCGCAAAAGCATTGAAGTTAGATGCTTATTCTGCACAGATGGTCTGGATGCTCAGTGGAAGAGAAGGAGCAATTCAGAGCCAAGAGCCACAGCCTAACTTAGGTGGTGGATCCTGCATATCATTTCCAACTGCACAGGGATCCCACAGAGCCCACCACAATCTCATGGGGTACCTATTGCCCTCCTTCGCCTTGTTGCTCTGCTGCAGAAAGCTTATCCTTCAGGAATGACCTTCAAAGACCTTAGACTGTTTCTGGCAACATCCCTGTCTTGCAAAAGTGCAGCTATTAATGGAGTAGGATGCTGACTGAGAGGAAGGGGAGAAGAATGCCGATGCTCTACACCTGGGGCCCAAATCATACCTTGTGTAGGTCCTTGTTGAAAACAAGCAACAGTGCTGATGGGGATAGACAAGGGATGAACTGAATCCTATGATCACAGTACCTCCATGTTCCTCCTCATCAGTAACAACTATGAAAAGGAAACCCAGCTTGATTCATGGATCCTAGTACTGTTTAACCTACTTCCCTGAAAGTCACAGACAGTGCTTTAAAACTGTTTTGGATAGAAATAGAATTATATGTCCCTTAAAGTATAAGACCCAGCCTGGGACTTTCCCAGTGGTTCCACCCCAACAAGTCAGATATGGGAATCGATTGTGCCTTAGAGAGCTGAAAATGAGAATCCACTGATCCATTCATCTAGTAGGATTGCCCTCAAGTCTACAGGCTATTTCTCACCCCTGCTGTGTCACACGCATAGTGACTTCCATAAAGCTATTGTGCAATGATCACTTGCTTTTTAAATGAATTGGTCAAAATGTCTGCATTACTTTAGCTTAGCACTGATTCTGCTTTCTAGGGTTAATTCATCCTTAATTGGAAACTTTGCATTAAGTCATTCTAACATGGCATAAAAAGTGAAACTGCTGAATCGTGTTAAGGAATCCAGGGGAGACCTACAAAAAACAGGAGTAGTAGTTGTATACATTTTTGCTGTCTGTGAGAAATAAAGTAAATCAGAAAAATAATTTCTTTGGAAAGAGAGGGGCAAATTCAGGGCATTTCTGACTAGCTGTCCACAAAGGCCTGATATAGTTAGTTCCTCCTGAAGTGAATGGGGTGTCTCCAGTAATCTGAATGCAACCCTTCGCATCTAAAGGATGGAAGGCATGGAGTCCTCAGACTGCTTTCTGTGTGCCCTCGTAGGTGAATCTGCCGGTATTCCGCGTTTAGTATCCCCAAGTTACGGCTGTGCCAAGTTGTACCAGCACAAAAGGAGACAGTGCTGAAAGGAAAGGGAGCTAAGCTATGCAGTGCTTTACTTGGTCCCTTCTTCAGCATGCAGGAGAATACATTTAGCAATTTGTTTAATGCTGGTGGCTGTTGAGAGGTGGGAGAAAGGGTTGTTGCTACTGTTTTTTTACCAAAGCTACCTGATTACAGACTAAATTGTCAGCACACTTGCATACCTAGGCACGGACTGACCAGGGCAGGAGACAGCTGGAAAGAACTTCTTCCATTTGCTCTCCCCTCATATTTTGTTCTGCTCACTCACTTGTACTTTATCCTATGCTCCTCTACCATATCCTATGCTCCGTGCAAAAAAGTACACATTACCTGTATGACCTCACCTGCCCTGGTCCAGATACCTCCTAGGCCGCACTGTCACCTGCTAGCATGGGCAAGGGAGCATTGGGTGCTGGCAATAAGAAAAAAATAATTTCTTTTAACTTCTCAGTCCTTGAGCTCACGATGCTGAAAGTCATTTAGTAGCCTAAAAAGTTTAGGGACAACTGAGGCAAGTTGGCATGGTGTCAGAATGCTGCACTCTGCTTCAGGTTGTTGATAAGCAGATGTAAATGCCACAGCCTCTTCCCAAATGCTGCTTCCACCTCGAGCCTCGTTGCAGTCACCTGTGCGTGGTGTCCTTGGGCAATAGCAGGACATCCTTGGGAACCATGATTTCTTCTTGGCGCTTCTCCATAAAGCCACACATCTCCTCAAAATCTTTCTACATGACCTGCTTTATTGCAAAAATCTCTCTAAGAAATCAGCAAGCCAAAATGAGCCATAATTACTGAAAACAGATGTTTTCTAAAAAGTATTTGAAGACCAAAACTGGAATCACCTTTGGGACAAGAGAGTTACACAGCAGCTAACCTCCAAGACATTTTATTTTATTTGCTTCCATTGGTCATCTTTTTGTTATTTCTTACTTTTGGCCTCTTGCTCACAACCTAATTTGAGACATTTTAGGGCAGAGTATGCCTGTGTATGAGGGCTACTGTTTTCCACGTAGCTTGTTTCTGCTCAGAGCCTCTCCCATACCATTCTCTTCTTCCCTTCTCTTGCAAGGACCCTTTTCCCGGACCCTTTTCCCTCTTCCAAGCTTTCTAATGAATTACATTTATTCTTCACTCTCTTTTTAAGTTTTGGATTTTGGTTGTTGTTCCTCTTACCCCTGGACCTTAGTACTAAAACTAGCTAGGTTTCACCAGGAAACCTAGGTGCTGGACATCACCTGATGCTTCAGGATGGAGAGGATATGGCATTCAACAGCTACCGTGTTAAGCAAAAAACTGTTACCCATTTGAGTGTTATGCCTCATACTATATTTGGATGAGTAATACCAAGCGCCCATGCATACCACACCCTCTGAAGAGCTTTGCCCTTGTTTTCAGGCTCTAGCTGCCGATGTGACTTTGAGATGCACACTGCCACGCGGCTCTGCACTGACTCGCTGACTTCCAGCTACAGAGCAATGCCATGGTATTTCTACACTGTTAAATGATGATGCCTGGTGCCCTGTGCCCTGAGCTTGCTGTTGCTTGTCTCTGAGCATTCATCTGCACAAAATAAAAAGCATTCTTTAAAGACAAAATAACACTGTCAAGAAGGGACAATGTTGGAGACAGACTACAGGGAGGGAGAGATATTATCAAAGCTTGATTCCCTTTTGGATTCTCTCCTGCTACGTGCTTCACAGTGCTTCCTCCTGCCCTTTACACATTTGGCAGCAAAGTACCATGTGTTGGGATTATCTTTCTGTAAGGCCATCTCTTGTGTACAGACATTTTTGAATCGATAGAAGACACTGTAAAAATGGCTTAGTGACTTCTGACAATGACTGGGAAGGGGAAATTATTTTCTGTCGGTCTTACATTATGTGTCAAGTAACAGCCACAAAGAACTTGCTGACAATCCATCACTTGGAGGATTGTGGTGGTTTGTCAATTTTTTTTTGTCAGTGTGAATTCCGCGGTATGGGAGGAAGAAGCAAACTGAAATTTCTATCCAGAGAAGAGAAGAGCAACAATCTCATTTCCATCGTCCAAACTGTATCAGACTAATGTGGTGCAAGAGACCTGTTTTTCCTTTGGTCTCTCTACTGAGCTGGCTCCAGTAGCTGTTGGTTGTGGTTCTCCTGGTGTAGATTACAGCCTTCTAGAACTGGATTGATGCCAAAAGAGGTTATATTAAATGTGTTTTAATTATCCAGTTGATACCATACTGATTACTTTCATAGCCTCTGAGCCAAAGCTCTCAGATGCTATAGTTGACTTGACTTTTGGAGGCAAGGCAAGTGAATATTGTGTGTGGAAACAATAAATTGATTTACCAGCCAATACAGCTTTCTGTCCAGAGCTGTTAGGCTCCTCCAAATGGTCAGATGAATCATCAGAAATGCAGGAAATGTGGCATTTGCCAGCTAAGGTTAGCCTTTGAGAAAGCATAAGCAGCAACAAAAATGAGGTCAAACCTTAATTTTCACTAGCATTGGACTACGTTTCTCTGTTAAGAATAACAAGTAAATTGACATGTTAAGCTGGGAGGATTTTTCACAAAAACTAGAGAATTAAGTCCCCAGCTTGATTCTAAATGGAAAGTACATTATCTGTAAGAAAAAAGAATATTTTATGCATTTCTTCAGTTATGAACCAGGGCATGTAATGATGGAAGTTTTGAAAAAAAATGGTTTTCATCCTGTGCTGATTCTCTTGAAACCAGAAAGATTTAAATAGCTGCTATACAGAGGAAAAAAATCCCATCCTTTGGTGTTCATGCAAAGAAGTATGCAAGAAGCCAAGGCCAGAGATGAAACTTGGAAAACTTTGTCCCTTACTCCATTAATTCATTTTACACCTAAGTAGTACTAATAACAAGTCAATACTAACATGACTGTACAAGAGTCTACTCAAAGGATGAGACTCCAGGGTTCCCTGACTGCAGGGACACATTCCTGTTATTTTCTAAATGGCAGACTTGGTTGTGATGTCTACATTGAAGCATAGCAATGTTTTGGGTTGTGTCTTTTGTAAAGAAATATTTATCTCTTCTAATATGTTTCTTCTTCTCCAGAAAGTCTTAAGCTGTATCTCCCTTTCATCACCAAAGCATGAAAGATGCTTTCACCTTCTGTCTCTAGTTACACTTCTCTCATTTCACCTTTAAAGAACAAAAAAGTATTCCTCTTTCAAAACCATAGAATCATAGAATCATTTAGATTGGTGAAGACCTTTAAGATCATCAGGTCCAACTGTGTTCAGATCTTTATTGGGCAGTCCTTTGCCCTTGGTAATCTCTCTGTCCCCTGAAAGAAAATGGTTAAACCCTCTAATTTGAAATGGATGTGATAAAATATCTGTGCTCAGCTTGTGGGAAGCACAAAGATAAATATATACTCTGCAATATTGGCCTTTACCACATATCAACTGCAGAACAGAGCACATAAATTGCAAAGCAGGGAATGTCTCAAGACAGGAAAGTAGCAAAGATTCTCTAAACAACTTTGATAATTATTTTATCTTACCCCTGAAAGAGAAAGAAAGAAAGAAACCAACTGCACAAATATGCTGGTGAATTCAAAAGCACCTTTGCAGCAGCAAGGGAAGCCGCACGAGTTCATGTTGTAACAAAGGGGATGTTGCCAATTTCATCTTTCCACCTTGAAAGAATAATTTTAAAACTGTCAAGGCATGTGCAGATATTCAACTTCTTTGGTCTAAATAATGGATTTCAGTAAGATCATAAATGCTTTTTTTTTTGTATGGGCATTACTGTGGAGCTTCTCCTTTGGGGTTCGCAACACTTGGCTGGTGGTGAGTGAAGAAAGTGCTCATTTCCCTAATCACTGTGGAGCACTAAGGGCAGCCCAAAGCTGCTACAGAACTGAAAAGAACAGCAAGAGGAATAGCCTATTGTTGTCACTCATGCAAGTTTTTTTACTTTCAAGAGACACATTTGTGACTGTTTATCTACTTCTAAACAGCTTTTCTATAGGTTGTAGGGTTCTTTGCTGTTGTGTCTCCTATGTCCCCTACATAAGGGTTAGCTATACAAATAACACAGGCTCAGCTCTTCGTATCCTTTAATCAAAGTCATGTAGACCAGAATAAAAATTTTCCTGGTTCAAAGTGCACACTTTTTTCTAACAAAATTCTGATTTTAGCTGTATTTTATGTTAATTTATGCCGGACCAGGACAAACTGTGCAAAACCATGGCTAACTCATATCAGCTGAACCAAAATAAACTTGGTTTCAAGCAAAATAAGCACCCAGGCAGCTTTTTGCACAGGATTGACTGAATCTGTTTAAAATCATACATCTTGATAGCCTGCATTTAAATGAGATACTTAAGAGTGAAAGGCCTAAGCCTGAGGTGGGCTCTGGATTTCACTGCAGTGTCTGGGCCTGACTACAGGCAGGAAAGCTAAAAATGCAACAGCAAAAAAAAAAATGGGAAGAAAATTAAGACAGAGAGGTCCAGGTTACATATTTATAAACTAGGTAGTTATTATAGTTTAATTTAAATGATTTTTTTTTCCTATTAGTGTTTTCTGTATATTCCTGTCTTGCAACTAAACAGTGCTTCCTTCCCGCTCCTCCAAGGTTGTTTTTTTCCCTCTTCTGAAGCCACAGTGCCTGTGACCTTGCATTCAGGAAATACCAGCTGAGCCTTTTTAGCCTCAGTGTAAATGGCTGAATTCAGTGCTGTTAAATTTTTTCAGCTTTGTTTTACAAGATTTATAGACATTGAAATGTTACAGCGTATTTAAACACTGAGATCAGTTCAATTGTCCTTATCTTCCTATTTAATAAATACAGTGTTAACTCTGCTTTGTCAGGTTGGGGTATGTGAATGCACATGCGTGAGAGGAAATTCAATGAGCTGCAGTGCTGAGAGCAGCAGATTATTTTTTGCTCTTCTCAAAGCAAACAGCTGTGATTACAGTTCATACAGACAAACCCAAAAAAAAAAAAAAGGGGGGGGGAGGAGCAGTAAAGGCTCTTAATGCATGTCAGACTCTGAATTTCCAGTTTCTGCTTTGACATCTGACATGGACAGAATTGTGTGGTATTTTTCAGTTTGTGTGTTGGACTTTGAGCAACATTCACAGCCACAGTGATGCTCTCTGCGTGCTAATGGTTGTCAGCAGCTCAAAATAATAACTTTACATTCACCTAGTGGATCTTGCACAGAGGCAGATTTACTGAAGATAAAAATCTGTCTCTAAATGCTAAAGCAAAATTTTGTGTATTGAAATAATCTCAGACATCATTTGATAATGTTGTATGAATTGACAGAAAGAATCTTCAATTACTGTACAAGTTTTGATTCTGAAATAGATAATAGTGACGTAGAACAAACTGCATTTTCAAGGCACTAAAAAACCCTATTAGAATTCTAGAATTCTGGATGGTGAATTGTAGATCTTGAGATGTAAGGTGCAGTACAAACGTTGTTATTACTTCTTTATTTTTATTAATGCTATATGGTTGTATGAGGAATGCTGTTAAAAAATGAAGATCTGGTTGAATTCCAGGGCTTACCTGGATGTTCAGGACTATGCAGTAAAACCTTTTATTCCCATTCCTGGAAATGCATGCAATTAGCTTCCTAATTCAGTTTTGGAGTTGCTTCCTCATGCATTAGCTTAACAGCTGATTGACACTTCTGTTTTTACTGGCCCATTGTAGCAAAAGCTGCATGTAGTGTATTTTATTTGATTACCCCGGAGGCCAAGATTTGCTTGACTTCTGCTTTCATCTGCCTTTGTTTAGTATAAAGCAAAACTGAGCTTAGGCCAGCAAGATGCCAGTGAAGGCTATTTAATCTGGGCCACCCCTTGCCAGCAAAGGCTATTTAATTTTGAGCAATACTTTCTACCTTGCAGCACCGAGGCCACCTGCCACATGCTGAAATGAGATGCAGACAGTCTGGATGACACAACAATACTCTTTTTCAGAGATTGTTACTCCAACGTTAGGGCAAGACTTCAGCAACATTACAGCAGTCCCTCTATTACTGTCTTCTGCAGTCGCTCTATAAGAACGGGGGTAGGCACAGCACGAGGGGTGCCACCTCTCTCCATCCCACTACAGGGAAAGGAGGTTCCCTTGCAGCATTCTACTTGGATCCAACAGTGTCTCCTTTAACCGTGTGGTGGTGGTGAAACACTAGAGCCAAGAGCCAGGCAGTGCCAGCAGACAACAGAAAGGGAAAGCAGGAGCCCACAACCAACCCACAGCTCCTGCTCATTTTTCTCTCTTTTCATGCTACCTGGCTGCTGCTCAAACTCCCCTATTCTCTTCACACTTATTTCTCCAGAGTTCCCCCCCCCCTTTTTTTTTTGCCTTGATTTGCATATACCACTTCACCTCCAAAGTAAACCTGTGGGAGGAAGAAGTAATGATTCTAGAGCCGATGCTTGCCATCACCTTGTCTGTTTAGCCCGCTGGGTTACAAACATGTTCTACTGAGTCCTTTGCAAGGCAAGGATCTGTCCCTGACTGCTTGTTAGGCACTGCTATCCTAACAGCCATTAAAATATTTATGCCAGCTGAGGATGTTATTATTAGCACTAATTGGTGTAACTCGGCTTACTTCACTTGACATGAGGGCAATCAACAGTCTCCAATGTTTAAAAATCCCTCTGTCTGTGACACTTAATGCAACATCTTTGTACAACCTCTCACATCTGCCAGAGGCATTTGCAACGTCATCAAAAAGCCTCCTCTAACTTTTGATCACGGTAATGATGCACTATGAGTTTCAGCAAAGAAATGTGCTTTTCTTAAATAGGTTTCAGAATCACGCTGCCTTTCATGTTACTCACTTCCCTATTTTTAAAGATTACTTTGCAAAACACATATCCCTAGAACAGCAATATGTGAACAGAGATTATCGTTTTACATATTGGGACAAGTCGTTTCAACTACGTCTGTGTCTTGCCAAAAAATAACAAAGCTAAATTAAATTGGTACTATGGAAATGACAGCGCTCTATTCTCTTGCCAAATGCTCATTGCTAGCCCTGTGTGCCCTCTCCCACGAGCTACAGAGCCCTCAGCAAATCACACTGCGTCTTAAACATGGAAAAAGAGATTCAGAGACATGGAGTCTTGTCCTTTTAAAGCTCTAATGGGAGACAAAGTGTTGATATAAATGAATGGGACAAATCCAATATTTCAGTAGAATCTGTGTAATGTATGAAGGATGGATGCACTTCAGCTTTAAGTAATTGCAGCCCCCTTTCTGATCATAGTTACTTAAATTACATGAAAGATGTGTGAACTCAGTACAGGGGGGATTGCCTAAATATAATTGATGATGAGCTACTTAAAAAGGCTTTTGGTTTGTTCTTCAACTTTCAGTGCTTTTCTCAAGGTGACCGGTCATAATTTACAGCAATGGATAGCAGCAATTCTTAGAAAGCCGGCAGTGCCATTGATTTTGACCTCAGCTTTCACCTGGCAAGCTACCAATTACTGCTGTAAAGGTTTCAGCTGCTCTGTGTGGAAGTACACAGGGCACCGGGTCTTTGGCAGTTTGAGATGGCAAGATAGCCAATGTACCAATTCTCTTCTATTGATAAAGCTCCTGGGCAGTAGCTGCTGTAGTGAGCACTACTAGATCGGGAGATTTTTGATCATCTCAGATTTAATGACTTTCCCAAGCAGAGGACTTAACCTGCATATATTATTTAGTAGTAATACCCAATTGGCAACAGACATAATAGGTACTGATTGATGGGCTTACCGAGAAATGTACAAAGTATACACTGTGCCCCAAAATTCCCCTCTCTTTTTGGCAAGGATGGATCAAACATCAAGTAACACAGGGAAAAATATCAAAGCCTGCTAGGAAAATCTTGAATGAAAATCTTGAATGAAAATCTAATTGAAATTCACCATACAGTGCTTGATTACCTGTATAGGCTTAGAGATTTTAATGCAAAGAGAAATGTTTATTTGCACAAGTTTGGAGTCTTTTTTTGGTTTGGCCTTTTTTCCTGGGCACTGAGGAATTTATCTGGCTTACAGCTTCTAAAGACACTGTATGAGGGGTTCTAAAACTATGTCTAATTGCAGTAAGCAGATTTGCAAAATCCTTCCTCTTCTTTGCAAAGATCTTCTTCAGACATACTATTCAACTATTGGGGAACCTATTTGTTGTTATCTGCTATCACTGGAAACTCCAACTATCTTTATTGCTAGAATCTACCTTAAAAAAAACAAACAACAACAACCAAACAAATCTGCTATCGTACACTAAAATGCAGGCACACATACAGGATAAGGAATATTAATATGACACAAAGATTAGCCTTCCTTTAGGCCAAAAAGGCTTTTCTAAGTTACTCGATCATAATTATATTGGTTTGGAGATTTTTGTCAGGAAGAATTAGAAGATAGCTCTTGGCCTGTGTGCTCTGGAAGACTTTCTAGTAGGATAGCCTAACTCATCGCTGCCCCTGCCCTGCTGCTTGCTCTCTGTGTGTTTCTTAAATTGTAATTTTTCGAGGGCCTGGTTCCCTTCTCTTCTGCATTTGTGAAGATCCTAGCGCAGAGAAGCCCAAGGCTTGAGTTCCTCCAATGCATATAAAGAAATAAAAGGCTACAGCCCAGAGGTTGAGTAATACCATCTATAGAAAAGGTAGAATTCCCCTTGTATTTTGGGACTTTCTGAAGAAAGTTTCTGCATAACTACAGAGATTTTCAAAGAATTTCTAAGCACTATACACCTTCCTTTTAATTTTTCCTGCTTTATTTCCAATGGGTTTTGGCTTTTCCTGTGCAATGGTTGTTCATAGTAATAACCCCTAAGAGAAAAGGCAGCATAATGCTTCTGAAAATACAACAGATGCTTGCAATATCATTGCCCTCTCTGCAGGGACTTCTGTAAACTGATTCCTTGCTATACTCAGCATGTTAACATCTAGGAGCAGGATATTGTTTGTGGAATTTATAATGGGGCCAGGGATTCCAAAAATTGATCCACAGGGTCTTATAACTACAGGAGCTCCAAACTATATGTTAGCAAGCTGACTTGACTTTGCTGGTTTTCAAACACAACTCATTTTGCATTTACAGCCTATTCTGAATAATCTTCACTTGGTACATCCTTAGGAAGAGACTGTCAAGGAGAATGATTATCTGCCAAGTACTGATGTGTTTGGGAATATTCAGCACAGGTTTTGGTGTGCTATTTAAATGAATGACTTCTTTTGTCACCCTTGAAATATGCATCGTCACTCTGGCAACCCCTGTATCCTGGAAGGTGTGCAGCGCGAGACGTATAAATGAACAAGAGGCAGGCAGAGCGGCACACATGATGAATGAGGAAAATAAGTCATTAGGAAAGCCTGGGGTAAAAACAGAAGGGACAAAAATATATCTCTTGCATGGGGGTGAGGTGGGAAAATGGGGTTGGTTTCATTTTCTTCCATCTTGGCAGATTTCTGGGAGTGCATGCAAAGGCTCAGAGTGAAAATATGTATGAAAAATGCAAAAGTCCATGAAAAAACAAACTCTTTGTTTTCAGCGTTCAATTCTTTTATGGCATTATTTTGTTTTCTCTGTCTCCCTGTTATTTTCCACTGATTTCTCAAATCTTCCTATGAATAAAATGTAACACCCCCCTCCCCTGCTCTGCCAGACTTCATAGCTGCAATCATTTTTCTCATTCAGAAGCCCCTTCCTCCCCACGAGTTCTTTGGTTAGAAAAAATTATTTTCAGGCATAGACAACTTCAGCGGGTGCCCATAATCTCTATTGCTATATTCCCACCTGCAGACATGGATGAGCGTTACCCACCAGCAAGCTTACTTCCAGTACATCAGCTCCAACATCCAGCTCTGCTATAAGCCCCAACATTGTCTTTGCATAGGGCCTCTGCCTATTGTGAAGGAGTATATAACAAACATATTTCCTTCAGCAACTGAGGGGGAGGCAGAATTGCACCCCCTCCGCTACCATTTCCCAATTATCCTGATCAAAAATATTATTTCAGTAGAGAAAATGTACTCCTATGTTTTTTTCTTTGGTGTTTGGGTTTTCCTTTCCTATTCTTTTTTCCAGAGTGGTATCTTAAGATAACAATTAAATGCATGAAAGGGAATGCTTTTCAAATTATTTTTTTATTAAAAACTCTAGTATTGGAAAAGGAAATATTTCTGTAATAGTGTGCAAGTCAAAATTAATGTTTTCGAGAATAATGCACAATGCTCATTTGCTTTTCAATAATTTATACTTTAAAAGTTCAAATGTTATAAAATTCTAGAGTCCTGTAACTTGGGAGAATTCCAAGTCCAGTGCAAATTTGTGCAACCTTTTTTTTATTTTCTTTTCTTTCTTTTCTTTTCTTTCTTTTTTTTTCCTTTTTTTTTTAAACCTTGGTATCTTAAATCTTCACTTTCTTCTGGTACATGTCTCTACCAGTAGGGTTCTTGAATTTTCCATTTTTCCAATATTGTCCCACAAGGACAATACATGAATTTGGTCTAAGTTTTTGTTTCACTTTTTTTTTTTTTTAACTTTTTTTGTGGGGTTATTTTTTTTGTTATTGTTGTTGATAACCCTAATTACTTAGGTGGAAACCCTGGTCTTTGATGAAAATGGCAGTAGATGGGCAGAATCCCTTATTCCTGTTTGTATCAGCATCCATTACTACAGGTAGCTGTGCTGCAACAAGTATAGCAGTACAGCTAAAGCAGTACAATTTTTTAGTGTTAGTAAGATGTTACATGTCATTTTCCTGGATGTTTTTGCCAATTATATATATGAAAAGCACCAAACACGATAAACCTTTGAAGCTGGGACATGTATTATGTACTTGCTGTTGTTAATACAAAGAGCAGTAGTAGTACCACCATCTTCTATATGCACTTGTTAATTGGCTGCTTACCTCATCCTTATGGGAAGTCCTAACTCCATTCATTAGGTGTTCAGCTAAGACCAGAGTTCTTCACCCACTCCAGATGCTTTAAACCAACCTGCAAGTATCTCGACTCCCTCCACTGCACATCCTCATCCTATGAAACCAGTGTCCAGCTTAGTTTTTCCTTGGTCCTTTTTTTCTTCACTGACAGATTATAAATATTGTCCATGTTAGTCTAGATGCTTATCAGTCACCCTTTCAAGTTCACCATTAACTCAGTTGCACAGTTGCAAGATCATTAGGCTGCCTAGCATAGCTTTGGCCAACTCATGTCATTTAGTTTTAAGTACATATATTCCATTGGCTCAGGAATGCTTCTTGTCTTCTGAATCCCCTCTTTTTATAAAATAAAAATGTATATGTTTTAGGGCACTGCAGGTGGGATCCAAATTTGAGAACTTGTATGACTGCATCACTGGGTTTTGTAAATACTATAATTTTGTAAATTATTTCTCATGCCCACATGAAAACCAGAACTGTCACCCTACCCCCAATTATTCCCGATCTAAAATTTCCTCCAAATTCTATTTGCAGAAATATGTTCCATGGCCAAAACATGTGATAAGATAAATGCATTACACAGATCTAGCACAAATTTATTTGGGAAGATACTTTATTCTCCCCTTCAGGATTACAGAGTCTGTGTTTAGGGACTGGGCTTGTGCTTAGCATGTCAAGTGTTTATGCAATTTGTCTTCCACACTCATGCTCTGACGTGTCCTCCTCATGGGATGCTGGACACTCGTCTAGAGCAGACGGATGTTGGACAGCCTGTGAGTCTGAGTTTTGTCTTTTTCTGTTATCTTTGTTATCTAGACATGCTACTCTGGGACTTATGCAATTCACCTTTTAGAATTTTCTGACAGCTGTTCACAACAACAACCCTTTCAAACCCTTTTTTAAATGATGGGTTTGACCTCTGTAATTCCTGACAGCACTAAAGCATTTGCCTCTCTGTGCCTCAGCTAGTTCCTTTTCAAGCTCAGACTACATAGGGAGGAAAACTAGTGCCATATGTGTAAGCACGTTCAGCAAAATATGCTAATAATCCCACACCACTGGATAGTAATTTGTCTTTTTGGTTCGTTTTTTGGTGAGTCCCTGGGGAATTTGCATAAATTGAGAGACAGGTAAGCATAAAACGGTGACGAATGGCTCCCTTGGCTTGAACGCTAACAGCAGCTCCAGCTTGAGTGATGAACCAAGGGTACTAACACAATACTTACACAACAGTAAGAGATGTCTTCTCAGGGTGCTTTTTCAGCACTGACAATGATCTCTGTTAATGATGCATTTGCAGAAGAGCTCGCTGGACTTCTTGGAGCCAGCTCAGGCCAACCTCAGCACCACCAGTGCCAGTGGAACTCTGCCCATCTGAATGAAGCCAGAGTTTTCTGCACCATGATTTACAACATGTGCTGCTTGGACGGAAGAGAATTGCAGTTGTACACTGGCTTTTAAAAATATTTTCACTCTTGAAAGAAGCCTGATTGACAAAGAATATGAGCCATTGAAGTACAACATGCCAGATTTTACTAGGAACACTCTAAATATGCAAATTTATGGGAGGAGAAGCAATATTCTTACTCCTATTTAGGATGGGTTTGATAGAAATAATTCTCTTGTCACTTGTTACAGAGAAGAATTATTAATTTTGCTTTGTCTGTAGAAAGGCAAAAGCCAGCAATCATGTCACAAAGTAGGTTGCATAAATTGGTTGACTTTCAATGCCTCCTTCCCCATCACATCTTAGGAGGAAGAAAAGATTTCTTAATGGTGCCAGGCCCCATTAGAAGAGTACTGCAACATAGTTTTAATTGACACATACCATGTTTTAGGAAAATAACAGTCAAACTCCCTGACCATTCAATTACCATATAAATAAGAATGTGCATATCTCCCCTCATATCAGCATCTCGCTTTTTTTGTTGTTGACAAAAATATGTTAATGGCTAAAAGCAGCTTTTCATTTGAATAATGACTTAATGCTTCTGTGAATTTCAGATGGTGGATTAAGCCCTTTCTTTAGAAGTTTGCAATTTCCCTATAGTTCACCAGCTGCCTTTGCTCAAGGAAAAAAAAAAAAAAAAAAAAAAGGCAAATGGGAGACTTCAAACCTCAGCACCTGCTAGGGTGCTGCTGTGGTTTATAAATCTGTTTAGGGAAATGAAGGATGTAAGTCTTCTGCTCTGTTTTGTTAGGAAGACTATCATTGATGGGAGAAAGGAAAAAGCCCAGTGGTGTGTGTTTGACGGTGCAGACCACGTTTCTTTTTTGTGCCTCACCAGGTGGAGGTGATCCTTTCAAGGTACCCGCTTCAGGTTCACAAGATCACAGAGGAAACAAGCAGCGCTACCTTCTTTTGCCTTGACCACAGGAGAGGTACCAGATCGGAGTCAAAACTAATTACGTGCCGGGCACTAATGCTAATTATTCAAGCAGGTAATTATTTATGGGGAAACAGTACTAGCTGTGGTAGTTGCATGCCACGCCTCCTCCATTCTGCACTGCAGGCCATTCCCACTGCCAGAAGTTTTGTTGTCTCAATTTTTCAGCGGTAGGAGGATAGAAAACCCATTTGCTTGATAGTCAGTGGGTTCCCAAACAGCAGCTGCCCCATTTTCACTTGCTCTTTTCCATATTGTGGACACCAGACATCGAACTGGCTTTGATCCAGCTAAAAAATCACTAACATTCCAGCTGAAATGACAAAACCAGTGGCCAATAGCACTGAAACCAACCATGAGACGTGTCTGGTGGTGTATAAAGATGTGGTTCAACTGCCAGCCTCTAGGCCCTTCTTGATTTCTGAAAGAAAGCCCCCAAGTTCAAACAGATATTGCAGTTCAAATTACTTTCCTATTTTTGGAAGAAAAATGAAGTCAGTATTGTGCTCCCCACACCTCATTTCTGAGACAATTTAGACTTGAACACTGATGCTTAATAGGTGTTTAGAGCATGCCAGGGAAGGTGAGAAAGTGGTTTGAGGCTGGACCGTGTATCAGTGGAGCATCCCAATCTGAAGTTACATGTTGTGATATACAGAAGCTCTGTGAGTGGTGGTTGCTAGACTGAACTCGCTGTTAAAATTGCAGACAGCTCTGAATCAGCTGTTAAAAAAAAGCTTCCACTAGATGGAAGTGTCTTTTTTCTGTTTTCACTTCATCTCTTCCCCCTACCCACTGAGTCTTGGACCTGAAAGACACTGTGCTTTGATTGTACCCCCACGTCATTTGTAAAAGCACTTACATTGCATTGGCAATTCACTCTGCAAGGGCCATCTTCTATGTCTGATTTTCAAAAGGTGTACTTAGCACATCGGTCTGTAAAATCCAAACTGTTAATTATTAGCTCCAAATGATGTATATGTTCAAGCTGAAAGCAGGAAAAGCATCAGGTTCTTCACAACAGTGATTTGTTTCTCCCAAGTGAATCCCTCAAAGTATCTATGTCTTTCTATCCCTTTCACTGTGGAATAAGAATCTATGTCCATTTGTCTTGCTAGAAAGGAAAATAATCTACGTTGTACTATACACTTGGAATGGAGCAGATAAAGGAATGTGTAAATAGGTACCTTTGCTTGTATTTCCTGCTAGCAGCCTTTGTGTTTCTCTCCTAAGGTACAATATTGCAATAGTTGTGCTATAACAAAAGGACCCATTTCATTAGTGTAGAAGGAGCTTTCCTGGTAGTGGCGTGAGATTTAGCTTAACCTTCTTCATCAAATAGAAAAAAAATAAATAGGGTTCAAGCAAGCATGACACCGATACAGAAAAAATGCATATTAAAAAAAATCCTTTTTAAGTTCTTTTTATATACCTTCTTTATTTTGGGGCCATTGATTGCACAATTGGATTCCTAATTTCATACATCCATTTTGAAAAGCAGAACACAACACTCCATAAGAGTGTACAGAGAAGTTTCAGCGTAATAGATAGAAGTCAACAGAAGCCATATGGAACATGAATAGGATTGTCTTGCTTTGTTGCCCATTATCATCTTGGTCTAGTTCCATATGGTGATTGAGCTCTGTTTACATGACTTTGATGTGTAGGCATCTATGTTACTGGAGCTGTTAACCAATTAATAAAAATCTACTGCCATATGTGCCGATTCTACACTTTGCTGGTTTATTTGCATTGGAAACTGATTTAGGAAGAACTCTGTTCTCCGTTCTGTTCTGATAACAATAATGTCCTTTTATACAGAAAATGCACTCACAGCCACATTTCTAAGTTGTGCTTATTGAGAGGGAGCTGTTGATGCAAATTGATGCAAAGCTTTGGTAGAAGTTCAGATCAAAGCAGTGCATGACCTGAAACAAGCCAGTTCTTCTTGGTCCATAACTTAGGAACAAATTCTGATTAATGAACTCATGTTGGAAAGCAAAGTTTAAGTCATCACCTTACAAGTAATTTGGGTAGATGTCAAACATGAGGTAGTAAGAAACTCATGAACAGGTTTCTGGACAAGGGCTGATGAAAATGATGAAAAGGACTTGATTTGGAGATTGTTCACCAGTTATTAAAAATTTAGAAAGGGATTTAAATGTCACACGTTGGTTGAAGACCAGATCTTTTATGGATTCCATTTAAATCTTCATGAGGGAGAGGTTTTGTAATGTCTTCCTCCTAGAAAGTGTGTGTCTTTGACACGTGGTACGCATTGAGAGGGAGGCCCTTGGGTCGGTGGACCACTGCCTGGGGCCAGTATGCTGCTTTCCGAAGCCTGTGGTTGCAAAAGATATTTCTCAGAAAAATCCATATCTGTAATCTTTCTCCATTGATCCTTACTTATCTCTGCCCTGCAGGAATTACCAGCCAGGCTCACTTCGCTTTTTGTTTACATTATCTACTAAAGCAACAGATGTGTTTGTACAGCAGTACTTCAGTAGTACTTGGGGGTCATACCACACTGCTCTTCGAGTTATTCTATGCCTCCTAATAAGCTTGTTTGAAACAAGAGTATGGACGACTTGCCAGAGTAAATTGTTTTGCTGCTAGATTCAGTGACACTAACCCAGCAAATGAGGATTTGGCCCACATCAGCCTCTATTTCCTTTAAAAGGAATGACTGAAAAGACCCTGTGGATTCAGGGTACTGCTATCACCACAGCTCATTAATGATAATTACTGTGGAACTTCCTGTTTGAGGAAATCCAACTGCGAGTTCATAAACTTGTGTGAAAGCAGTGGAGGCGAAAAACAAAATTCAAACAGCTCTTCAGTCCCTTAAATCTTGCTTTCGATTCGCAGCTTTCCTTCAGTGCTCAATTCTATTTTGTAGCAATGAAAGGCTCTGACAAGTTGCCTGAATGGGGGAAGCATTATGGAAACAAAACCAGAAACTAAGCAATTCTTTTTTATTGACGTATATTGTTTTTTACTTTAAGTGGTGTAACAGGAATTTCTTCTCACCTTTAAATTAATGTTTTTGCTTTATTATCCGTACAGTAGTACTGCACTGCCATTTTAGTAATTAGAGATGCATTGAAAGAATGCTGGAGGATCCACTGAATTTATGTATTTATGTTGCATTCATCGTGGTTACTGATATATTATACATCATAAAAAGACACAGTGCCCCATATTAAGTCATTTTATGTTACAAGGCTCTCATTTGCAACTCTCTCTAAAGCAAATTTTAACAATAGTGAACTATGTTCCTTAAGCGAACCTGCATATAAATAACAGATTTAGAGATGACAGATAACACACATTTGGTTCTGGTTCATATGAAATGAAAGGCTACAATATATACACACATTAGAGTCAAACTAGGTACACTTTCCTATATATATTCCTATATAGTACTTTCTTATTTCGAAAAAAAAAAAATATTGCATGACATATTAAGCTTCTCCTAGTGAGATATCTCAGCCTTACTCGAAAATATAACCTTGCTGTTTCTGTCGATCTTTCCATCTTTTCCAAATGTCTAAATAATCTTTTACAAACTCAGCTCAGTGCCATAGGACAGGGTCCGTGTAAAGCTGTCTCTAAACAACCTGTTTATTCCGACATGCAAAAGGAAGCAGAGGGGCTAAGGTAAACAGGGAAGAGTTTCATGCTGGCTGAAGGACACGGAAGTATGGTGGTCCAGCTATAGCCCTGGACTTGCTTTCCTCCCCTCCCATTTTTGCTACTCTCCAAGGAATTAAATGTCACTCTCAGCAAGGACCTCACCATGGTCTTCTCCATCTGGAAGAAAGCAGCCTGGAGTCTTGTGTCAATTGGGAGCTAATTAAGGGAGTGGCAACATTCATGGAAAGGTCCCTTTTAAGACCAAACTAATGCTAGAGAGAAATCTCTCTCTGGGTTCTGTAGGATAAACATAACACTTTATTCACCCATAAGCTTCACTTCTACATCTCATTTAGAGGTGGCAGTTGGCTGCAACTGGAGATGAGCGAAGTGATATTGTTCTAAAATAGTAAGATTTATTCTAAATCCATTGACTGGACATGTTCATAAAGTGGAAAGTGGAAGCAGCGTTCCTTCAACTGTTCTTTTTGGGCTGCAGGTAAAATGTTAATACAACAAAAATACAAACATAAATAAATGTATTTGAAATGAAAAAGAAGTATATGCAGAGCAATGCCAGAGCATTCAGGTTGCATACATAAAATCTCAAAGGCATGACTGTCAGTAAATCTGGGAACCGAGCAATCTGAATGCACGGTTTTGCAAAGAAACCTGGAAGGTGGGATGTGAAGTAAAAAAATATGACATTTGGCTCTCTCAGCCTGAGGGGTTAGTCTAAAATCCATCACAGGCATGCTGTGCCTTAATTTCAGATCAGATCTAGTGGCCACAGCAGCCTAGGAAAGACTGAAAAGTCTACAGACTTCTGTGTGGTACTTGGTAAGAAAATGAACTGATCCAAGCAACTACAGGCTCTTTTATCTGACCTCATTAGTACACAAAGCTTTAGAACAAACGTTGAAGGAAAAACTAATTAAAGATGTGGAAGTATAGCAAAAACTAGTTAAAATGCAGCAGGACTTCACCAAAGATAGAACATAGCAGACTAAGCCAGTATCTTTGTCTGATAAATCATTTTCTCAAACAATGAAAACACCGTAGATCAAATCTATCTGGACTTCAATAAAACATTTGAGAGGATGCCATGCGAGAAAATATTAATTAAGATGGAGAGATGTGGATGAATGTAAGAAATGAAAAGTAAGGACAATAGTGTGAGCTGAAAAGGAAACTCTAGATGGAAGGAGGTTACTAATGCAGTTCCATAGGGACTGATCTCAGAACTAATCTTAGTTAAAATTTTATTAGTGACCTTGGCACAAAAAACATGAGTGTGCTAATGAAATTTGCTGATGGCATAAACCTAAGACCTGCTGTTATAACAGAAAAGGATTGGAATACCCTGTGGAAAGAATTGGATGAGTCTGCGGACAGGAGAAAGAGAAATGACATGCAATTTAATAGTGGAAATACAAAGTTGTGCACTTAGCAGAAATTCCTATTAATTTTAGTAAAGCGGGGTGAGGAGGAGGCTTCTCCAGATGAAGAGAAGAAAGAAAAGATATTGCATGAACTAATCCCTCAGAAGCAGGAATGAGTCCACAGTGAGCCAATTTCTGTTTGGAACAGGCAGCGCAAAGGGCAGACCATGCATCCAGAGCTGTAAGGGCAGTCGCACCGGGTCAGGCTCCATGTCCTGTAGCCCCTTTTTCTGACAGTGGTCACCAGCAGAAGCCAGGGAAGGTGGGCCTGGCAGAATTTTCCCAGAGCAGTGGAAGCATCCAGCAATTTGTGACTCAGTGAGGCACTGCCCTTGTGCCTCTAATTGTGTTTTTGCCCTTCCTCCCGCCCCGTTGATTTATCTCAACTTACTTCCCACTCTTTTACTGGGAATGACAATTTCCTACCGTGAGTTTAGAGGGAGTATGAAGAAAATGGCATGATCCCGGTGAAACTGTGGGACAAAAGATCAATCTGGAGTCTTTTGTCAGGAAGATGATGGGTACCTCGGACCTCTCCTAACTGCATGGGGACACGGGGAGAGCTAGAGGAGCTAATGATGTCACGTATCTGTAAAAAAAGGTACACGAAAAGGATAAATGTCAGTCTTTTTTTATATACAGACTGGAAAATTACAGTGGTTACTTCGCGAGCAGATGGAGAACGCCACCCAACGTTCGCAGCGCCGAGCCCGGCCACAGTCAGATGGCGATGCTCGACAACGTGCCAACTAATTTATTTTTCCCCCTAAACATTAAAGAGGCAGTAAAAAGGGATCAATTTCCACATCTCGCTTTTGCATTACTTTTGTTCCCCCCTTTCCGTCACGCAGCAGGCCGGCGGGCTGGGCGGGGGGCCCGGGCAGCGCCCCCCCGGCCCGGCTCTCCCCGCTCCAGCCCGGCTCTCCCCGCTCCAGCCCAATCCACCGGCGGGAACCGAAACCGAAAGGCCGGGGCGGGCGCGGGGCCGCGCCCCGATCGGGCACCCAGCGGCGTCGGCCCCGAGGGCTGCACCAGCCCGCCGTACCTGTGCGGGAGGAGGGCGGCGGTGCCGCGCCAGCCCCCGGCCCCCCGCCCGCCGCGGTTCCCCCGCCGCCCGCCTTGCGGCCAGCGGGGCCCAGCACCGGCCCGCCCCGGGCCTGAGGCGAGGGCGGCCGCCGCGCGGCTCAACAGCCGCCCCCGCGCTCCGCGGCTTCCCGGGGGCTGGAGGCGCCCCAGCCCCGGCCTCGCCCCTCCTCCGGCCGCCCGCAGGTGAGGCCGGCCCCGGGGCGGTGCTGCCGCGGCCCGCACGCCGTGTCTCGGCCGGGAGGAGCACCTGTGGTGCCTGCCAGCCGCCGCCAGGTACGTGAGGCCGGCCCGGCGGCCCGCCCCGGGGGTGCGGAGGGGCCCAGGGCTGTCGGTCCTCGGGAGCCGGCGGCGGTTCCCTCCCGGCGAGGGAAGGTGAAAGCAGCCGGGCTTCCCGGGGGGAGAGTGGCGAGAGACTCGCTGAAGGGTGGGCTGGGGGGGTCGGGGCGGCGGGCAGCCAGGCGGGGCCCTGCGTGTCTTCCAGGGAGCGCCTCGGGGCTGCGCGCGGTACGTACGGGTCCGTGCCGAACCGAGCGCGCAGCTTCTCGTGGTACCGAGCTGCGGTGCTGCCCTTTGCGGGGAAGGCGCCCTGCCCGAAGGCGAAGCAGCCAGCTGGGGGGCTGGGGTTCCCCCCGCCTCGTTCGGCTCCGTTGGGTACCGGCTGAGCCAGCTCCCCCCGCGGGGGGTGCCCGGGCAGGCCGGGCCGGGCCGCTTTCCTTGTGCCCCTTCCGCGCAGTGCTCGCATCTGCGCTGCTTCCCGCAGTAATGAGTTGGAACGAGAGACAGCTTTGTACTGTAGCAGGTGTATATTATATATTGTATCAGGTTGTTACTGTACACCGGTGCTTCCATCTCAGTCAGAGCTGTCTTGTGGCTGTTTGCACAAGGGTATGACTCAACTGAATAGGATTCTGTACGTTCAGAGTATGTGAAATAATGTGCCAGGTTTGATGGTAGGTAGGTGAATTTGTACTCTTCTGGCCATCCCGAGACTTTGATGTGAGAGCTTTGTAGGACAAAAAGTTTCTGCATGTGAGCCGAAAGTTTCTGCATGTGAGCTGTGTTGCGGAATGGGAGCTCGTTTCAGTACAAAACCTCAGAAGAAACAGAAAATGGGGTGAAGATTACAGTAAGCATTATGTGGCTGACTGAATGTGATGGAAGTTGTGCATGTTGAGATACAGTACCATAATTATAAGCTGTAAAATATCTCGTGAAGAGCGTCTCTATATATCGATATACTGTGCTTTTAGTTTTCTTTCCTTCTCTTTGTTGCCAGTCCTTTGAAAATTAATTCCTCTTCACCCCCATTGTAATAGATACATTCAGTTAGTTCACTTTCCAGCATTCTTTCTATATGCGCCGCATCATATATTTGGCATGTAGTTAAAATCTGTTACCAGTGTGCATGTGCACAAGGGGCTGAATTCATGGTGCATATGAAACTTTTGTTCTGACGTTTCCAGATGTCTGAGTGATCCTTGGTATTATGTAGTAAGTTTTCCAGGCAGAAAGGTGGCACAAGGTTTAGTTACGGCCAGTTTAACTCCTGAGGAGGCTGTGGTAGGCTGGGAATAAAGGCTGGAACCGGTTCCTCTTGTTCCCTGCCATTCGCATTCCTGCAATTCCTCCCCTCCAGCCCCCTCTTTCCAAATGCACGAGGTAGAAGTCCACCAAGGGACTGAAACCCTTTAGGGCAGACAAAAGAGGCTAAGCCTCTATTCCGACCCTTGCAGGGCAGGTAAGCAGCTCCCCTGAAATCTAAGGGAAGGGCCCATTCCCAGTTAGATGCCTTTTCCCTTCCCACAAGGGTAATTGAGCACACAGCCAGGAGTTTCCTGTCCTTGATGGTGGATGTTGTGTTGATGACCTTGTTGTGGTTTTAGCATATTATTTTTTTTTTCTTTTTAACAGATAATCTGTTGGCCTGTTAAGCAGTCTATAGGCTGAATGAGTGCTCAACTTCTTTTCACCTGATCTTTGACTTCTGCAAGTCCAACCTAGGTGGCTGGATGCAGGAGTAAAGCTTCTCATGGAGCAGTAGTCAGAGACATTGAAGGTAGGAGCCTTTCTCCCAACACTAAAGCCTTTTCCGAGGAGGGCTGACCCCTGCTTTTGGGGCATCTGAGTGTGATTTTTATTCCCCCCCGCCCCCATTGATGTGTTTTAGACCTTTGGTATGCTGCCTAAAAGACCATGCCTCAAATCTGGCAGTTTGCCGAAAGGTCTCTGAATAGATCTGAGTCGGCCAGTGATGTTTCTGTAACCAAAGAAAATTTTTTTTCAAGTTGGCTTTTACACAAGTTTCTTATTCCAGTATCTTCAGACAAAGATAAGCAGTAATACTAGGTGGAACTAACTTTAAATAAAATGAAACTGAGCTCCCTGTGTGGTTTTCCTCATTGTTTATTTACCTTTTGAATTCCTGCTCTAACACTGGGAGATGTAAACTGTGTTTTTTAAAGTTGTTCTGGATTGAATAAATGTTTAATAATAGTACTGCTGAGGAAATGCGTAAACAGTATTTTTTGTACTCCCCTATGAACTCTAAAGCTTTTTTTTTTAAGAATATGGAGAGAGCTGTGAAGTCATTGTGTGACTGAGCAGAGTATTCTACATACTTATGCGGATATTGGTTTTTATCAGTTTTAAATTCAACAGATTTTTTCAGATAGATTGTTCAGTGTCAAAACACTCCTTAGTGTAAAGGGTTTGTGCGTCGTATAGCCATGTTTATGCTGTGCTGACTGGATTGGTTTCATTTTGAAATTCAGGTACAACAGAATTGTTATTGTTCAGTGAGCATTGTGTTATTGGAACTATAACTCCCATTTTATTTATAATCCTTTTTTAAATTAAAATGACAAAATTTTTTTGTGGGCTTTTATTATTTATTTTAATGAGACTTAACACAACATTATAACTCTAGGCTAAGGATTGTCACCCTGCAGATGATGTAAACCACAGTCCAAGATCTTGCTGTGGCTAGGGTGTAGGGTGCATCTCTGGGAGGTGGAAATTAGGAAATCCAGGCAGGCTGCTGCTCAGGCATGGGTGGAGCAGCCAAGGCTACCAGGGAGTCACTCCCCAACATCAGTTTGAGCAGTTCTTGCTGCTCACCCGGTCGACCAACTCACAGCTGGGGTTTCAGCTTTCTTGCCAGCCTCCACACCAACATAACCCAGGCAAATGATACATACTGACTGTGGGAACCACGTGTGACCTGCTTGTGAGTTACACAAGGTTTGAACCCCTTTGCTTTTGAAGGAAAAAGGGATTACATTTGTATCTGACACCTTTCTTGCATGTCCTGGGCTTCATCAACTCAGCTGAGCTGCAGAAAAGCAGCAGTTATTTCATATCTAGGAATGAAGAGGTCTGGTTAGGATTTATGTTGTTAAAACCCTCACACATAATTTTTGATGAAAAATTAGGCTGGGGGACAGTGTCAAAATGCTAATGACAAAATAAGTACAGGAAAAAAAATTGGAAATTTGGAAAATGTAAAATCTTACTGGTTGTAATAAACAACACCCCCATAAAAAAACCCCAACAACCACCCACTACCCCAAATAAACAGCAAAACAAACGTTTAGAGTATGTGGGTAAAAGTACTGATGATGGGAGGGTTTGAATCAGCAATGTCTAAGACTGAAAAGGAATGAAAGTGCAGAGTAATTGTATTGCCAAGAGACCTTTATTTTAGCAACACGGCTGGATATTACTATAATAAGGCACAGATTCTTTTGTATATAGACACTGTTTGAGCCTGACAGCTTAAAAACTGACAACTCTGTTGGTGCTTTTTCAAGGAGACAATTACCAAAAAAGCTTTCTTTGCATCAAATGAGAGACTGGCAGTTAGTATTACCAGTATTCTAAAGAGGGGCTTAGTTGAACCATCAAATTTTCCCTGACCCTATCTAAAATAAGCTTTTTTTGTTATAAAACATCAGGCATCTTTAAAAGAGAACTAAATATAATCATTGACTTTTATTATCTGGTTTAAAAAACAAGAATATTTGAAGGAACAAAAACTAAAGAAGAAATTATTTCTTCTCTGCGTGTACTGAAAGTCTTACTTTGTTCATACTTACGGAATCTTTCATTCTTTATTACTGAATTCACTTTATATGATATTGATGCAATCCATATTCTTTGAGAGTTTTTTTCATCCTGCTTGCTCTGTCTTTTGGAGGCATAATCTTTGATCTATGATGACAATAATTTTCACAGCATATGCAGACAGTGACTGCAGATGGGGAATAAGTAGCATGAGCTGACGAACATGTAAGAAATAACAATCCTCTAATCATGCAAATATGGGATGCAATGGGCCAAGATGTGCATTTGTAAGAAATTTTGAATCCTGTGAGTACTGCCATTTACTATACCCAGTACTGAAGGTGCCTCTGAGAACTGAGGACTGTGTGTCCAATGACAGGCACTCAGCACTGAATTCCAGCTGTTACTTTAGTTTTCCCGTAGACTGGTGGCTGTACTCTGTTTTCTTTTATTCTTAAGCCAGTTCTTTATGTCAGGCTAGTCTCTGCGTTCTTAATTCTTTGAAGAGCAAAGCATATATGGTTTTGGGGAATACCAAATATATATAGGTATTCCTTTAAGTTGTTTTTTTCAAGCTTTTAAGGCATTCCAAAAGTTTAGGGAGCATGGCAGGTCTGTTAGTCAAGGGCAGCAAGGTAGGATTGGCTCTCCTGACCTGAGGGAACTGCTCTGTTCATATTGTTTACATGTTGTCTCCTGGCAAAGTCATAGGTAGCCTTCAGATCATCTAAGAGAAGAATTTTGTTCAAAAACTTCAAAGTATCTCATTGGAAATTGTTGCAACTGAAGCAAAAGTGGATTCCAGATCATCCATGCTAGGTCTCTTCTTCTCTTCCCTGGATGCAGGCCTTGCTGCTATGACTACATCTACTACGTTACTTAACAAGAAGGAAAGACAGCTTCTCAGTAGAAATGAATGATTCTTCTTCAGAGCATGCTGTCCTGTACAGAAGCTGAAATCGGAATTATGTGGAAAAAAAAATAATTCTGTTCTGAGCCTGTAATGAAAAGTTTCTCTTTGTGCACATGCACAGGGACCTAGAAATCCCATTGCTGAGGCAAACTCATCTCTGGCATTCCTAAAGGTTTGCGTGCAAAGCTAAGGAAGTGCATTGATATTCTTGTAACATACTCTGTGGCTTTTGATCCATAAATAAACTTTTATTTTTCAAAAACATGGTAATTCTGTCATAGGATATCATATTGACACCACTGTAGGTAATCATCAAGGCTGAATCTCAGGATTGGCTGTACGGACTTCTGTGGCTTGATGTGATGGAATAACTGATACCAATTGTAGGCTGCTATTTCTGAGGCCAGCCAATGTAAGAGGATGTAACAGCTGATGTGCTGATAGGAGAAAAAAAAATAAAAAAGGTGAGAGAACAATCTTGAGTTTCATTACAAGCTACATCAGTGGGCAAAGATTTCTCTGCTTATTATCCCCAGTTGGGACTCATTCAAGTTCTCTCTTATCTCATCTCTTCTCTCTTATCTTGTTCAAATCCCATTTCTTTCACTTAGCCTTTTCAGTAACCCCTCCTGAACTCTGATCTTACGTGCTGCTTTTGAGGGTGGAAAATTTCAGCCCACAGATAAAGTTGTGAAGAACTGAAAATAGGGTCTCAGACATGGAAGTTTCAGGTGGTACCAACTAGGCTGTGATACCAATCCTGTCCATAGTAAAGAAAATTCCCAGCAGTGTAACTCATTGCCCTTCAGCAATGTATGCCTTAAGGGCTTTTCTTGGATTTATGCATTCTGAAGATATCTTTTATGCTTTTTTTACATTAATATATTCTTGGAATATTTCTTTTAACTGTAAATTCTTAGCAAAGACTATAGCTGACTTTGTGTGCAGTGCAGTGCTTGTATTTCACTAGGTTTTTCTGACTTTGAAATTAAGCCTGCTGAAGACTTTGGGCTTCCTCTTTTATATGGATCCCACAACCATCAGGGAATATGCTGTCTTTTGCATGATGCTGCAGGATGGTGGTGATAAAGCTGAACATCAGAGATTCAAGAATAACATTCACCAGGAATCTTGTTCTGTGACATACAGTGACATTTTCTGATGTTGTGACGTATGTTGACTGCATAGCACAATGAAGGTAACATGTAACAAGTTACAACATATACCAAGTTTCTGCAGGTAGACACATTAAAACAAAATTAAACTAAACCTTAAACTCCTTACAGAGTTTTCGGGCATTTGTGTGCCCTCATGGTAGCCCTCAGTGGGGATTTTGCTGGCCATCCTGTGCTCACACTGATGAGCGTGGGTATGGTGGGTTGACCTTGGTTGGATGTCAGGTACCCACCAACCTGCTGTATTACTTCCCTTCTCAGCAGAACAGGGAGGAGAAATAAGAAGGAAGAAACCACTTGTGAGTTAAGATAAAGAAAGTTTAATGAAGCAATAGCAAAAGTCGTGCATATGGAAGCAAAGGAAAACAAAAGATACTATTTTCTACTTCCCATCAGCAGGTGATGTTTGGCCACTTCCTGGGAAGCAGGGCTTTACTTCATGTAGTGGTTGCACTGGAAAACAAATGCTCTCAATAATAAATGCCCCCCCCCCCCCCCCCCCTTCCTCCTTTCTCTTAACTTTTGTATCTGAGCAGACGTCATACGGTATGGAGTATCCCACTGGTCACTTTGGGTCAACTGTCCTGGCTATGTCCCCTCCCAAGATCTTGCCCACCCCCAGCCTCCTGGCAGGCAGGAGGTAGGAGGAAGACACAGCCTTGCTGAGCAGTGCTCACACAGCAGCAGTATTCAAACCCCTGGTGTGTTATCACCCCCTTTCTAGCTACCAATACAAGCACAGCACTCTGAGGGCTGCTGCGGGGCTCAGCCAGACCCAATACAATGGCAGACTTGGGCTAGGTGTGTAAAGGGATGCACGGGAGAAAGCTACAAGGTTTTACAAGGAAATAGGTCTTCTTCCCCCAGTCTCCAAAGAAGAATCTCTGTAAACATCCACTTCTTAATATTCTCCTGATGTCTTATAACCTACGCTAATTCTGTTCTGTCTGATGTGCTCTCAAACTTCTGTTGCTTTACGCGCACACACACACACACAAGTCTACTAAAAATTTTCCACTGAGTTGCCTACCAGCGAAAAAGCTATAGAGCCACCTCTGTGGGAACGTTAAGGAAAACCTATTCCAGTCATTTGTTAAACTACTGAATATAAGTTCTATAAATGCATGATAATGTGCACACTGAAAAACCAGTGTATTGGAAGCTATATCTTGAAATACTTCATGGTATCTTTTATCACACAACTAAGAACTAGAGAAGATCCAGAACATAAAGCTAGTGAGCCCATTCTTATTTTCAGAAGACATTGAATTGTTACAGAAGAATACATAACTTGCCATACAAGAAACTGGAAAGACCAAGGTGTTTCTCTTCACAGACTTTCCACATCCAGCTTTACTATTATCACTATTTTAATTTACCACGTAAGGCAGAAAAAGCACAAAAATTTTGTTTGCTATAGAAGTAACCTGCCATGTTTTTATACATACTAAATATATAAATGAATTGAAACAATGAAAAAAGAAAAGAGTTTTATGGGCATTTTTTCCCTCTAAATCTCATTCTTTCTTCTGCTAAATGTTACTAATGGAAGTCTGCAGTGTCATGGGAGCTTCCACATCTGGAAGCTGCTCCAAGCTTGAGAAGCCACTTGCTTGAAGCTTGGGTTTGAGTTCGTAATTCAGAAATTTGGTGTGTTCCCTACAAAGCTGGCTTTGAACAAAACCTATGCACTCAGGGCTGGTCTCGGTTGCTTCAGAGAATACTGACTCTCCTGGCAGCTCGTTTATATCTAGCTTCAATATGTGGTAGCGTGGAAACCATGATAGCTTTAGCTTTAAATCCCGGTTTGATGTAACTGTGCTCTTTTGCATGGATATAGTGCTTATTGTCACCTGTTGGATGAAGTAGGAATGAAAAAGTCACTTTTTCTGAAAAATACTCTGTTGGTTTAGGTTTATGGGGTTTGCATACTCTGGTTTACAAGTTGAGAAGTGGCAGCTTCAACCTACTTGTTGAATGTTAGCTGAGATTGTGTTCACAGTAGGGTGCTAGGGAGTCCCCTGCTGAAGCCAGATGCTGTGGGGGTGACTTGCTGCGGAAGGCGGAAAGTTCTTGAATTCCTCAGAAGAAAGTTTTTAGTATAAGCGATGATCCTGTCCTTGGGAGGAGAATACCTGACAACACAGGAGTGAAATCCTATCCTAATGCAGTCAAGGACAGTGTGAGTTACAAGTTCAATGTGAGTTACAGTGGTGATTTCCTTGGGCACAGAATCTCGCTCTCTGTATGCATGAATGCCATTAAACCTGTAGGCAAGTTTTCATGTTAAACTCTGAAGCCAGAAATAACCAGTGCCTGAAGGCTTAGTATCGTATGTCTGCTCTAGTATGTCTGCTGTTTGTTGTTTATTTGGCAACAGTTTTCAGATCTTGCCTAATGGTAGGAAAATTCTTTTGTGACAGTCTTCAGGTAGCAGAGTAAGTTGTGGTTTACGTTTGCAGCTTTGTTTGTCTCTACATCTGGACTTACTATATGTAAGGTTTTGTTTGACAGAAGGATTAAGCAGACTTGACAAACTCACAGTTGTAACCTTATCTTTGCAGTCAGAAGCCTACAAGTCAGGATAAAAGTTATGTTATTAAGACTTGCAAGGGAAAATACTGCAGGAAAAATGAAAAGAAAAAAAGAGAAATTGTGCTTGATTCAACAGCGGTCTTTGCAAGTAGAGCTTCTAGTATTGGGTATTGGTGTTATACAAATGCAAGTGATATTATAGGTCACTTCTATGAGTCTTAAATTTAGTTCTGATGTGGTGGCCTCACTGATTGTTTACTGTAACCTGGTGACGTCCCATGTATAAATATGTAATGATTTGCTGCAAGCAAAACAGAAAGACCAATGACTGATATGAACCTGAAAGCTAGTAGTTTTTAAGTAACTGTAATTAGCTTTACACGTTGCATTTCTTATTCCCTCTGACAACCTGGTAACTTTCTCATCCCGTACTTTTCTATTGCTTAAAAAAGGCTTCTCTCCCTTCTGCAAAAGACCCGTGCAGATAAGCTGGTGGTTTACTGAAAAGTCTGTGAAGATATCCAAATATAGAATGGTACCAACTAGGAATCATTACAAGTACCAACTAAAAGAGAGAAACAATAAACTGGGGAAAAATCTTATCCTTAATTTCTTGTAGTTATCTTTGCTCTGAATTGTACCAACAGTAGGGAGATGTTTATGCACAGAAATGTCATTTTAATTATGAGATGCCTTTGAATGGTTAAAATAGCTTCTTGTTCCTGCCATAAATGTGGCAGGGCCCAATTATTATAAATGGGATTATTATAAATTCACCTTTCAGTTTCTTTTTTATTTCCTTTCTCTTCTTTCTTTCCCAGCACAGAGGAAGTATGAACGAATTGGCTCTAGAGCCAAATGATTCTTATCTGCCCTTGGGATAACTTACTGAGGATTTTAAAGTCAGATGGTGAGAAAAATTTACACTAATGTTTAAGAAGCCTCATGAAAGCCTAGAGAAGCCTGACTAAATCTATGAAAAAAGAAAGAGGGGAATCATTAGAAGTCATGTACCAGAGACTGGATGAAAAAGCAGTAGTACTTTACTCCCAAATGACGCTTGCCAGCTGAAGCTCATAAAGAGCTCTGCTATCGTACCGTTACTGACACAGAACAGTACGCTCCTCAAGGACTGCCGTTTATTTTCACTGAGTATCTACCAGGTGGGCGCAGGATGGGGTTCTAGCAGCTATGGCTGGGGGGAGTGGAACCAGATTTCATTGTACTCCTGCTACCTGTGAAAGTAATTTGAAGCAAAATATATCTCAACATGAGGTAAGAGTGGCACGATCTGATTAGGTGAAGAGTGGCAGAACTGCTTCCTGATTAATCAAGCATCTAACGTTTCTTTGAGGCATTGATTCGTGAAAACCTTGAACACATAATTCATTTTAGCTGGACTTCTGTTGAGCATACCTGTGGCTGGTGCTTTCTGACTGTCCCAAATGCTTTCCTCAATCTTGGCCTAATAGGGCTGTGTATCCATTTTACACTGAGGCATGGCAAGTGACTTACAGGTGTGTGTGTTCTTAATATATAAATAAAAGTGAAGAAAAGGATAAAATTTCATTTTTGGAAGGAAACAGAATATGCTATCAAGTGCTGCTGCATTGATGAGATTCCTAAAGTTTTATGCTTGAGTGTGTCACTGTTCCTGAAAACTAATCTGGTAAGCAATGTGCAAGGTTGGTTTTTGTTGGGATTTCTTTTTTGGTGGTTTGTTGTTGGGTTTTTTTTGTGTATGGGTGCTGTATAATTTGAATTGAACCTCTGAGAGAATGGAAGGCTTCTTCATCTGGCCTTGAGTTCTTTCCAAGACTTGGCATCTAAGCTGCTTCTAAAAAAGTAAAATAATAAATAAATAAAGCTGGCTTAGTAATACTCATTCTGGCTGTTTCATATGGTGTTTATTGATTATGGCCAACAGTTAGGACAAAGACAGCATGTATCAGTCTGAAGAAATAATGCTTCTCTTGCCAACCATGTTGGGTAAAGCAGGTGAGTTACATAGCATTTCTGGTGAGGTAAGTTGTGTGTCCACATCCTTGGAAAGGGTATAAATATTCAGAAAATCTAGGGATTTATTTGAAAGGTTAAATTTCTAATTGTGGCGGTTAGAGGAGAAGAGCCTCGCTTGACAACCTTATTTACTTCTGATCATTGCATTAATGACTAATTTCTATATTCTTTTCCTCTGCTATATGGCTTTGCCATTTTCCACAGCTTGCAGTATCCTTGTCCCTTGGCTTTTTTCTCAAACTCTGCACTCTTATGTTTCTATACTGCTTATTAAATATTTATTAAACATATCAAAGGGTATATTGTTGGAAGGTGCATAATATGATAAGTCACTGGGTGCACATGCTTGTTTTTCAGGTCATCTGAAGGTCTTGAGTGCCTGAAAACCTACCAGTTGTTTTTTAACCCTGCTGCATTCTTTGATTTAATAAAAAACATTGTTTGCCTCTTTGCTTGCTTAAATTCAGACCTTCCTGTCACTTCTGTTGTAGTAGTACTTTTGCCTATAACTAGCAAACACTAAAGACTACTTCAACATGTAAGTAATATAAAATTTCTGTATGTTTTCCATTTTTGTGATGTGCTGACAGAGAAAACTAATGAATAAATAATGTGGTCTTGTTAGATGTTAGCATAGGTTTAAGTAAGTGTGTACACAATTGATGCACTCATATCTTTAGATTTGTGTAGTGATTAGCATATGTATGTTTGAAAGTTCAAAAAGATCTGGATACCAGTGTTGTTACATACCTCTGAAGAGCCTTCTATTTGTGTTTCATGGAGATTAATGGGCTAATACGCGTCATTCCTGCAATATGTTACCGGTATTAGATTTCTTATGTGGGAAATAGGATTTATTATTTTCCAGATGTTAGAAATTTTGATTCTTTCTTAGGATGATAATATGTGCTTGTTTTGGGGTGCAGTTAGAGAGAGGAAGGTAATAAACCAGGTGCAATGACAGCAAGTAATTACATGATAGTAAGGAGCTAGCAAGATTTCTTTTGAAGTTTTGTTAAGGCATGGAAAAGATCTGATAGCAAAATCCAGTTAATAAGTCATCATTTCAGGCAGCACGCTACTGCGATCACTTATTTTTCTCCAATCTTTTACTTGAGAACTGTTCTCTAATGTGCATGAGACAAGTACCATTGGATAATTTCTACCATTGTCTTCAGGGTAGAAACCTTTATAATGGGGCAGTGGTTCCACCATCATTATTACCAAATGTACATGCAATCAGATCAGCCAGCAATAAAAATTTGATCCAGATCATGCAGTGATGTATAATCCCATTTTGGTCAATTTAGTCAAAGTACATCAAGGCAGCAAAAAAGCATAAATCCTTGTTTATGTCAGCTTCAGAAGGACAGGAGATACTCAATGCCACATAAATCTTTCTGTTAAAAAGTTAACCTGCCAAAATTGTTTGAACACTCATAGAGTTTCTTTATGCTGTGCCATTTCTTTCAGGTGACCTCAGTTTTTCTCATCCAGTACAGGGAACTTGAAAGTCACGCTTAATATGTTCATTGAACCATGCATGACACGAGATACTTCTCATGCAGATTTTAGCTAATCTTTTTGGAGTTAGTCTTCTGTATGATGTACCATGTAAGAGAATTATGCCTCCAAAAGGCATGCCATAGCCAACAGGACAGAAAGCCTTTTAACCATACTTCAAACTTTAACTTAAGGGTTGGGTCGCGTTGCTCTCCTTCCTCAGCTTTTACAGTTTACTATGGAAAGATCTGCCTTTTCCTCCCTTTTGCTCTTCTATTTCTTTTTTTTTTTCTCTAGTTCCTATTACTCCGTAGTCTCAGCTGACAAATTTATTATTTTATTCGGAAGTTTTGCACATACAAGAATCCTTTTTCTCTTCCACAAACATTACCTGTCACAAAATTTTGCTCACAGAAGCCAGCAAAATAAAGTGTATATGAGTTGCTAATGAGTTTAATTTGGTGACAAGATGAGCAAGAAACATTTTAACACAATCTTTACAATTCTAACATCAAGAAAACAGTTGAAGCTCTTGAAATGTAAATTTATTTTAAAATTTTTGTTCTGTTGTAATTTCAGAGCATCTATAGAAATCTAGAGTGGGATGTGATTTTTAGAAATTGAGATTCTGATGGGATGTACTGATGTGAATAGAGGGGAGGTTTGAGGTGGAATGAATCTGGAAGGAGCTTGGGTTCAGGGTTGCGTTTGAAATGGCTGTTGTTGCTGCTTGATTATATTGCTGGTACCAAACGTGAACTATTTTGGGCCCTCCTAAGCCCCTTGGCACAAACAGATCAATGACCGAGTTCTCATCTGAAACAATAAACTGCAGCTTCATGGACATTGTGCATTGAACTTTGTAGTAAAACACTATCTGGCTTTATGGTAATAAATTTCCTGCCTTGCACAGTAACCTACGGTAACTTAAAAATTGGCCAGGTAGAAAATGTTTAATCTTAATGCTTGTGAATTAATAGAGAAGTAATTGTTTCAGGCAAACCAACAACTAACTGGGTCTTCAGTGCACTGATTAAGAAACAATCCAGTACTAATGGAGAAGCAGTGGAATGATAGGTGCTGTTATCATTATTTAACTTGATTTTGAATTGAGATTTATAACTAAACATGAACTATATGTTTAACATATAAAATGGCTTTTGGAACTCACCTCCTGTGCCTTACAGTAGTATTTCATTTTGGTGCAGCCTGGAGGTGGGAGGGGTGATGGTAAGCCTGGGTATTGCTACATTTTGACAAGAACTGGAAACATTGGCTTGTGGTGCATAAATATAAGCAGAATATTAATTTATTTTAAAAGCCCTAATGTATTCCAGCCAGAGGAGTCCCCAGTGAATAATTATGCAATTAGAAAACCCCTTTTTTATCATAATACACCAACCCTTTGTCCAGTAACTTGTCAGATTAATTTAATTAAAAAACAGTCTTAAAAATACACTTGTCTACAATTGAAAGTGTGTAATCCCTTGAGATGGAAGTGCTGGTTAAACATGAGTTCAGCCCAACATAATTCTGCCACATTACTGTGTATTACAGTATATTAATTTAGAGAGCAAGTTCCATAGATGACTGATCATTAATGTTTATTATGATTACATTATAGTAATCATTGTTAGTCAATAAATATTTACGTTGAATCAAAAAATGGTGGTGTAGTGTGTCATATTGCAGCCACTTATCCATGTTCAGATAATTTTGTCCTAATGGTACACCAAAGCATACATGGCTTTCTGTTAATTGGTTATACATTAGGCACTTCTCTTTTTTTCTTTTTTTCCCCGTGTGCTTGCACCGTGCCAGATGAATGAGTGGTTGTGATAAGAAAATAGCTGCAGTGCTTCAAACAACAAAAAAGTGTTTCCAAAACCTCTTTGCTAGTAATGAGTAGAAATGATCTTTTTACTTTAGTGCTTTCAGAACCGTGAATGGCTGATACCTGCAGATACTTACATGCAGTAGGGAAACAGTTTTTATTTTGCGCTGACATGCCTAATTCTTCCCATAAATAGATTTTTGACTCTTTCCAGCAGAGAAGGTATGTCATGGTGGTGGGAAGAGACCATGCTTACATATTTCATGGTCAGTGAAATGACAATGCATTACTGGTTTCCCAGTAGATGAGGAACTCTAGTGATGGGCAGTCTAGTAGAACTTGTAGGTTCAAAGTACAAAATGCTCTGTTTACCTACCTGCTCCAGTCCTGCAACAGAGGTGATCACAAGTATTATAGAGGCAGGCAAGTTGAAATATACTTTTGAGATTGGACGTAGTATATATGTATACATGGGAAAATGCTTTATTAGGTGAGTGAGGTCTGCATGGCAGCCTGCAGTCCAGAGTCAGCTCTCAGAGGAAAGACAGGAGTGGACAGAGTTGTGTTTATACATCCCATGGGGGTGGTTCATGGCCCAGGACAAGCCTGTAAAGGACGTCCCAAACGGTAACACAGCCCCTGTTGCAGGAAGGGTATGATTGTGCTGCACTAAGCAGTAACCTTGTACTTTCCTATCTTCTTCCCACTCCAGCATCTATTACTGTACTACTTAGGTAATTATGTTCCAAGGTTTCTTATATACAAGCATGTCTATGTGTAACCAAAAATAAAAAATAATTTAAAAAAATCCCTAATGAATGCATTGTTCTCCCCCAAGGTGTGCTCTGAGAGCAAAAATAGTTCTGTCCAACAAAAGCTAAACTTAGCATTTCAGGAGTGTGCTACACAGTGTTTACCATTCTCCCTGCTGAGAATTCATTTTCTTGCAGAGTGTAGCAAATGTTGCTTTATCAGTTTTATATACAGTAGATGTTTGCTTTAAATTAATGCAATGCTTGTTAAAAGTTACCCAGTTGATGGCATCAGAAACTGAAGTCTGATTTGTACAGTATAGTACAAATATTTCAGAGCAAGTACAGTATAGCATGTAGACACCTCCTCATCTCCCTTTTGGTATTAATAAATTTTTGTTCTAAACAAGGTTCGAGCCAATGGTGGTTAAGAGGATGCTTCAAAATTTCATTTATCATCTTTGTTAAAAATGCATACCCTTTCTGTGAAGTTACTGGTCTCTCCTATCTTTGCTGCTATACATCCATGTGGTAAATGTAGAATTTGCTTTGTATTTGTATGGAATTTGCACTGGTAGCTCAGTGATGAAAATTGCTGGCATACCAGGTTATTTCGCCATCGAGATTCACCAAATGCTGTATCACAGATGAAAACCATTGCTTAGAAAATTACAGTTCTAGTTGCTAGTATAATTGTAAATAATAAGGGAATAAAAATACATTTACTCATTCAGTCAGGCTTCAGCATTAACAGTTTAAGCAGCAAAAGTATAGTGGGATGAATTTTTAAGCCTTAATAGTTCAGGTAGTTGTACAAATAAAAGAAGTACATGCAAATTTCAGACAGTATTCTGTTCTAATTATCAGAGTAGTAGTATGAAACACCTTGTCCGCAGTTAGGGACTTTTCGTTCTCTTTGTTTCTGGAGGCTCTGCAACCTTGGAGATTCATTTATTTATGTGTAGCCTGAGAGCTTGAAATCTGATTGTGCCATGAGTGGGAGAGATGAGAAGAGAGAGAACGTCAGGCTGGAGAACTTGGATATCAGCAAAGCAGAGGGTTTTGTTAACCAGCAGATTTGGTGGTGGTTGCAGGTGAAAAATTATGTACAGAGGAAGTAAAGTAAGGTGAAGGAACTAGGGAGAAGGTAGAAAACAAGAGAGTCATGGTGGACGGGAAAACAGAGAGATGAACAAAGGGGATGGCCAGACAGAAAGGGGAAAGGAAGAAATTGGTGGATGGGAAGACAGGAAAACAAAGTGAGAGGAGTCAAATCAGAGGAGGAATAAATAGCCACTTGAATATGCACAAAAACACAGTCATGGAGGGGACAGCAAGCAGCAGGTCACCAACTCCCCCTCCTTCTTGACATTGCTAGCGAGGATCAGGTTTACCAGAGAGTTGGCATTTAGCTGAACAGAAGACAGGATTATCCCATCCCATCTTGAACTGCAAGTGTTAACGGAGTGTAAGCACAAAGCCAGGGACGAGTTGCCAGCAAAAGCTGGCATCCAAACTAGAGTCCCTAAACCGAAGAGCCGTGAAGCCTTAGGAGTAAGGAAGTCGGTTTGAGGTGCAGGCCCTGCAGGGAAGTCATGCACTGTGGGGGTGAGGGCCACAGAAGTGCCAAATACCCATAGTGTGCTGTCCACCGTAATTGCTCTGCCTGGTTGAGACAGCAGCCAGGATTTCTGCACGGTGCTGGGTGGCTCTGCCATGGAGAATTATTTTTTTGTGGCTCAGATTTACAATGCAGATGTGCTTTGAGTGGCCCAGGCATTGGAGGAGCATGGAAATGTGGCTTCAAAACTTCAAAGAAACAAAGCCATTCAGGTGTTTGGGGTGGAGTGGGGAGGAGTAATTGGAGAATAATGATTCAGTATCTATTCAGGACTAAATACTGAAAAAAATGCAGCTGTGTGAACTTGGGCTTCTTTCCGAGTTTAGAACAATACATACCATCACCAGGTAAATGCTCTTCTCCTATTTTCCAAGTGCTGAATGAATGAGCCAAGCAGTAAATTGCTTTCAGAGAAAGCAGTGCTGTTTGAACTGTGTGTAACTTGCTATGATGGAGCACACAGACTCGTGACAGGGAGACCGTCTTCCTTTCTTTTTGATTTCCAAGGCTGTGTCTTGATCCATCGCAGGAATTAACCTTTGTATGTGCTCCTTCTCTGATCATTATATGAAAAGAAGCTCAAAATCCCCCAAACTAATGTGATACAGAAAGGATAAAGTCTTTGTTTGGATTCTTCTTAAGGCCATATGCATTTCATTTTTATTTTTACTTTTTGATTTTAGCATAATATTTTTCATCTTAGCCTTAAAACCAGATAAGTTCTTACATTATTTCTGGGACAGGGTAGTGATACTACACCACAGTGTTATTTTGTATGGAGATGGGATGGCTTTAACCATTACAAATTATTTAACTATTTTTGTTACTCTGAAAGATCAGAGGTGTCAGCTTCATGTGTAAGAATGCAAACCATGTTAAAGTTTATGCACAAGGCAAATGCTGATAGTTGCAGGAATATTTCTAATATTTTGCTTAAAATTTTAGCATGATGTTTTTGTCTGTTGAGTGATACGGAAATAAATTTATATTGATGAAATTAAGAGTAGTGATTATGCCTTTAAAGTTGATGGAAATGTCCATACATAGTTGGATAACCTTTTGTAAACTTGCATTGAATATATGATTTTCTAATAATGATTTTCTAACTGTAAGTATGTATTTACCAACCTGTGTATCATCAGCCTCCAAACACATTTTTTTTTCCCCTGTGTGGTGAATTACTTTTTCCTTTGAAAATGATTTTTTTTTTATGGAAAGTTTGCTTAATGTTTTGACATTGCAGAGAAATGTGGCTAGTTCTGGGAAAACGTGTATATTTATCTTTACTGCATCATAATCAATGGAACCTATAGCAGTAGTAAAATTAATTTGGAATTAAAGCCCAAATGGAAAATTTAATAAAATGAAAGCTGTTTAAATTATCCTGAATTTCAGGGTTCAACAACACTTCTCATCAATATTGATATATGGAAAATAACTGTAGAATATTTAATTTTCCAGGCTTCACAGTATTTTCATTTTGAAGAGTATTTCAGTTCTGTGCAAAACCAGGGATGCAGGCCTGCAGCTTTGTTTGCTGCGTGCAAAGCCTCGTTATGCAGCTGGCATCCTTGCCCAGTGCGGGAGTCCAGGCTGTAGAGTGAATCTGTACTGGCTCTCAGTGTGGAAGAACTCATTGCAGCAAACAGGAGACCCCCTTTATTTTAAGAACGATTTCATCCATCCATCTCTTTTGGGTTTGGGTTGTTTGTTTTTTTGTTTGGTTGTTTGGGGTTTTTTTTGCTTACCTACTTCCTATTTCTGCTCTGGTCAGCATGTTAGGTACAGTTGGGTGTTTACATCACACATCAGCACGCCTCTGTGGCAGAGTATATGACTGACTTTTGGAGACTACACAGGGTCCTAAAGATGCAAGCTGCTGTCAGAGATAACAGAGGGCATGGCTGTAGGTTATAGGCTCCCTCTTCCTTCATCCTTTGGTGTGGGCGGAAGGTATGGCAGCAAGCAGGGCTGTACTGGATCTCCTCCCTACCTGCAGCCTCTCAGCGTGCAGTAGTAGCAGTGCCTTCTCCACTATCATGAGGTGAGGAAAGCCACTGAGGACCAGCTGTTGCAGGAAAAGTGGTTGTTGTTTTTTTTTTTCCCCCAGAGGAAATACAATACCAAATGCATACAGCAGTTTAGGGGAATCTGGGTCCTGCGTGTAAATCTCTGCTGTCAGTTAGGTAGCAGATGCAGTATAAACAGTGGCCTGATAGAATAAGCAGCAAGAGAAAAAAGAGTGAGAGAGTAAAGAGGGTAGGTGGGAAGCATTAGTATGGCATCAATAGGTTAAAAAAACCCAACCAAACAAAACCAAAAATACCAGAACAAAACCCCTTTATGCTGCCAAGTTAAATGTGGGAGTTTCTGTGGTATAATTTGTAGAAGCTGCAAGGAAGAAAATATTTTCCATGTTTCACCTGTGATGCAGATCTCAATGCCAACATTAAAAAATACTGGCATTTTAAAATGAGCATGTACTCCATACCCTTAGGTAGGCCATCTTTGTAGCATTTTGCACAAAATAGGAAGTAGGAGCTGGAAGAACAAGAGCAGTTGTTGGCTAGGCGTTAGTGCTGCTGCAGCAGGGATCTGGGGCTTGTTGGAGGAAAAGGCTGTAAAGAGATGGTGAGCAGTGAAGGAGAGCTGCCAGCAGCTGTGCTGCTTGTATACTTGCATGGATGTGCAGCTGCTCTGCTTTTGAACCAGTTTCATTTTAGAAGGCTAATCCATGCATTGTATATGTGGAAATACAGTAATCCTCTTCATTTTACTTATTCTGTCACAAAAATTGTTCTGTGTTATAACAGACCCTTGGAGTAGCAAGGCAGGCTGTTGACATTAGTTGAACTAGTCTCAAATCTGTCCTTAAAATGAAAGAGGCCCAAAGAACCACAGTCCTATGTGCTCTTCCTGGAAGTCTTGGTGTCTACTTGCTATTCGTGGTCTAGCTGATGTTCACCAAAGTGTTGCCAGCAAAGAACGGTAGGTCAGTAAAGAATATAAACATAAATTATGTCAAATACCTGAAATCAATTGCTAATGACAAATACGGACTCTGGTTTTGGTAGACACTATATAGGAAATACGCTGAGGAAAAATACTATTTAGTGCTGACAACCTATGGGATGAAAAGGAAGTTATTTTGAATACACTTTTCACACATACATTATGCACTCAGTTCTTGCGTTGCAGTGTTTATAAATTTTATAGCAAAGTTCCTGCAGTATTATAAATAAAAAAATTATCTTATGAAACCACTTTACATGGTTTTGTAGATGATGCTCCTTAGCAAATACTGAGTTTATGCAGAATTCTCATCCTATCAAAATGGAAATTGCAGACTGATGTTACATGGTGAGCTGTGTCACACCTTTTAAAAGTAACAAAGAACATCAATGCAAGGCAGGAATATCAGGAAGAAAAAAATGAAGAGAAACCGCAGTATTTAAATTTGAAGAAGAATGTATCTGACAGCTGAGTGAACAAAAAGAATAGTCATCAAAGATGTCTGCGCCTTGACAAATGTTGGGAGGAATCTCTTGCCTTTGTTTGGACTATCCATAGATGGGAGTTCATTATCAAGCAATTCTGCGTGCGTGACTGCCTTCATTTTCGATAAAGTAATGCTCTTTTAGGGATGTCAGTAAGTAATAACCTTGCCTGTGGAGAGATAGAAGATGTGGTATTTTGTAAAATACTTCCAAATTTCTATTATTAATAAAAGGCTTGTAGTTTGGCTCTTTTTGGCTCTTTTTTTTACTGCCTTTTTGGTGGAGTGAGGTGGGGGAAGGCACTAAATCTGACAGTTTACTAGAAGCGGGTGATACGTGGCATGGAACACTATTAAGGAGATTATGTTATCTCCTAGGAACAGAGAATGCTGTGGTCAACGGGAAATCAATTTCCGATGGTGCTACAGTAAATTTGTCTTGTAACGGGAAACTTCCTAATTGCTGCCCCAAGGGAACAGTAAGCTGAAAACCAGGCAGATGGTGCCTTCCCCATTTCCCTTATTCTTTGATTCCATCAAAATTATTTCTAGCTTCCTAGTAACTTTGTGTGTTAAACGTCTGCAAATGTTTTAACGCTGTCATAGTTGCCCTCACTTGTACAGTAACTTTGCTATTCAAAAGCCAGCTGTTTTTCAGCAGGTTTGGGGAGAGATTTAAATCTGACCTCTTTAGTTTGAGCCACTACTTCTAACTATAGTGTTAGCAAATAATGTGAAGGAAATTTTTTTTTTTTATTCCTTGTTATGCAGTGGAAGGATTGTGTCTTTTTTTTTTTCTTCTTCAAGTGGAGGCTTAAGGAGTTGGCTTTTCTCCCTGTCCCATCAATTCATTGAGACTTCCATTACTCACATCATCTGAAAAGCATTCTAGTGTCAAAGATACAGCCTAGTTTTTATGACTTATGATTTTATTTATGATTTACGATTAAAATTCAATAGGATGAAAACGCCTGGTGTAAATTGGTATGTTAGAAGGAAGGTGGAGGCCTGTTTCCTTAGATCTCTGGTAAATACTTTGTTGGAGTAAAGTCTGCGAAGATCAGGTATCTTGAACATTGGCTTTCTTTGTTCTGAAAGTTTGGCTGAATGCAGGTATAGTCTATGAAGACTAAATTGCGAAACGTAACAAGTAAGTCACAAAGTTTACTGCGGTCAAGTTCCAGCTTGAGTGAAGAGCAGAAAGGCCTGCTTGAAATGCTGGCTGGAGTTGGAAGCTGAGAGATGTGAATACAAGTGTGAGCTGTTGGTTGAATTCGGCAGCCCTTAAACTTCTGTGTCGTTACATTACTATGAAATGTAAACATTTTGTTTAGGAAAAAAAGTTGTGAGGAAATTCGGCAGATAAGATAGAAAGTTCGGCTTTCCCTGTTTTGCAACTACACTTTGCTTCAAAAACATTTTAAAATTTTGTTTATTGGAAGTAGATACTTACATACTACTTACTCCTGACCATTGCAGGTACTCATGAACCAAGTATTTATGAGCAAACTATGTCAATTACTAAATAATCTGCAATACCTGCCACAAATAATTTGCTAAAAAGCCATGCTGTATCACACTACTTGTGAACTGTTAATTTTAGAAATGTCTAAATACCAGTCAGATTAATTAAAAAAAAATTGATTACTGGTTGTAATATCAGTCACTACTTTTTGTTGTTGTTGTTGCATCATAATTTATAAACAACGGAGTTATCATTTTGAGTACCATGTGTTAACAAATTAACATGAACTGAAATATGTCTGGCCAAGAATTGCTTTAATTTTTTTTAAAAAGCTGTTGCTTAGTGAGAAATTGCATAACTTTCTCTTTTGAACTTAATAGGACTGTTCCCTGTGTATGTGCTTTTAAATGGAGAGTTTCCTGTGAATGGAGATAATTATTTTCAACAAGAAACAAATAAGATTGTTATAAAATAGTTGGTAACTGTTTGAAAATCTTCAGAGTGGTAGAACCATGTCATATTTTATCTGCAGTGCAGCATGTTATGGAAATGCATGGTTGCCTTTGGTGATAATTGTTATTACATTAGTATCAGATCTATGACATGTTTTGAAAATTTATAGAAAATCTTCATTAGCCATCAGAAGCTCTTTTAAATATCATAATAGTTAGCAGATACTTGTTTTACTGTGGTACCTGAGAGTTGTAGTCATACACTAGGATGCAAATCTGTTTTGCCTGCATAAACTGAAACCCAAAGGATAGACTTTGCATTAGCTAGTTGGAACGCAGCTCTGGTTCACACACGTAGTACCTGTGCTTGCTCCAATGACTAATCCCTCCTCAGGAAAATAGGTAAACATATGCTTATAATTAAACAGACATTTATTTGCTCTGTTGATGTGCATTTTCTTTCTAGAATACTACTTATATATCTTTTCTCTTGTTACCCCTGCCCCCCCCCGAAAAAAAAAACCCAAACCCCACAAAACCCCAACCCCCAACCCACACAAAAGAAACAAACACCCCCCCCCCCCAAAAAAAAAAGAAAAAAGTCTCTCACAAACCCAACAAGAAAGGATGGTATCTAGTTTTCAGACTCGTGGGTCTAGAATAAACCTACTTAAGTTTTGGGATGTGCAGGGTGGGCAGCAGCAAGCAGGCAAACTGGTCTTTTTTCAGTCCAAAATAATTTTCCAGTTTCAGTGCTTTGAAGGAGCAACACAAAATCTAACCTCTTGGCAGAGGAGAACAACATACTCGCGTGTACTTTTTTTCCCTCTTCTTCCCCCAGTAACCAAGCCATGAATTTGCCTGTTTTGTTTTTACTGAATGTGTTTAGAAGAAACCAAATTGGTATAAAACAGGGGTTTTAAATTAAATTAAAAGGAGAGTTATAAAAGCTCAAGTTTCTTTCTCTTCTCTACACTCAAGTCTGGATTTTTAATTTAAGGGAAGTACTCATTTTGCTTTTTGGAACAGCTGCTTGGGGAGACAGATCTTCTAAATTGTGTTCTTCACTCCTGATGCTCACTTTGGGTCTTACTTAGTATTCTGTTTACAAAGCACTCCGCAGAGTGTTTGACATAAAGCAGTGATTACGCACAGGAACTGCTGTTTTTTCTTTTTTTATATATGTTAATGCTCACTTGAAATTTTCATGAAGCTCTTTCGTGTGAAATGTGGGATACAGAACGTTTCCTGTAATAAAACTTACATCTGCCATAGAATAAGTGACTTTGTGAGGCTATGGAGTATACATATCCTCTTCATTAGAGAAGTGTAATGAAGAAAAAATTAAGGTTTAAGTTGTTTCTGGAAGTGAATTAATCTACAGTTATGATGTTTGTCATTAAAAATGTGTAATACGTAAGTATTTTGAAGAACAACCCCTCTGAAATAAAAACAGGTCAATTTGTTGAAAATCTTGTTATACATAGCTTTTATTTTTTTTGGACCTCTGTTTTGAAATACTTTTATAGTACTCTATGTAGTAAGATAATGGTGGCCAAATGCTGATGAGCTGGTTTCTCAACAATAATTGGGCAGTAGGATTTCTGGGGTGGTTTTTTGTTTTCTTTTCCTATCTTTATAGTGGGTAAAATATGCCACTTTGTGATGACATTTAATTTTGTTTGTTTTTGTAGGGTTGACCCAAGGGCTATTTCATCCTGCAAGAAATCAGTTAGCAAGATCTGCATAGACTTGTTCCTAAGGGAAAACATGTCTGAGATTGACTATGAGAAGTTAGCTGAAATAGGTAAATATTTTTTATTATACTTCAAATGGCATCTGTGTAGAGTTACAGGTGATTTAATAGAGCATCTTCAGTAACTCAGAGGCTTCACCAACATTTTGTAATACTTCTTGGAGCAATCCAGTATGAGTTACAGCCACTGTACTGATGCGTACCCTATTAAAGCCATTAGGGTTGAAGGTTAGTTTAATACATGGAGCTTTTATGAATTATTGGTCGTTGTTGCTAGTGCAATTCTAGGCTATTGGAATATCACCATCATCACATATTGTGGCACAAATGGGAGTCATTACTCCAAACAGACAAGTATTGAATGAGCATAGAGATTGCTGTATTGCATGTTATCTCCAAAGATGTTAGTTGAGCTGAGCAATATGACCATGGCGTTAGGGGCCTTATATTTTGAAAGATCAGCATTATGTTGTTTTTTTTTTATCCGCTTGAGTTTTGGAGGATGCCAGGCTGAACTTAGAGCAAGAGTCTTCCAGGTCTCTCGCCACACCACCCTGCCATCTCCCTTTCCCCATCCCTCACCTTAGCTCTGATTTCCCCACATCATGAATTTCAGGAGCAGCTGGCTGGCTTTTTTATTTCTAGTGCCTGATTTAGAATCCATTGAAGGCAATTTTCCTGTAAGCCTTGGCCAGCTCTGGATCAGGCCCCTTGTGTTGTCTCCCAGCCTGGGTTAAACAGCAAGAACAGCGTGAGTAGTAACAGATGATCCTCTACTGTAGCTTGTGAAGCAGAGCAATAATCTCCTTTATCATTTGCAGGGAAAAAAATGGAGCTGAGTTCTCCCTCAGTTTGGAACAATGAATCTTCATTTTTTATTTGTGTTTATTACAAAACGTCCCTTGAGCTCCAGTCTTCTTACAAAGTAAAAAACAACAGAAACAAAACAAACAAACAAAAAAGACTGTATGAAGAATTATCTTACTAGGTTAAGGTTAACTAGCTTTTCAGTAGATATGATGGCTGTTGGGACTTTTTTAGACCTCATGAATAAGTGCAGTGCAAATGCGAGTGCATATTTACTTTGCTTCTCTAGTTCTTTGGTGCATCTCAAGGCTAGATAGCTTGATCTCTGTAATTTGTTACAAATCTTTACCCCTGTTTTTTTGAACCTGTCTAATTTTACGCATAATACAAAATACTTTTTTACAGAAGGAGTTAGCCTCTGCCTCTCTGTACCAAAGGCTGTAGTTAATATGCTGTTTTTTTCTGTTGTGTTTCACTTGAATATACATTTAACTTTTAATAAAGCCTGTTAAGTTTCAGTGGATTATGGTAAATGGTTCACAGTTCCTGCTTCACATTCTCACAGACTAGCATTTTCTATTTCTTTTTTTCTCTCTCCTTTGCAACTTTTTGTTTCTTTAGCTGGTTACAGTGCTCAGACATGGAAAAAAACCCAAACTGAAAGCCAAGTGTGCTTTCCTTGTTCATGTTGTTTTAACATGATTTAAATATTTTAAAAAGGAAAAAATTGTGAAATTCTTACACTGCATTATGTTTGTATTATTCTTCCCGGTTCTTGGGACCAAAACATTATTCAAAGTGAAAGAATAATTTTCCAGTTAAGGTTAGTGTAGCTTTTTATATATGATACACTTTTAAAGGATAGAAAAATAAACATTTTGGAGATGATAGTAAGAATTTAAACTTTTTTGTGTATATGAAGAGGACCCTAACGGTGTGTTTCTAAAGGCAGATTATTTATTTATTTTTTCTGTATGACTGCTGATTTATTTTCTGAAAAGGCTTTAATATGAATTCAGACATAAAGAAATGTAAAAGTAGTACACCTGTTCCTGACTCCTCTTTGTCTTTGAGAAGCCCAGCCACTAGTGGCATTTTTCATCCTTGTGAAATTCAATTTTGCTACAAATCACTAAAAATAAAAATGAGACAATAAAGCTTTCATGTGGCTGTTCATAGAATAGAAAGATACTCAGAAACTGTGAGTGGAAAGCATTCCAAAATATTTAGGAAGAGTTTTTCTCTAATACTTACTAGGTACTGGCACATAAATCTGGATTAAATCAATACTTAATATATTCTTTCTCCCCTAGTGTGTCTTGTGTGGTGGTCCAGGCATATGAAATATTCAGATAATCAGAAGACAAAATGTTCCTGAGGCACTTTTTAAAGTGGCACTAATAACGTTATAGATAAAACTGTTAATTCTACCTTTTTAAAACAGGCATGGTAAAAAGAGATAGATGATGTACAGGGGCAGTGCATCTTATCAGATCATTAATTTTTCTCTTTATGTGTGCCTTTTCTTCTCTTAAGCCACCAAGACACTTGTGTGTTTGTTTGTCAAAAACTCCAACCAAAACAAAACCAAAAAAACCCCGAACAAGATTGATTGACCTTGTGTTGCTCATTTCAGTGCAGAGTAGATTTTAGTTCTAGGATCTAGTCCAGAATCTACTGAAGGTAGAGGAAGGATGCCCATTAATTTAACTGGGCTTTTGAGGAGATTTTAACACCTTTGCTTGGCCTCTAGTTGGAGTATATGCTGGATGGACTTCAAGGTTGCCTTGCCTATTGCAAGTTGAGAAGATTAAAGGATTTCAAGGAAACAGTGGATTTTGCGCACAGTGAGATGGAGATTTGTTTGCAATTTGCTACCTTTATGCAAAGTAATGAGTCTGCTCTCAGAGAGCGTTCACACAGGGTGTTAATGAGGAATAGCTGCCAATGCACATGGTAGCATACTGAAAGTTTGACTTCTTCATTTGGGCAACCTTGAAATAAAAGGCAAGAAGCTGTAGGTGGATACAAGAAGCAGGTTGTGGGAGTGTAGAAGATGATGAGATAACACCAGCAGTCTTGAATAGCAAGGTCACAGCATGCCAGCTGTCCAGTCACTGTTGAGACGTTTGTGAGCATCAAAGTAGGTAATAATCTGGAGGATGACATGAAGGTAGCTTTGAGATATTGAAAGGTTGCTTTCCCCACACCTGAGAAAGGGTAAAGAACAAGAAATTGATTTGAAACTGCAACAAATAGTGATAAAGGCCTGTGTTTTTGTCAAACTGAGCTAAAGTTGAACCCATCAAAAATGTGTCAGGGACAAAAGTTTTTCTTTGTTCATTAGCACTTAAGCATTCTTGCTTGCTCGTTTAGAACTGCAGAAAGATGAAGCAGAAGATACACAGTCAGAACAGGGAGAAACATTTATGCCACCACTGCTTATGGATCCTGAGCTAAATATCAATCACCCCTACTATGATGTTGCGAGACATGGCATCATCCAGTTAGCAGGTATGTTTGGGAAATACTATGGCTTTACCTTACTACACCTCTTCCCATGGTTTTCTTTCTGTACTCCTAAAGGTGATGCATAGGAATCATGTTGATGCTTTCATCCTTCATCCTGAAAAGCAGCTGAATGATTATACGTGAACTCGATGCTTTTCTACAGATGACTTATGAGCCAAATATTTGAGCTTAATCTTGCTTTAAAATACAACTGTAGCAATATATAGTATATTCTAAGGCCTAACTGTGGATTTAACAGGTCTGTACTTTATTTGTGATAAGCTGTTCTGTTTTCCGAATAACCTGAAGTGTTGTGCAGCCACATGTAATCATTTTTCTAGTCTACCCTGGAAGGGGTGTGCAACCAAAGAGATATGGGTTACTGTATAAAAACAAACAAAAAGCAGAAAGGAAACTGTTGATGTAAATGTTAACTGCATTTATCACCTCACTTCCTGTTGTGGCATAGAGAGAAACTATGGGTATATAGCATATTTGCATATTGGATCATTTAATATTTACAGTAATTTGTTTTTAAACCATTCTGGCAATGTATAGGACAATATAGCAGCATCTCTTTAAAGTATCCTTTGCATATTTTTTTTCTTCTTTTGGCTTATTCTTGGCATCAATATGCTTGTTAAAATAGCATTAATTGTCACAATCCTGAACTAAGGAAATGTATATAATAAGAAACAACAATATTTAAGACTGCTCATCTTAATGAAGTCTAAGATTGTGTTGTACTGTGCACACTTCTTGTACATCATACTTTATTGAGCCTAGATTATGATTTTTCGGGAAGGTGATGAACTCAGGTTATACATAGGTACCTTCCTGAATTTGAGCCATAAACAGGATATCATCTAGATAAATACCAACTTTAACAAAACCTGTCCTCTAGTGAGGTATGATTAATAGGACAGTGAAATCTGTGGTCAATTGACTTCTGACTTATAGTGGGAGGAGAATTCTGCCCATAGTACCTTCTCTTCTTGAAGCTAGTTGTACATAGGGGAATAATTACTTTTACCTTCGTTAAAACTAACCCCACAACATGACTCAAATCCATAAACAGGAAAATAACAGATTCACATTCTTCTGATTCAAAAGCTACTACCTGCTAACCCACTAGGATGTTTCTCACTTGATCACCAGTTATGGGGTGGGGAAACACCAAGATATAGAAGTTATTAATGAAACCATTGAAATCAAACTGACAAAGTGTGAAATAGATGTGTTAACAGACGCAGTGGATACACCAGAGTCACTATAACTGTATCCCAAAGAACCTCTTCCATCTGCTGTATTAAGCAGTGCTACATGATAATGCTTTAAAAGAGATCTTCAGGACTTTTTTTTTCTCCTGCTAGTATACTCAACATCAAATTGTGATGGGCCATGTATGTACTGCTTCGAATTTAATCATGCAGAAGTTTTTAGTAAATGTTTGTTGTTGCTCCTTGTTCTTCATTGGCTCAAAGCTGTCCCAGAAGCTGTAAGCACTTGCTATTTGTCTGCTTTAGCTGGTTTTAATTCTAAAGGCTCCTTGTATTTACCTTGGAGGAACATTGTGATTTTTGCAGCTGTGGGCAAGGCTGCTGGGTGATGAGCTGAAACCCCTGATTCTGTACTCAGGCAAAGCTCGTGTTCTCCATCAGGTCAGACTGGGGGAAACGGGACAAGTTGCAAATCTTAGTAGGTTCCCCTTGACTAACCAATAAGACATTCTCTGCTGATTTTAAAAAAATAAAGTTTACTTACTACCAAGGCAAATGAAAACTAACTTTTGTAGTCCCAGAAGGACGCTGTCATTTGACTCTGAAGAGTTAAAATGGTGGAGGAACTCAAAAAAGGGGAAAATTTTAGAATGAGAAGGTGAAATGGAACAGCTTCTTTTAAAAATTTACACTTTTACTGCTGGTGAAACAGAGAACATGTGGTGAAGACAGAATGGTAACCAGCCTGCCCTTTCCTGAGCAGTCCTGCCTGGCTTTGTCTCACGTCTTATTCCTGTGTTAGAGAATGGGAATGTACTTCTGTATGGTCAGGTGAAAGCCACAGTGATTTTTAGACCTACCTGTAGCTTCCATTGTTTCATCTTGGAACTTGCTTTGTATCAGTGTTTTCTTGGAATAAAGTCCAAATGTAAGGTATACTCCCAGTTGAAATTCACCAGAGCAAATGGAGGCATTCACAAGGTGAATCTTGCCTGAAATGTTGGATTATTTCTGATGGTTTTCTCCTTAATACCACAGTCTATTGTAGGGAAAAAAGGTTCCCTAGCCATTGTTTAAGCTCAGAAAAGTGTGGCTTCAGCTGCCATTTCAGTCAGAAATAGATGATGGGGTTTTGCAAGTCTACTGGACAATTTAAATGCGAAGCACAAGCCAGGAGCCATGCTTCAGACAGCAGTCTGCACCTTCTGAAGCAGCTCTGATGCTAGGATGAATGTAAGAGGCGAACGCAGAGGTGTGCGTATGAATGCAGAGCACCGGGAAGGTGAAATATAATCTGAAGGCATGCTTCACCTCCACAAAATGAGATCTCCCTATCCCCAGTGTTAACTGGTGTGGAGTCAGGTTTGTATGTTTTCTGGATTTAGATTCAAGTGAGGAAAAGATGAGCTCTTCAGATCTGCCTTTCATCCTGAAAGAGGCCAGTCCCTTTTGAAATAAATAATTTTTCTATTATTTGTACCCAGTTTGTAATGGTTTTAATCTCTTTGGGTAAGGAAAAGTATAATTTCAGTGTTTGGGATGGGTGTTTTAAAGCAATTCTGAAAGCTATTCCTGCAGTTTTAATTCTGTGATTGAAAGACAGTGAGAGGTATTGTCTGAAATGTTTGGAGAAAAAGATTAGGTGAAAATATTTGCAGTAATTTATCTATCTCTTACAGTGATCTAGTTTCCAACAGTTAATTTAAAAAAAAAAACACAAAGAAAAAACCACTACAAAAATTCCTTTTCGCTGCTCACAAATTAAGATGATTTGTACCTACTTTCCATAACAATAGCTTTGACTACATGCAAATGAGATTTTTTGAGTCGTATTCATACAGTGTGAAAATACAATTAATTAAATAATAATACAGGACATTTTAAAAAGATGTAAGCTTTAATAATTGTTTATTAATTGCAGAGTGATTTAGGTCACAAATACCAATGTGCAACTGGCTACTCTAAGCATATGTAAATGGAACAGTGCTGCAGTGCTGGTTCTTTTGAAGAAGAAATTTCAATCTGTTGCCTAAAAAAGAAACTCAAGATTTTTTTCTTTGTGGCGAAAAGGAAGGGACATATAAGCATACATGATGCATCAAGCTTCTTTATTTTCTTTAGTTTGCTTCTGTAATATGATTGCTGACAAAGTTTTGCAGTACCTTTTTTTTGCATACGTGCTCTTTAGTAGGACTCTCTCTGGTGCTTGTGTTTTCGTTAACTGTGAATTACATCCTTTTACATGTTAGGAAATTTTTTTTAATGGAATCAAAGTCCATCATTGTTTTAAATCAGTATTTCCCCTGTTAGCCTTTTATTGCTTTTCTAGTTATATTTAAAAACTTATTTATCTGGTATCCTGTCTTGGGTCTTTGTAGAGACTGTCCATATTTTTCTTCAAGATCCAGTTGGTTTCATGCCCCTTTCTACGTTTGAACCAGTGCATTAGAAACTGATAAGCGTTATGTAGATCAGACTTTGAAAGGTACGGTTGTAATTTAGTTTTTGTAACATGTAAATAGAAACTGAGGTGAATTACCTAATAAGCCTAAGTCACAAGTCCTAATAATTTTCAGTCCATCTCAGTGATGTATTGCTACTTCTTTTAATACCTTTAGGAGCAGATCTGTGGTCTGTAAATTGCAGTGCCACAGGAGAGAACTGGGTTTAAAGACATTTTTTGTTGTTAAAAAATTCAGTTTTTTAATTTTTCTGGTTTCCACAAGGCAGTATCTCTGATGTTATTTCATGAGTACCCTTTTGGGGAAAACAACAAATTAGCTGGAGAGACCTAAGACTTGGGCACTTTTCAAGAAGGAACCTGAAGACTCTGCTTTGTGACCTATTTGCAGCACAACAGTAGATTTTAATGTGGGCTTTGCACTTTACAAAGCATGTCCTAACCATTTGGGTGATGTTTTTCTCTCAATTGCTATGAGAGGAGTTTCAAAATAAAGATTAATATTAATGAAAAGTATTTCCTGCTTCAGTGAAGGGGGAACTTGCCTGAGTGATAGGACCATGGGTTCAAATCCTTTAGGCAGGAATTGAAATTGTGTTTTCCAAATTCTGCACCAGTTTTCCTCTTGCATCTTTCTCCAACCTTTTTTTTTTTTTTTCAGAATGTGGAAGGAGATAAATATTTAGCATATTCCTCACTTTGAACATTGGACTGTAAGTTATAGTGTCTTTTTTAAAGACAAAACTGAGTTAATTATGTCAAAATATATGGACATGGTTTCTTGTTGAATCTGAGAAAATAAAACAAGTTTGCTTTAACCATAATTTAGTAGAGCAACAACCTTGCTAAAATAAACAATGGCTCAAGGTGCCAAATGCAAATGTGAACTCAATTTTAGCTGTGGGTAGCCTGACAATATATCACAAGCCATTCTGCACCTGAATATATCTTATGAAAAAGAAAAACCTAGCACTATTTCCCCTTTACCAAATAAATGTAAATTACATTCCTTTTGTGTTTGACTATTCTGTTTCTTTGCTTTTCTGAAATTTTCTTCAAGCTTTCTGTGAATTATCAAAATATTAGTTTTGCATCACTGAAAGCAGTTTTGTTTTTTCAGTGCTCCTTTTAAGACTAGAGCATTGTTCTAATATAGAGAGTCAGCCTAGAACTGTACTGACATTGGAGAGGCTAGCTTCAGGAACGGCTTTAACTCACCCTTATTTCAACTTATTTGACATAGTTTAAGAGGAGCACAGATGAAATGTAAATAATTAATCACGTCAAAAAAGCAGGCTATCCCTTTGCTTTCAGCTGAGCTGAAAAAAAGATGTGCTATGGCAAAGTATTTTTCTTTAGACAAAATTTTTAAAAATATTACTCACAGAGGAATCTTTGATAGGGAATCTTTACTTTCTGAGGGGAATGAACAAGGTTCCTGAGGCAGGAAGTCTCCTGAACATTCACTTATAGTCACTCCTGTTTAGAAAGACACCTGGCACGTACTTGACTTTAATTGCAATTTTAGTCCTTTCAGAATTAGCCAGGTGCAGTACAGGTGCAATCCTCTTACAGAAAGTTGGTTTCTAAATAAAAAGGTGGACAGAAGTAGAATCCAGAGGAATTAATGCAAAATGTGAGCTTTGTGAAATCAAAATGAGTTGACTTGGAATTTAGAGTTGGTGTCATCTGTATTTCCTTGATGGATCTGGTCTCTGTCCCAAAGGATAAACATTACAATGGATATTTTTAATATTTCATCTTTAACTGGCTAGTGTCTGTTGTAATATATTTTCATATGACCAGTGAAGGCGATCAGTACCAGGAGAAAGAGGACCTGGGTCTCTACAGCTAAAGGTATAAGCTTCACCTGCTAATGTTGAGACTCAGCTGTGTAATCTTGGCTGTGTATTTCTTAACTAAGAAGAGTTTGCTGTTATGGATGGGCAGAGACCCATAGTGGGTTAGTTGTGGTGTATTTACTGTCCACTACTCAGCCTAGGCAAAACACAGGGGTTTCATAATGGCTTTTTTGCAACCGTGTATTTCCTTGAGTTGTAAAGAGTAGAAGGAGGCACAGTTTGTCTTACCATTTAACATAGTGTAATTGAGGTTTAGGCTCATTTTCTCTACTTAAATTATATTGAAGCGACAAATATGTGAGCAAGTGTTTTCACTGGTGTGGCAAGTCCCCTGGATTTTGACCCTGCTTCTACTCCCATTGAAACCAATGGAAAAACTTCTGTTGAATTGAGGGCCTTGCTTTGCTGTAATGGGATAATGACATGCTGCAGTGAAGTAAAATGATATTTCACTTTTCACTTATAAAATAGTAATGTTTAGTATCGTTAGAACAAAAGCTTTTAAAGAGTCATGCTGAAATTACAGCATTTGAAAGATCTCATATGCAAATTGGAATGAGCTGTATCGTTAGAAAAAAGCCTTTTCATTTGCAAGAAGCAGTTAGGAAGTGCTGTGCCATCCAAATTCTTAATTAAAAAGTAGAACGATCCTCTTTCCCACTTGCCCTTTCCTGTGTCTTACTGTAACTTTTGAAAAGTTTGGTATCAAAAGTGATGTATGATTCATTTCTGTTTCAGTGAAAACCAGACAAATAAAACGCCAGCAGATAGCTTGTACGTGAATGTGTGTAAATCTCATTGTGGACAGCGTGCTGTATGCACCCTCTTTATTCACGGCTGGCATCGCTGTGCTGTACTTCCAGGAGCGGCTTGGCGGCCAGCGCAGTTTACAGTCCTCAGGCTGCCTGGGGAAGGTCTGCATGATAACAAGTGCCTGACCCAGGGGCAGGAGGCTTCTACCCACGGGCGAGAGATGTCTGCCAGACCTTTTCCCTGCACCAGGGCAGAATCTGAGCCAGGGAATTTTGAAAAAGTGTAGGTGGGTGGCTAGAGGAGTAAAACCAGTGCAGAAAGATAAGGGGAGGAGCTTGTTTTCCAGAGAGGGTACAAGAAGTTATCAGCTTTCATCTGGAAGTGTTCGGTGATGTTAGGCTGTGGAATGAAGTAGGTTAATATGAAACAACGTTTTTGATGTGAAAGCAAAACATTGTGGAGCAAAGGCTGAAATTGCACTTTTTTGCTTTTGTCCCCTGTAGAGAATGAGACATCTTTCAGGTCTAACTTGTTTAAGCCCAAGTAGCAGGGAAATAAGGGTTTTGTGGGACTCAAATATATTCTGTGCTGATTTTAAATCAGCATACTTCCAGTTACACTGTCCTTTGAATGTGCAGGTAACTGCCACTCCCTACTTTACCCTTCAAACTGCACTTTCACGTGTTTGGGTAAAAAGTCTGTCCTCAAGGTCATGGGATTCAAACCGTGTTGGACTGGGAAGCAAATATGACGGGCCTTTCCAGGGTGCTCACGCACAGCCCTTCTCATGGAAGGTAAGGGAATCCTGCCTCTGGTTTGAACAGCATTTCATGTGTCCTGTTAAAATTTGATGTTCAAAACATTATTGATGCCAATGAAGAAGGAACGGCCTCTTCCTTCCTTTAGCTGTCGTCACTAATGGGAAGCTGGCACTGCTTTATTTAGTTTTTAATGGAGTTGAGGCTCTCGGTCACCTTTGCGGTTTGCTCTTGTTGCCTGTGTGGCACTGCGGGGTGGGAGAACGAGGTGCTCTGCTCGGCTGGCAATTTTGAGAAAGTTTCTCTGCCTCAGTTTTCCCATTATTGAAAGTGGGCAATTATGTTTGTTTATGTTTTAAGTGTATCTGTTTGCAGTCTTTCATAAAGCTGGTTATTTTTTTCTGGCTTTTAATTCAAGCAGTCAGATGTGACCAACAGTGGCAATTAGTGACTCATTTAGTAATTTAACTGGAAACCTTTCTTAGATTTATTTTGGTCATGAAAGTGATTATCTCTAACAAATAAAATACTCTACAGTGGACTGTAACACAGCAATTTTTTCACAAACAAGTCATGATTTAGAAAACAATCTTTTATTAATGTTTTAATTTAATTTTAGTACATCATTCATATTAATGCATGTCACATTATAATGCCTTTATAAGTACTCTGAGAATATCAAACAAGACACCTAAAAATAAGTTCAGGAAATAAATTATGGTCTGTTTAAGAACAATATGCAGGCATATCTGAGTACATATAATTGTGGTGTTGTGCATATTCTTCCTTTAGTGGTGCTCAAGCACCTTATTTAACCCAGGAGTCAGAATTTATTTTTAATGTGGGAAGGTACACCAGGTCTTGGGTGAAAAAACACCTTTGAGAAAGATAATAAAAATAAGCAGTCAGCCAGAAAAGGAACAGGAAGAACCAGCCAGCAGAGAAGGCCATGTTTTGGATGTCAAAAGTATAGGACTGAAGTGATAATTTCCAATATTCAAGCTGAGTTAGATCTTTAAGGGTGTTAAAGCAAATACCAAAAGGTTCTTTGGTTGGATAAATGAAAAAAGAGAAATGATCTTCTGTGAAATAAGAATGGTGTGGCCATCAGAGATAATCCAGCTGTAGCTGTTAAACTAAATTAATACTTAATCTTGGTTTTCATTAAAGACAATGAAGTTTAAAAGATTTCCTAATAATCTCAAGTCCTGTGTGTGATTTTCATCTGCTATTTATTACCTAACTCTTGTCACCTGTGTTTAGGATCAGGTTGGAGCAGGGTAGAGAATAGCTAGGTCAGGGATGAGAGAGAAGATCTAACTTGTTTAGAAGCAGTAAAATGCAGGCTGGGAGGGGATATGATTATTGTCTAGAGGGTCCTTCGGGATGGTTAGTAGTACTGAAGAAGCAGTGCTGCTTCAGCTGAGTGATTTCATTGTCACAAACAAATTTGTACAAATTTGCTATGACTTTTAGACTGGAATTGAGAAAGCAGGTTGCTAGCTGTCAAAGCAGTGAGCGCGAGGAACAAGAAACAGAAAAACCTAACTGGTTTTTAAGATAGAGCTCAACAAATCAATGGAAGGACTATGTGGTGCAGTTCCTGGTGATAACACAGGCTTGGAATTGATAATGCAGTTGTTTCCCAGTCCATGTTCGTATGTGAAAAGTAATTAAATGTTAATCTTGCCTCTTCCCTCCCTTTTCTCATTCGGCACCTAAAATGGAATGGGTTTGAATAGATGCTGTCCCATCATGACCTCTGTTGAGCGCAACTAAGTAGGAACTGGACAAAGCAAATTCAGGAATTTTATTTTATTTATTTTTTTCCTTAGTATGGAATCTGTCAGATGAGGACAGCCACCTCTTCCTGAGTTGAATGAGGGGAAGCATATTAATATTAGTGGTGGATTTTCATGGCAAACGTGTGTTTTCAAAGCTGGGAAGTGTTCTGTTTGTTCAGATCAAGTAATTTGAACCTACATCAGTAATACAGATTAGTACAGTTTAAGAAGTAGTCTGAAAGTGTTCTACCCGGTTTTCATAGAAGTGCTCATGTGATTTTATTTATTCATTAAGTGACTTCATTACAGATTTAACTGCCTCCACCTTACTACTTTTTCTTATTTGTTTATTCATTGCAGCTACTTAATTAGGGGTGAAAGGGGAACAACAGAATTATGATATCTAAAAAAAGCCCAGTTCGTAACTCTGTTGTGCTCCTACTCATATCAAAGCCAAACTTTGATGTTTGAGTGGCAATAGAAATATTAAATATAATTTAGTTTGAACATTGAAATTAGAAGAATGTTTCAAATATTAATCCAATCTAAACATTTTCTGGCGTGTTTCTGCATTGCTTTAAAAGGAATGGTGTCTTTCATGTAGGTGTATGTTAAAAATCTTAACACCTCACAGTCTTCAGTGCCAGGTCACCTTTAGTACGAGCGTGACTTAACCTCTGTGCCTCTCTCTCCAGATAGTAGAACTTGAGGGTGGGGTGGCCATGGCATGAATACCAGCATTGTCTACACAGACAGTGTGGTTGAAGCTGTCACGAGTCAAAGAGTAAATGAGCTTGAGTGTAGCAATATATGCTTTGTCAGAGGAACTAAGGGATGGACACTTAGGGATCTGCAGGTTATGAAAAGCATACGTGTGTGCCTTGCTTGTTGTGTTTTAAATGTGATCTGAATGTGCTTCTGGAAGAGAGTATCTAAGAAAGCTTAAGTTGTTTAAAAAAAATATCTAACTTAGATGCATGACAAAACATATGCCCAAACTGATCGTAGGTAGAGCAGTATTCTGATCAGTTCCAGAAAGCAAGCATGAAGAGTTTGGTAACAGCTCACTCAGGACTACTAGGGAAAGCAGGCCTGTGTTCTTCCATGACTGAATGCTGCAGGAGGACTTGTGTTCACTGTCAGGAACCAAGTACCACACACCCCTCCCCAAATATGACTTTCTCAGCTTAGCTCCATCATTTGCCAGCAACCACTTCATTTCAGTGCAGCGGTGGCCACATTGGTTCCTGTAGGCAACGTGATTTGACAGTGAAGTTTTTGCAATATGTTTTGAGTAATGGTGGGAGATAGAGGTAGCCCGAAATATCAGAAGATGTAAGCCATTCTTTCAGATCACTGAGGTCCCATTGCATAAAGAAATGAGTGTTGTCTTTACTAACTGTTCTTTTCAATAGGTGATGACAATTCTGGAAGGAAGGTGATCACCTTCAGTTGCTGCCGTATGCCCCCCTCGCATCAGCTCAATCACACCAGATTGCTCGAGTAAGTTTCTCTCAGTCTCCCGCATGGACTACTTTACGTTTTATATGTGAACTTCTATTAGCTTGTTTCCAGTTGAATGAGCTTTCAGGGAATAGAAGTAGGACCTACTAGCGTTAATATTAAATGAATGATATGTGAATGAAACTGCCAGAGTTACTTCACTTGGAATCTTGACTAGAAGCAATTTGCTATGTACTGAAATTAACTTGTTGTCTTGATTTTTATCGATGAATTCTGGTTATATTTTAAAAGATGAAGTTATGATGAGGACCAATGAAAGAGAAATTCTAGTATTTTAGTGCTCCTTACATATGTTTTCATTAATAACAGAGTTTACCTTAATTTGCTGTACTTTATCTCCTAAATGACTCGGCAAGAGTGTTGTTTAGTCATTTACATCTTAGTGGTTGTCCTTTTTTATAAAAAGATCTGCATTACATACCGTATGTTGTTTATAATTTTTTTATATATCCCACTTCATAATGTTTAGGCTTTTGTGTTAAAAGAGGTTGTAAATATGTAAAATCCCATTCTTCCTTATAAACTTGCTGTAGCAAGGTACCAGGACATGCTTTTGCCATGTAGTTTGTCACTACAAGATCTGTTCTGCCGTGAGTCTCCTGTCCTTATTAGGCATTTTAAACCTATTTGGAGTTCTTGTGCAGCCTGCATTGCCAAAATGTTTGAGCACCTTTCAGCCATCGGTATCCAACACCATTAGAAAGGACAGAAGCATGGTTACCTCAACTTTTCAGAAACAGAGAGGGATTAAAAGACAGGTTAGTTAAGAAATGTGTTTGAGACCGTGTTGCTTCATTTTTATGCTCTTCACAGCTAGGGTATTCCCAAGCCTTAAGCCAAAGCTTCCAGTGTAGCTAAAGGGAGTGTTGGTGCTTAGGAGGAAGAGCCACGCCAGTCAGCTCCTCACCTGAAGGAGCTACCTGCAGTGATCAATAGGAAATGCCAAAGAAGGGAGTGCGACAAGCCATGTTGCTACGAGATCTAAGAAACTTTCCTCAGTTCTGTGAGGAGACACCTTGATGAAACTAGGGTTTCCAGCCCTTAGACTCTTCTGGACTTGAACACTGACACGTTTTCCTGTATCTGAGCCTGCATCAAGTTCACTTGGAAAGCCTACGCTATGCCTAGTCTAGTCTGTGAGAGAACTGAAGGCAGGTGTCTGAATGTGAAGCTGGCGATATAGCTCTCAAATGATATGCTTTTAAGTAATTAGACTCAGATGTTAAATTCTGAGGAAAAGCTGAAGAGTAGGCTCAGACTGGTAGGTATTTTGTGATGAAATCACTTAATTGATTTGGTAGAGCTTTTGTAATGTCCCTGCAATTCTGTTACAGCCTTGGAACAGGTAATTGTACAAAAAATTACAAAAAGTACAAAAAGTACTGGTTATTTTATGCCCACAAAACTCTCTCAATTATTTTGAGAAGTGCGGGCTTTCTGAATACGATGGAATTTACATGCTGCAAAATAAAACACGAGGCACTCTATGTAAGAGTATCTGTTTAGATATATTTTAATTTCAAACTCTTTTAAAAAAGAGAATGACTGTTACTACTACTACTACTTCCATTAAAATACCATTAATACTTAAGTCAGGAATCAAAACAGCATCATTTTAATTGCAATGGCAGTCCTTGTCCCTGGCTATTTGGAGTCTAAGATTTACAGTATGCTGAGGGAATAAGCAGATAAATGAGATTGTGTGACTACAGCATAAGAGTGAAGTTATGGGCTTTTCCATGCAAAGGTGGATAGCCAGTGGTGTTGATACTTGCAGAAAGCCACAGCCTAATAAATGGCACATGGAGCTATCTTATTTTATTGAATGAAAATTGTTTCTATACAATTAAGAGCAATAGCTGGGTCTCTGTTGCAGAATAATAAGATAACATTGAGATGACATGAGAAAGTTGAAATCTGACACAGCAAGACATGAGGCCAGATTGTAACTGCTTCATCATTGCGTTATTTGAATCATTGAGCTGTGTAATAGGCCATGCAGTGTTCTCAATTGTAAGAGAAAGCAAAGAGAAAAGCATCTTAAACTATACCATAAAAGAATGAACACACAGAAATCTGCTTATAAAATATGAAGTATTATTTCAAGATTGGATAAATAGTGTAGTTCTTTAAATTAGTTTTAGGGGAAGTGATCTATGAATGCAGTGCCCACAGTACAAACAGGGGAAAGGCAAATACAGTCAAGAAAACAGTTTACAGTAACAAGTTGTAAGTGGCAGTAATGAGGGGCAATGGATTTTTCAAAACTTGAGAAAGGTTTCAATTGAGAGGAAAACCCAAGGTTTATTTTATACTATTTTGAAAACTCAAAATGATATTTTTTTGCCTGGCTAAAAGGAAATAATTTACAAAGACCAGAAGAAAGCAGAATAAAAATTGCTGTCCATTAAAATACATCTTTTTAAATATTTCTTGGGAAATGAAGTCCCATATTGTCTTCATTTTATAGTGGTTCCTGAGCACCATGGTTTTTGTAACTAAATGTTCTTTTAAATATCAGGCTTTGCAGTGATGTGGAATTACTGTCAACACTGCTACTGGAGGAAGTAACTTGTTAGATAAGTACATTGAAGCAAACGTGAATTTGCAGTCAGTAGCATTCTGTGCAAAACCAGCATGTTTTCTTTCTGAGTTGACTACTTTAAAAATCTCATTCAGTAAACTGTCTTAAAACTGAGATGTTATCTTTCTCCTCAGGTACTTAAAGTATACTCTGGACCAGTATGTAGAGAATGACTATACAGTCGTCTACTTTCATTATGGCCTGAAGAGTCTGAATAAACCATCCCTGAAATGGTTACAAACAGCCTACAAAGAATTTGACAGGAAGTATGTCTCCAAAACACTTGCTTTACTCTTTTGGTTGTGTAATGTCTGTGACTAACTTCCATGAAGGAAATGGATCTTTCCTGACCCACCCACAGCTAACTTGAGTTCATTTTGCCATGGCAAATTCTTACAATGATATCAATGCTGCTGGCTCTCTTGCCAAGTGACTTCTGTGCAATACTAAGGAATGGCCTGGGTGCTGCAGTGGTTATTCAAAGGTACAAGAAGACCAATAGTAAATAAAATAAAATAAATAAAACCAAGAGCCTTTGCCTTTTCTGTGCACTGTATCAACAAGTTACCTATGACATCTTACTGACCGTCATTCTCTATTATCTCACAGTTGTGTTTGAACCTTTGATCATCCCAAGGCCAGGCTGTGTACAAAAAAGGAAGGATGAGTTTTTAACAGTTAGTATCTCACTGGGCTTGCAGCTTCTGTTGGTTGTCATGTGTAAAGCCCTGAAGGGTGCTCATATATGCCTGACCTTTGGAGTAACGACGGCTATGGCTCATGACTTCACATTTTAGTTGGTTAGGGTGTAGCTGAGGCCAAAGCTCCTAGATAAATGGCATTTTAATAGCGTAAACTAAAGTTCTGATGTTTATTCTCTGAAAGTGCACACTTACCAACAAAACAGAAAAAAGTTCCTATTGACTATCCAGTTACTCTTTTACTTGTTTGCAAGTTGTTACTTGTTTAAGTTGACCTCGAGGGCAACATGACTGAAAGCAAAAATATAGCTCTTTCCTGAGAATGAGAGTGTGTGTGTGTTGCAGGGGGTAGATCATACGTGTCTGATTTTTCTATTTTGGGAGCTGGAACAAGAAGTGAATCTCAAAAAAGATGCCATTAAGAAGATTATTGGGTATTTCTAGACCAGGCTGGGAGCAGTCCCAGTGAAAAACCTAAACCTGCTTTGAAAGTTCAAGTTGAGATGTACACAACACCTTTTGGTAGTCTAGTTCCAGAGCTCAGGTTCTTTTGAATCTCACCCAGTAACCTCTTGAAACTCTAAAACCCACTAAGCAAGAAGATGAGGTTGTGCATAGGGTGGAAAACTGTCACCTGAAGCCTCTAACTGGTTTTGTGAGTTGCTGCTCTCCGCTCAGCAACAGACCAAAAAAGGTTATTTTTGCTTATAGGTTTCTGAATATTAGTACAATGCACCTGTTCTTTCTGAGACTGGGTAAGGGAGGACAAAGAGAAAGGATCTCTTATATTTTGTCTTTGAGAGATTTGGACTACAATAATGGTTTTTATAATGCACTGACAATTCCTGAAAATTAAGCATCATACTATTTCCCTTCTGGGAGAATCCCAAGCCAGATTTGCAGTCACTGTATGGGTAGATGCAGCAGTACAAGGGCAGTATCTTCTTTGTTGCCTTTTGCCATGCTTACAAGTGCATAATGTGTTTCTCAGTTATGCTAAAATATCTGTTCTCTCCATTCCCCCCACCCTGACCCAGAGAGCAGGAGAGCCAAAGAGGAACAGAGAACCCCAGGCAGCTGGACAAAACCGTACACCCATCATTTTATTCATAGTTGAAACTTCTTAGCATTCTATCATTGAGAAGCTCAAAGTAGTATTCGCAGCCCAACATGTATGTTCAGCTGTACTAGCCAGAGACAAAAAACACAACAGCACTTTCCAGACTTCTTCTGTGTGTGTGTTTTGAGGTCAAAGAAAAGGAAGGATGGAAGAGAGTGCAAAGGATGATAGTAATTAGCTAGCATCATGAAAGACAGAAGAATTTTGCTTTGAAGGTTTAGAACAAGTCTCAGTAAAGTGTTTTGGGCATTTAATTGTAATCTAGGAAACTATGACGTACGTAAACTTCCACAGAAGCAATGGCTTATTTTTTTTTTATGTGTTTACATAAGCAAAAAAGGAAAAAAGCTTATGCCCATTGCTTCAAGGTACAGAACAAGCTTAACATAGAAACTTAAGTAAAGCAACTCGGGTGTTTTGCTGTTAGTTTTTATTGTTGATTTTGGGGTTTTATCCACAGTGGTGTCAGTCGTACAGGGATAGTTGTTTGCCTGTGTATGATAGTGACTTAGTGAAAACAGTGCCTTTTTTATTCAAAGATACACGGGCCCAGTTAAAACCCCAAAGGAAAAACTGATGTAATTGCTGCATTGATCCCTTTTCCCCCTCTTACCATAACCTGTTACAAGAAGATTTTCCTTAGGAGTTCATGATCACTTTCTTCCGTGATCATTGTTTCCTAACAGTGAGTGGTGAACACTTGGGAGGGGTGCTCCCTATTGGGAAGCAAACGTGGCAACGTAATAATCAACAATTTATATATAAAAGCAGAATATTTCATTACAATATGAGTGTTTCTCAATTCCATTTTGCAATAATGTTAAATAAGAGCAGAGTCCTTTTGTGCAGCCTGGTTTCCCTTTCACTTTCAGCCTACTAGAATCTATTGTTTATGTGTCACGATACCACACTGTGGAATCAAGCAAAGCTATAATGGTGAATGGGTTTTGTTTCATACAAAGAGGCCTGTCCAGTATAAAACAGTGTGCAGTTGGCTTCACCTTTAGTAATTACTAGCAAAACAAGAAAAAATAGTAGTAGAAATAAAAATCAGATACAAATTTTACATCTGAAAAATCAAAATTTTTCTCCAACATTAAACTCTTGTAAGCAGAAAATAAAGGGGCATGAAAGAAACTAATTTTTTATATCACAGATTTTTTTATAGACTCTTTGTTCTCTTCTCAATATTTTTTGCAAGCTGCATAATTTCCCTTCTGCCCCCCTGATATTAAATCTATGCCACAGCAGACATTGGTTAGGAATATAATAGTGTTATCTTGGCCTGCTATTGTATTGTCAAAACTGACCATTTTTTAGATTTTTTTTTTTTTATTTTACATTCTATTTCTTCTGAATTAGGTCTTTTCAATGTATTTGAAAAGAATGCTGCATAATGTTCCTGTAATACCTCCCATTCAGTTGTAGCTATTCAGTTCTCCTGTCTATGATATTCAACAGTCTTCTAACAATTTCATTTTCTTTTCCTAGGTATAAGAAAAACCTTAAAGCACTCTATGTTGTACATCCGACCAACTTCATAAAAATTCTGTGGAATATCTTTAAACCTCTTATAAGGTACTTGGCAGTTTATTCAATAGATTTTCCTGTTTAGTTTAAGGATGGTTTGTTCTCTAATAAAGTTACTTTTAAAAAGGCTTGAGGTAAAATATGTCAGGTAACAGCACAATACCCATTTAAACTGTCTTGAACAATAATGAGTAAGGTGAGCTTAAGCCTGGGTATGAATAATAGGATAGAGTTCTTTTCTTTCTAAGAAAAGGGAGTCTCAATTCATAGTAGTTTTACAGGTATGTTAAAGTAAATATCACTTTAAAACATAGTTACTCTGTGGGCTATGAATGATTTTTTTGTCCTGTTTGACAGCACTTAACACAATAGAACTGGGTCCGTGTCTGGACTTACTAGGTGGTACAGTAAAGCAGAGAGTGAATGGTTAACCTTTGGTCTGATCTCAAGTGCTGAGATGAATAGGAATGATACTACTTGTGTGTTCGAAGTTAATGGATAAGCCCTGAAGAAGCCACAAGAATTTGAGATGAAGAGTATAATGGTGAAGGTGGATGTGTTTTACTGGTGTGTTCCTTTCCTTTGCTTGGTAAAAATTGATGCTATCTACAGGGAACCGGCAACAATGGGCACATATTGCTAAGTGCTAGGATGGTTGGGCTTTCTTAGTTTCTGCTCCTGAACTTCTGTTGCTTTCAGTGTAGTTCCCACATTTTGCAGATTGCATTCTGAATGTCTTCAGGGCTGGAGGATGAAAACAGCTTATCTTGAGAAGCCATAATGGAACAACTAAAAATGTCCATTACAGTAACTTGCAATTGATACAATTTCTGACTGGTAGAAAACTAATTAATTAGAAAGGGGAAGTTTAACTTCTAGACAGATCAGAACATGTAAGAAACATGTGGAAACAAAAAGTAATTACTGCTAAAAATAATTCCAGAATATGTTGCTCTCGAAACAAGAAGACTAACTATAGATCTTTATTTTAACTGGTTGTATAATAAATGTGAGATATCCAGGACATAGAGCAATGGTGCGAAGTGTGACAGAAGCAGGGTGTCCAGTAGCTGGCGGTGCCTGGGGAGTGGGGATGGATTTCTTTTGTTACTGATGTGCTGTAGGATGGGTATGGAGAACTTTTTAATTAAAAAGAAATAACCATTAAATGCAGAAAAACTCAATGGACATTACAACACTCAGGTGAAACCAACTTCTTTCTCAGAGGCAGCTGAGAGCTCCTTGGACATAGCTCCAGGCAAGCAGTTTTGGGACATGGATGGTTTTCGGTCTGTGCATTTTAATACACTTAGTGGAGCCACAGCTGGAGAACAGCTGTGCTATTTGACTTAAATTAATAATTGGGTGCTAATTCTTACAAAAGAAAAGTTTACAGGTATCTATTCCAAATACCAGTTTTCCCTGGATCTTATTATGTCTGTGTAAGATGAATAGTTTTCTTCTTGGAACATATAGTACACTGGCAATTATTTCCTTGTTTCCTTTGAACGTGAAAATGGGTGTTCCTGATAAGCTTAAGCATTCACATCTAGCATAGAAAATTTAACAGGGCTTGTCATCTTAGATGCATCATCATCCTGATCTTCTGAACACTCTGCTTTCATCAGGATTGGCTATTCTGTTTGTACTTGACTTTTACCACTGTGTACCTGGATATTTGTTTTGAGTCTAATTTAGTAACACTCCGTTATTAAAATATGTAAGCAACAGAAGCAAAACTATACTATTTGTACACTAAGACTGACAAGATAATTGAAAGTATGAGTAAACTCTGAAAAGGTCCATAAGCCAGAAGGCGGGAATTAGCTGAAGCTAGGAGGAAAACTCTTTACTCCTTAAAATGGTTTAATTGCCAAATGCTCACATGCATTTGTGCTTTGGGTTGACGCAAGTAAGGGAAGACATAAGGATACAATTTTAAAACTGAAGTGTGAAAGTGCCTAAATTCTACTCTTGTTGAAGACTAAAACTTCTTAACGTTGTTAGTTTGCTAGAATGGTACAACTTAAAATTTGTTCACAGTACCTTTTCCTTCCAGTTTAGAATAAACTATCTTAGCAGATCGTTCTTTAAGTGTCAGTATTAAACCAAAGTTCACAAAAAGAAAGGAGAAAAATTCTCTGGACTTTCTTTTTCCTAGCTTTGCTGAATTGTAGCCGAGACTCATTTGCAGATAGTGCTTCTAATAAAAATAGCAGATGTAAAATAAACTTCATTATCAAGAAACATGCATGTATTTTCCAGGTGTTTGTTAGTGCTTTTGGTACCTGTTAGTACATGGCCTAAGTACTACTACGTGAACATGTTTGCCAAGAACTGGATGGATGACAGAATTATTAGAGTGAAGAACAAGAGTAATAAGCACTTTAGCATATTTGTATTTGGGAATATTTTTAAAAATCTAAATCCTTGAAATTTTCTAAGCTTCAGAAGTTGACTGATCTTTCCAGTCTCAAGAGAGACAGATGAGCAGGAAGGTAATGTGTTAAGTGAAATTTATTTTCTCCAAACTGTAAAAAAAACTATAAGAAGAGCACATTTCTGTGTGTGAGCTAACAGAAACCACCTGCCTGTTCTCAAAACAATATGTGTTTAGGTGGTGATGTAGCATTTTTAAGGAACAGCAATAATTCCTAATTGCCCACACCTTAGTTACAAATTGTTTGTTCTGTAACATGTCCTGTGTTACCAGAGGAGATTAGTTACAGATGGCTTAGGTAAGATGTTGAAATCACCAGGTGTTTTAGATAAAAGGCACAGTGAAGAGCTCTGAAGTTGTACACACAGAGACTGGTATCTGTCAGTGTCCCAAAATCGCTTGCCTGTTAGCAAAATTTTGCTCATTTCAATTAAAAGCTTCTAAAATGCCGAAGTGACTTATATTTGTACCATCTCCCACTAGAGGGAGTGTGTGTATGTAGATTTGACAATCCGGGGATAAATTCATTGACGTGAGAGACTTTTTCTCCAGTTTTACTATCGAATTAAGCTGCAGCAAAGAACACTTTTTATCATAATCAGCTATTATTTTGCTTGACACTTCATTACAGGACAGATATTTTGTATTGTGGAAAACTATGAAATTATTTCAGGCCATGTGTATGAATGTGTCACTGAACCTTGTTTGAACATCTTGGCCTGTAAAGTAGTGTGTTCTGGCTGAAACTCAAGACCTAACTAGTGATACTTGGTGCTTCAAATTTGGAACTCTGTTTTGTACAACTCACAGAAAAATCTTATTTTTAGGATGTTTCCTAGAAGCTACCCAGCCCTTTTCAAAATAGATAAAGCTGATGGCCCAACACTTCAAGGATATACACTATCTATGCTTTGAAAATCTTGCCTGTTGCTTACTACTTGATAGTTTGGCCTGCAGCCCCGTTATTTTGTCTTTTGGCAGGAAGGAATACCTAAGTAATACAAATGTCGTTCTGTTGGCTGTGTAATGTTTTCTCCAAAGCTAACAGTTCTTTTACTGAGCTTTCTAATGCTGTGTGAAACCTGTTTTTCGGCGGCTCTTAAAGCAGTGTTTTTCATATCTATGTAAATCACAAAACATTCAGATGGAAGTCAGTTATTTTTATTCAAATCAGACTCTCAGGCATGCACTGTATATGTTTGATCATATGAAATGAAATACATCTTATGTCTCCTGCTGCTTCAATTACAGTCTAATTTTGAGTTCCATCAGTACTTGCATTTTTGTAATAGAAACAAAACCCTTCATAAATGTTCCTCCCATGCTGATTTTTGTATTTTTGTGATTTTTTTTTTCAGCCATAAGTTTGGGAAAAAAATCACCTACTTGAACTATTTAAGTGACCTGAGAGAGCATCTCAAATATGACCAGCTAAATATCCCTCAAGAAGTCATCCGGTACGTGGCAAGTTTAAAATATGTTCTCACCTTTTCTCAGGTAGTTTCATCCTGTTCACTGCCTTCCAAGCAGAATCTAATCCTATTTCTTCAATGATTAAAAGTCTAATTCACCTGTTTGTGCATGGTTGGGTTTAATTCTGAAAACCACATTGTCATCAAAGACATGCTGAAGTGTATCAGGTGTTTATAGTGTTCTCTATAGTTTTCTGCAGATGTGGAACATCTCCATCTCAGCTGTGGAGCATTGTCTTAGTATAATTGCAGCTTCATGTGAGTGCTAGCAAAACCAGTCTGAATGTCATTACTGCTTATGAGTATCACGTGATGTTTATGGATAAAATCGTAATTCTGATGTCTTTGCTTGCATATTGTAACAGATTAAGTAACTTCCTTTTGCTAAGCAAAGTGTCAATTGATTTTAAACTTTATGGATATGTCTTTTGTTAGTGGATCCATTACTTTTATATGGGGTTTGTGTATGTATGTGTTAGGGAGGAGTATTGGAGAGGGCAGGAGAGGAAAAGGAAAAGAAATGCGTAGGGCTGGAATTGTCAAGTGCCAGTGTTAGTATCAATAACAGTCTTTTCAACACAGCGCTTTACATGGAAATGCTTTGATGTACTGACAGGAAGTGATTTTATGTCACTGCTGAATGAAAGTAACTGGAAGCTTTGATTATGACTGTTATTGATGCCTGGTGGGTTTTTACACATCTTTTGTGTAAATATGGAGTAACAGAAAATACCTTACAGCTCTAAGGTTATAAATTGGATTGCATGGTTGCCAAAGAAAGGGGAGTTGTATTTTGAGTAGCAAATAGGTTTGAATTTTGCTGTTAAATTATAGTGTGTTTCTATTTTTTGGGCACATTTATTACTGTGCTCCACTGGCTGAAGCAAAAGAGCTCTTCTGTCTTGCTTAAGTATTCTACCAACAAATACTATGTAAAATTTTCCCTAATGCTTAAATTAAATGCAAGTTCTGTAAGACCTGCATTATATACACTATTGTAAGGAGACTGGCATCATGAGCAATACCAGTAGCTGTTCATATATATGTATATATATATAGTCTGTCAGCTGTGCTGCACGGAAAATCAATGATTTCTTGATTTTTGCAGACATGATGAAAATCTTCGGGGGAAACAGAAGGGAAAACTGCCATCTGTGGTTAAGGTTCCTCCACCACGGCCACCTCTACCTACTCAGCAATTTGGAGTCAGCCTGCAATAGTAAGCCATGTGATTTCTAAAATACGAGTTTTCTATACCCTGCAGCCTTCTGTAATGCACAGATTCACCAGACGGAATGTCTGCAGATATTTTATTATATGTTTAGTTTCTCATTCTCTTTGAAAGCTACAGAACTGCAAGGCTAGACAGTAGGTTTTATGAATTCAGGACAGTTCTCATAGTCCCAGTGACCTGCCTGGTCTTCGTGTTTCCAGTGTTTTTGTGGTAGTTAGTGCTAGTATGGCTGCACAAATTTTCTCCCAGTGGACAAGAATTTGCCCATATATGACAGAGCCCTGAGCTAATCTGTTGCTGGTGCTTGCTGACAGTATGAAAGTGTTTTGTAGATATTTAGATGGTGGATAGCAAAACCCAAAACAAACCTTCAGGCTCCAAAATGGCTGCATAAAGCTAAAATGGATGCTTGAGCCTTTATATATTGGGTTTTTTGTTGCTCACATATTGTTCTGATAAGAGTTTTATGAAATGAACAAAATCACTCTCTTCCAGAAATGCCCTGACAGCTGTTTACATAGATTACAGCACTGTATGTGGTATAAAAAATGATTTACTTTACACAAGGAATGGGATGGCAGTAGTACTTGCACAATTCAATTTTGGTAAAAAAAACAACAAAAAAACCCACAAAACTTTCTAGCTTCCTACCCACAGTCATTTCTGTCATCTTTCTATGGCATCCTTCTCAAAAACAGCTGAAGAATATTGTTCAGATTCAGCAAAGGCAATTTAGGCTGTCTGATACGTGGACATTTGTCAAATCCCCTCCCACTCCTAGTCTACTTTTCTGGTTCTAATGATTCAGCTGTAAATGAGATATAAAATCTAATTTTCCCCTGGTTAAATGTTAAAGCATTAGTCCTCTCTGGAAGGCCTGAAATTAGTACAATCAATATCTATTGTGTAAGAGCTACTATGACATTAACTTTTATGATACCTCTTTAGAGTTCAACCTAGCTCTTGAAACATAGTTAACTCACTTCCCTAATTCAGAGGATACCTTTTAGGTCGGCTCCACTGGGTCATTAAGGAGGGCAATGGTTATGCTGGTGCTGCAGTAGTAAACCCAGGTCTGTTAGCAGGCATCAGGGCACACTCTGTTCACTTGCCTCCAGCCCATCCTGGCTGCTCAGGCAGCTCTATGGAACTTCTTGCAGGCTTCTGCGATCAGACAGCACGTTGTGTGCCACTCTTACCATCTGATAGGCATATTTTATTTCTCTGACTGCCTGAACAGTAAACAGTGTCTTTTGCTGGGCTGCATGTGGTGAGGATGTGGTGGCCACCCTTCCTGGTTCTACTGTTTTTTGGCTGTGTTACCATCAGCAAATCATGTCCTTGCTGCATGCCTTAGCTTTCCCTAAATATAAACAGGGTGGCTATTCCATAAGGAGCTTTTCTGTGGAAGATCTGTGAGTGGGGAAACACAGAGTGAGGCATTACTATCATTTTTGACACAGAGTTCCAGTGCTGGAAGCGCTGACAGATAAGATGCCCTTCATGTGTGGGTGTAGTTCACAGCTCAGGTGTCCAAAATGGGTGTACACGGGGACATTTATTCCCTCTGTTTGCCCACCTGTGTCCAGATTCCCTCTTTCAGAAAAGATGGTGTGGTGTCGCCACTTAAAAATTACAAATAAACAAGTCCCCTACAACTTCTAAATGAGAAGTAAAAGAACTAACTTAGACTGAAGAAAGTTAAAGTTAACAGAGGAAGGGGAGTGATAGGAGTTGGGATCTTATAAAATGTGCACCAGAAGAAGTATCAACTTTCATCTTGATGAATGAATTGGGTTTGCTAATTCCCTCTCTTTTTATGGTCTCTGTAGACTCTAATGGCAAAATGACAGTGACCTCCCGCTTGTCTAGCAAAGAGGGAGGTTTGAAGTCATCTTCTGGGTGAGGCTTTTCCCTTTTTCTGGAGAGACCTACAGGGGGACTCTGATTTTATTTTGTATAGCCTTATGGGGATATGTGCGCTGTGTATTTCATTACAGGCAGTAAAAATTGTACTGTCAGGGCTGCTGCTGGGATAAAGCTGTTGCAGTTAAAGGACTGTTTCTCTGTGGAGTCTTTTTCTTTAGTTTAAGAAAAGAAATTATAAGGCCCATAGGCCTGTGGTTTCATTGGATTCAGTACTTCTGGGATGGTGAGTTTTATTCAGCCAGTAAAATGTTGGTGAATGGGATTTATCCAAAGCCCTCATAGTTGGCCTAATTTTGCTAAGATTTGATAATGGTATGTCGATGACTTCTGGCTGTGGAAGGTGGTAAAGCCATACCCTTTTGCATGCACCTCCCTAAAAACTGCAGGCAATGCTCTCTCTGATAATACTTCCTCATTTAAATTTTTTTCACTTTATACTGGTTAATACATTTGCTATCCAGAGCTATAATTAAAAACTAGAAGAGCAAAAAGTGACTAAACATTCATTAAAAATATCTCACTTTTGTCCAACAGGCGGGGGGTGGAAAAATCCTGTTTTGTTAGGACAGCAAAACGAAAATGAAGGAAGTTTCTATCTAGACACTGATAAATGAGTGTCTGGGACCAGTGCCTTGTCTTGGAGGAATCTGTTAACTCACAAAGACATTTTTAACCTTGTGGAGTTGGATTTTCAAATTGACATGAGGCAACTGAGCATTTAAAAATCATGGAATATCTGTGAGAGCTAGGAGTATAATTCTTTGAAATGTAGTCTATGCTGAATTTAGTTTAATTTATGAGTGAACTGAAGGGCTTATTATCAGGTTAGTTCAAAACTTTTCTTTCTTATGTTACCTCCATCCATGCAATCCAAAATCTGAATTTTAAATGGCTGAATTTGATCTCTTTAACCCCTCAGGGTCAGCCTAAGCTCTTTGTGGGCAGGAAAAAATGAAGACACACCAAGCTGACTTCATCTTAAGTGTCCATCCAGCTTTATTTACATTTACTTGTCTGGATTTAAGTGTGTACTTTGTCAGGCACAGGCATGAAGTGGAAAACCTTCCTCCTTCTGAGCTCCTGTGAGGACTCAGTAATTTGATCTTTGCAGTTAGAACTTGAGTCTAGTACCAAGTTGTCCTGAAGTTTCCATTGAAATGATGCTAACTCAAACATAACAAGTGAGCTTAGTAAAAGCAGTTAAATCATCCAAAGCTGGCTTATAGGATGTCTTTAGAACAAAGTGTGGGGGACCAAAAAGGAGTGGCTGTCTCCCTATTTAATTCTTTATGCCTACATGTGTAGAGCGGACTTGCCTAGTTTGTTGAATGACAGTCCATAGCATGTCTGATCCCTAGCCTGGATTGTCTGGTTGCCAAATTGCACCCTTAAAGGTTTATACTCATGTTAAAAACTATGTGATTTTTTTTTGAAAACATGAAATAACACAACTGAACTAAAGTTCATCTTCAGGGGGATATTAGACAACGGTGCTTCTGAGGAGGTTTTGTCCACACTGAATTTTTCAGTTATAATGTAATGGGAATCCATTCTCAGATTTGACAGGTACTTAAGAATGTGTAGCACAGAGTGGGTGGGATAGTTTGCACGTTTAGTGTTTATTATGTCCTTCTCTAATTTGCTAATTCAAGCTGCTTCTGTGCAGATAGAGTGAGGAGAATAACAACCATAAGGAGCTCGTTGCAAGGTTTGTCATGCCTCCAACTGAGGGCAACGGCAGATGGTAGCAGGGAGCAGTGTTAGAACAGGGCAAGCGTACAGTGATACTTCTCAGGTAAAATGTCCCGGCTTGTAGTGGTCAGAGCCTTGCAGAGCAGATTACCGCAGTACTATAATGAATTTCAGTTACTCACCAGTAGCTAGCGCTTTGGTAAATTCAGACAGTTCAAAGAATGTTCTTGTATTGTGTTGATATAGCAAGTCTATATTCCTGCTCTTTCAGCAATGCTGCCTTCATACACAAAACGTAGAGTAGCAGGAATTAGGTATTCAGAATATATCCTCACTAGTTTGCACTGCATGTCAGGGTGGAAAATAGGAGGTTTGTTCTAAAAGTCATCAGTCATTTTGTGTTTACAATGGCAAGGAAAAATTTGAGGGACTCTCTGCTTATGTTGATCAGATAAATACAGTTAAAATGCATGAATGAAGCTTCGTAAGTTTGTATCACTTTAAAGGAATTAATAATTGACTATATGGGCCAAGTGGCATCATTGTCCCTCTGTTGTATGTTCAGCAAGCTCCTGTAAACCCCTGTTGCTGCACCCGATTGCCTCTGTAATCAAGGAAGGTTACAGCTGAGCTCCAGCACAGAGCTGACCTTGACTAGCAATTGACATTGTTCTGTTTTCTCCAATTGGTTTTAAAATCTAAAATTAAATATCTTTTGTGGTAAGACAAGGAAGTGTGTTGTTTTTCAATCTGTTGCCATGGATGGGGAGAGGGGGCAGAGAAAATGGACAGAACTGCCACAACTGTACACCTTTTGCTTGTTGAATTGCTATCGTAAATATTTCAGCGTGCTTTCCTTTTGGTCATAATCTTTCCGCTTGTGCATGCTGTGCATGCGTGACCAGGGAGGAAGAATGCATTCTAAACCAAATCTCAGCATGTCTCAGCAGGGGAAAAAATGAAAAGGAGAAGGAAAGCAAAGAGAGAAAGATTATCAGCGAAGAATACTTAATGACACTTCAGAACAATGTATAAAGGCCTTTCATGATAACTGTCCACTGTCTAGAAAGGAGTCATCGAATATATAACATGTTGTAGTAACTAATCATATATCCTATAGTGAGGAATACTCATTCTTCCAGGCTGCTGTGTTTGCCAAGAATAGATCCCTCTTGAATCTGATGTGTTGCTGCAATACGATTCAGGTTTGTGAATTGGTTACAGAAAACTATACTGTGCACTGAAATGCTCTGTTACGCTCATCTCTTAAGCAGAAAGAGATTTTTCATTTCAAATTGCCTGTAGTAGTGCCTAATCTCCAATGTCAGTTTGCACTGTCCATCATAAAGCACAGCTCATCACACCATCCTGAATATGGCAAGAAAAATGCAGATTACGTGGCAGAATCCACAAAGAGAGGATAGAGGTGTACCTTCATTGACCTCTGAGCTCGTCTGATTTACATTAGTTGAAGAAATGTCCCTATTATTTTCTATCACCTTAGGTCTAGTAAACAGAACTCTATGTCCTACATTGTGGAATGCTATGAAAATATTCATCCCAGCTTTCCTCAGTGTTGCAAAAACAGAAAGTCCTTTGCATGTGACTTTCAGTGAACATCCCACTCTATTTTAGAATATCATTTATCTTGAGGACTTCTTCCATTGTGCTGGGAATGGAACCTTTCCTTCAACAGAAACAGTAATCCTGTAGGAAATGGTAGAAGTCCAGAAACTATACCTTTTTTTTCCTAGAAAAAGAAAAATTATGCGTAGGTTTTATTATTACAAATTATAGCCCAGTTATTTGTCTCACCTCTCTAACAGATAAACTAGTGCTCAGCAGGAACAAGTGCTGTAAATAATCAGTTTTCTATTTATACACTGAAATGGGAAACACATTTATGGGTAACAATAATAATTAGAAAACATTTATAAAAAGCTGCTGGGTTGCTATTTGGTGCCTCTGGAGTGAGCAGCTGTAAGAAAGCAAAAACAATCAGAGCAACTTCAGAGAGGCGGAGAATGGTTTCCATGAGCTTAAATTGTCAATAATAAAGATGTAACCGCTTCCAAGCAAATTAAAGCCTTGATGATATTCCCATTTAAGTGAATTAGGCTTTTGACTAATTTTAATAAAAGTTGCCCTAAATGTTTAGGGTACTGATCTGAATAATGAAACAAAATTATTTGACACACAAGGAGTGTGTTATAACTCCATTAGAAGGGCTAAAATAAGCGTGATGGTTTCTTCCCGCACCCCCCACCCCTCCACCCACCCCCTGCCCCCTACTTTGATTTGCTGCAGGCTTTTCCTTGCTGGTATCCCAAACATTGACCTTGGTACTGACCTCATTTCCCAGCCCCTTTTCTTGTTTCGCCCCTTACTGGGGGATATAATTTCACTGGGGATTTCAACTTTGCATGCTGTGCAAAGAACACCAAGAACTTCCTTCCTCTTGTGGTTTATTTGCAAGGCTAATTTACTAATGGGGCTGCACAGTCTCTGCTTGTTTTATTCGATGTTGTTGCAGCAGGGTTGTTATACAACCTTGATCTGCTGCGAGAGAAAATAATTCACATACAGAAGGTGCCTTTCAGAGCAGTGTAGGGGGTTCATGTGTTTGCGTGGCTCTGTTCCCTTTGCTGTGGCCAACTTTTGTATGAGAGCTCGTGGTCCTGGAACAAAGTTACTTCTTAATTTTTCCTCTCCAGGGTGTAGGTAGAAGGCAGGGGAAGGGGGAGAACAGTCTTGATCTTGGAGCTGGTCTGAGAGAACTGCACAGCTCCTGCTTGATTGTAATGCTAACATTGGTCTTCTGCTCTACGGTGTCACCAGCATGCATGAAACTGCTGTAAGATTGTTGAAGCTGGAAGGAGCAGGAGAGACTAGGAGTGATGGGGGACATATCCGGAAAGGGGCTGATAGGATTTTGGTACTGGGAGAGAGATTTTACAGAGGTACCTGATACTGTGGGTAAGAAGAGGATGCTGCTTTGAGGACCATGTCATAATCTTGGTCTGGGTAACATTTCAAGCCATGGTCTTCTCTTATCTGAGGGTTTAGCTCTCGTAAGATGTCTGTGATAATGAGGAAGACTGAGGTTGGACTTGGTCTCACAAGTCAGGTCATAAATCTTTCTTCTGGCCATTATCATGTTGGTATGATACTGCAGAGAATGATTACTCCAGCAAGACCAGTACTGTCTCATACTAAAATTAATGGTACATTGCCAGTGTGTAAGGGCAAGAAGTTGTATCCTTTCATCTAAAGATCATACTTGCAAGCAGCAGCAAATGTTGAGAATTACTAATGCATAAAAGATCATACTTCAGGATTGTCTGAATTAAACTCGTTCTTTGCTGTTAGTCTTTTTCTTCCTGCAAGTGTGTTGCATATGCTGTAGAATTTATTGGGTCAAATGTCTATAATTATCATGGTATGAACATGGTTTTATGAAACTTGCTATATTTTTTTATCAAAATTCCTGTATCTGTTTACATCAAGGAAAATTCCCCTTTCCTAAACATTTTCTGTTAGATGTAGATGCAGCAGTGTCCACAAAGTAGTATTAACCCACATGTAATGCAGTATTGAATTTTATACACTTTAGATTCTGGTATGGATACTTTGTTGAAAAAGAGCAGGAAAAAATTGTTCAATGGATTGATTTTTAGTAAGGTTCACAGAAGAGCTATGGGCTTATATCAACCAAATTTGGCAGAGGAGTGGAGCTCTCACAGATGCTACAAACTTCTGAAAATCATTGGCTGGAAGGAGAGAAACTATAGCAGGAATTCAATTTTATGTTGTCTTTGGTCTGCACCAGTAAGTGTTTAAATGGTCATTAGGTAGGAGTTATTCCTTACTTTATGAGGAAATATGAGATAATGAGGTGAGGGGAGAAAATGAGAATACTCCATAAGGGAAGCGAGTTTATGAATGACATAAAGAAATGATCTTTGATTACTGTGATGAGGACAGAGGTAGGACATAGGATACAAATCCATAGCAGATCAACTTCATTAGTTCTTCAGGTGAGGTAACAACTCATTTCCTTTCGAACAGAAGGTTGGTCTAGGTATTTCAAATAGCAGAATGAGCACTGGGAGCTGGATTAACGTGCTTATTACAATTATGTATCAAGTTACATTGTTTTATATAGCACTAGAGGAAGTGACACACAAAGTCCTTGCAGTAGAGAGAAAATACATGGTCTGGGAGAATCTAGATAACGTAAAGACACACAGATGTTAGTGCCTGTCACCTTAGTACCTAGTGGTGGTGAAAATAGGGAAGAGGAAGAGGAGGACTGAGTAGGCAATGGAACCATAACTGGGAGAAATGGCACTGGTGGCTCAGCATTGTGTCCCTGTGGTGATGAATGAGGTCAAAATGTTTGATGGCTGAATAATCAAATAGCATGAAGAATATTTCCCTGACTATTTATGAGTAAGAGAGGCAAAACCACAGGGTGATTCAGTACTGAAGTGTTGTGGTTTAAGCCCAGTCGGCAGCTAGCACAATACGGTTGCTAACTCACTCCTCCCACAGCAGGATAGGGGAGAGAGTAAGAAAACTCATCAGTTGAGATGAAGAGTTTAATAGGTAAAGCAAAAGTTGCACATGCAAGCAAAGCAAAACAAGGAATTTATTCACTACAGGCAGGTGTTCAGCCATCTCCAGGAAAGCCAGGCTCCACCATGTGTAATGATAACTTGGGAAGACAAATGGCATTGTTCTGAACATCCTGAGCATGATGCCATGTGGTATGGAATATCCCTCTGGGCAATTGGGGTCAGCTGTCCGGGCTGTGTCCCCTCCCAACCCCTTGAGCACCCCCATCCTGCTCGCTGGTGGGGTGGGGTGAGAGGCAGAAAAGCCCCTGACACTGTGCAAGCACTGCTCAGCAGGAGCTAAAACATCCCTGAATTACCAGCACTGCTTTCAGCACTGATCCAAAACACAGCCCCATACCAGCTACTATGGAGAAGATCAACTCTATCCTGGCCAAAACCAGCACACTAAGTCACGGTTCTGCTCTGAGTCTTTCTCATTGGAGGAATGCCCCCCCACACCGCTGCATGTGAAGCTGGGGGTGACCAATGTCCTAAGCTTGGACATGTAAAACTAACCAGTCCACGTATCTTTTTCTACCTCCCTTCACTTCACAGGCATATGGAAGGCAAAGCAGGGTGTGGGGGGCAATTTCCCTACCCCTCCATGCTGACTTATGTTGCTGTAACATTTATTTTAAAATAGTTTTTATGTGTGGTGTGAACAAAATATAATACTGGATTGTTCCTTCCATGCAACAGTGGTACAGAAGTTGTATCAAATACACTCCAGTTATTATCAGTTGGTTTATATTAATAAACGAATAAGCAAGCCTAGTCAGAAAGAGAAGTAATCACAATACCTGGAAAAGAAAAAGGCTCTAAGACTGCAGGTGCAACCTCAGCTAGTAGCTCTAGATTAAGACTATATTTACATGTCGTATAAACATCTCGCATTTTTTGTAAATGAGCTTCAGCATTTGCAGCCTCTCATGATACAGTCACAGATCTCTGCATCGTTCTGTGCTGGTCCTTTAGAGTTTGTCAATAAAGCTGGTCACCTTTTAAATATCAAATATGAAATCATATATGTAAATATATATTAAGTCTAATTTAAAATCTGAGATTGGGCCATTTTTTTGTTGTTGATTGCTATAAAAATGTAGCAGAATACTCAGCAGATACTGACTGTCTCTTCTGTTACACTTTTGAAACTGCCAAAGCCTTTTTTTTTTAAAAAAAGGAAGATAATTGCAGAATTTTCTTTGCTGTCTAGATCAAGAAAATGCTATGTTCGATTTTTTGCCTCAACTGTTCACTCATGAAAGAGAAAGAAATCTCATTTCATGGGAATCATTCAAAGTGTTAATAATCTTGCTGCATCACTTTGCCTTCAAAATAAATAGTACAATATCCTTTTAATTATGCATACACTGTAGCTTAAAAAGAGACAAATGACAAAGAAAAATCTGCGTGATAAAAGGCTCCTAAACTTGCAGCATCCCTTGATCAAGACTTACTATGAAGCATTCGCTGCAAACTCCTTCCTTGCCTGCCTTTAAGCTGCCTTGAAACCCCATTCCACCAACGGCATCCAACCAAATCCGATCAGAGCCGCCACCACCACGGTTATTGCATTGTGGTTAAACGCAGCCCTGCTGGGGCGTGCCAAATGAGGGGAAGAAAACCAGAGCAAAACCAATATCAAGTGGGGGGGCGAAGTTAGCCTGGAACATCATTCTGCTGCTCTGTCCTTGACTCCCCTTCAGTACAGTAAATAGCACTCATTTATTACTCTCTTGCCATCGCAGTTGCAACAGCTTTTCTAGCAAGAAGAAAGTGTTTAGGAATGGCTTTTTGAATAGAAGTCCAAGTCGCTTGTTTCAATGGCTTGTTCAGCAGCCGTTGTGGAGGCCTCTTGTGTTTCGTGCAGGCTCCTTAATTTGTGGAATTTAATGTATGCTCTTGGATATCTCCCAGATTTTTGCTGAGACTGTTTTGTCTTTGTTTCAACAATTTGTATATAAATTCTATTTAAAGGCTGTTACTTTTTTTTTTTTTCCTAACAGTATCAAGGACAAAAATAAAGGCGAACCAATCCCCCCAGTAATGAAGGAAACTGTGTCCTACCTAAAAAGAAAAGGTGAGTTTGTCAAAAGAGGATGTGCCTTTCAGAACAAGGACAATAGTATGAAACAATATAACACTGCCTGATTCAGCAAAGTTCACAGCTACACAGGGTATGTTTATATTCTGAAAACCTGAGTGGCAGCTGGGCACTGCCTTGAGAGCTTTGATGGATAGGGAATGCTTATTATCAGATTATAGTCCCACTATGGGGAAAAAAAACCTTCAAAAACTTTTTGCTCTTAAGATTAATTGGGGGATAGCAAATGAGAGATATCCTGAAACACACATCATCAACCCCTGTCACATTGTTGGTTTTAAGTAGAACTCCCAGTAAAAATCAATGAGTTCTGTTTCTATAGAACCAGTGGCTATAAAAACTCATTGAAAAACCATGTTTTACAGGTGTAAGCCTGAAGTCCTCCTTTCACAAAATATTTTTACTGGCTTTTACAGACCCTTTGACTGCAGTTCATATCTATAGTTACTTTATAGAGATAGATAGATTATAAAGACTCATAATTAAAATGGGAGCATCCAAACCAGGGTTCTGTGTATCATCTTCATTTACAGAGCAAAGAGAAGGTAGACTTTGAACCATTGGCTATGCCACTGAGCTCTCCAGCGCATACCTTACCAACATAATGGACCAGTTACCAGGTGCTATCTGTAGGGTTAGTGCACTGTATTCCTTACATAGGGACAAAGGTGCACACAGGGAGAAAGTCAGAGGTAAGGCTGCAGTCTTGAAATTCCTTTTCCCAGTGTAATGCGTTTTATGTTTTGATCCCGGATCTTTAAGGCAATCACAGCAACATTTCCATAGCCCTTTGTGCTCCATGGCCTTAGAGTTTCACAAATGTTTGCTAAATCTTACAGTACTAGATATATAGCCTAAGTACATTTATCTTACAGGTGACAGAACAGGAACAGAGCATAACACAGTTTATGATGGCACAACATTACACAGTGGTAGAACTGGGAATGATTCCTAAGATCCCTGAAAGAAGGGTGTGAATTTTTAATAAGTGTGTCAAGTGAAGAAAATAAAAATGTATTTGGTTCAGTTTTGTGTTGTTTTTTTTTTCTTTTTTTTAAAAAAAGGAAACATCACCGGCATTTAATATGCCATTAAGTTTGGTTGGTGTTTGAACAAATTTTGAGGAGCAGCGTGATTTTTGTTAAAGACAAAAAACAGTCTCAGATCTCTATATTGCTGTTATATGAATTCTATCTGTGATTTTTCTCATTTAAAGAGCTGTTTGTATTAACAGCATAATATAATAATAAATAATGCAAAATACAAATTTTGAGTAATTATATTCTTCTGTAGGCAGGCTCACCCAAAACCTAGATCCCACAATATTCCCAATTCTTAATTTGCATCCTTGAGCTGTCATTCTCAATAAGGTAAATTTCCTTATCAGTATTCAAATAGTATGGATCTTTGATCTCAGTTCATTTTAACTATTGCTGCTAGGGTTTGGTCTGAATTTATCTGAACTGTGAGAAATTTCAAACTTTTTAAAAACTTGTACTGAAGAAGCTTCGCATTTGTGAAGACAAGGGGGGATGGGGCAAGAAAAATCTGCTTTTTTGCTGATTTTCAAGAGAAATCCTGGCTTCATTTAAATCGGTGCAAGGTCATACTGATTTAAATGACAGACTGCACACTTAGTGTCTTGCCCTTATTGCTAGGCTACACTCCTTTGTGTGTCAGCTTACAGCATGGTAAATAAGAACATTAAATAACTGCCCATTTTACTGTTGTTTGGGTTTCTACCTTAAATGAAGCTGATTAATGGTATGCATAGGAGAATGAGAGATACCTACTGCAGTGGATACCTGCTTCCAGTTTGCAAGCAGTGGAGCATAGCATCTATAAGGATGCTTGCATACAGAACAGCTGGCTCCTCACCTCTTGAAATTGCTGATTTATCTTCAAAGTACTTGCAGCAGCCAAGACCCAAGTACTGGACTGGGGCCAGTTCTGCTATTAAAGGTACCTGCTGATCTGCAGTAGATGAAGAGTTCCTAATAGACTTTATTGAAGGTCTCTTGGTCCAAAATCATGATTTCTGTTCAAGCTCATAAAGCTGTTTGGATGTGCTGTTTCCAGACTGGTGCTAATGATGAAAACTTTGCAGGTGTAGCTTGTATCAAATGTTATGGTTGGATACAGGGAATGTAAATAGTTCACTACTAAGAATGTTGAAGGTAAGTGATTGGCAGCTTGAAACAATCCCTGTAATTATAATTGTAAGTGGATAATTAGAGCTTGTGTAGTGTATCAGTGCATGCCCCATCTGCAGATGAAAGCCAGACTTTTTGTGTTTAAAATTGTTATGAAACAATCATCCTTACATATATTTACCTTATTTTAATACGCAAATACCTTTTCCTCACTAATCACAGGAGTCAAGAGAGCTAAAATGAGGAAGAATGTGCACTGACATCACTTCTCACAGCTGTTATTACTTAGAAATTGAGTGAAAATTTAGTCACTAAAATGTTAATTGATTTAAACTTTTGGCTGTGCTTGGGAGGAGAGCTTTGCATATCTGGCATTTCCTTAGACCTCTTTAAAGATTTTAATGAAAGATGAGGTTTGTAGCCATTATTATGTTGTGCTGGTGACCACTAACTAGTAACTCTTGCACTGATCTGACACAAAACCTCCTCCATGTCTTTTGTTCTTTCTGAGTGTTTTGTCTCATCACTACTGCACCAGCCCCATACTCTTCCCTCTCAACAATTGCTGAGTCCAGCCCAGATACCCAGTTTTCTGAAGCAGCAATGCCAACTGCACAGTACAAGCAAAAAATAGCAAGTTTTAGCTGTCATGGTTGTGATAAAAAAAAGAGTTGGCTCAACTTTATCATTGCAGAATTTCTCCTAGATGAAATCTTTGTTATTCTGAAAGCAGTAATCATCCTTGGGTTTTCTCCAAACTTCATCTTTTTTTGGCTAAATATTCATCTGTTCAGTGCAGTATCAGCACAGTTTATAAAGGATAGTCTCTGAAGAAATACGGTGGTACTTCTGAACAAAGCCCTTGTCCTACTTTGTGCATCTACGCGAGTCAGCGGCATGGTAACGCTGGCTACCGACACGTAGTCCAGCCCATGCACTTGGTAGCTGGACTGTCTCATTTTGCCCCCAGCTCTCTGTCCGTCTGTGCCCCCAGGAAGGAAGGGCATGGGCTCTGTCAGCATTAGTGTTTTCCAACTAAGCCTAGGTTTGCTCAGAGCTGTCATATTCCCTGTCACAAGGAGATTTCCACAAACCAGATTTCTAAGGAGAGATGGCTTGTCAGGTAGAGTGTTTTCTGACATTCTCAGCCAGCTGATGCTTGAAAGCCAAGTACCTGCCATGCAAAGGCTGTTAAGCAGTAGGTGATAGACATGCATTTTTTTGCGCTTGATTATAAGTGTGCAGGTATCTGTTGTACCTGCTGTCTGCTATGATTTTAACTCTTTCTCTAAATCTGGAATATCTCAATTCTGCCATCAGCTCCAGCGAGTGTCGGTTCCTGTGCTGACAGCCCCAGCAGGCTGACTGGCAGCATGCTTTGCACTCCAGACGCGGCCGTGAGCACGGTGAAAGCTTCAGTTCATCTTCCGGAAGTGACAAAAATTCACTGTCATTACCCTGTTCCATTTGATTTTGGCATAGTTTCCAGCCTCACAGAATTAGCAGGGAGTGGGTTTTGTTTTTCACCCTAGGTGCAGGCAGTATTTCCACGCTTCCTTCCCACTGCTACATTTTCACATCAATGTACCTGAAATCAGTTTCTGAAACTCTGACTGAGATCACAAAGCTTCTGCAAAATCATGCTTCATCAACAGGGTTAAGGTTTCTTGAAACGTCAGAGACCCTCTGACATCCACTTTTATTTCTTGAACAGATCTGGTGCAGGAGCTTTGGTGGGATTCAAACTAGGCACCAGCCAGCAATATTATGCTACCAGGCTAAGGAAACTTTCAGTCTCTGAAGTTCACCCAGCCTTCTTCGTCTTAATGACTACGATCCCTCTGACGGATTGCTTCATGTCAGATTTTTCCTCCTTGATGTTTTAATTTTCTGCCTCTGTTTCAGGTAACACTGTTTGCAGAAGTGTTCTTCCCAGTGTGGAGGCATCCTCATCTGTACAAATGAGCCAAAACTCCCCTTGTACCAAGTTACTGAACAGGCTCTGACAGCAGCAAGCATATCCTTATCCCCAACAGCCAAATTAATATTCTGACAGTGAGTGTGGGTTTATTCCTCATATATTTATGAACTGCGTATTTAGATAGCTATTTCTGAGCAAGATGACTCTCACTGGATCCAGTTAGTAAGTCACCCAGTACCTTAACAGAGACTAAAGAATCTGCTGTAAGCAGAGATTCCTTTATGTCTGTATTATACAAGCAAGATCTATTATGGCTGATGCCTCAGACACTATTACAATAAACTGTTTCTTAATTTCTATAATAATTCTCAGGTTATTTTTCAAGAAAGGAAGAGAAAGCCATTTCACTGGCTACAGGAGCTACACTTTAGAGTGAAAAATGTTTTTAGAGTTTTTAATACTGGATTTTAAAAGTGCTTAATTTCCTGCTAACCTTCACAGGGAAAAACTGATTTCCTAAAATGAGTTCTGAGTATCTGAGTAAAATCACCAGTTCATCAACCAGCAAACCAGAGAACATTTTTTTCCCCATGCTTAGCCTCAAAACCACAACTTGTTCATCTGTCTAGTTTATAAACGCAAGGCTTGACTTGCACTTGCACTAAATAAGAATTTTTTTTATTATTATTATTTTGGGGGTACTACCTTATCTCTACCATGCCATGAGAAATTACCTTGCTTAATTAAATATTCACTGTCTTGTCAGAACAATTCATAAGTGTTTCTAACCTGTTGTCATTCCTTTGGTGGTAATGATCTTGATGCTTTGCTCACAGGCTCTTTTCTCCAAGAAGCCCAACTTACGCCTCAGGGTAGTAATTTTCTTTCGCTAGTTGATATGTCCCCATGTCCACAGTGACCTGTTTTGTGCTGAAGTGAGACTGTAAACAGGGGCTGTCACTTCTAACTAACTGGTCTGGTAACCAGGTGTGTAAATAATGCTGTGCTATGGAGTATGCTTCTTTGTATGTATGGTTTCCATAATGCTCGGGGATGGGGTTGTGCAAGTGACTGAAGCTGCTGCCCACACCAAACTGGCAGGGCAGAGAAGGGCCTTCGGAGTAGTTTTCTCTGTTACAGACTTTAGGATTCTGAAATGCATTTATGCTTTTAAACCCTAACAAGATGTCACAGCAGAAGTTCCCTTTCATGTCTTTTACTTATGTGTCTGTTTTTTCTAGAAAAGCAGGTTACAGACTGGGTATAAGGTATCATGATAAATTTAAAGCTAGCTGGTGTGTGGCAGGTGGTTTTGGTGTTTGTTTAGGTCAGTATTAGTACAATTCACCGTGCTGCCTTAGTTTTTAAACTCTGACGTGCAGTTTGATACTGCAGTACTGATATACACTAAAAATAAAACTGCATGGCAAAATGCATATTTTGTTGCAACACCCCCACCCCCAACATCTGGACGTCAGGTGACAGCTTTTAAGGGAATTTTTGTTTAATTCATTATGGTGGGTATAAACCGCAGTGTTCAGACCTGCATGAAGATGTCAAATAAGTTACAAAGGGCAGGAGTGTTACTCAAGCCTATCTCAAATATTGATACGCTGTCATTTTTATTGGTCTTATGCAAAATACCAATTTGAAATAGGTAGGATTATTATTGTTAATGTATTTTATGTTTGAGTGTATCCCTAAAGGTATAAAAGACGTGGTTGTCAATGTTTTAAACAGTTTAAAACCAAAACTAACCTGCTGGGATTATTACTAAAATTTCCAAAAGTTGGTAACATTTGCATTCTATAGAATGACTGTAAAAGAGTGACCATATAAGGAAACAGCTTAGAAAAATAAAAATGCATAGAGAACTGATTACTAAAGAGACCATGTGAGATCAGAAGCAGCTCAGAAGTGATGGAACAATAAACTCACAGTGAAGGAATCACACTACAGAACTATAAAGCAGAAAAGATAACTGTCTTCTATAGGAAAATTATCTCGCAGTAGCCCCTGTTGCCAAGTGTTTCTCTCTTACCTCATCTCTTTTGTTGACTGCAAGTGCTCTGCAGCACAAAGTGTTTGTTTGATGTTGTCTTGTGGTACCACAGGAAGGTCCTGGGTGATGACTAAGACTTCTAAATGCAATGGTAATAACCATGCTATAGAAGTTTAATGACAGAGTAATAGATGTCCCATGGTATGATTATAATGACAACTAAAGCCGTCCTTTATCTGTTCAATAGCAGTGATTAATCTTTCCTCTTCATCCCCTCCGTGAAGCACAACAAATCTTGCTGATGGAGAAAGTTTTGGTTCCATTTTTTAATGTGAATGAATCCATCCTGGTGGTGAAAGTCAGAATGGGTAGAGATGGATGGTTATGCATTCTGAATATATTTGGATTGCTGCAGCTTAGCGAGTGCCTTTTGGCCTCCACTTCTTGTGATCAATCAAATATCTCTTAAAAATGCAACACTGGGAAGGCTTGACGTTGGCCATATAAACATTTCTGAGTTCTTGGCTCTTTTGTTTTCATGTGAATGTTTTTACCTGGGGTTCATGGAGATGAGATAAATCCCAAAACTGGTTCATGTGCCATCAAATAAAAATGAACCTTGTAATAAGCACAGTTTGTGGGTTTGGTGCTCAGGCATTGTAAATAAATTATGTTCAGAGGTGCCAACTGTAAACTGAGAATATTCATTCATAAATCCAAAGGCTAGAGACTACGCTGTTCAAAACTGCAAGGACACAAATATACTGTGGGTTCTGTGGAGGATGCATGCTTCTACATTCTTGCTGCTGCTCTTCAGGTTTTCAGTATGACTGGAACTGTCCCGTCTTTCTTCTTCTGCCCTTGATCTGCTGTGTACCTTCTTGCAGTGTAAATCATCTTTACAAGCTGCAGACGTCACTTGTTATATATTCCTCGCACAGAGTACAAGGGAAAGCAAGGCTATGCAGTCTCCTCCTCAAACTTGTACTGTAGTCTAGCTTTAAAAAAAATAAATCTTGAATTTGTCTTGGGCATAAAAATTCACAGTTACCACCACTTTGAGCATTTAAGATGTTACATTGAAGGTGGACAATCAAAATATGCTATAAACTCAACAGTCCTTGTATTAGAAATAAATTACTCCTAAGTTTAAAAAAGGAACCTTACTAAAATTAGGTAATCTGCAAGAAGATGTCTAAATCAGTTCTATTAATGAAAACTGCTTCCAAATCAGGACGGACACTTCCTGAGATTTGGCAGGACCCCAGTCAAAAGAAACATTTCCAAACTCAATTTGGGACAGAAGGAATTCAGATGCTCACTCTTTGCTATTTCTCTTCTGAAAGCAGACAAATTAACAAAGATTTTTGATGCCAGCAACCCTCAAATCAAGGATGATTGAAAGAAAAAGAATGTAATTTTCTCATCTCTTTCTTTGACAAGTTTGCAGCAACATGACAGCATGTGTTGCTTTAATTTATCTTTATCAGTTTTGATTTTCTGTGTCTTTCCTGTGGGACAACTGATCGGGGGGTGGGGGGTGGGGGGGAGGGTAGAAGGGACTTAAGTATTTTTAGCAACAGTTTATTAATTTGGAGTGTGACACAGTTGTGTCATTGCACTGTGAAATTTTGTCTACTGTGGTAAATGCCATCTTACTTCAATGTGGAATGAAGTGCCTGCCTGTTTTCATTTATGATAACTGACATTTAAATAATTACTCAGTTAAGTTCTCAATCGCAGAATCGCTTTCCATTGAATACAGATGGCTCCTTCACTGGTCACATACTATGTTTTACTGTATAGCACTGCTATTTAAGATAAAGTTTCGATCTTTTTGGTCTGGAGAGTTTAGTGCAGGGTAGCAAGAGTCCACTCATCTCTCTATATATATGTCTGCTTTTTTTGGTGAGGGGCAAGGAGCAGTTTGTGCTGAGTGGTCTCAGTAGAGGCTCTGCAGCATTGATAGAATATGTGAGTGACATGCAGCTGCGTGTTTATCAGAACCGGAAAGCCCAGGCTAGATGCTCATGTCAGTCAACCCCTAGCAGTGTTCTGGCAAGCACTGGTGCTCCAGGGTTGCTGTTCTCTATGGACTGCATTACCCATGCTAATATTGGCAAAATAGTTCAACTTGTACACACACACAAAAAAAAATAGTTCTCTGTAAAGAGACAGCTGACATGAGTCATGCTGTAAATGGGATTTGATTAAAGAACACTACTAACAAAAATTAAATTGTTTACTTAAAAAAATTTAAAGGACAAAAATGGATTCTTTGAGCTGTACCAACTAGGATTGTCTTCAGGAAATTTTGTTTCCTCATCACATAAATCTAGTGGCTCTGGCATGTATTTTGTCTGCAAAAAGAAGACAAAGTGATTGGTTTTATTTTAATGTGGGCACCTTGTGTTAGCTTAATTATGGTAGTTTCAAGAACTGGTTTTACCCTCCCCCCCAGTGACTAAAAAGGAAGAGACAGGATTGGAGAAAGTATTTCCTGACTGTGTCTGAGGCTGCATGTTTATCCATCACAGTGGAATAACCAATGAGAGAGTTCAGATCCCTTTCCTCTTCCCCATCCCTTATTTTGAGACCCAGCTGGGGGCATATGCTAATGCTGTTCAGGTTGTGTGACATGGGAAACATCATCATTCAAATCATGTTTTCAGGTAGCTTTCCCCTGCCCTGCTGAAGCACTGAGAGCAATCAACAGACTCACAGTCTTCTAAAAAAAAGTATCCTTATCAGTTCATATGTGTCACAGAAGTCAGAGAAGTCAGACAAATATATTGCAAAAGGGCTGTGCCTGTACCCAGGCTCATCGTTTTCCCCCTTCAATAGCATAATTGCTGTTGACTCGTATTTCTCTTTACCAGTAGGCTGAAGTTATGACTCACGCTTTATTTAAAAATGGTACAAAATATATTATTTTCTCATAAAATGTATTATGGTCTCAGTATCTTTTACACAAAAAAGATGGGCTCTTTTGCTGTTGCAGGTTTTTTTTACTTTAGAAAGAGAATATAGTGTTTTCTTTTTTCCTAAGAATTGCACTAACCTACATTTCATTAGTGGCATATCGCTTGGGTCGGTTGCCCACAAATGTAAGAAGGATTGGAGAGACCTACTTGGGTAGTTGGCTTGTTGCCACCTGTGATCAAACAAACTCCTGTATATTGATTCAGTTTCAGCTGACCCGGTTAATGAATTCTGGAAGGAGCGTGGGTATCACCTGTTCCCCAGATTTCTGCACCGGAGGGTAAAAGTTGCTTTTTCCCCTCCAAAAAACATTCAGCAAGAGCTCAGCGTTGTGTGCCATTACAGTAACATTGATGGGATGCAGGGCCAGACAAGTACAGCTGCTGTCTACGCTACAGATTAATGTTTTTAATTAGACTCTTGAAAGCTTAGCCAATAAAGGCATAAACATCTTAAAAATTTATATTTATTACACTGTCATTTATACAGTGAGATTCACATCAGATTAAAACATTAACTATTAAACCAATTCCTGCAAACTGAATTGCAAGCGTTTATGATGTCCATTTTCTGAGACTTGTTTCTACAGAAAACCTCTAGTCCACTGACAGGCTGCATAAAATTTTACAAATTCTCAGGAAATGATCGTTTTTCTTGTTCACTGAGGGTAATGCCTTGACATGTTCACAACAGCCTGTTCACAGCTGCCACTTCCAAACCCATGTCTTTAGACAGGTTGCGCTATAAATCTAATGGAACAATTTTACTACAGTGATGTTATTTACCATAACTTTATTCAACTGAAAAATGCTCTGATCAGGAATAAAGCAAGTGGTCAAATAGATTGTAATCATTGTCCATTTGTCCTTTAGTAACCACACATGTTCCTCTTAGATACTGTAGTTTGAGATGTCATACTCCTTCCAGAACTGAGTGCGTGGGCTAAATGTTCAACCTTGAATTTAACAGGCAAGGGCATAAATGCTTAGAAAGTAACTAGGAGCTCTAGTCAGTTAAACTCCGGTTAAGCCTTTAGGTCTAGTCAGTGGAATACTTTCAAGTAGAGTTTGGGTTTCTTTGCAAAAGCCTCTGAAATGTGTTTAGGAAAATTTACTACAATAGTTCATTATCAGTTCTTTTAGTATACTTGTCTGAATTCATATGAACGATACTAAATGCTGTTCTGTAAGAAATGTTCATTAAGGAATTTTGTATTTTTTCATGTATAAAATATGCATGCAACCTGAATGAATTTACAAGAATGACTGAGTATCTTTCATTAATGTATGACTCAAACTTTTTCTAGAACATCATAAAGATTCTTGATCATGTAAATAAACGCTTGTGTACTTCAGTTGAAATACATAAACATGTATTTCAGTCTGGCTACTTACCTGCTGAAAAATAAGCATGAGACAATAAAAAAGTTAATCTGATCTTCCACACTCACAGAGAGAAATATACAGTGGTCACTCCAAGTCAGTGGGTGGTCTGCCACCCTTCTGAAAATGTCAACCGTTTATGTCTTGTCAGACCCACGTAAGCTAAAATTTTAAATTACTCTGCTTCCACTAGAAATCTCCAATTCAGACTACATGTGAGCCAAATTGCATTACCTGCTGGGTAGAAGGAGCAGCACAAACAGGAGTGAAGGAAAGGGGGAGGCAAATGAGGATTTCACCGAACTCAAAATCAAGAAGTACCACAAGTCTTAAGAAAAGTAATGCTTCTTGTCTCCACCCTGTTTTGCATAATAATTCAGATAAATAACTTACCTGGAAAGCTGTGGTCTGAATTAGTTCCTTGAGTGGATGCATTTTATTGACGTTTTTCCTCTGCAGCTGAAGTCACATTTCAGTTAGTCCACAACATAAAAGAAAATTAGATAGATACCCTTCAGGAGATTTATGAGAAATATTTCAGAACTGCCTCAAGACTAGAATCAGGTATTTGACAATACTATGGGCAGGCAGAGTGTTAAGTCCCACTGACTCCAGAGAGAGGTGGAAAGAGCCAGGGTCTGATCCAAACTACCTCTAAGCCGTGGAGGCCAGTAACTCTCCAATGGTAAGAAATCCAAAGGTTCCTCCATCCAAAGATCCTATGAAATGTTTCCCAGACTAAAGGATCTTGTCTCATCCACTGGCAGAAGAGGGAGCTTGGGTAATCTTCGCAAATACCCCTCTTTAGCTTACTAAAGGTTTAAGGCGAGAAGGACAGCAGATTTACAAGTGTGGTTTGGGGCTCAGTTTGCAGGTACATGCATTGAGAGTGGGTACATAAGCAGCCTGGTAAATCTAAACCTCCTGCTTCAATGTCATCAGGTGCAATTGAAGGCTACTTTTAAAGAAAAATTATAGTTGGCAAGACACCATAGAACACTTAAGGAAAGGTATTATTTGTATGAGTCATGCTAAATGAAGTGCTGTAGACAATGCTGAAACGTGATTTGATCCTACATTCTATTCTCAAGGACTTTATTTCCAAAAAGGTGTATCGTGTAGCTTTGTTCCCAAACTTTCTTCCTCTGTTCTGCTTTCAACTGAACCTGTAGAGAAAAAGAAGTGAGTGACAGCTTTTACAGATGAGACCTGCATTAATTATTTTTTCAGGACTACAAGTAGAGGGCCTCTTCAGAAGGTCAGCTAGCATCCAGACTATCAAAGATGTTCAGAAACTCTACAATCAGGGTAAGCTGTCATCATACCATTGCCAGTAATAGTGTGAGGGCTTTGTTAATCATGGTTTTGTTAGTGAAGCAGAAATGCTAGCCTTTTTTATAATTAGTTAATCATAAAGCCATTTGTAACATAAAATAATAAGAACACTAGTGCGGAAGCCTGAAAGATAGCAATGGACACAGTAGCAGGTCATCAGCTGATGTCAGACCAGAGCTTACAAAAATCTTTAGCAGCTAATGAATGATAAGTTTTGAGTCAAAAATGATCTATTTTTTCATAAACATATTGCATCTACATGCTTTACTGTGGTTACAAAGTACAGTGTGTATGTGTCATATTGTCTCTGGTGTTTTTCCAGGGTTATGGCAAAGTAATATACCTAATAATTTATGAAATGTAGTGAACTAATCTTGAAAGGCACTGACTTCCCTATGAAGTCATTTTATGCAGTGCCTTTATGGGGACTATCTTTTATAGCAAGATTAATAAAACTCTACGGAAAATACAAAAATAAAATGCCAGGAGTTCCCAGCAGCAGAAAGCCAAAATGTAGCATGAAACAGTTTTTAAGCAGTAGTTTAAAGAAAAATTAGAATGTATGCTTGAACACCTTTTTTTCTTTTTCTCCTTTTAGGCAAGTCTGTGAATTTTGATGATTATCATGATATCCATGTTCCTGCTGTTATCCTAAAGACTTTCCTTAGGGAACTCTCTCAGCCATTACTAACGTTTGAGTGTTATGATCATATCCTTGGAATCACCAGTGAGTATAAATAGGTTTTAGAAAACTTCATACAGCAAGTTGAACTGGACCTGGCTAATTCATGATCACTGCTGTTTGCTAACCATGACACAGTCGTGGGTATATGATATTACTAGTGCTTCAGTGTAGCCACAGAGGGACAACCTCATAATCTGTACCCCAGAGCAAGGTGGTCAAGGTTACCAAGATCCTTTCTACTTTTTTAAAGATTTACTGATTTATCTATATGTCATACTGTATTATTAAGAATTTGATTGGACTTCTCACTGTCAGGACTCCATTTTTATGTCGTGGCACAGCACTGAGTCAGTCTCAGTGAAACAAGTTATGTTGAAGCAACTTTAGTTTTAGCAGCAGGATTGGCAGAATTGTGGAAGCAGAATTTAGCTGGTCAATGGTATGCATTGTGTTTTGTTCCTTTTTTCATGGGGAGAGGATTGTTTTTATTGCAACTATTCCCATGGGATAATATACTGGGGAAGAAAGGATCTCAAGCCATGAGAAGACATTGCATCTAAAGGTCTGGCACCACATGAAACTATAAATTATAAAACATTAATGATGTGGCCTTTGTCAGGAATTAGGAGCTTATAATGCTGGCAAGGCAGCCCCCTAATACATGGTGTTTGAATATTTGAGATCCCCATATATCTGGGAGTTAGTACCTAGTACTTGTAGAGACTGGTATTTTGCCGTCCAGGCTATAGTCAAGGTAGCAGGGAACCCATAGAGCTTCCAGTCACAAGCACACGTTTTTCCAAAACCTGCATTTTGAGGAAGTTAGATCTGAATGGAGTACAGCTTCCAACAGAGTCCATGAGCGTATCTCTGGTAATCATGGCTCGATGCTGTTGCAAACTGTAGGTTATCTATAATGTCACTATAATGACTTGCTTTTGGGGTAGGGCACTAAAATAATTGAGGCTGGGGATAAATCTCAATTGCTACTGTAAAGTGTAGAAGTCCAGCAGGTTTACTGTACCTAGAATTTTCTAGGTAAAATTCTTATACCATATGCCCGTTGCTAGCATCTGCATATACTGTTTCATATCATTAATTTTATTCATGTATTTCCATTTAAAAATTTAATCAAGTCGTGTGAAGAATCCTCTGAAGTTCTGTACTGTTTTACTATTTGCAAGTCTGTAGATCACCACCTTCCAAATGAAGTATTCATCTCTTCACACAGTAGATACCTCAAGGCACTGAGAAAGACAGGTCTGTTCACGGGAAGGTAGTAGAAATGGGAAGGAATAAGGATAGTCCCTCAGAATGGGAAAGAATAGGGGAAATTTGGAAAAAAAAAAAAAAGATGCATAAATGCAAATTTTTACTGAATTAGTCTTGTGCTGACTTTCTGGACGTGATATTACTTTTTGGTAGAGCTAAGTGAAAAATGACAAGTCTGAAAAGAATCTGAGAACAATGTATTGTCCTAGGAACACTGGGAGGTTTTGCCTGGCAAAGTGCCTGTGAAACTTTCATTCCATGTTATTTTTGTTGACTGGCATTTTAAAATGTTGACAAAATACGTTGGGAAGTGGAGTTGAAGAGAATTTCTCCTTGGGCTTTCTTGTTATGCAGTGTGACGTCTGCTGTCTTTTCTTGATGCCGTGGTGATATCCTGATTTTTAAAGATCTTAGGCTTGAGAGCCAAGCTGGACTGTAGCAAAGGCATATTCTCCGTGAATACAGTGCAGAAGGGAGCTTTAAAGAGGTGTGATCACAGACAGCTGTCTTGGGATGACTTGAAAATTCTCATTCTGTCTTCTGGAAGACACCAGAGCAGTGTGTGATGTATCTATTACATCTTTTAACCTGCAAAACCAGAAATACAGTATCTCTACTTTACAGTACCTTGAAATGATAGTGCTGTTGATGGGAGCTGTAAAATAAATTAGCCGAGTGACTGACTAAAAAAATTAATAAAACCTTGAAGCTTGTAATTGTAAAAGGATGTCTTCTTTGGTCATGGAAAATGCTAACAGGAGTTCCTTTACCCAATATTGCTACGCTTCCTGCATTATTTACTCTGCAGAAGGCTGACAAAAAATTTCTTGGGACTCAGATTATTGTGTTTTACAGGAACTCATAGCTTTGCAGTAGGAAAAATGTCAGCACAACTCACCACGATATAGCTTCATGTATTTAATTCACAGCTTAAGGGAACATTTAACATGCTGGAATTTTGTGCATGCACATGTACTTATGCACACCTCTAGCTAAGTCAGGGAGAGGGAGAGAGAAATGCAACAAATACAGACAAAAATCAGCATAAATGGGCTGCTTAGGTCAGGCATGATTGTAATCATCAGACCTTTCTCCAAATTGGTGTTAAACTTCCAGCACTAAAATAATTACAGTATTCGAGGAAAAAAAAAATAAAGTCACTTGGTACAGCATTTGAAATATAATTCAGTGTTAGTGTAATTCTCACCCAGACTGTCTGGACGATGTGAGGGCTTTGGGGTCTGGTTTTGGTTTTGCCCATCTGTAGAAATGAGTTAATGAACCTGCTTAGGTTCATCTATTCTTATACACCCAAGTGGCCATCACATAAATTTTTTGCCAAGATAGAATAGTTGCCTGCGAAATCACAAAAGTGTTTTTAAGATTAGTAGGGTGCTAAAAGAGCATTTTGGGCAGGACTGTCTCAGGAAGAATAAAATCAGAGCATAAAAAGTAGATGTCTGGATTCAGTGTGTGGAGAGGTAATGGTATTCAAATCAAAACCTTTGGAAGTCCTCTCTAGCAAATAAATTATTTTGGCTATTTCACTGAACGAAGAATACTCTGCAAGTTAGTCTTAGCCAGATATAAGATAGGGACATTCAAAGGGATAACCCTAACTGTTACTGTGGTCATGGAGGTTAATAGAGCTGAATTTTGTGGTCAGTTTTACAGGTGGCTATCAAAAGTAATTCCAGCAGATATAAATAAGGTATTATTTTTTGGTAATATTTTGATGTTTTGGAGTTAAGACTGACTTTGACATTGCAGGTGTGGAGAGCAGTTTACGAGTCACCAGATGTAAACAAATCATCCAAGAACTTCCTGAACACAATTATGTTGTTCTGAAATATCTGATATGCTTTCTCCATATGGTGAGTATGGGCAACATTTCCAAAATAGTGCTGGTCTTTTCATTCTAAATCTTTTCTTGTTAATTGTACATTTAACATCTCCACAAACCCCAAAACTGAATGGTTTGAAAAGTACGGCGAGGTTGTTGTGCGGTACTTGCCAGTGGACTGAACTCAGGATACAGAACCCTTCAGGTCTATAATAAGAGTCAGTGGTCTGGCCATCCTTTCACCTTGTGTAAACCATGTTTAGATGTAATGAAACCACTGTGTAAATTTAAGTGGAACTATGCCTGCACTGGAATATTTCAAAGTCCTGTCCCCTCCACTCCACATTCACAAATGTACGTTATTATTGATTTAGGTTGGATGAGGTTTTTTCTTATTTTGGAGTGAAAAAAAAGCCTGAGAATAGCAGTTGTGTCATTTTCAGTGCCAGAGAAGAAGTAGGTGAAATCACCTTTTTTATCCAAAGTATGAATCTTGGGCAACTAAAATACTGAATAAATTAGTGTCATTTTAGAAAATTATATAAATATTAATGAGCTTTAGAACAACAATCAGCAAAACATTTTATATTTAAATCTTAACAGTAACATTTTCCTGTTTAAAATAGCCTTTCTTTCTGTAATTTACTACAGTGTTAAAAGAAAAACTTCAAACATGCCATTTTGCCAGGATTTTTGGTATGCTTCAGGGTAAATGAAATCATGTGTCTTTTATCCTACTTTTTGATTTGCTGATTTTTTAAACCCATATTTTGTAACCCCACAGTCGTTAGGGTTTGGGGAAGATAGTTCAACAGTCAGCCTAGTGACATCCTTTGGTTGCCGGTTTATGTGCAGGAAAAAGATAGTAATTGGATTGTAAATTTCCCTCCCTTCTGCCTTATCCAATGCATTGCCTTTTCCAGATTGCATTTTTCAGACCCAGGTGCCTAAAATTGAGGGTCATGGTATAAGCTGACACCTAAATGAAGTGATCTAGCCTTCAGAAGTCCTAAGAGCCCACCAAAGCAATCATGTGTGTGGAACGATGCTGATTTTTTACTAGTGGAGGAATTAGCCCTCAGTAACTGTTCTGGGGCTAAAATTATGTTTGCCATATTCTAGCCAGTAGCAGATTTCAGAAACGGGTACATTTAATCCCCTTTTTCTACAAAACACCAGATAAAAGCAAGATTAAAGGAAACACATTGATACAGCCCTCAGACAGCACTTGCAAGGTTCCTGTAATACCCACGTGTTCATTTACTGTTGCATAGCTGAACTCTAATGCTGTTAAGGAAATCCTCATGTCATTTGCTATTATTTCAGTAACTGATACCTCTCCTCAGTGTTATGAATTGTATAAGTGACTTTGTTCCAATAATAGATGCACCATCTCAACACGCTTCTTAAGAGCTGAGCATTTGAGGTGTTAATGAGGTGTGCAAAAGTACTACATAGTGTCTTCTGTAATCGGGCAGCAGAACACAGCATTATTTTTGATAATGCCTTGTTACGTAAAGCACAACGTCAAGTTGATACTGGTGCTCAGATCTGCAATTTTTGCTGATCCATGCCTTTTCATCCTTAATGTCTCAGGGAATATTTGCATTTGGAAAAGTCAAGGGAACATGAAACAATCTAGGAGGTAGAGATTTCTATTTCTTGCAGATTGGTGTGCTGCACAAGCTGCCACAATTCAAACTTTAACAGACTGCTCTACCAATAATCCTGTTTTTTACCTGCAAGCATCAACCTTCTTACATATAAGAGGCAATTTAATTCTTCCTTGAGCTCAGCCTTGAGTAGTGCAAGAGGTACTTGTGGTAATTTCATGAAGTGGGATGAATTGTAATCACTAGATACAGGTTTTGAACACTCCAAGTTTGATACAGGCTTGTGGAAGAAGGGGCGGGGGGGGGGGAATCCCGATTTTCTTTGCAGTCTCAACCCACTTACTTTAATGAAACAGCTCCTTCTAGTCCAAGGGTGCTGCAGCAAGACAGTGCAAATCCTACAGAAGTAACAGATTTGAATTTCAAAAATAGGTCCAATTCCTTTAACCTTAGATTAACAGTGATTTTGCCAGTAATGAGCGCAGTGTACTGTGAAAGGTATAAACTGCCCATCTCCACTTTGCAGTGCATCTGGCCGCTAGAGAGGGATGTGCAGGGTCCTCTTGAAACTGCAGTGGACCGAGGTCCCTAGGCAGAATTGGAGCAAGAGGGAAAACAAAGGCCAGTTTTCACAAATCAGTCCCTGAATTATACCTGTAAAAAGTGTCCATACTTGCTCAGCTGATCTCACAAGAGATGAGTGTGCATAAGCATTTGTGTTCCGCCTGTGTTGCTTGTGCAGTGAAGGGGGTTTGTGAATGCACATGTGAACTTAAAGGGCTGAAAGAAGTCTTCTTGCAAATTCCTTGGCAAGTCACTCTGAGGGCTACAGTTACCCAGCTCTGATGAGGGCCAGAAACCATTTAGTAGAAAACTGTAATTGTAGTTTTCTGTAACAGTCAAAGGCTACACAGACAGGAAAGTTTGTAGAGGCAATAATATAATTTAGATTGTGTTTTCATAACCATGTTTTTGGTTTTGGTACCAGGTGATACAGCCCCCTCTCTATGCTTACACAGTTTCTCTCGCTGCTGCTTATGCCTGATGCAGGGGAAGGGTGGCTCAGCTGACTGAAAGAACCATTGCAAAAACCTGCCAAACTCAAAACTCTAGAAAAAATGGGTAAGGTTTTGGGCCCCATGGACTATGCTTCAGATCTGTAACTGAAACAACAACATGTTAAAGCTAAGCTGGGAAAAAAAAAAAAGCTCTGAATTAATGTTTTGTCTCAATCACTTATCCAATTGAAAAGTGTAATTAGCACCAGCAAAGCTTGGGGGTGGCTGGAGATGATGGGGCATGTTGGGAAGGATTAGATGACTAAGCCTCATGGAGCAGATACAAGCAGTTGGCATGTCTGCAAAGCAGCTGAGTGGGGGATAGACACACATCCCAGTCAGTTTGTGGGGGCGTTTTAATATCTAGACATTTTCTTTTGAAAATGTTTTGTAGAGTTCCTTTCAGCATTGCGTCTGAGGAACCAAAGAGATGGTGATGTCCTGATATTTTTAAAATGGGATGGTAATTCGCTGTTTCTACCCTCTGTATTTCACTGTTTAAGTTCATTAGGTAGTGTAGTGGCTGTTTAGTTTCACTCCTGCAGTATCCATGAGAGTGCTGGGATGCAAGTATCAGGAATCCAAAAGTCATTACAATTTTGCTGGGGTGAGCTGGATGTTTATTCTGGGATAGTGAAGAATGTATATTTTGCATTTGTTGATGTGGCACTAAATCTTCAGTGGTTATTTGCAATGTACAAGTTTTTATCTTTCTAGTGGACTTCTTTCAGTACAGGCTGTCATTACTTAATGATTTTTCTATACGTGTTTCAATGAAAGGGGGAAAAACCCAACAAACTGGAGCTGTGTAGCTCTTTGTTGCAATACTCTTCTGTGATGTTCAGATGATTCCTTCAAAGATACAGCCTGGGTCCTTGGAGAATTTTCTTTTATTAGCTTGTCAAATTGACAGAGCGAGTATATTTTCAGTTGAAACAGAGACAATGGTTACTACCTTTGTGGTTGCTAACTTTGTGAGGGACTCAAAGGAGGAGTCAAGGAAATTAGTCCAAATGCTAAATATGTCATTTGTATTTCTTAGATAGAATGTAGCTTTGGGGTGCAGTTACTTATAGAAGGGCAGCCCATAAAGGGTTTGGCTGACTGCATGCTGCCCTTACATGGTCTAATGTTGTAAGAAAACATTAAGAAATGTTTTAATTAAGAAAATGTGTAAGAAAGCTCCTTGTGATGGTGGTGTAGATGAGGTGGATCTGTCTGTGTCATTTGCGAAAGAAATCTGGCATTGGGGTAGTGAGGGGGTTGAGATGGTGTGAAGCCTGATCCCCTCAGGGAGGCATAAAGCCACTGGTGTGACGAGGCTTCCTTACTGCAGCTTGGTGAGCCGGCAGAGATTGTGGAGACAGCTGGGTTCAGCAGCACGCTTTTTCTTGGATCTGCTGAGGAAGTGATTGCTGTGCAGTTTGGAGTGAAGCAATGTGCCGTGTCATGTCTTCCTTGAATTCCTAAGTGTCGGCTTCATTTATGACTCCCAGATAAGGCTTAGTGTAGCTCTACCTCAGATGATAAAATATTTCATTTTATCTTAAAGATTTTCTCTCTCAGGGGAGAAGCTGTGTCATGGGTATTTTTGTTGATCATTTCAATATTGACTGTCTCCTTGGAAGGTTCACGGAGTGGTGGCATGTGGGAAGAGATGGTTTCATCCTGGAGTTAAAAACATTCTTTGAAATAGTTGGCCTAAAGAGAAAAAGTAGATCTAGCTCTACCAGCAAGTCGTAGTGGTATTACTTTGAGCTGAAACATTTGCCTTCAAAGGCAGTGGTTAGGTTGAGTTGGGTGTGTTTTGACTAGCACTTGAAGACAGCACCTATACATGTGTTGTGAGATGGAGCGTGTCAGGAAACACTCCCCAAACCAGGAGAAGACAACGGCAACAGGTTTGGCTCCTTCCATCATCCACTGTCCTCCAGTACTATACCACGTGCTTCTGTGCTATCACAGGGTACCTGCCCTGTATGCACTTAAGGTACCTTCCTCGAGATATACAGCACCTATCTTTGATTTTGTGCTGTAGAAAACACAGTGTGATAGACTGTAGCTTTCACATTATTTTACAGACCTTCAACTGAAAGAAACACCAAAAAATAATTTGTTCTCAATCCTCAGGGGTTTCATGTGTACAGCTTTACATAGTTTGGATGTAGCCACTTGATCCAAGGGCCAGGATGCAGTCCTTAACCTTGTTATATTTGCTAGTGTCCAAACAGCCACCTTCAGGGTAATACCTCGGTCTATGTCTCTTTGTTAACAAGGGTACTCATCGTTGTCCTAACCATTTTCCCTCATCGGTTATTTTGGAAAGTAGTTTAGCTTTTGCTGCATTGCCGTAGTATAATGAACTCATTTGAGCTGGTTTCATCTGAAGCAGATTAAAAGAACAATTTGGGCTTGTTGTTTTTTCTGTGTAGTTAAATAGTGCATTGGGAGCAATATGTGAAGGTCAACATGTATACCATGTATACAACCATGTATGCGAGGTTCATGCTCTAGAAAGAATGATGTTTTGCACAAGGTCATGAAGCAGGCATTGCTGTTTAACCTGATGACTTTTTATTCTCAAGCTGTGAAGTCAGTCCTTTGAAAAGGTGGTACGGCACCAGTACCTTCCTTTATCCAGGCCTGCTTCATGACCTTAAAAACAATTGAAGCCCTTTAATGTTTGCAGCAGAAGTAGCAACGCGGTAGCTCTGATGTCCCAGAAGGGTAAGGCAAATATTGGAGGGAAAAATACTACCTATTATTGGAAAAATTAATATGGTAAGGAAGATTTTGTGCTTTTGGGCACATAAGTGCTTCTTCATGTCCCTGAAGGAAAAGACTTCCATCCTGTGCACATGTCTAAAGGGCATTATATCCCCTGATGGCTGAGCAAATAGGCTCCTTGCTAGGTAAAACACTGAGGAGGAGGCGGTGCTGTAGGAGATTTATGGGAATGAAACGTGTATTACCAGGCAGAGGGCAACTGGAGTTTATCATATGCTAGGAAGTGTTCCCATGATCATGAAGTTTCTTAGATTTTCCTTCAGTGCCCTCAGGCTTTTCATAGCACTACAGAGCTGCCTTTTCAGGAGGCTTTATGGCAAAACAGAAACGGAGAGACACTGAGAAGTAGGATTTTTTTGCTTTCCTATTCCACTTGAAATTGTAGCAGGAAGAATGCATGGGGGATTTTGCCCAGTAATTCCTTGTTCTGTTCTGAGATGACAGCTTCAGGGTAACCTGTACATCACAGTTTGTGACTACGTGGTCTTCCCATGACGGATTATGGATGAACAACTGCAACCATCAGCCTGAGAAGAGCTGGCTGAGTTACCTGGGTCAGGAGGAACCAAGAGAACTTTCAGCTTGCTAGCTCTTTACAATAACAGAGAACTTTTCAGATAGGACACCCAGACCATATTGGCTTTAGATACCAGACATACTATGCAGGAGAGCAAAACACACAGAAATTCCCTGTCAAGCTCACACAGAGAAAAAAAAAATACTCCTTCTACCTAGTTCTGGGCTCACATCCACAGATAGAAGTAGGACACATCATCGAGGCACAGAGCAGATTTCAGTGCTGTGCATTTTACCTACGGCACATTTTCACTTCCATTGCTTCAGAGGAATTGGGTGGATATAGAGGCACTTGGAAGTGAAGTCCAGTGGGAGAAAAAAAAAATCCTTCTAAACCCTTGCAAACAACTTTAGAAGTCCTCAAGGTTTATTCTATAGAGGACTTACTACTGAAGCAGATGGGATAGCTGTTTGCTTATGCTGTACTTCCCTGCTCCCCAGCAGAGATAACAACAGATTCCGTGTAGAAGGATTGAAAACAATTAATTTTCCTAGCATAAGGAAACAATTCAGCCTTTTTGCTTGACTTATTAACATCTTGTCTTGTACCTGAGGGACACAGACTCTAGTGGCCCTGTAGCTCTAGGCTGCAGAGTCAGCCCTGAGGCTGTTAAGGAGCCGGTGATGTACCTGTGACCAGGGTCTGCTCTCGTCATTGATTCATCAATACAGGATGGCATCTTGTCCTCACTCGCTGAGACACATGTCTACATATACCTATTCATATCTATGTTTTTCCAGGTCTCACAGGAGAGCATATATAACAGAATGACAGCATCCAGCTTGGCCTGTGTCTTTGGCTTGAATTTGATATGGCCATCGAAAGGAACAACTTCCCTGAGTGCTCTGGTACCTCTGAATCTCTTCACTGAACTACTGATAGATTTCTACACGAATATATTCAACTCCCGAACAGTGCCTGATGAGATCCTGCCTTAATGCTTCCAGACAGGAAAAGGGAGTCTGGCTGCCTGAGGGGAAGGTCTCCATGCTTCAGCTGGTGGGAGCTTTTAATTCAGGGCTCTCTCTTGCAAAGAAAACATTCAATACAGAGTAAAGTTTATGTAGCTTTCTAAATACCAAAGATTTTGAGAGAAGCACACAGCCCCATATATTCTCATCACATGGGGGAGCATATGTACGTGAACATTCAAAGGCCAATAGGTCAAAGTGAATCCACTTATTAAACTTGAGCAGCTGACAAAACCTGGTATGTTAAAAAAAATCATGACACTATGTTGCCAGTCTGTCATTTCTTTGGGATTCTGGAGACCTTACTATGTGGCACTATTTTTTGCATGAGCAGAGCAAAGTTCTGGACCACTCCTGAATATACAGCTTTCTTCCTTTGTTGTTTTTTTTGTTGTTTTTTTTTTTTTTTTTTAATTTGAATACAAGTTTGTTAGAAATTTCCCTATTAAGTTAATAAAGGTGGAATTAATTTTGAAGATACTAAAATTTCTAAACTCTTCTTCCATGTATTTAAGTGCCTTGTTTTACACAAAAAGATGTGAGCAGTTGTGACACATCAGGTTTGCAATTACCATGGAGAATAAAGTGTTTCCTGGATAATTTGAGTTGTGCAGACAGCTAACTAATTATGCTTGCAAATATCTAATATATGCAGTTAATCACTGTATCTGCACATGCAAAGTGTGTGGAAGGGTTTTTTTCTTATAAGTTCAAATTGGGAGCAGTAATGGTTTTTTTCCTCTGGATGCTTGGAATTTTCATCAGTGGAGTTCTATCAGTAAGTGCATAGTACAGAAGATAGACTAACTTTGTGAAGAGTACCCCTGATGTTTGGGCTGCATACTTTTGTAGTTTGAGTTGATTGAGTTGCTCTTCAAATCAGTTTCTCTAGAAAGCAGTAAGAGTAACAACTTGGATAATATACCTAATACCAGTTTTACACATTGAAAGTCTATTTTGTAGATATGCGAATAATTAGCCAATATAAAGGTAGAATTATCAGTATTTTCTTCTGACTATGCCATTAATATCGCTTGTATTTGATGAACTCTTAACGCAGTGCTATTTCATGGTTTAACACTTGATTGGTAACAGTTACATGTTTTTATATATATATATATATATATATTTATCATAGCTGCCTGCAAAGCAAAAGAAAATTAACCAGTGGTAAAAAAAGTAGTATTTTCCCTAATGCTCTGGTCTTTTTGATTCTGTACAAAGCAAATGAAACAGAGGGACTATTTAGACTTCAGTAAAATTAATAGTCTCAGGAGAACAATTTAGGCATCTCCTCCTCTGCAAACACAGAGCCACTTTTTATCCCCTAGGTTCTAGCAAGTTGAGGGTTTGTACTTCTGGCCAAAATCTCAGCAGTTACAAATTGTCTGTCTGTGTAAAGGGTGCAACACAATCTTATTGCAGAGGGTGGAGAGGATTCATTCTTGTCAGCAATTTCAGGAAATAACCAAGTGTTCAGAAGGCTCTGGAATGCTCTATGTGCCAGGCTTTCATTTGCCCAGTAGGTGTCATCTATAGCATTAGGCAATGATTAAAATTTGAAAAATACAGAGGCTTTAGAAAAAGGTGTGTGGAAAGGACCCATCTCATGTCACAGTTGTGTTTTCCCCGCTTCCTCAAGTGTCTTAAAGACAACTTTTTGGCTTTTGAATATCTTTAACTAATAACCACCCATGACTCCCATTTAAATATAAAATCTTGCATAGTACACAGAGAGTAATTAATAAGCATTCATGATTGTTCCATTTGAGCAAAATGAGATTGCCAGGGATAAAACTGTTGTAGTTTTGTATTGCAACTTACTGTTTTTACATCTGAGTTACCAGTGACAGCACCTCAGCCTTGTTGTATTATAAAACCAAATACAATTACGTTCAATACTGCTCAGTGACTTGGCAGTATGGTTCTGTGCATCAGCACCCTGTTCTTATAGGAGAGGAGTATGGCCTCTGGGAATTAACAAAACCTAAGTATTTTGCCACTTGCTGACCTTGGTCAAAATACATACATGTTAGTTTTGCTGTCTGTAAAAAGAAGGAGCACCTGGCATTAGAGAAAAGCTTTGCGATTAAATGCTGGTAGGTCCTATAAAATGGTGGTTTTCCATTTCCTCATGTCCTCTTTCCATAAATCTGGCAACATCAAATGGCATTTGGTCTTCAGGCTACACTGCGTAATGGGAATGTGAGTCCTGAACAGTTTTAGCACAGTAACATACCCAAGCCCTGTGGGGTGAAATCCTGAGTTTGTAGAAGTCAGCTTTGCTCAAAAAGTCTCCAGAGCCAGGGAGGGGTCTTCCTCATGGATTTAGTTCTCCAACTCACCCAAAGTTGGGAGAGAGCAGGAATTTGGCAGCAGCAGTTGTGTTGGTGAAGTGAGCCCTCAGGGCAGGGCTGCTTCTGACCCCTTCACTTTTGCGACTATAAGTACAAGAAAGGAGCATCCCTTCAGCTAATTTGCCTGCCTGTAGATGATACTTGAAACCTGACTCACGCTTTCAGTATTGGTCATACACCAAACTGCAGGTCTTCCTTTTAGTGCTTTGTAAACTACCATTTTCCAGCAATTTCTAGCTCCGCTCATTTAGTGAATGAAGAACAAAATGGCGTTTTCTCATCTCAAGGTGCCGCCTTCTTCTAAAGGACAGACACCTGTTATTTGCCAGTGTGGGTAACTTGATGCTGCTTAAGAAAAGCAGAGGCTCTGGTTCCGATTGCCATTAGCACTGGTGGGGGCTAGAGGGAGGCAGGGGGACGGGGACTCCCGCTCCCCTTTATCTTCCTGCCTCCCCAGCAGGCAGCCCGAGACAGAAATAAGGAAGGTACTCACGTCCACCCCAGCCCTTCCCTGCAACCCTGCCTGTCACAGGGAAGGGACTTGCCCGGATCAAAGGTACCTGGGTAACAAAACCCTCCTAGAGATGAGATCCCAGCTCTGTCCCCCCCGGACCCCAAAGGAACTGGTGAAATCGTTCACATCTGCAGCAGAAGCCCCCGATCTCTGTCCTGAGTGCCAGACTTAACTATGACATTAAATCAGCTCTCATGAATTATTCAGAAGGGTTTGGAGTGAAATTCATGTTAGAGAAATATATGTTTCAAATTTCCTGACTCTAAGAGGAGTCCTGGAGGTGTCCCCTGCAGTTACTTTGATAACAGTTTCTCTTTACAAATGATAATTGCACGATTCCAGCTTTTGTACAGTGTGGCCTTGTGAACTCTTCTCTTGTACCAAAGAACAATTTTCAGATCATTTCCATAGCAAAAAGAAAGTGATTATGGAGATAATCTGTTGGAAACACACATGCTGAATTTCAGTTTAAAACAATAAAATGCAGTCGTGGAATGAGAAATCAAGTGTTACCTAACTGACAATATACAGAGAATAAATTGCCTAAGCATTTTAGTTTACTGAGCTGTTAGGAGTTGAAAATTGGTCCCAAGACTAGTCTGATTATCAGGATGCCTCTAGTAACAAATGCCAAAGGGGGAAGGGAATACTTTTCTACCCTGAATCTATGAAGAAATGGAAGAAGATTGAACAATGTCATTAACCGAGGGGGGTCTTTACAGTTCTTGGAAAAAACTTCCATAAATGATATCGCACGTGTGCAGATGATCTGTCTGTCTGTGTGCGTTGCGCTCCTTGAGCAGCATCCATCACAGAATCTCTCAGAACCTTATAAACTTTAACATATTCACTCGTGAGGAGACTAATAATAGAAAAGCCCCAGATGTTTTAGTCACGTGTTCAATATGTACTTAGGTGGCAAGTTGAACCTTTAATAGGTTTGATGGCACAGTCACCCATCACACCCCCCCTTCATTTCCTGAATAGTTTATCTATACAACCTTGGAAAAACGTAGGTTTGCCAACACTCCCACTTTTCAAGTGGCCACGGGGGTGTTGGGGCACAGGGTAAGAAAGAGGGAGTTCCTGCCAGCACCTGTAATTTGTGAAGTGAGATGCTCACGTTCCCTTGAAGCTCTGCTGGCCACCGGTCCCCTTGCTGCTCATACTCTATTCATAATTTCTTACATGTTTTTACCTACAAAGAGAAGTCAGAAGCAAACATACCCTGCTTTAAGTAGGCACATCTCCATTGAAGCCAAAGGTATGACTATGAAACCTATGTAAGTCCTGTGTTAAATGATACATGTGGCCAACATATACAAACGGTGTTCTGCCTTTCCTGTTGGAGTAAAATACTCATTTTCACGATTTGAAGAGTTTGATTTTAGTCTTTATCCATGCATATCACAGAAAGCTAATTTTGATGCATTGCACCTAATGTAGCAAAGTTTACTTTTTTTTGTAAATGTAAAAAAAAATAATAATCTAGCATGGTCCGAGAGCAGTGGGGGATTGCCATGGGGTACTATAAATGCTGTCTTCTATCTTGCAAACTGGAAAGTGTGAGAAAGAACTGCCTTAACCAGTGAGATTTCTTTGGGATTATGTTGGTGATTGGACAGTGAGCTGGGGCCTGGAGACTAAGAAGGAAACTTTCAAATGCAACCAGGAAAAAAAGTCCTTTTCCACAGTGGGCCTATAGATACCCAAAACTTGTTACTGAGAATTGCCTCTCTGAGGCAAAAAAAAAAAAAAAAAAAAAAAAAAAAAAAGAGTCCTGCTTTGCCTCTCTGAGCTGGAGATACGCTCACACAATGGTACACGAGTTCTCCCGTTTCTTCCTAACTGGGTTCTGTTGCCTGTAGTGCTAGGAAAGCATGGGAATTGTCTGCAGAAGGACTGTAGCCCTGCTCTCCTGGCTATTCCTCTCTGGAATAGCTGGTAGGAGCCTTAAAAATAATTGGAACCTAAAAATAATTAAGAAAAAGGCCTTAAAAAAATAATTAACTGATTGGAAAAATATTTTTGCTGGAACATGACAACTCAACAAAAAATAAAAGCATTTTCTTAAAAGGCTTAGTTTTGGTGCTGTTATTTCAGAAATCATGAAGTTCTTCCAGAAGGCTGCCTTTGTGCCTCTGAGCCACGGAGCCCTGGGCTTGCCCGGAGCCCAGCCCCAGCTCTGCCGGCCTCTGCCATGCTCCAGAGCTGGGGAAACGAGCATCGCTGTTTCCCATTCATAGTCTCTTTTGAGATGACGTCACCTTTCCACACATGGCATTGCAATTATTGCCAGAGGTAAGGAGGGAATTCTGCTGGAGCCAGGGGAGATGACACACATAGTTGACTGATCATTAAAACTGACTTTTTTTATTGTGGCTCTGATTTCTCCATGGTGCAATCATCATGCAGGAACTGCTTTCCTGACTGGCAGTTTGTCTGTAGTCCCCAGAGCATGAGCTTGTCACTCGCAGGTTTAGGGCTTGTGCCTGTAGTTGGGAGCGGCTGGATCTGATGCCCAACCCAAATGCTTGGGGGACAAGATTGCAGGCTGCAACACGGGAACATGCTCCTCTGAAACACAGCCTGGTCCACTACTGCTTTGTTTTCTTTTGCCTCGGTCCTCAAAACCTTACTCATTTAAGCTACTGATACCCCAGACGCTAATGCCAGCCTCTTTAAGCCTAATATGAAATCGGGATTTCTGTCTTTTGGGTTTGGATTTTTCCCCTCTGTTGCATGGATTGTTTCTCAATACTGAATTGTACTCTCAAATTATTTCTGCACTTCAACCTTTAATTGCCCACAAAAGCAGTTTACAGCCTCTTACTCTTCTGCCATGAAAATTATCCCCTTAATTAATGGGACAATAAAAAGCAACTGTAAAACGCACCAAACTGCATCATCTCTACTGTCTGAACTGAATTTCTGCAGCAGTCATGGAAGGGTCTTTGGATGGGTGGATTTTTGACACTTCACCCCAGAATTTCTTGACCCAAAGCTCTAAAAATAAGGGCTTTAGCAAGGTACTTAGTTTTTCTGTTTCAAAAGCCTCTGACAAAATACCTTCTCCCCCTGCTCCATCTGCCAGTATTGTCTGGTTGGTTCGGGGTTTTTCAAGTGTATTTTCTCTCCCTCCAAAGCTGCATCTTCTGCCTGTTGCCATCTCCATTCTTTTGCCTGCAGTCTGTCAGCGTGAGCTGGGGGGTGGTGTCCACACTCACACATGCCCCCCTCCCTGGCATTTTTGTGGGTATAGGAATGGTCCAAGGCTCTCGTGGGTGCTCTGCAGCTGGGTACACTGAATGGAAACTGCAAGAGGTTTGGTTCTGTGGGGAAGTTTCAGATGACAGTGTGAGTGACATTGCCCAAATCATGCTTTCCCCTGTCTCTGAAGCAGAAAGATGGTTATGCTTTTGATAACTACATTGAGCTTTTCTATCTAGTAACACAACACTTGCAATGAAGGGGAAAAGTTAGGAAGGTCTTTTCCTTTCCATACTTCCCACTACTCCCAGCCCTCCTCACCAGCCTCTAACTTTTGAAGAACCTACTGTGCTGTGCATACATGAAATGCAGCCACAGCAGATGTCCAGTAAAGCTAATACTGTATTTAATAACCATGCCCAGAATAGAAACAGCATCTCATCGGGCTGCATAGCTCTCTGCTCTGAACACCTGCATGGAGCAAGGCATGGGCTGGTGTCAGGGTCTGCCTTGTTCCCTATTAGGGGTCATAGAGGGAACTTGCTTCCCTCCTCCCTTTCCCTTTCAGTACAGGAGCTCCCTCACATTCACTGGGCTACCAAATATCAGTAGCCACTAGCCCCAAATGCTTTCATGTTAGTCCTATCTGCATGGAATAATTACTGCTGCTGCAAAACAACTACGCAAGCAAGGTGTCAAACTATCACAAGCCACTTCCACCTTTGCAGAAGGATTAGCAGACATACATTCTATTCCCATCCCTACATTCTATTCTGAAACATGAATATTTTTTTTTCCCCCTCCTCTTATCTTTGGCTTGTGGCTGACCTCCCAAGCGCTACTGTGGCAAAATCCTTCCAGGATCCAGAGTGCATACTGCCAGCCCTGGATGGGTAAGTGGCCACAGTACAAGGACAAAACAAATCCATTCCATTACAAAATAACATTAAAATTCAGTGAGATAATATCACTGTCTTCTGCACCAAAAGAGCTTTTACAAAATAATATAAATGAGAGGATGAAAATAATGAGAGGCTTTGTAGAGCTCTCTCACGAGCCTTGACACCCGGCATGCTCCTGCCAGGAAGGCAATAAACACCCCATTCTCTGCATGTCACAGTATCACAACTTCTCCGTATAATTACCACTTGAAAGTTAATAGGACTCTGCGCCCAGCATGACAGCTGTATTTTCTGCAGTCACTACATGTCCTGTGCCCATGGCTGTCACTGGGGACCCAACTGTGGAAGCACTGTCTTGGAGGATGAGTTGTTTGAGGCTGCCTCAGAAATCAGGAAATTTCCCTGTAGGAAACCCCTTTGCACCAAGGCACTGAAGATGATGGGTAGTGCAGAGATGGAGAGGCAGTTCCTCCTCCTCCTCCTTCTCCTCACAAGACTTGTGACAGACAACACCGGTGAAAAGCAGGAAAGGATGGGTCAGGTGAGGAAACCAAAGCTATCTGCTAACAGGCTCATAGAATCATTTAGGTTGAAAAAGACCCTTAACTACATCAAGTCCAACCATTAACCCAGCAGTGCCAAGCCCACCACTAAACCACGTCCCTAAGCACCACATCTACACGTCTTTTAAATAACCTCCAGGGATGGTGACTCAACCACCTCCCCGGGCAGCCTGTTCCAATGCCTGACAACCCTTTTGGTGAATCAGTTTTTCCTAATACCCAATCTAAACCTCCTCTGGCACAACTTGAGGATTTTTCAAAGGCACTTCTTGCCCTTTATGCCAGTGAGCTTCTCATCTCCCTGTAAGAGGTTTGTGGTGCCCTGCCCTGCCTCTTGCCAGCGAGAGCCCCAAAAAGACTGAGCCCCAAGCTGCTTCAGCTTCTAAAGGAGAGGAGAAGGGGAGGTGAGAAAGGGAAAGCACCTGGGCAGACATTTCTGGTGAATACACGCTAAATGCTGTGAGTGGGAAGACTTAACAGTGTTCTGACAGCTGGTTAGATGTCTCCACCTGTGCCGTGCCAGATTTGGTCCCTTGCACAACAGCGCATCCTGCATCTTGCCTTCATCGCAAGCACCCAGCCCACCTCCTTCTCATGAAGCCAGTCTTGGTCTTTAAACCAGGCACTTCGTCTGGGCTTAGGGCCTAATCCCATTTGCTCCATTCTCTGTCCATGGAGAGCAATGGCTGATAAGCTAATACCAGCCCATCGGGAAAGCTTTCATTCCTGCATCTTCTCTCACTCAGGACTTTGACAATCATTTTATTTGCCCAAGGCTTCCTTCTCCACGTTGTACAGAGAGAAATTAAAAGAGATGACTGAAAACACCCAGAAATCATCTAGTAAAAAGAGTCAAATTATTTAAGAAAAAATAATTCCCTTTGTGGCTGTTTTTTCTCTGGCTGCACTATCAAAACTGAGCTACCAAAGCAAACTATCATTAGTTTTTAATTCAAGATGCCTTCAGAGAGCTGATGGCTGCCTGACAGCCAGCTTATCTCCACTGGCTGCTGCTGGGTGCGGTGGCGGCAGCTCAGCCCAGAGGTGTGCCAGCTGCCAGCACCCAGGGCCCCAGCACCCTTGCCCACCGCAGGTATGCCTGCATCCGCCAGTGTAGGAGCAGCGCTCAGAGCTGGGCCAGCAGCGCCCTGGGGAAGGGCTGTGGCACAATGGTGAGATGTTTCCTCTGCATGGTTGTTTAGGGGAGAAGGGGAAGCTGTCACAGGAGGGTCCCCAGTACATCCATCATTACCAGGAGCTCCAAAGCCCTCCCATCACAAGGTCCACCACCCTGCAGGATGGTGCCAGTGGCCAAAGAGTGGGAGTCAAATCTCACCTCCAACCAGGAGCATCTGAACTTGGCATCCATATTTTAATATTTATGATGTAGCAATAACTGAGATATAAAACAGCCTGGCAGCTCCAGACAGCATCTGCAAGATAAGATACACATACACTGCTTAAATGCTTCATTTCTCCCTGAGATGGGAGGGAGCAGAGGACAAACACTGGAGCAAAGCTTTACACACACAGACTGATCATCTCCCTGGCAAGAATCCTGTGTGCCATGGCCATGGTGCCTGGCCAGCTGGCTGGGCTTGAATGGGTGTTTCTCAGGCCGAAACATCTGCTGTTGGCATGGTGTTGGGTGGTGTTAGGGTGGCTTTGGTACTACGCCGAGAGGGTCAGTCCCTTGGGATCAATCCTGTCTTTGCCAGTAGCAGTCTCAGGGTGACCCTGGGAGTCCTTGCACCCCTGGTACCTGCTGACCAAATCACATTACAGACGCCAAAGGAAACCAGGGCTTAAATAGGTATGTTTGGTTTTAGCTCTGGTGTAATCATGAGGATTTGGGGGCAGTGATTTGTGTCTGTCTGGGCAGAGAAAAGCAAGTCTACACCCTTTCTGTAGCTTTCCCCAGAGGTCCAAGTCTTTGCCCAGAGCTGCTGAAAGGGGAAGCATAAAGCTTTTGTGACCTCTACCAACAGGTGTCTGGGCATCCCCAGCTCCTGGCACCTCCAACTGTGCTAATAGCTGGGGAACAGGTCCTTAGAGTTCAAGAAGAGTTAATGTCAGCCTTGATCAAACCTTTAAAACCTACCTTGATCAAAAAGCCTGATGCTCATCATAAGCTTAGAGCAGTGGAGCCCTGAGGAAACCCCACTGCTGGGAAGCACTGCCAAAGCTGGGGAGCAGCACCCCAGGCTTTTAGGTTAGCACTCTATTTTCTGCACTTTTTTTTTTTTTGAAGATGCACATCTGTGGCACCACTAGTATTATTATTATGCCCAGATAACGTGTTGGATGATGCTTTTTTCTCTCCAAGAGGATGCAGTGTGATTTATTTTCCTAGGCTGCTAGCTAAGCTCAGAAACAAAGTCTGTCCAGCTTGCCCCTGGCTGATACCCTTTGGGCTGGCACTGTGTCCCCCTCTCATAGCACTGCTGCAGAGAAACAACCCAGCTGGACCTCTGCCAGCAGCCAAGGAGTTATTCCAATTACCTGTTGCTCTACGCAACCTCATTTTCCAAAATTCAGGAGGGCAAAGTCCTGCAGCGCATCCCTGGCTCCTTGCAGCTGTCACGGTCGGGAGTCCCACCACCCTTTGGGCATCTGCTGGGGGCTGGGTGAACTGGTGGCCCAGTTCCATTGAGGGATGGAGGAAGACCCTCCTTATGCCTGCTGGCTGGGGAAGCATGTGGGGCCATCCATCCATCTATCCTCAGCCCTTTCTGTTGCCAGGGAGACCCGACTAGTTACAGATGGGCCAACGCTGGCATTCCTATAACATAATCTCTGTATATCCCTGCTGACAACCTCCTCAGCAAGTTGCTGCCGCAAGCAAGCACTATCCATACATCAATGCCCCCTTATAGGATAAGAGCTGCATACACTCGGCACAGCCACACCAGCTCCTGCTCCTCTGGGCACCTGCTGTTTTCGTACTCCCTGATGACATGGTTGCATTGATGTCACCTTCCAGCAGCTGCCAGCCTGATCAGCTGAGCCAGGATGCATCCAGATTTCAGGGGGAAATGTCCCAAACTCATGGTGCCCTCCCCAGGTGACTTGCCCTTGCCCTGCTCCCAGCTGGCCCTTGCAATGCTCTTTCCAATAAACTAACTACTTACATCACCCACTAAGTGAGCTTTGGGCTGAGGATAGCAATTTCACGGCCAGAGGGATAAAAGAGAAAACCAGGCAAACCACCTCACACGAAAGCCCAGTGATCCTCACCTTGATCTGGAAAAAAGGGCGACTGACACAGGCTGAGCACCACGTGAGTGGGTGCCCACCCATGGCACAGTGGGGCTGGAAGCCCCATTTATTTATAAGCCTCACAAAGCTGCTCCTGCCTAATACACAGCTCAAAAAGGAAGGCCTGTGCTAGCATTTTACCATGGAAATAAACGTTTATGTTACTTGATAATACTTCATCTCACCAGTATGTGGAGGCTTGATGGCATTTGTACAGGGATTTATTTGTATTTACAATTGTACAGCACTGAATTGGCACTGGAAAGCCTTACTCAGCCCCACGGTGCTTTTAAATTTCAGCATGTGGTTTCACAACAGCCAAACCTGCCACTGCTTTTACACCGTAGGTCTCTGGGTTTGAAGGGAAATTTTTGGAGTAAATGCAAATCCAGAACCACCGAGTTGAGACCCCTGGAGGCGGTGACATCTGCCTGTCTTTGATAAGAATTTCTGAGAGTAAGAGTAAAGTACTTAGAGTGAAATTAAAAGCTTTGATCTGTTTTTTTGTTTCATTATTATTTCATGTCTGAGGCCTTTACATGTGCCTTTCGATTCTTATTAGGCTGCGACATTCAGTGGCTGCTCCAGCACTACAAGAGCACCCAGCACCTGCTGGGCAGCCAGCATTGCCGGGACTCATCTCCTGGCTCTGATCTGAGCCCAGTTAGATGGAACAGGTCACGAACACACACCTAGAGCAGCATTGCCTCAAAAAGAAATGCCCCTCTGGCTCCAGCACGCTGGGTAGCCCTGTGCAAGGCAGCCCCACAGCAGCCCTGAATGCCCAGGGCACAGGCTATGGCAGAGTCACAGAATCATTTCGGTTGGAAAACACCTTTAACATCATCAAGTCCAACTGTTAACCCAGGACTGCCAAGCCCACCATTAAACCATGTCCCTAAGTGTTACAATTGAGTTACAGCAGTCAGGAAATAACACAAATAAAAAAGTAAGCAGCAAAAAAAGCTTTACCATTGGTCAAATGCTACTGTCCATGCTGTTTCTCCATCCCCCAGAGACTAGACCACACTCCTCATCTCTGCTTCATCTGGGTTTTACTTCTACACTCAGAGCTATTTAACCACTTTGCTGTAGGATCACAGCTGCACATCGTCAAAGCAAGGCCACAGATGCATATCATCAATGTCAACCAACCCACTGTCTTCATTCCCCTACACCTAAGCGCCATATCTATGCATCTTTTAAATAACCTCCAGGGATGGTGACACAACCACCTCCCCGGGCAGCCTGTTCCATTGTTTGACCACCCTTGCAGTGAATCAGTTTTTCCTAATATCCCATCGAAACCTCCACTGGCATAACTTGAGGCATAACTTGGTTTGTTCCCTGAGAGAAGAGACCGACACTGACCTGCCTACAGCCTCTGTTCAGGGAGCTGTAGAGAGCGATGTGGTCTCCCTGAGCCTCCCCCTCTCCAGCCCCAGTGCCCCCAGCCACCCCTGTAAGAGGGGCTTTTTGAGTGAATGCACAAACCCCTGGTGTGTCGCCTGAGTATGGGAAGGCAACGGGGGGTGAGGGTTTTGGTGCTCCTGCCTGCTGGCCCGTAGCTGTTTCAGGACGGGGACGGGGAGGAGCAGGTTGTGTGGGTGTTGAGCTGTCAGGGGTGATGGGCTGGCAGCTCCCCTGCAGAAGAGTCCCTTGTTGTGCTTGGGTGGCCAGGCTGGCTGCCGTGGACCTGCAGTCACTTGCAAGGGCTTTTCCAAAGGCTCGTAGCAAGAGCCAGAAACGTCTCTAGAAGAGGCTGAGGGATTCGATGTAGGATGGCAGCGCAGGGAGATCCGTGTGCTAAAGCTCAGCGTGACATCTTTTGGGAGGGGAAGGGGAGGCTGCTTTACCGAATCTCTCATGAGGTTTGTCGGTTTGCTTCATGCACTCACGTGTCAGACTCCCACAGAAAGTGGCAGTAAGGCTGAGGTGGGGATCGCCTGTGTGTGTGACACGGAGGAGAAGGGATGCCACCTGCCACGTCCTTCCCCTGTCTCGACTGGTGAGGGAGGACTAGATTTTGGGCAATTTGGGCTTGTGGGCAGTTTGTGTTTGTTTTTCCAGGTGGATTCTCAGCCCCAGCAGGACTGCTGAATGGCTCTCCACGTGTCTTGGTGAAGCGTGGGCAGTTGGCAAAGATGGTCAGCCACCCCTGAGGTGCAGATGGAGGAGGAGGCTTCTTGCTCATCTGCGTGGATGGGACCAGCCCTGTAAAGTGAATTCAGATGCCCCAGCACTGGCAGATCCCCTGGACCAGATAGACACCCCAGTATAGGCAGATCCCCTGTCAAAGGAAACCCACTTGCACAACCTGTTAATTCTTACTTTATTTTGACTTGTGTTTCCCTAGTTCTCTAATATTTGTAATTTCACCTTTAAAAAACTTGGTAGTTCTGGTCACTGTCGTGTTCAAAACAAGAATTTTAAAACTCTCCTCTGTTGTGTTTTTTGAAAGTAAATGGCAAATCTACCTACCACCTGTGTGTCACTTTGTTTTTTGGTGATGAAACTAGATGACTGCCAGTCCTACTCAGTTTTAATTGGCAACAGCATGAAGGTGCAACCCTCAGTGAACGCCTGTTTGTTCACACTGTTTCTGCTTTGGGCAAAGCAGCTCATGCTTTCCAGTGTTGGAAGCAGGCAGTGGGTGGAGTGTCATCTTTCCAATGGATTAGTCCTCCAAGTCTGTAGCTGCTTAGTATTGAACTAGGAAGAAACCAAGGTATCTGAATAAAAAACCTCGGAGGCATTTTTAAGGTGGGTTAGAAACAAGGGGAGTCCTGCAGGCTCCTTTTCTCATAGTACCTGGTAGGATCTGATGCTTGCTTCAGCAAGTCCATTGACTCGTTCCCTGTGTGTCTTGGTGGAACAGGGGCAGATTGGCAAAGACAGCCAGTCACCCTTCAGGCGGAGCCGGAGGAGGCAGCTTCTCACTCATCTGCTTGGATGGGATGAGCCCTTAGAGCAAAGGCAGATCCCCCAATGCAGGCAGATCTCCTGGCACAGGCAGGTCCCCCATCGAAGGAAACGCCGTTTGCACAGCCTTAGTTCTTACTCTGTTTTGACACCCCAAGCCATGCTTCCCAGATGGGGACACACATCTGAACCAGGACCCTTTTGCCTTCACTGAGGCAGATGAGGAGCACTGCCAGTCATCTCGGCCATGAGTAAAAGTACAGTTTTTGCACCAGTGAAGCTGCAGGGAGCAGCCCAGACAGCTGCCGGCAGCCACCATACCCCACCGGAGAATTTAGCAAGGGTTGGTCACATCCCACTGTGTGTCTCCACTATGACTTTTCATTCCCCACCCAGCACAACCCAATGGGAAAACCACCGGTTGAGTGGCTCTGAGCTGTTTGTGCACAAAAGCTGCTTTGGGAACACAAGCCAGGGAGGAGAGAACTCACAGAGCCTGAAACACTTTTCCCCTTACCATGAGGTGCTAAGCCCATCCCCGGCAAGACTTCAAACACAGAGGTGACCATCCTGTGCTGCTGTGTGTGTCTGCCTGTCTTTGTCCCTTCATCTGTCCAAAGCAGGGATGGAAAACACGTTTCACCTTGTGGTGCCGGGCGCTGGCCAGCCTGACCAGGGACAGGCAGCTCTGCGGAGAGAACAGGTTGATGCATCGCTGCTTGTACACCTACTCACTGCTCCGCTCCGAACGCGGGTGACTTTCAAAGAGCCCTTCATGCTCTGGATTTGTAGATGGTGCTTGTTTTACAGCTAGTTATACACTTTTTGTTCTTAGTTACCCCAAAAAATAAAACCAAAAGACTTGGCTTGATGTCCTTCAGCTATTAAATAAGTTTGAGCTATCAAACAGACATTTCTAAGGTCCCAACAGTCTAAAGCATTTGAGATGCATTTGCTTTGCGTAGACTGTGTGGAGTGGAGGGGCTGCCTGTTGCAAAATCAGAGCTTGCCCAGAGCCAGGAGGGTTAGCATCCACAGACCATCACAGTTTTCTTGAATTTTCTGCTGATTCCTCTTGTCCCTGCTTTCACCTCCCACCCCACCATGCCACCAGCTGCCGATTTCTTTTCCTAGTTGCTATTTCTTGAGAGGGGACTTTCACCCATGAGGTTTATGCCAAAACCTGACTTAAAGATCAACACCCTTTGCCTTGGGTCTGAACCCAGAAACTCCTTGTTCCCTGGGCCAAGTCCAGGCTTTTTAATCAACAGGTGAGAGAGGAGGAGATGGAGAGGGACCGCAAATGTTTGCTGGAAGCAACAGCCCTGACGGTCCTGCACAGGAGCTGATGCTAGACATGAGGGATCGATAAAGCCTATTTCCTTTTGCTTAAGGGCCAAATCCTGCTCTCGCTCAGCCTTTTCCAACCCAACTGACTTGAGCAGTGGGCAGAAGCCATGCACCAGAGGGGCATCTCCATTACTTTAAATATGTCTTTTTTGACCACAAGCATGGCTGGTTTTGTTTTGGCGAAAAAATAAAAATCACATTGGAACAGCGCTGCTGGCCCAGCCTTTCCTTTTCTAGCCCAATTTCAGCACTGCTCAGCACAAAGCCACCGGACAGCTGATGTCAGATCAAGTCCCAACCCAGGTGAATTCACACAACCTGCGCTCAGCTGGCTGCGTCTCTCTCCTGCCCCCAGTGCTGGCTGGATGAGGCCCCTGGAGCCCCTCAGCCAAGACAGAGGGGAAGGGCAGTGCCACCCAGCACCGTCTCAGCTCTGCTTGGAGATCCGCAGACAAATTTCACTGGGAGAATAGAAAAACATGTAGAAAAATGCTGTGTGAAAAGCCCTTGGATCAACCGTTCCCATCAGGCTGGAGCCTCCTGGAGCCACGTAGGATCAGATGAATAAGCCTTGCTGCTGGATGTGGCTAACGGGGCTTGGTAACATTCATGCCTGGGCAAACCATTTCCACAGGTGATGGTGATGGAGCTGCTGCCACTTCTGTCAATGGCTGTGAGGGCGAAGGGACATGCCAGGCTCTCCTTTCCCCTCCCAGCTTGACAATTCTACTTTAATGACAGACAAATTTTATTCTTTCAAAGCATGATGGGGGTGTCAGCTTGTTAAAAGAGGATGGGCTGGGCAAGTAAAACAGGGAACAAGGAACTTCCCAAGGTACCTTGTAGTCCTGAGTAGTATTCAAAGTCATGTGCAAGGTAGAACTTTTTTTTAAAAAAAAAAAATATAAAAGGCAAGTAGAGACATAAACTTGTTGGGACCTCTTCCAAAGTGTACTCAAAACATCAGCTGGAAAGCCATTAAATGTCCTTCATCTAGCCATGAGCTTAAGAGAAGCTGGATAAAACAGAGGAGCCGTCAGAGGCAAAGTACAAACATACCCATGTAAGCAAAAGCTCTCGCTGGGATGGCTTAGAAGTGCTTAGCAGTATCACACGGCATAGCACAGGGATTAGCTCCTGAGCTGCTAAGACTCGTGCTGATGTTCCCTAACACAGCTCTGCCTTTGGCACCTACCGCCCAGCACAGACGTGGAGTCCAGCATTCCACTGGCAACAGGGACGTGCTGCAGCAGCTGGCACCCATCAGGTGCTCAGTCCCACGACAAGGAACATCCCAAGCCACAGGGAAGCCAGGTATTTCGTTTCACCTGGCAAATTTGCAGCTAGAAATGATGCACCTTCAACCTCCTCCACACTTTAAGAATGGGACCCAGGAATAATGCTGCGATGATCCAGGTGGCACCTCCTGATAATGTGAACTACATGGTGGGACTTGGTTTATTTCTTGCAGTCATGAAGTAATCAAGGAAGATAAGAATGTAACAATAGTCAGTGGCTCAAAGCATATTTTTGTTATGATGCAATTTCAAAGGGTTAGAAAATTGCTGTTATGCACATGCACGTTAAATAGTAACATAATATCCACACCAGAATTTAATTTTTCTCAATTTGTTTCTTCATGCGCTTATTTCTAATGCCACCTTTTTTTAGTTAGCATTGTTTTTTTAACTAAGACAAAGCAATAATATTTGCATGGCCCAACAAAGCAGAAGTGGCCCTCAAGAAGCAGATGAAGACAGCTGGGAAGTGCTGCTGTGAAGGGACACGAAAGCCCATCAGGGTGAAGGACGCTCGTGGCCATGTCCGACAACAGCATGACCATTTCTTTTTCAGCAGCTACACTTAAACCACAGCCCTGGGTTTTAATAACACTGAGCACACTGGCAGCAGGACACAAAGATGCCCTGGATGACAGGGAGAGAGGTTTGCTGTGGTGGGTTTTTTTAACTCCTCTGGCACCACAGAGTTTGCCTGCGCTTGGCTACCAAGGGAGGAGGGCTCACCACCACTGGTGCTGCCCAGCACTTGTCACTCATGGCCTTGGAGCTTTGCTCACTCCCTTGCAGGGACACAGAGTCCCTTCCTGGGGCTGTGCACGTCTCTTGTTCTCTCTTCTGCTGCTGCAGCAAATCTCCCCATTTTGGAAAATGAGGAGAGTGTGTGTGTGTGTGTAGATGTAATTTTTAGGGAGGTGCTGGGCTTACTCGTGAAATTACTGTTTCAAGCCTCCTCAAATGGAAAATAATAAACCTAGCATCACTCTGATTTTCAGGCCGATGCTTTAGCCATGATTCTCGCTCGGCACCCTGGGCTGTCCTTACATTCCCTCCGGCTCCCTGGGAGGGGGGTAAGCATGCGGGAGTTCAGGAGTGCAATGAGTGAGCCAGACCACCCGCCCGCCGGCTGGCCCACCTCCCCTGCGGGTGATGGAGAGCCACAATCACGGAGCGCTCCTGCTCCGCAGTCTAGCCACGACCGTAGCAGGGGGCAGGAGCACACATGATCAACGAAATAGTGCCGTTCCGACGCGGAACAGACAAAGCACAAGCACCAAGATGTCGTGGCGAAGTTTACATCTTGGCAGCTGGAGGACTGCTTTGTCGACAGCAACTGGATGGCTGATCAGCTGTGTTTCCAGCATGAATATTGAGGGGAAAGAGTATTTACTACTGCATCTCAAAGCCAAAGACGAAATGTGAAAGCAAATTAAAATTTTGGTGGTAACTGCTTAATGGGTGAGGCTGATAATCAAAGATTGGGGTGTAGCATTTCTGCTGCATTTAAACAGCACAGAAATCACCTGCAATCCACCAGTACAAATGCAAACAACTTCAAAGAGCAATGGCATAATTTTAATATTTTTTTCTCCTTATCACTAGCTAGAATCGTTATATGCTTGTGTAGGCTTTGTAGTATTTTTTTTCCCATCATGACAATTTAATTTTTTGTTTGCTTTTTTTAAGGGTGGAAGAAAACCCTTTCGCTTTAATGATATTCACCCTGGTGAACTTAAAAGTGGCTTACAGAAGCAGAGCCTGGCATTTTCTGTTTGCACCAGTCAGTCACTAGTGATTGATCTCAGAAGCCAAGCTTCATTTCCTAAGCAAAAAAAGCTGCAGTTGGCAAAACCTGATTAAAGTGAGTGGATTTTTATCTGATGTGGCTGTTGCCACTCATTTCAGTGTAATGCGTCTCTTTTCAACTACAGAGGAACCTGCAGAACACAGAACAAAAAGTACACATCAGTTTATAATGCACTATTCTAAAAGTGTAAGTGTGCCTAATAGGCCGTCAAACTGCTGGGAAACCAGCATGCTATGGGTACATCAGCATGTAGAATAAACTCCTAATATAGCTGTGGTAGAGTCTGTGCTGTCATCCTCACATGGAGGTCTTCTACTGCAAGAGAATCTGCTAGCTGGACTGATGCTACCGTGAAATTCACCATGCAAAAATAGCTGTCAGTGATCATGAACTGAATATAAAAAATATTGAGAGGTCCTGAGTTTGCTTCTTGATTTTTGAGCCTTTAGGCCAGACTGGATCCATTGTGGCTTCTTCTAGGAGTATGAAGCCCCAAAACATCTGAGATCCTGACAGAAACAAGCCATGCCTGTCCTCCTCATTCTGCTCACTGGGAAGGGCTGGCATCACTCCGTGTTACTTCCCAACATACAGAAGAGTTCCTTTTCCTCTGATTGCTGAGGAAGGGGAGAGCGTGAGAGAAGGAAGAGTAGGTGAAATTACATTTGAAGAGGTGCAAATATAAAACTGACAGGCTTCTGCAGACATTGTTTCATTCAAATGGCTATTTGCAGAGCAGCTCCTCTGTGAGATAAGTAATGGCATGTGAAAAGGTCCTACACACAGAAAACTGTGTCTGTTTATGTTAAAATAAGTCTGTCATGTTAAAATAAAGAGCTCTGAAGCTGTGAAGTCTGGCATAACTGGAAAAATAACTTTTGCTTGGAAGGGGAGGCTGGGAACACCATGGCTCCCAATTCTTCTCAAAGACAATGCCTGGTGCCACAGCAAGGAACACGAAGGCTACCGTGGCTCCTACAAATCTCCACCAAAACCTTAATTTAAATTACTATCAAAGATTAAAGGCTAGCACAAGGTTACACTCACTTGCAACCACATTAATTATTAAGGCAACACACAGAGCTCTGTAATTGGCTCCTGTCTGTTAGCACAACACTGAATTTATAGTTTAGGATGGCAGCAGAAGGAAGATGATGATGATGATGATGATTACATACCATTTCTGGTTTCCTGGTTTGGGGGAAGGGCATCTTGTAAAATTGGAAGTAATGTCAGGAAAAATCAGGCTGCCCTCCCAGAAGCAGAGGCCAGGAGGGAGAAGGGGGCATCCTGGCTGCAGGGGAAGTGAGGACGCAGTGCTGAGCTCCCCCTGCTAACTGCAGCCTAAAATTAAATGGTTACACTGCCAGCAAGTGAAGACAAGGCAACCCCACCACAACCAAACAAAAAATCCCTTTTCCCCCATGCCTGGCAAAAAACCACCAACCATGCCTCTGCGTAAGCATTAGCTGCTGTGATAGGTTTTATGCAAGTCTGATGTTGCCTTGCTTTCATTTGACTCCTTTTATCGGGAAGTTCTGTCCCTTCCACTGGCCAGAAATCAGACAGCTCCTGTGAGGGACCTCTCTCGTTCTTTACTGCGTTTACAAAGTGATTTATAAACAACTTTACAAAATGGGCCCACCACACATTTGAAGAGCAGCTGGAAGTGCAGGTCTGAAACCCAAGCCCACGGGTCTGCCGGCTGTTGTTCTGCTGCAGCCGGCTGTGTGTCCTCGGGCCGCAGCAAGTCCCTCCCCAGTAACGCACCAGAAGCAAAGACCACGCTGTCTGCAACATGCACAAAAGATGTAAAGAGCATGTGCAAACAGCTTGGCTGATGCACTGCAGCCCTGTGGCAATCTTTTTGTGTCTCAGAGCCCTAGCCTTGCTCCTGAGCTGGCTCCGCTCATCTCACTTTGGGTCAAACCCACTGCAGTGTTTAAATCCTGGTGAAAACTTAAAAAATGCAACCCACAAGAGATGCAAGAGGAAAAGGGAGAGATCTGATGTACTGCCAACATCTCTGCTTACAGATCTGGGAAAGACTGGGATGGGAAATTATTCCAAGAGGTAGGAAGCCAAGAAGGGGAATGGACAGGGTGCCCCTGCCTGGAGACATGATGGCCTCAAGGAAGAAGCCATCTTACTGAAAGAAGGAAAGCAGAAAGTATTGTAGTCATTCTGGCATTGTTTAAACCTGAAAACTGAGGCGGGGGGGGGGGTGGAGAAAGCAGCAGCGGTGCCTTTCCCCCCTCAGCCAGAGTCTGGTGGGGCAGGGGTCACAGCAGCGCGCCCTGGGCTGGCCACACAGCATCCCCACAGCAGCGGGTATCACCACCACAACGCCGTTAAATTGTCAATCAAGTTTAATGCATCATAAAGAAGTAAAACTACATTGGCATATTTAAGACAAACACTTTTTTTTCTATGCACACTATCCACTGGACAGTCCCCTTTTCAAAATAACTACTTTTAACAGTCCAAGACAGTTCTTCAGAAATACTTCACATATTCAACCTTCCACCCTTTTCCTTTTTTTTTTCATTTGTCTGAGAAGGAAAAAAAATCATTAAACCTGAAAACATTTACATCGCAAGCCACGTTAGAATGCATAATTGGCATACAATAACCAATGTATAACAATTGTGTTTTACTTAGTTCACTTTGTTCATCAATAAAAGAATATAAAAATCTTGTTCAACCGAGTGTTGTGTATTAAAATAGATTTGTATAGTACTGCACAGTTTCTCCCGGAGTTGTGAAAATGGTTGAAGGGACCATGTGCTGCCTAGTGATGGGCGACGGAAAAAGCCAGTCCCTCGTGTGGTTTTTTTATTTATTTATTTAAAAAAAAAGAAAAAAAAAGATATTCGGCACCATGTGATATGCTGATGTGAGAGACTAGCCTTGTGTCATGCTCTGGTGGCTTCTTGCTTTCCTTAAGTACCTGTTGTGCTAATTGACGGAGAACTCATAAATGACAGAGACGATGGCATCTGGTGTGCGCTTGTGACTTTGAGAAAAACCGGGGTGCCCATCACTACCTTCCCGGGGAGGGCTGTGGCCTGCGGAGGGGCCAGGCAGACCCTTGCAGTATCAGGAAGACTAGCTAGTGAAACAAGCAGGCGCACTGGGATTTTCTCAGGCTAATGCTAAACGCTTCCCAAATGTGCTAAAATCAACCAAAATATTAAAAAGGAATCAAGTTTCAAAAAAAAAACCCCAACAAACCCTTTAAATTTTCCATGGCCTGTCCCTCCCCCAGAACTCTTGATATTATCCAGTACGAGAAACAACCCCTTGAGGCAGGTTTTTTCTTTTTCCTGTACCATTTCAGCAGATATTTCTGCAAGCAAAAAATAAAAGTAATAGTAATAAAAAAATCACGTTACATATCTTTAACAATAAAAACGCAGTACAAAAATGTAAAGTTATCTTTTTGGCATATTATCTGTACTGGCAAGAAAGAAAAAATGGAATATTTATTTGCTTTTTTTTCTTTAAAAAAAATTTCCAAAATGAACAAAAAAGAAAACCCCCAAAATAATCTCTTTAAAAAATGAAACCCAACCTGCCAAAGATATCCACTATTATGGTTTATGCTAAATCTTGCACAAAAACTCCATGAGAAAAATACACCGATAGCAAAATAAGTAAAAAGGACCTGCAAAAAAGTAAGGAGTTTTACAGTCATACTTTTTTAAATACTTCGGAACGCATATACAGAAGCATCAGCATGAAAATACTTCAATATTTTACTAGAAACGCTAACTTCATACAGTTTCTTTATTTAAATATCTGCAATTCTCAACTCTAATAATACTGAAAAAAACCCAAACGGATCTTTTGTTTCGAAGGCTCTGTGAGTGTCCGTGACGCCGTTCTGGTCAAAACGGCCCCATCTCCAGGTCACCCAAATCCATGGGGCCAACTTTGTTCCTCTGATAAGAATCCATGTCGAGTCCTAAGCAGTTCAGTTTCTGGTGATCTCACCGATTTCCCTCCCACGTACAGCTCTCAGCCCAACTACTTCTCTACTAGCTCACTAACTCTTTGCATTGAAAAATTCCCCCTTAAAGCAGAACTGGAAACCTGTCTGCCCCCCACAAAAGGATATCCCGCTTCCCATCGGCCATACTTCCTCCGTCCATCCTCAGTCATGAATACATTAAGGCCAACATAACAAAAAAAATCTCATAAGCACTGAAGGTCTCGGCAAATACAAAACCGCAGCTCAACCCGCTCCGTGGGAACCTGCTGCCACAGTGACCTACAAACTGGACTGATTGGTTTGCAAGTTTCTACGCGTACCAAAACGGAGATCGCTCCTTCTCTCCTTTGTTTCAGTTTAATCTCTCCTCTGCGCATGTGTATAAAGTTTTTTCTCCCCCCGTTGCTCTGCGCTCCAGCAGCCGGCTCTGTCAGTTGTTACCCTGTGACTGCTGCAAGGCTTTGTGCATGGCAGCCGAGGCAGGGGAGGGTTTGATCCAGGGGACAGTTAGCAGGGAGGAGGTGGTGGTGGTCGTCATGGTAACCTGAATCATCTGCTCGTTTTGTATCAGTCTAATGAGGGTTTTGAGACGTTCCAGTGATGACTGAGTCCCTTTCTGCTGGGCCAACAGGCTGGTTTTTAGCTCTAAGCATTTCTGTCAAATGAAGAGAAGGGGAGAGAGAAGGAAAGACTGAGAGTACATTCAAATTGGTGTCAAACATCTCTGCAAACATCCTTTTGTGTCTTGAGTGCACATCCCACTCAAAGGAAGTGTATTCTCCTTTGGGGATAGCAAAACCACAGCTTAACGAATGGAGTAATCACCAGTGCTGCACACACTGCAGCAGCTGTCTGAGGTAGATACCCATCCCGGTCCAAACGCATTCAGAGGACATTTCTGACCTCAGCCTGTAGACAGCCTGGCAGGAATGCCTTCTGCGCTCCAACGAGATTACTGGCACAGGATTGTAATAGCTGTGTTACTGGAAAGTACTGAAGGCACCAGTGAGGTCTCTAAATCTTACCGAAAGGCATTGATGAACGCTTGAGGGATAAACCTCACCATGGAGCGTTTTGTGCCTGCCACACATTTTGGGAAGTCATTACTGTGAAGATAAGTTGGTATCTCTAAACATGATGTCAATATCTTTTTGGCAGAAAACTTGATCTAAGACACTACTGTTATACCACTGCAGCCACAAGAAAGCCTTTTTTCTATGGGGTGGCTAAACTGCACCCCAGAATCACTTGAAATATTTCAAACCCACATGAAAATGAGCATGAGGGAAGGATCCAGACAAAGGCATCCCAAATCTCCCTCTTCCCCAAGAAGAGAAAAGGAAGAATCAGCAACTCTCCCTTCCCTCCCCAGCTGCGCACCGCTGCAGCCAAGATCCCGCTCTTCACATTGTCACCCAGCCTGCGAGGGACCGTGTGGCACGCCAGACCCCTGAGCCCATCTGCTAGATGGAAGGGGACAGTGGCCTCCAATATCTCAAACCTCCTGTTTTCTCTCGGTGGGCACAGGGGTCTGGCACAGCTGGTCACTAGGCTGTGGGTGGCTCCTCTGTGGCTGTGGTCCAGGCTGCCCAGGGCAGCGGGGTGATCCTTCCATCCTGGGGAAGCAGGAAAGGCTCACATGAAAGTCAAGTTGTTTGAAAAGCACCAGTGTGGAGCTGCTCAGAGGTTTGTTTAGACAGATGAAATCTCAGGTGGAGGATAAATCATGTTCTGTTTTTACCAAATAATACCATTCCATCTGTGGTGTGTATGAGTGTTCTCTTTAATGTAAATCTCTGTTAAGGCAAATGTCAGAAATGAAATTGCTCTGTGCCGGAACACCTTTAATTGCTTTTCTCCTTTCAAGTGGATATATATCCAATAAATATAATCACTGGCTGATATTACCATTTAAATAAGACAGTGTTGCCCACTGAAAGAACCTGATTCTGCTTAGGTAGAAATCTTACTGATTTTGACAGCCCTGACATACACCATATAGCTGACTGCATCCCTAAACGCTTTTCTTCTTCTGAACACCTCACCCCACTGCACTCTCCTACCTACAAAAGATATTCCATACCCCAGAGTCACTTCTTCATACATATGTGCGTTTCATTAGTGCTGATGGTGGCTACACACACTTACAGGGAATATTCCCCACTGTGATGTCTTTTAATAAGTTATTGCTTTTCCTTCCACTGTATTTTAAATGTGATAAATATTTTAACACACCTCCTCTGGATAACTGCAGTGGTACAACAAATAGTGACCAGTTACTCCTGCGGCTGCCACTCTGATTTTTCCAGGGTAAGGAAATTTCAAATATTTATCGAGATTGCCATGCAAGCTACAGCTACCCCTCGAGAGCGGGCCTGAGGTGAAGTAGCCCCAGATAAGTTCCTTCAGCCATGGAGGATAGGAATTTACGGCTCTGAACTCAACCCATTCATTGCTGCCAGACTGGTCCTTATAGCATGGTATGCACGGGAGACATCTCCAGCCAACATTTAGCTTTGAAATGAGTTCACAGAGAAAATGATTGTGAATCCATTTCCAGTCATGAAAAGGTCGTTGCACCATTCAGAGCCTGAGACAAATAAAGATGGTTATTTCTACCTAATCTCAAGAGTCTTGAGCTAATGGAGAAGCAGCTACCACTGGAGGACACACTTGTGACTAAACTTTTAACCTGAAGAAGTGCCTTAAAGCCACTGAGTAGATCAGAACTGTGTATAGCACTACGAGGAAGGCAGCCATGGCTATTTTGGGGTTTGGGCGGGGTTTTTTTTTTTGTGTGTGAAACAGGAATTCAGGCGATTTCTCCTCCCCAGCCTGCCAAAGCAGCTTGCTTTTGTGCATAAAGGAAACCCACGTGTTTTTCCTCAGAGAGAAACAGATTCACAGTTGAACATCTGTAGCTTGGGAGCATAAATCATTTTCTAGCCACAAAATACCAGTTTTTCAGGCATAAATTTTTTTAAAACATCTCTGCAGGAGACTGTATGTCCCCAGCCAGGTGTCCTACCTTCACTGCATTGTTGAGAAGTCGATCTTTTTCTTCTAACTGTCTATGCTCACTCTTCAGCTCACTGCTTCTCTTTAATAACTTTCGCTTCTCTTCTTCTTTGACTGTGGAATAATAAGATTAAGGATGCAGAAGTTAAGAATAGGACATATGGCAAAACTGTGTCTGACAACGGAAAGCAGAAACATGTATTTTGAATAGTAAGTTTCAGGTCTCATTAGCCTTTTGTCAGCAGGTAAAACCAAATAAATCTGAAGTTTCTGCTTGCATGCATGCGTCTACATCAACAGCTAGCGCCCAGGACAACCCAAAAGCTATAGTGCACCTTTGAGATGATCTAAAATTAATCCTTGGACCACAAGTGGTCCTGGAGGTCTCCAAGAAAGAGGTGAATGGTGTTTAGGAACAGGTCAGCCACCTGGAATGGCAACAGTTAGCAACCCTGGCTGAAAAGCACAGTCATAACAGTACCAGACCTCTGCAAAGCTCCTTACAAATACGATCTAATGCCCCAAACAGCCCGCTGTAAGAGTGCAACAGGGAACTAAAAAAGAGTAATGGTCAATGCACAGATATCATATGACATTTTATACTAATGACTACGATACCAAATAATACTGAAACAATTAGGAGCTGATATTGCTGTAGTATCTGAGACATCAGTCGGGCGTCACACTACATACCCCATGACCTGGCTACGCTAGCCTGACTGTGTCTCTCTGCCTCCCAACCTGATATGATTCTCAACCCTGTTTTCAGCCCTGCTCCCAGGAAGGCACCACTTCGATGATAGCCTCCTCCACAGACTGAAGTTCCTGAGAGATCTATCTCAGCTTCCTTACAGAGGGAAGACAGCGAAGGAGCAGACTGACAGGAAGGGGAGAGCGAGTGATCCGTCCTTCCCAGCCATAGCCCCTTAGGGCTCTTGGTTTAATAATGCCATCATCCCTGGTAGCGTGACACTACCTTAATATTAGTGCTATGAAGGACTCAAATGGCATCACCTGTCACAAGCAGGGAATCCCTTGTCAATAGCTGTGTTAATCCCTACCTGTTTTATGAGTAACATAGGAGTGAACAATAGCCAGAGTTCCAGTCCATGGCGCGTTGTCATCTTTCTTTAACACCTATAAGCCCAGGAAACAATAAAAAGTTAGGATTCCACAAAGATACACGTGATTTTTTTTTTTCTCCAGCCTCACAGCTCTGCAGGACCAGATCTAGGGTCCTTGTCTCAGAATTCACAAGCTGAAAAATAATGAGAGAATAATTTGAGTAGCTGCCTCTATTGGGGCTTATTCCTTTACACACCACTATCAACAGCATTACCAAACAGTACTAAAAGGGGGTTACAAATCCTCTGCTTCTTGTTGCCGTGGCCAGAAGACATTCTTCAGGCCCTGACTAGCAGATCTCTGTGCTGTCAGGAGTGTTGGCTGCTCTGGTCTCTGCAACTGCATACTAGAACCTTAAGCTGTGACCATAGGTTAGATTAGTTTAGTTATTTACACTAATTCCAGGTTTCTCCCATTTTCTTTTCTTGGTGTGCTATGTCCCCTGTAGCTTACCTTCTGTTGGCACTTTGGACAGACCCAAACACCCTTGGGGGCAGTTTTGAGAGGCGGGTCCAAGCAGCTGAGGTGATACGCTCTGGGACACGTGCCACAGGGCTGCAAGTTAACGCCGCGCTTGCAAGCAGTGCAGTGTTCGTCATGGTGGATCTCACTCTGCAAGAGAAGAAGACGGATGGCTTGAATAAAGTCAATCCATTGAGAGCTTCTCTCTATACAGCATTCAAAGCCTCTATTGCAGCAGACAGGCTCATTCAAACACAAGATCTAATTATCAAAACGACCCTGGCTGCTGTAGAAGATGACAGAAATAATGGTGTATGATAGCAACAAATACAAACAGAAGAGCCAGAATCAAGTTCCATAAATTGAAACAGATAGATAAGTAAAACCCAACTAATCAAACACAGGAGGGAGTCGACTAATATAGCCAGCTTGTGACATAGGAATTATTTCCCTTGTTTTGATAATGTGTCACTCCAACACATGTATCACCATGCACAGCTCTATTCTGAAGCGTGGGTCAAAGACAATATGCAGATCAATTGTCCTTCAAGTCCAAAGCAGAAGGAAGGAAGCAAGAAGTTGTTTCTGGGGGAAAAACACAGTTCCATGTATTATGCCCATTGCCTCAAAGAGCAGCTAGGAAAACAGTACACTCAAGTACAACCTTTTGCTACGTACCCTCTTTTGTGAACTCCTCTAGAGGACTCCTCTGTCCCTCTGTTCTCCCTGGCACTAATTGTTCTCTGTTCAGACTTGCTCTGACAACCTTTTTCCAACAAGACTGATTAGTACTTTGTCTGAAGCAATATATAAAATGAACCAAGACTCATCAACAAAGTTACAATGTCATGTAGTAAATTGCTATGCTAATCTGGTGGCAATGTTAATTACTCTTTGTATAATTAAGTGCATTTTAATAAAGGAGATACTGATTTTGAAACTCATGGCTGGTGGTGAATCATTATAAAAAATCCTAAATTTTCCTAGTGCTTTTCCAGGAAGGAGAATAATCATTTTGTACCTTTGTTAATTTCAAAAGCATATTTTCATTTTTAGGGATTTTAATTATAATGTTTCCCGACAGTTTTAGTCAGGCTTATATCTTGAATTCTAACTCTTGCCTGTCAGAAAATCACTCTCCAAAATATTACTCTTTAGAAATTACCTGCTCAAGTCTTAATTTAAACCTCAATGTAAAGAGATTTAAGCTATATAAACTAGAATGGTTATTAATTTTTCTTAAAATTTTCATTAAAACCACAAATCTGGACTAGCAATTTCTCAATCAGTGGATTCTAAAATGGGATTAAACTCAAGCCTTGCATATGAAAGCCCAAGAGTTCATCTTTTTTAAATTCTAACTTAGAAGCTCACAGATTTAGTTAACTGGGAAAGGTTTCACACAAGCAGGATGAAAGGCAAAGAGCCTACTGCAATTTTGTACCCTGACAGAAACCACAAGAATCAGAAGCAAGCACTGAAGTACATGGTGATGAGAAAGACAGTAGTAATACACAGATTTTGCTACACATACCTTCCAGAATGGATCCTCATTTGCTAGCATATGAAAGAAGGGCAGAGAACAGATTAACGGGAAATACATACACATCGCTGCAGTGAATGCTAGTTCTCAGCTATGGGAGTAATTTTAGTCAAGCTGTGACACAGGAGATCAGGACATTGGCAAAATTAATGCAGGCAGGAAAGAATGCAACAGCAAGCAGTGGAATTAGCATTTGAGATTAAAAAAATTTGCATTGCAGGAATCCCATGTCCAGAGGTCTGATGCTAAAATGTCAGTATGAGAAGCACATTCGATTCCAAATTTTCAGAAATTTTCATGCGGAGCTCCTCTCCACATGCCAGTAGTCAAAAAATCTTTCTTAAGGACTTCAGCCTGCTGGGCCTGAACCAGCAAGGCACTTAAGCAGGAGTATGAAATTGGTGCCACTGACTTACCATTAAACACATGTTTAAATGTTTCAGCTGATTCATGGCCAAAATGGTCAGCTACTGTGTGAGTGAACTTTATGTTATCATCAATTCTTTACCATCAAACTACTCCCACCCAAAATGCCAAGGTTTTCCGACCTTTTGATGAACTGAGTCTGTAGCAAATGCATTCACAGCCCGATAAGAACAAGAAAGCTCACTAGAATGCAGGCCAAGCCTTTCATAAAAATATTTGTGAAATTCATCCACTTTGGTCCAAAAATAAAACCCCAGAAAACGTTAACAGCTTTATGGAAACCAGAGCGGATTATAATTTTTGCTGCTGATTTGTAAGTGACTGGTGCACCTGTCCCAGTGACAAACAGCTGATGGAGAGGCCTTTCTGTGGATTAAAGTGGAGACAACCAACATATTTCTGTCCTTCTTCAGCTCCCCCTCTGATCACAATGGGCAAATAGCTGCTCCAGTGTGACCCCTCATATGCAGACCAACCTGGGAGCTGCTTTCTGCTGTTACACACTCATTTTATACACTGACATACGCATACACGTGAAGATGTAGGCACATTCAGACCTCACACACATGTAGAAAGCGGAACGTAAGAATGAAGGCACAGCTTCACCAGAGTTAGACCAAAGGCTACAAAGCCCAGGATCCTCTACTAACAGCATCCAGTGCTGCCACTAGTGCACAGAGGGCAAGAACAGGGCAAGCACAGAGTAAATTTTTCTACTCCAGAAGTATCCTTGCAGACACTAGGAGTTTATGGGCTTCCCTAACCTGGAGTTTGCATCTTCATTTTTGTATTTAACAGCCTTAGACAGACTTTTTTCCTTCCATAAATCTACTTTCCCCAACAATTGTAACATTCTTTGGCAATGAGTTCCATAAATAATCACAGACTTATAAAATGTGTAGATGTCACTTCATATACACAAATACACATACAGAAAGCCACCACGATATGACACCATGATTACTCAGGGGATATAAATGTTATTCAGATAAACAGAGGCTTGATAATTGAAGAGTCTTTTCTACAAATGATACATGTCAGGGGATGTGACCTCATTTTAGGTAAGATATTTTCAGATAAATGAATCCTGATTAATTGACATTTTGATCAAAATTTACAAGAATTGTTCTCTTCTGCCTTTCTGGAAATGTCAGTTGTTTCCTCTCCTTCACAGGGATTTTTTTTTTTAGTTTATTTCTCTTTTCAGCTCTCTTCTACTATAAAGTTTTGAACATTTTAAAATATGTCCACTTCTTCCTTCTAGTTGCTGAAAAATAAAACTGAAGACTTAATTTTATAAGAGAAGGGGCAGTCAGCTCTACATTGAAGGTGGACAACCACATCAGTGCAGTGCCAAGCTCCCTAGGACGGCGTCTGTCTTCAGTTCACAGCTTGCATGGCATCTAGCACCATGCTGCCTGCTACGTGTAGCTAACAAACCCCTACAGAGGTGGAGGATTCTCCTATGAAGGAGTCTAGCTTAAAATTGTCAGAATATGCAGAATCCCAGCACAGATTCGGGATGCTGGAAAAACCCAAAGACACAGGACGCGAAGAGTAATTAACAATTAAGAGAACCAAGCAGCTCTGAGACAGCCTCATCCCTGGAACTCTGTCACTTGCCTGCTTCCTTTGCACATAAAACGGGAAACGTGGCAGAAAGAAGGTCAGAGATAGCAAACCTAACTTAAATGAAATCCACCGAGGGGCTAATGGCATGGCTTGCTAACACTGCCATTCTATCCTGTTTTTCCTCATGTGTTTACATGGGAAAAACAAGTGCTATGATAAGACAAATAATAAATTATAATTTTAATTTTGAAGATAAAATGAAGGCAGGAGTAATGTTCTTTCCACTGGGGCTTATATGAGCACGGGTTTCTGTTAAGAGGCATGTCATCATAGCTGTTTACCATGTAATAACCTCTTTTGTCCTCTGAGACCCTATGCATTAGAGGCATATTGTAAGTAGGCCAATTGTCTGCATCTAGCACATGATGTTTGGAAGGCAGAGAGAAGCCCCGCTGCATTTCAGCTGGTGATCCTGTGCTGCAGGAATTCAAGGCAGGGCCAAGAAGGTGACTCTCAAGCACTAAACATGCCACTTGACAGGGATATCAAGCAAACGCTAAAAAACCATCAACATTTCATGTCTTAAAAATTACCCCTGTGAATGCTACATATACATTTGCCTTAGAAAAGGCCTGTCTTCCCGTATCTCTCTCTAATGCACAGCAGCAGAGCCTAAGTTATAAAGGCAACACAAGGGCAAGGACATAATCACATTCCTTTACTGGCTTTCTCTCCTCTTCTGAAAAGCAACTCAAGCTTCACACTTTCTCTTAAAATCCTACATTGGCCTTTTCTGAAGAATTAAACTGCACTCAAAGTTCTCTGTGTTTCATCTCCCACCTCCAACTCTTTGCCTTTTCTTTATGTTGCACATTTTTCCTGGAACGGGCTTCTTCACATGAGTTAATCATCATCATTCCCCAAACGGCTCCTCTGAGTTGTTCATTCTCAAGGCATTTATCATGAAATTTTCAGCATCTGAAGTTCTTACAAATACAAGATTGGAAGGCATCTTCAAGGCCATCAAATCTAGATTTATGGCTGCAGCTCTTGTAGTCAGAAAAATTGTATGGTTTTCAGCCATTGTTTTTAAAGCAAAAGGCACCGTAAATTTCTAGCCCTTGAGGACATTCAGCCGTTTCATAAACTGATGAAAAGAGGCAAATAAAAAGCCCAGAATAGTAATTATTTTTTAAATCCCAAATTTTCAACATCTATTTTTAAGCACCTGGGGATGGCAACACTGTCTTCTTCAATCAGTCCTCTCACTGCATGGTGCTTGCAATACCAGAGATCAGATTTTCTACTGATTGCAGAGACTTTGGATCCATTTCTACACAGTTTTGACCTTTAGTCTTCTCCTTCAATTGTTTTTGCAGGAAAACCATCTATTTTCACTGCACACTATAAAGTGCAGGGACCTTACACAAAGGAATGCCCTATGTTACCCTGGCAGTAATTCATATGAAATCCCACTAATAAATATTTAACATGTCATTACAATAGTAGTGTATTCATTTGAAAATATGCTTACCTCTTGTTGAAAGGAACAAGGGGTTATTCAAATAATTTGATGCAAGGCGTTTCCGCTACAAAGGAAAAGAAACCAACCACAGTGTCATTGAAAAGTGCTCTGGTGGTCTTTTACCATTTCATATTAGCATTCTCCATGAGCTTCTCCCATACATGCCCAGCTATCCAGAAGCCAGTTCTGCAACTTAGAATATTCATTGCTAACCCCTGAGACAGTCATACAAACAGTTGAATTCTTACCTTTCTAACAAGTTCTTCACAGAGCTGTGCATTAGATTTTTTTAACGAGAGAAATGCAGATTTGCAAATATAATTGATTGGGTTGCAGGGTCTGTTACAGAGGTTGGTAACAGCAAAGCAACAGCCACAGTAACTCCAAGCCTAGCAGATAAACAACGTCCATAAGGGAAAAATTGTGTAATAAATTGTTGCTGTGAGATGACATCCTTATTTGCATACTTAGAAACGGTGATGGACTTCCCACCTACAGAAGAACATCATTACCTTCTGTGACACCTGCCTACAGCTCGTAGGAACATATTTTCATCTGCAAGCTATGTATAAGGGCCTAAGAAAAGTATTTCTCTTCAGAAGTTAATGTGTATGATCTCTAGGAGCTGGCGGCGATTCCAGTCTGCTGAAGTCACTAAAGGTTTTTCAAACTTACAAACACAGACCACTGGAAACCTGACTGAGATGTTTAACTAATGTAATGCAGCCCATCACCAGCTTGTCAGATGGTGAAAGCTGCTGGTCACTAGCAAGCCAGGCTTCATTAACAGTCTATCTAACCCCTAATTGTTTCTCTGAGTCATCCAATACTTGTACGGCAGGACTGGAAACAGTACCATCTTCCTCCATTAGATGTTGTTAGATTCTGCTTGAAGGAAAATTAGAGGGGTTTTGCTAATAAATAATTTATTCTGTGGTGAGTAAACTTCTCTTACACACAGGTGCCTGCCAATCTGTTAATGAATTTTGAATAGATGTTTTTTCTTTCAAAAAATCACCATCCTGAAACTTAACTCTTTCCTATGGAAAAAAAAAAAAAAAAGAAAGAAAAGAAAAGCAAAAAAGAAAAAAAAAGCACTACTGAGGATGGGAAAATAGAATGGTATTTCAATTTTTTTTTACAGAAAAAAACCTTTGAAAAGAAAAAGCACAACAGTCAAGTGAAGGCATAAGATCGTGATCACATTTTTGTAATCAAGGAAGTTAGCATCACCACTACAGATGCTGAGCTCCTGCCGTTTTGAGGGGCGTTGGCAAATAAAACGTCTAATTTATATGCAATTTCTATTTAAACAATCATGAATTAAAGATCATTCAGTAGACTAACCATAAATTAAACTGCACCAAAATGCCTGAAATGCCACAAAATACCTCAACTCACTGATTAGCAAATCAATCTGAGCAGCTAATTGATCAGAGAAAAACCATCTGCCTCCATTTTACTTGAACAGCATTCCCCATGGTCAGAACTTAATGACAACTCCTAATGAGGACACAGCTGATCAGCCACAGGACTCTTTCACAGACATTTCTTTCTCCATGCCGTCTTTCACATCAGGATCTGCTTTTGAGAACAGATATAATGAGAAGTATGAACTAGGGGTGCAGCAGATGACCTCCATCACCTCCTCCATCCCTGCTCCAAGATAATTGAGTTTCTTATGAACACCGATCACACTACAGCCACAAAACTCTGCTGCCAGTATTTTAATAAACTCAGGACAAAAAGGTCTAAGAGAAGACACTACCAATTTAATGGAAGCAAGGCTAACATACCGACTAAGGTTCCTATGTGTTAAATACTGAATATATGGACATCAGCATTTTCTCTGAAGAGGTCGCTAGAGAAAAGTTGTGGAATTCTCTGAAGAATTCAAGTGTCCAGAGCTGCTCTGGAGTATAAAAACCTCCAATACTTTCAAAAAAAGAACAATGAAGCCACTAAACTAGCTTGACTACAGTGGTGGGCTGCTCCTTAGCCTCATCTGTCTGCTGTCTGCCAACATAGACAGAAAGCTGAAATGTTGGCATACCAAAAATTCTGCATCGCTTCTACCAAAATAAAGAAAAATCACTTTCTTTAGGATTAAAGAACTCAGAACACAAAGAAAGCTGGCTTACATGGGGAGCTGGCTGCAAATCAGTTCCATTCCTGTAGGAAGTTCAAATAGTAACCCCAAACTGGTGAAATTTTAAAGGTGGAAATTTAATAAGCTGAATAAATGCATATATGTCAGTTCAGAAACAAATAAAAAAACAATTTCAGAAAAAGTTAAGTCTATTTATATGCTGCTTTTACACTAGGTTTGTGATCTAGTATTATCTAGGACCAAATTATGCTACTACTACAAATGTAACAGTGTAAGTGTAACAAACAACAGAGATTATCCAGAGCATATTATTTTTAATTATGCATTATTATATTTATTATGCAGGCTTCCATACCCCCTGCAGAGCACACTGATTCTTAAACCAACACATCCCTTTTATGAATATCACTAATAAAAAAAGCAAAGTTCTCTGTTTATTATTTGGCACATAGGGAAAGAGAAACAGCAATGCCAGTTTGAACATCGTGCAGCACTTCTGTTCTTCAGTTCTGACCTAAAGGGACTGTTTGCGTGGGTGAAAGAGTAATTAGGTCCCACATTTATTTAGTCCTTTTGGCCTTTATTAAAACTAAGACAAATTCTAGTTTGGAGGAAGTGATATTGTGGGGAGAAAACCTGTTGCTTAGCTACTGAGATGAGACCTTTTCTTTCTTTTCCACATCAATATCTCTTTACAAGTAAATGTGTGGTTCAGCATGCGTATATACTTTTGTAATAAGCAGCACTTGAGCCTTTTATTGATGTGAAATAGAACTGTGGTACAAAAAGTGAATGATAAAGTACCTCTGTTTCCAAGAGTCCACTGTAGGCTGGATTTGCTGTGCTTCTTCTCTTTCTTTCCTGACGCTTGCTCTGGATTTCTGTAACCATGGGAAGAAACATGAATTGTGCGTTTCTCATTCATCAGGGAAAAATGTAGATCTAACTTGTTAAGCAAGATGCTCTCACCCTCAACCCCTTGGGCTTTGTGTTCAGTTTCAGCTTCTAAAGTATAATTGGGTTGCATCAGCATTGATATTTGCTGCAGTTCAAGGCTTGACATTAATAAGCTTTTCCTTGTAAGATTCAGAACACAAACATTTTTAAATTTTTTTCCTCCTCCAAGGTGGACTTCTCCTGCCCTACAAGATTTTTATTATGATCCCTTCAGACACATATACAGCAAGCATCAACAGAGAGCTTTCAAAATACTATCAATGTCTGGTATTAACAAAAATGAAGCATTTAAAGCAGTTAAACCTTGTAATTCATATCAGATGAAAGCATAGAGATCCTTTTAAATTTACTTTACATTGCTTTTCCTCTGTGGAGGTTAGAAAAAGCACAGTCAGAATGGCATGGCTAGATTCAGTTCTAACTAGGGCATGATGATTTATCCATTCAAAAATATACAACTTCATGATCCTGAGTATGCAAAATGTTGTAAAGAGCCATACATGTATTTATGTCACTAGAAACTGCAGTGCAAATACAGGCTTATCGAATTGCAGTCCTGCTTGGAAAAGGGTGAAACACAAGAGAACTCCCTTCCACTAAACGGTAACACCTATTCAAGTCGGGACTTGCTGAGGACTGCATTTAGCAACAATTAGCTGTGTGCAAACTTC